>NC_137792.1:126102448-127302448 GCF_963383645.1 Muscardinus avellanarius
AAATTTCAAACAGCAACTCCTCTTTCTATACTTCAAAAGATTAATATAGCATTTGAAATTATCTTTTCACTCCACTCGCATCGGAATGCTGCAATTTTACGTTGCTATAGTAACCACTTTTGATTTGAGTGAAGGCTTCATTATCGTCACTTTAATTGTTTGGTTTTGTTTTCTGTTTCGGCTTCCTTTGACTTTAAAAATGAAAAATGGATTATCTCTTACTATTTTCTAAATATTATGGAACTAAAGACAATTCAGACAGTGATTCTGTATGACTATTATTGAAAATATCTGCTTCTATACCATCTTGGATGTCTATTTTAGAAACATTAGACATCGTACTTAAGCGGACCATTGTTCTGTATAATTAAATGAGTGCTAGTATCTCCGACATTCCACTGAAAAGTATAGAGCATGCAACTACTTTTGCGGCGCCTAATTGTTAAAGAACATTTAGTTTTTACTTTCTATTATACTGAGAAATAGGCAGATGCTAGCCGTGTATTTACATCATTACACAACCTGCGGATCAGAAGAGCAAGTTTATGATGGATTACTCTGATTTTTCCACAGTATTCAATTAATGTAATCGAACTTGTCCATGTCTGATTAACTTCTTAATAACAGCTCTACTCGTGGCTCAGTGCTTCAGTAGCCAAAATAACCAATTCGATTCCTGAAAGGACAGATCAGTAACACTGGGCACCGTATCTTGGAGGCTATTACAGTGCAAGTGGTATTGTGTCTTATCTTACAGAGGGAAAAGCAAATCCGCAGCCACTAAAGGCACATTTTGAGAATTAACATGACCCCTAACTTATACTTCAATATTCTCTATATTCCTCAAGATTTGCCATATGACGGTATAGAAATGCATTTTAAAGATGAAAAAAACGAAATTTAAAGTCCTAGAGTAGTGCTTTTTTGAGTGTAAAGGTAATCTAAATTTCATTGAATATTAATTCCTTGTTTTACATTCCCATAAATAACATATTTTACCTAAGAAATTAGGTGGTTTAAAATTATTTCAGTACATTTAGAAATAATAAAAGGCTGAACTGGGCCTGGTGGTACATACCTATAATCTTAGTTCTAGTGAGGTTGAGACAGCAGAACTGCAGGTTCATGGCCAGTCTCAACAATTTGGGGAGATTCTTGGCAACTCAGTGAGATTCCATTTAAAAATAAAAAATAAAAAGGGCTAGGGGTGGATGTAGCTCAGATACAGAATGCCCCTGAGTTCAATGCCCAGTACCCCAAAACAAAATGAAATGAAATAATACAAAACAAAAATATAAGAAATAAAAAGCTGATATACACAAAAGGTCTATCCCTGAAGAAACTGAAACAATTTTCTTTATAGTAAAATAAACTAATCTTCTATAAAACAATGATATGTATTTGCTTAAAGTTCTATGTTTTATAAAGTATTTTACAAACCCAACATGCTCATTTTAGTCTTCATAATAGACCTGTGAGGTAAGTATTATTATCATTTTACAGATTAAAAACAAAACCAAGGCTCATTTAAATACAGGGCTTTCTGAAATCACAAGAGCCAATGAGTTGCAGAGTTAAGTCTTATATTTATTCATCTGACCACAAACCAGTACTTTTTTTTTTTTACTTAATCCACAATGTACATTGTTTCAATCACTTAAAATTCACTACTAGTGACTTCTTGGTAAATGACCGATCCTTTTAAGTCTATGTGTCTGGATTTATAATGTCCCTTGAGACCTTGTGAAGAGTAGGCAGCCATGGAGGGCGTGGGGCTTGGTTGCTGAGGAGTGGTCCCTAGAGGCGTGGCCTTCGGGGTTATGTGTGGTCCCTCCTTTCCTTGTTTTCTCTCTCTCTCTCTCTGGCTTCCAGCCTCCATGAGCAGATACTCACTCTGCTGATCCCCCTCTCTGCTTCACACCACCATACCTTATGCTCTACAGACCTGTCTTGACATGGATTGACCCTCTGAAATCTCCAGAAATGTGAGCAAATAAATCTTCCTTCCTCTAAGTTATGTGGTAGTCAAGTGTATTGGGTCAAAGCACTAAAAATACTGACTGAAATACTAGGCCATGGAGCAGAGGAACAATGAAAAAGGACACATTCCATGAACTTGCAGTTCAAGCTTATCAGCCATGAGATTCTACATCTAAAGAAAGAAGCTCCCTCCAATGACAAAATTATAGCAATGTCTAGAAAATATTACCCAAACTTAAATGACCCTAACCCTAACCCTAACCTTTCAACAACTTAATAAGGAAATTTCACCTAACAAGTTTTACTTTCCTTATAGGTAGGGTAAATTCCAAACAAAACCAAGGCTAAATATATAGTAAAATTGTTTTTCTCATCTTTCAGTTTGGAAGATTCTTTTCTTAGTCAAATTCACAGAAGCAGTCTATATGTTTTTAAAATTTATATTTACTGTTACATCAACTTTGACCTTTACTTTATAGCTGGCACTTTGAACAAACACCAATAAATCATGACTGGGATAAAAGTAAACAAGATCTTTAGAAATGGTATAATCAAGAATTACATGCAAGCCGGGCATGGTGGTGCACACTTGTAATCCCCGCACTTGGGAGGCTGAGATAGGAGGATCGTGCAGGTTCAAAGCCAGCCTCAGCTGGCTTAAGAGACCCTGTTTCCAAATAAAATATAAAAATAAATAGGTCTAGGAGTGTAGGCCAGAGGTAGAAGAACCCTGGCTTCCATCCCCAGTACCACCAAAAAAAAAAAAAAAAAAAAAAAAAAAGAAAGAAAGAAAAAAAGAATTACATGCATCCGAGAGAACCAAAAAGTATGAATGAATTTTACCTGCCACTTCCATTTTACTTTTATGAAATCTACATTCATGCTCCCTAAGATTCTTTAAGGCTTGCATTTGACATAATTTCCAAGTCATTAGTGTTTCAAATAGCCTACCATTTTTTGAGGAAATACGCAAATATTATATAAACATAAATATCCAAGCCAAGCATATTTGCAGGAACTGTCCCAATATGGTTACTAATTTTGTTAAAGTGTTTCACAAGCTATAACATTCACCAATGGCATTGATCCATATCTCAATACATTCATTTGCTAATTAGAGACATTTTATAGTTGTAAATTCAAAGTTAACTGTACCATGCATACTCTAAGATAGCAGGCCAAAGAGACTATTTTTCCTAATTGACATTGAAACAAATGATTAGCATGCTACAGTACTTGCCTAACTCTTTTACATTCATTAATTATTCAGGATTAATTCTGTGAAAATCCAGAGAATGCTTATGATGATGAGTTCTTAAGATATACAACTGTTCTAGGAGATAAGAAATGTTCATGAATTTATCATGTGTTCAAATACACTGTAAAGATCCTCACTGCTGTAAATGTCTCCTGCTTTTTATATAATTACTAAATGTTGGTGGAGAATGGACATTAACACTTGCCCATTAAAATCCGATTACAATTTTTCGGAACTATTGAGATTTATTAACCTTGTGAAAGGTTATATACAAATTGTTCCAATGCTTTTTATTTGGGGAAATCCACTGTATGCATGGCTTATTTCACATGCACAGCTTTATCTGATTCTGCCAATGATCCTGCGAGATGGAGCAAACAGTAAGCCCATTCCATGTGAAGAGAAAATATGCCAAGCAGATTAAGTGCCACTGATACACCGGCTATGGTACTAGAGGCAGAGGACACATGATTGGGCTACATGATCCAGAAATGTGTGACCTAGCAAGGATAAAAGTCAACAGGCATTAAGAATGAACTGTGTTGAGGCCAAGTACAGTGGGGGCACACGCCTGTAATCCCAGTACTTGGGAGGCTGAAATAGGAGGTTGTTGAGCCTGGCCTCCCAGGTTTGAGGCCAGGCTCAACAACTTAGTGAGGTCTTATAAGAAACAAAATTAAAAGGTGCCTGGGGGGCATATCATGGTAATATGGCCCCGGGTTCTATCCCCAGTATCATAAAGAATTAAGTGTGTTGAGCAGTAAGATACTATGACAAAAGAATCCTGAAGGTTTGGGGACTTCTAAAAAGGGCAAAGTAAGAAAGTGTTCATGATAGAAATATTTAGGAGGAACAGTATCAGGAAGTCTTTGGGCTCAATGCTTTTATGTTCGTTTGGGGCAATACTAGGGCTTGAACCTAGAGGCATTCTACCTTTGAGCTGCACCCCCAGTTCTTTTTAAATTTTATTTTTATTTGGAACAGAGTTTTGATAAGGTGCCGAGGCTAGCCTTGAATCAGTGATCATCCTGTCTCAGTCCCCACCCCAAGTACTGGGATTGCAGGCGTGTACCATCACACCCAGCTTACTGGAAGGGTCATTAGAATAGTGGGAAGAAAATCAGGAGAATTTTGGGAAAAATAGATCTGGGCAAGACTACAAAGGTAAAATGACATTAAATTTCATTACCCATTTTAGTATGGGCAATGAATTATAGTGCAAGGATTTTCAAACTATATGTAACTTAGTTCTCACATCAACCTAGGTAGTCTTGACACTGCTATCAAAGCTAGTATAAAAGCTGGGCGTGGTGGCACACGCTTGTAATCCCCGCGCTTGGGAGGCTGAGACAGGAGGATCACACAGGTTCGAAGCCAGCCTCAGCTACTGAGTGAGGCTCTCAGCAACTTAGTTTCCAAATAAAATAGAAAATAGGTCTGGGTATATAACCCGGAGGTAGAAAGCCCCTGGGTTCCACCCCAAGTATTATCAAAGTTAGTATAATTAGGAATATTACTATCGTTACTACTGCTAGAAGTAGCAGCAACAGTAGTAGTAATGTTGGTATTTGACTAACTATAAATAGTGATTACTTAAATACATTATAAAAGGTCACTAAACCAAGAAACATGGTAATATCCCATTTTACAGAATGTGAATAGTAAAAACATCAGTCAGGATCTGAAAGACATCCGCCCAGGTGTTGACAGGTAATAGTTATTATTTCCAGATAGGAGTGACTGGAAGTATTCTATGAGGTCATATTTGTGTATGCATGCGTGTGTGTGTGTGTGTGTGTGTTTGTGTGTGTGCGCGCGTGCATAATGAAGATGTATTATCTTTGCAAAAGAAAAATATAACAATCAGTAAAATAAGATATTTGTAGACATTGAGCTTGTTCCAACTTTTTCCTTTGACAAAAAGCACAAAGGAGAAACAATGGAAAGCACATCAATTAGAAATAAAAATCCAATATGAAGAACATAATCTGGACAAAAACAAGCCATCATGATTAAAGATGCATGGAGGTGTGTAAAGGAACCCAGTGTTGCCCCCAAACTGCTAATTCATGAAAAAGTAATGGTGTGATTGTTACAGACTGGATATGCTCCTATCCTCACGGTGATGGTATTTTGAGAGAGGGCTGTTAAGGAAGTATCTAAGATTAAGTGAGGTCAGGAAGATGGGGCCCTCATCTGACAGGATGAGTGTCCTTATGAGAAGAAGGAGAGACACAAGAAATACACACAGAGAAATAAAGCTGTGTGGGGACACAGAAATGAGATGGTCTGCAAGACGAGCAGAGAGATTAGAGAGTAATTAACCAAACTCGCTGATGCCTTGAGGTTAGACGTTCAGCCTCTAGAACGGTGAGAAAGTACATTTCTGTTGCATAAGCCATTCAGCTTGTGGCACATTGTTATAATAGCCTGATTACACTAATATAGACTATTTATGTTCAACCAGTTCATAAAATTTACCTATTTGCTTTCAGCCCAAGACAATTTTTAAAATCTGTTTTAGGCGAGGCAGGAGGCACATGTCCGTAATGTCAGTATGTGGGAGGCTGAGACAGGAGGATCACAGGTTCGAGGCCAGACTCAGGAATGTGGCAAGCCCTTCAGCAACTTAACGAGGCCTCTGTTTCAAAATTAAAAATTGAAAGGGCTAGGGATGTAGCTCAGACAGGGAATGCCTCTGGGTTTAGTCCCCAGTGGCAAAAAAAAAAAAAAGAAAAGCTATTTTCGTTTCAGAGAATGTGTTTCTTTCTTCTCTTCTTTTCTGTGAGTTTTGTATTTCCTAGTGAGGGGAAGGAAGATAGTCTGTCCCATGGTCTAGTAGAGCACAGACACACTGCACAAGGTGTAGAGTAAAGCAAATCGTGATGGCTAACTTTTATGTGCTAACTGACTGGGCTCTGGGGTGCCCATAAATCTGACTGAATATTATACTGGGTATACCTGTGAAGGGATTTTTAGATGAGCTGAACACTAATATTTCTTGAGTGTCTTCCAGCTCAGCTACCTACCCATCTTCTGCCTTCAAACTCTGACTTACGTTTACCCTAAGGCCAAAGACATCAGAGCATCTGGCCCCTCCTATCAGCAAGCAGGCCTCTGGATTTGGAAGGCGGTGCACTCTTCTCTTGGGGTGGTTACTCTAGCCCATTTACCAAGGGACCCAAAACGCTTCTAGTCTTGAGCGGGGCCTAAGACAAGAGGACGCTTTGCAACAGGCCCAGGATATTGTGGAGGCTGTCCTGCCACTTGGCCATATGACCCAGTGGATTCAATGACGTGTGAAATCCCAACGGCACACAGGGAAGCCGTGCGGAGGCTCGGGCAGGTTCCTGTGGGTAAATCATAGCACAGGCCTATAGGCTTCGGGAGCCAAGCCTGGCCATTTTCTGCAGATGAGCACTCTCTCTGAGCAACAGCTGGTTCCTAAGCCTTGTACTGACTGAATGTTTAATCATGGGCCACCGAGTTCCCACGAAACCTGAGCTGCCCATCATGACTTAGGTGTGCTGTTGGATAGTGGGATGGCTACAGCTAACAATCACGTAATATGTATTTCAAAAAAGTTGCGGGAGAGGATTTTGAATGTTATCACTGCAAAGAAATGATAAATACTTGAGGTGCAAATCAAAAACTAAAAAGGGGTGGGAATAGATCTCAGAGGTCCAGTATGCCTGGGAACAATACTTAGTCTTAAAAACAAATTAATTAAAAATAAATTAAAAAATGTATAAAGCTCACAGCTTCAAAAATAGTGGCTCTTGAAAGTGTGGAGAAAATGTGACTGAATATTAGAAATTTGAGGGCAACTAATACTGTAACCAATTTGGTTCTTTTTGTAATTTTTAAGACTCATGCACAGGAATAATTATATGATGAAATTCTGTGCATAAATATGTATAAGAAATATTTTAGTAGAAATAAAATATTCTAAGAGATAAGAAAGCATTGTGTTATATTTAACTGGGAGCACATTTTCCTTATTCTTAGTGGTATATAAAATAATATATCTTATAGTCAAAGGTATTCTAAGATTTAATGAAATACAGTATTATTTATATCAACAAAACAAGTTCTTCTTTCCCAAGAGATGCATATGTAATTCTATTTTTGGAAAATAAATTATGACTTCCACATTTCCATGTGTAATAATAGTTAACATTTATACAACACATTCAATATGCAAGAACTCTTTTAAAAATTTTTATGCATTAACTCAAATAGGTATTATTATGATGATTTGGGGGGTACTAAGGATTGAACCCCTGGGTATTCTACCTCTGACCAGTTATCCCAGCCATTTATATTTTCATTTTGAAACAGAGGTTATTAATTTGCTGAGGCTGTCCTCGATCCTATGATCTTCCTGTCTTAGCCTCCCAAATACCGGAGTTACAGGTTTATGCCACAGCTCCGGGCGTCACGGTGTGTGTGTGTGTGTGTGTGTGTGTGTGTGTGTGTGTGTGTGAGAGAGAGAGAGAGAGAGAGAGAGAGAGACAGACAGACAGACAGACAGACAGACAGACAGACCCTAGGGATAGAACACAGGGCCACTCTACCACTGAGCTACATACACTCCTTTTTTATGTGTGTGGTACTGGGGATGGAACCCAGGGGCATTCTACCTCCAAGCTACACCCCCCAGCCCTAGTTTTTATTCTTATTTTGAAACAGGGTCTGAGTTGCAAAGGGCCTCATTAAGTAGCTGAGGCTGGCTGCAAACTATGATCCTCCTGTCTCAGCCTCCCAAATGCTGGGATTATAAGCGTGTGCCACCACACCTGGGTATGCCCTTCTTTTTTTTATTTTATTTATGTGTGGAACATATTGAAAATGGTTAATTTAGACTGTGCTTGGTGCCTTCCCCCAGCCCCCTTCCTCCTCCCAACAATGAGTGTCCAGGTTAAACATGTTATATTCATACTTTTACATATATTCCGATGTAGCTCCTCCATTAATCAACCTCAGCCTTCTTCCTCTCCTCTCCTTCCGTTCTTGCTTAGGCTGGCCTTGAACTTAAAATCCTCCTGTCTCAGCCTCCCACGTACTAGACTCACAGGTGTGTGCTACCATGCCCAGCACGACGCTCACGTTATGAACAAGGAAACTGAGGCATAAGGGGGTTAAATTATTTGTCCAGGTTTATGTAGCTAGTAAAGGCAGAAATACAATTTGAACACAGACATGTTGGCTCAGAAGTGTCCATTTGTTTTATTCATTAACCATTCCTATTTTCTGCCCCTCTCCATTTCTCTTGGTGACAAACACACTCAGACACATTTTGTGTCCCTCTTTCTGCCTCTCTGTTATCGTGCTTGATTATATGAACATGAAGAAAACCCTCTTCAGTTATTAACACAGGTTGTGGGGTGAGGGTGATATAGGGCTATGTTAATCAAAAGGAGAAGGAAAAGAGAAGAAAACTCCACTCAACTCCAGCTGATATGATATGATATTATTTATACATGATATAAACTCGAATGTGAGTATATAAAATATAACAAAATGAAAGTTTAGAAATATTGTCCATTAAATGGACACAACTGATGAATAAATGAATTTGAATCTTACTGTCATAAAAATCAAGTTATGAGAATAATGGCATGATAGTTGCTGGTCAAAGATGAAGACATAAAGTATATGGTATACTAGCACAGCAGGAAATTTCGGTGGAACCTTTATCTGTTATGAGTGAATATTTAATTATTTCATTGATCCAGTCTATCTTAAGCAAAATGGCCATACAATATTGAGATTATTTTTGTGGTACAGGGCACAGGGATCGTGGGACTCTACCACTGAGCTACACTCTCAGTCCTTTTTATTTTTTATTTTGAATGTCTTGATAAATTATGGTGTATTTTCCTTGCACCTATGATTGTCTTGTTTCAGCCTTCTAAGTACTGGAAATACAGGCACACACCACTCTACCCGGTTGAGACTTTTGATGTGGTCATTTTACCTCTAGAAATTCTCCCTGAGGTAATAATCAGAGATGAGAACAAATATGTGTTAACTATATGCAATGTAGCTCTATCAATAAATCAATTTTTTCATTTATTCATATAAAATTTCTGCTTTGGTACCAGAGTGCATTTAATGTGCTAATTATAATTGCAGAAAAAAAGAAGTGGAAGAGAAAGAGGAGGAAGACAGGGTGGGGAAGAGGAGGCGGGAAAAGGAAGAGGATAAGTTCAATGTCTAAAAACAGGAATGGCTGAAGAGAATTTTTAAGTACAATATTATGTTAAGTAAAACTATATTCCAAAATTATATTTTTATCTGATAAATTATCATAGCTTTAATGTACTTTCTTTTTTAATTTATATAATCATATTTTATAAGTGGGAAATAATAAGACACATTAAGTACATGAGAAGACAGAAGTTATTATATATGAAACACATAGTCATGCTAGGTACCATTTTGAGGTAAAGATTATTCCTGTAGTTGAAGGAATATGGACCGAGACTAATTAACTGTTAATTAGACCCCGGGGTGATGTGTGCATGTGTCTCCACCATCTTTTATCCCATTAAGATGTATAATTACAATGCACCAATAAAGAAAAATATATACATTTATCCCTAAAAAAACAAAAAAAAAATATATATATATATATAGTTGGTGGTACTGGGGTTCCTGGAAACCCTTCTACCTCCGGGCTACACTCCCAGACCTATTTTATGCCTTTATTTGGAAACAGGGTCTCTTAAGCCAGCGGGGCTAGCTTCTAACCTGCGTGATCCTCCTGTCTCCACCTCCCAAGCGCGGGGATTACAAGCGCGCGCCACCACGCCCAGCTTGTGTTAACTTATTTAATCCTCCAAAATATGTCTCATTCAGAAACTGAGGCACAGGGAGTTTCAGTTACTTGTCCAAGTTCCCACGGCTAGGATGAGTCAGAGCCTAGATTTGAATCTGGTTTTAGAGCTGTGTGCTAGCTTTCTGTTGCTGTGGCAAAACGCCTGGAATGATCAGCTTATAAGAAGAAAAGGTTTAGTTTGGACCAAGGTTTCAGAGAGTGGTCGCTTGGGCCTGTTGATTTGGGCCTGCGTTAGCATAGCCCATCAAGGCGGAAGCAAAAAAAAAGAGAGACAGGAAGGGTCCCAATATCCTTTTCAAGTTCATGCCACCAATGACTTAACTACCTTCTACTAGGTCCTACCTGTTAAAGGTTTCGCGCACTTCCGAGTTGCACCAGGTTAGGGATCAAGCCTTTGACACGTAGGCTTTGGGGAACATTCCAGATTAAAGTACAGCATTCTGCTTCTATCCCAAATGAATAAAGCAGGAAGCTGAAAATAGCAAGCACAATGATACAATCATACAGTCTAATTGGAAATGAGACCGAGATATAGGAGCATATTGATTGAATGAATGTGCAATTAAGTAAAATTATTCCAAACATTGTCTGTGGTGCCTCGGGGCAAATATGAAGCCGTGAAAAGCAATCTTGATTTTTCTTCGAATCTCGGTTGATTGTACTTAATGATATATAGATAGTTTAGATATGTTGCTATTTCCCTTCCTTCCTTCCTTCCTCCCTTCCTTTCTTCTTCCCTCCTTCCCTCCCTCCCTCCCCAGTAGATTTGATGCAGTTCTCATATATTTGCATAGTAATCTTTTACGTGTTTGTACAGTTTTGAGCCATGTTTTTGTATAATCTTTCATACGGATGAATTGCACAAACCGAGCAACTCATTCTTCATAAAGATCCCTTATGGGTGCAGCCGCGTTGGGCCATCTCACCAAGTTCCCTTCCCAAGCTGCCCTCCTCCCAGGCCTTCCGTTTAACACCTGCCAGTGACTGCCTCTCAGCGCTGGCCAGGTTCTGAGGTTCCCTTGCTTTGCTATGTGGCCTTGCTTTGGATGGTGATTGAATTCCTATATTAACCGAGGCTTTCCAAAGAATCAGAACCTACCGGAATACATGTATGGGTGCGTGGTATGTGTGCATATGTATGTGTACATAATGTATATATGCACATATAGAGAATACACACACGTCTATATACATGCATTTATATGACCACATATATTACATATTTTACATAATAAATATAAAATATAGTGTAGAATATTATATAAGAATGATTATATAATATATATATTTAGCTACCATTATATGTGTATATATGCTACTTAATATAATATAGCATATAGAACATATACATACATCATATATATCCGTACACATGCATATTGATCAAGAGGAATGGACTCACATGGCCATGGAACCTGTGACATCCTAAGATTTATATTTGGCAGAAGAGCTACTCTGAGTCTACGGCCTGAGCATCAGCAAGGCTGACGCTGGGAATTCCAGTGTGAGTGTGAGTTTGAACGCAGGGGAGACTGATTTCCCGTTCAGGTAGGTGGAGAGAATGAATTCTTTCCTACTAGGCTTTTAGTTTTATTCAGGCCACCCACGGGCTGTATGATGCCCACTGTCATTGAAGAGGGCAACTTGCTTCTCTCAGCCTACCAGTTCCAGAAACACCCTCACGGACATACCCAGAAGAATGCTTAACCAACTCTCGGACACCACATGGTCCAATCAGGTAGATGCAGGAACTTAAACCCTCACAACTTCACTTTTTGTCAATATGGCACCTATACGCATCTTTCTAAAAACCATATTTAATCTCATGTAATGATAGTGAAAAGCTCCAATTCTGCCCTACATAATACAATTATTGTGTGCACAACAAAAAATGCACTAACCCCTTCCCTAGAAGAGGAAGTTAAGTACTGGAGTGATTAACACTAGGATGTGAAATGAATAATACTTAAACACTGTGACAGAAAATCAATTTGTTACAGAGTCACGGAATAGGAGAGAGAAGGAAAAAGCACAGATATTGTATATAAAATATATCCATAATAAAATCAAGAGGAATACTCATGACAGTCCAGTCTTTGTTTCTGTTGCTGGTCAAATGGTTATAGCCGATACTTCTAAGTACCTTCTTCTTTTCATTGTGTATTTCCATTGCCTTCAGTAAGCACCTCAGCTGGTTATGGTTCTTTTTGTACTAGAGTTACCCAAACACTTCCCGAAGGGTCTGGACCACTTGTTGTCCTGAATGGTTTATTTTCTTTTCATTGACCTTACTCACAGGCCATGTGATACTAAAGAGATGCCTTAAGGGGCATCCTGTATTATAGACATACTCTTCCTTTCCTTTATCGTGGAGTACTATTCCATTTTCCCTTGGTGATCCAGATCAGTCACCCCATCCTGCACTGTAACTCCCTTCTTAGCCTCTCGACTTTGGTGCAAGGATCCCACAGTGTCTGGGTGACAATCTTAACTTGCAATTCGGTTGAGTCATTCTTGTGTCTCCTAGGGAAGCATGGAAGCATATTCCCCCCCCCCACCTCTCTCTCTCTCTCTCTCTCTCTCTCTCTCTCTCCAGAGCATCAAGTGACAGGAATGGGAAACCAAAAATTTGCTATTTTCTCACTAGGGATAATAGCAAGTGGTGCCACTCCCATTTCTACCCTTTGATTCCAAGAACATGAATTCTGGCTACAGGAAAAACAGCATCATATATGCAGTGTGGATTCAGAGCATATACAGCCTTCCAAAAAACCTGTCCCAGCCTTGCTGTACTTGACAATTTTATTTATTTATTTTTTATTTTTATTTTTTATTTTTTGGTGGTACTGGGGTTCCTGGAAGCCATTCTACCTCTGGGCTACACTCCCAGACCTATTTTTTATATTTTTATTTGGAAACAGGGTCTCTTAAGCCAGCATAGCTGGCTTCGAACCTGCGCGATCCTCCTGCCTCCGCCTTCCAAGTGCGAGGATTACAAGCGCGCGCCACCACGCCTGGCGTGTAATTGACAATTTTAAAAGGTCATTCTGCTGTTTGTCAAACTCATTACATTAGGATAGTGGGAACCATGGTAAGACCAGTGAATCCCACGAGCATGACCCTATTGCCTTTTTTTTTTTTTTTTTTTTTTTTGCTGTAAGTAAGTTCCTTGGTTGAAAACAATACTGGCTGGAATACTATAATGGCAGATAGGGCATTCTGTAAATTCATGGATGATAGTTTTGGCAGAAGCATTGCCATGCAGGGAAGACATTTGTTTCCAGAGTAGGGTATATTCCAGGATGAAAAAAATACATTTACATAATGGAAACAGTCCAATGTAATGAAGCAACCATCGAGAATGGTGTCATATTAGGTATGCAATTCTGGTCTCTGGACTGACAGATATGGCATTCGACAGTGGCCACAGCAGGTCATCCTTGCTCAGAGGAATCCCATACGCCCGAGCACATGTATAAGCTCCTACCCTGGAACTGTATGTGCTTTGTTCATGAGCCCATTGGGTGAAGACAGAGGTGTCTGGGGAGCGAGCTAACCGGTATCTATTGAATGGATCATCCTATCTGTTTGATTTTAAGAATCCCCCTCCACTGAGGTCACCTTTTGGAGAGAATTCACATGGGGCACACATATCTTCAATTTTTTTAGTCTTTCAAGAAAAGTCTAGCCACATACCTCTTTTTCAGATTTCCTTGTTAGCAATTTTTTTATAATGTTTCTTTCAATTCCTGACCATCCAACCAAATCATTGGCCACAGTCCCTGAATCAGTATATTTTTGCACATCTTTTTCTCCTGCCAAGCAAAATGAACATCTGCGTGCTCTGCTCAGAGTTATGTCCACGTGAAGGGTTTCTCTTAATCAGAAATGTCCCAGGAAGCATCTGCAATGCTACAGCTGTTCACATTCAGGTCAATTCCTGCATCGCCATCTGAATCGTTTCTTCTTCTGTCCACAAATGGTCAAGAACTTCCATGAAGCTAGAGTGTGGGCCAAGAAGAAGAGAAAGCGGTGTAGCAAGAGTGGTGCCCATGGGCATTCAGGCCACTTCTTCATGGAACAAATTTTGCCTTCAGAGCCTGCTCAGACCTAACGATGTGTATAAAACTTCATTTGATGATGGGGTATTGCTGAGCATAACCCACTTTGTGGCTAGGGAGGTCAGAAGTCACCTACGTCTTGATGGGCAGCTCAGGTTTCATGGGAACTTGGTGGCCCATGACAAAACATTCAGTCAGTACAAGGCTTAGGAACCAGCTGTTGCTCAGAGAGAGTGCTCATCTGCAGAAAATGGCCAGGCTTGGCTCCCGAAGCCTATAGGTCTGTGCTATGATTTACCCACAGGAACGTGCCCGAGCCTCCGCACGGCTTCCCTGTGTGCCGTTGAGATTTCACACGCCATTGAATCCACTGGGTCATATGGCCAAGTGGCAGGACAGCCTCCACAATATCCTGGGCCTGTTGCAAAGCAACTTATTCTTCCTATCTACCTATAACTGTACCCATTGATCAATCTCTCTCCCTTCCCACTTTCTTCTAACCACTCTTCTTCTCTCAATTTTTTAGATTCCACATACAAGGGATATCGTGCACAGTTCGTCTTTTCGTGCCTCGCTTATTTCACTTAACATGATATCTTCCCGGTTTGTCCATGTTGCTACAAATTGTATCCTTTTCCCAATGAAAATGAAATCAGTATAACACACAGATATTTGCACTCCTGTGTTTATTGTAAGAGTATTCACAACAGTCAAGATACGGAATCAACCGAAGTGTCCATCAGTGGCCGAGTGGATAAAGCACAAATGTAGTGCACATACACAATGGGATAATATGCAGTCAAAGGAAGAGATGAACTCCTGTCATTTGGCATCTTCTTGATCATGTCAGATAGTGTCAGATACAGTTTTGGAAAACAATCAGTTCTCAGCTTCTTGTCTCCGGTGATCTGCTGAATGAGACACAAGAGGCTATAGTGGTCCAGCCATGCTTCCAGGAGCAACAGCGCTGCTCACACATGCGCAACGGGGTGACTGTTGTGACTGGTGCCTGGCGCACAGCAATTGTAGAGTGCCATCACTTAGAAGACATATTGCAATTTAGAAATAAAAACCCGAAAAAATCTATTGTTGAGTTGGCAGAACACAGTAATGCATTATGTAGGTTTCGTAAAAAGAAAATCTTTTTGTCAGTGAACTTCAAATCTTCACATATTTTTTAAAAGTTTGTCTTCTGTGATTTTCTCTTTTATATGCTTTTCATTTATCTATTGTGGCATTTTCTTCTCCTTGTCCATATTTAAAACAGATATTAATACTTTGACATCTTTAGTATAACTTTTCCAAATCTATAATTTATCTACTGACTTAACTGTTTCTTTTACCACACCAAATATTTGTATTTTCATATAGTCAAATATATTTAAATTCTAAAAAATAACTTCTGGTTCTCTTTTATTGCCAATGGCTCTCCTTTTCCTAAGCTATAAATGTAACCTTATTTTTCTTCCAGGGTTTTTATTTTTATTTGTTTACACTTAGTATTTAACCCATCTGGGTTTTTGGTGTTTTTTTTAATATGATGTGAGATAGAAGTCTAACTTTATTTTCTTCCATATGGATCACCAGTTGTCGTAGAATCATATATTAAATATTCCATCCTTTTCTCACTGAATTTGAAATACCGTCTTTGTTATACATTAGCATCTCATATGTGCTGGGGTTTATTACTTGGTACATCTTGACCTTCAATTTATCTAGAATTTATTCTTGTGCAACTGGTTATCCAGTTGTTCAGAGCCATTTATTGAATAATTGTGCCTCCTCCACTGATTTGAAAGCCCTATGTATCTCTTCCATTCATCTTTCAATTTTGGCACCAGCATCTCCCCGTTTCAATTTCGGAAGCTCTCTAATGTTTTTATATCTGGCACATGAGCCATCGCCCCCTCTCCTTTCACTCATCTTCATCGGAATTTAATTGAATGTCTTCTCATGTTCACTCTTTCAGATGAACTGTCAGATGCTCTGGCCATCTCACACCTCTCTTGATACATACAGATCCTAAATATACTCATATATACGCGCATACTGTGATGGGATGTTGTTCGAGAGTGTGTTGCATGCGTGGCTACACTTCCTATAATATGTTCCTTCAATTATGAAATCCTTTTCAAATACATCCAATGTATGCTTCTTTCGTCAGTTCATCACTTGGTGGTTCTGTGTGAGGGTTGTGAAGGTTCTTTTCATTTTATATTAAATGGATTGTTGTTGAAACATAAGAATTATAATAATTTTAGTATATTATTAATTAAGCTTAGTACTTTGTATTCTAGGAGTTTGCAGATAGAGAATTACACAACCTGCAAATAATGGAAATGTCTAATTAGCTGCACATGATTTATATATTTATGTTTTATGAATCCTTTGACAAACATGTCCATAATTATGTCAAATAATTGAGTTAATAGGTAGCTTTATTTGTTTGAAATTTTAGTGGTAATGCCTCTGGTATTTCTTCATTAAATATGATAATAGTATTTAGAGTTGACTTAATTAACCCATTATGTCCTAAGTTATCGATTGTGTGCATAGTTCAATGAAATTGACAGAGGTGTATCAAAATAGGTTGCAAATCATAATCTAGAGCTTATGTGTCCGTTATTATTATTAAAAATTGTAAAAAAAAGATTATCTAATTAGCTCGATACAGTGGATACGTGTAATCCTAGTACTTGGGTGGCTAAAATAGGAGAATTGCAGGTTCAAGGCCAGTGTATGGTAACTTATTACAAAATAAGAATACAATAGAGTTGGGTAAAATTCCACTGGGTTCAATATCCAGTACTATACACAGAAAAGAATGAACAATACATTATCTTAAAGACACTGGAACAACATAGCATCTTTTACATGTATAGAAATTTCACAGGACAAATTGATATCTGGGATTTTTCTATAATGTGAAGAAAATCATCATTCTATTTCTCTCGGTGGTTCTCTTTAAGAAGGTGTGCTGAAGTGTTCCCCTTAAAAAAGATATTTAAAATCGACTGAAATATTTTCCCTTTAATCGGTTAGGATGAATTAGTATGTTTCCTAACACTGAGCTATCCTATATAATAGTACAATTACTTATCAATGAAAATTATTCCATAAATATAGTACTGGATTTATTTTTCTAATCATTTGGAATTTGGTATCAATGTCTACAACTGATGTCAGTTTATTAACAAATAAACTTAAAACTAGTAAGTTTTCTCTGAATGGACTTTGTCTAATATTGATAGTATTGTTTTCTTTCTTTCTTTGTTGTTATTTTGTTTGTGATCCTAAGGATCAAACGCAGAGGTATTCTACCTCCCAGCTACCCCCTCAGTCCTTTTATTATTTTTTGTTTTGAAACAGAGTTCCACTAGGCTTCTGAAAGTCTCATTAAATCGCCACGACTATCATCAAACCCGTGATCCTCCTGTCTTCACTCCCAAGAACAGGGAGTATAAGCGTGTGCCATCATTCCCAGAACTGTTTTCACTGGTATTATTTTATAAATAATGGTTTAAGTCGAGCTTTGTTTTCTCTTATATACCACAGTTAATTGCAGAGAATCCAGGATGTTCAATAGTTTAATTTCTTTCTATTTATAACTTTGCTATTAATATTTGGACTTTTTGGGGGGGTTGATTTTTGGTATATGTGTGTTGTATACACCTGCACACACATGCATTACTAAGGATTGAATCTAGAAGCATTCTACCTCTGAACAGCCCAAGTCCTTTTTATTTTTACTTTTTAATTTTCAAATAGAGTCTCACTAAGTTTCCAGAGGCCTCACTAAATTGGTGAGGCTGGCTTTGAACCTGTGATCCTCCTGTCTAAGCCTCTCAAGTTCTGGGATTACGGGCATATATCACCACTCCTGGTTAACAAATTTGTGGGGGGGAGTATCCTGGAGATTGGATTCAGGGGCATTCGACCTCTGAGCTACAAACTCCCAGCTTTATTTTATATTTTATTTTAAAATGGGATCTCACTAGGTTGCTGGCAGTCTTGCTACACTGCTGAAGCTATCCTTGAATCTGTGATCCTAAGTCTCACAAGTACTGGGATTGTAGACACATGGCATCACACTGGCTAACAAATGGTTTTAAGTGTGTTTTTTTTAAAAATGAGAATTAAAACTAAGGGCATTCTACCTCTAAGCTATACCACCAGCTCTTTTTATTTTCTATTTTTGAAACAGAGTCTTGCTAAATCGCTGAGGCTGGCCTCAAACTTGCAATTCTTCTGTCTCAGCCTCCCAATAACTGGGATTTTAGGTGTGGACTATCAGCCTGAATTACCTTATGCATTATTGATAAAGAATGTGGTTTATACAGTTTCTAATTTGCAAAATGTAATAAGATTCTTTTCATGGATTAAAATATGACCAATTTTGGTAAGTTTTCATAAACATTTCAAATACAAAAATGTAATTTCTATACTACTAATGTATGCAGATAGCTTTATTAGTATTATTAGTATTTTTTCTTATTTTCTCTTATTTTACTTGTCTAAGTTTAGGAGAGTTATATTAAAATCTCTCTTGATGAGCCAGGCATCATTACTTGTAATCCTAGCTACTCAGGAGGCTGAGGCAAGAGGAGCACAAAATCAAGGCCAGCCTGCCAGGACAACTTAACAAGACCCTGACGCAAAATTAATTTTTTAACAAAAAGCAATGTGAATGTAGCTCAGTGGTAGAGTGGCTACCTAGCATACACAAAGCCTTGGTCCAGTCTCTAATATTGTGGGGGAAAACCCTATCCTGATGATTATGATTTTTCCAATTTTTTCCTTATATTCAAATTTTAGTAGTAGGGATTAAACCCAGAGCATTCTACCTCTGGGATACACCCCCTTTCCTTTTTATTTTTTTATTTTGAAACAGGAGATCAATAAGTTACTAAGGCTCTTACTAAATTGCCAAGGATGGCCTCAAATCTATGATCCTCTTGTCTCAGCCTCACAAGTAAATTTCTTTTATATTTTAATGACTTCTGTGTTATAGTTTAATCTTATATTATTTGATACATAAATGTTGCCTTAACAATAAAAATCAGATTTACCAATGTACTTTAGTGCTTTTTACTTTTAATTATGCTTTGCTTAGAACTGAAGTAGAGAACTTTTCCTTCCTCTCATTCGCATTTGACTGGGATAGTTCTGTTCTTTCTTTATTTTAACCTCTCTTTAACCAAGTTGTAAAATGTTAGTCTTGTATTAGGAGAGTTTAATCCGTTTACATTTATCACACTGAATTTTTTATTCAGTCTTAAATCTGACATGTTGCTTAACATATTAGATGCCCAAACTTAATATGTTGCTGTTAAAATTTGTTTCCTCAATACTGTAGTTTTCTTTGTGCTTACTTTGTAATACAGTGATATAAGTTTTATGGGATAGTTTAAAAGTAGGCAAAGGACTGGAATAGACATTTTCCCAAAGACTTACAAATGGTGAACAGGTAGGTGAAAAGATGTCAAACGCCATCACTCAAAACAAGGATATGTCATCTCACACATGCTAGGATGGGTACTATCAAGAAAGTAAGAAATGACAGGTTGTTGTGGAGGAAATGGAGAATAGCATGGTTTTGGTAAGAATATAAATTGGTACAGACATTATAGAAACCAGTGTGGAGGTTGCTCAAAAAATAAAAATAAAAAGAAGCTGTGCATGGTGGTACATATCTGTAATACCAGTATTTGGGAGGCTGAAGATGGGAGGATCACGGATTTGAGACGAGCCTTAGCAATGTAGCAAGGCTCTCGGAAACCTCGTGAGACCCTGTTTCCTTTGACTGTAGCTGCACTAATCACACTAGCCAAGTTATAGAGGGTAAAGAACGTGTACAATGTACACACAATGGAGTTCTATTCGCTCATAAGTAGATGGAGATCCTACCACTTGTTGCAACAGTGATGAACTGGAAATCACATTATGCTAAGTGAAATAATCAAGACACAAAAAGAAAAAAACTATGATTTCAACTACATATGATATAAAAGATAGGTCAACCTCATAGAAACAGAATAGAATGGTCGTTCCCAGGGGCCTGGGACTAGGGGGAAATAGATAATGACCAAAGGAAATAAAAGGTTATAAGACGAACAATTTCTGGGGATCTAATGCTCAGCGTAAGTGGTGATGGTGATAGATGCATTATTCATTATTTTGATTGTGATAATCATTTCATAATGTGTATGTATATTTGATCATCATGTTGACCATTAACATAAAATCTTCAAATGTCCATTAAATATTGTAAAATAAAAATGGTCAAATAAAATTCAGAATTTGGGTTAGCTTTGTTTTGGTTTCTGTGCTGTTATGATATTTTGTCTCATAAATACTGCTGGATTTAATAAAAAAACGTTGTGGGTTGATACTGAGCATATCTCAGTGTTAGTATGTGAAGGCGGTGCAGTGTAGTACAAAGAGCTCTCAAATGAGCTGGGCGTGGCGCACGCCTGTAGTCCCAGTACTGGGAGGCTGAGACAGGAGGATCATACGCTTGAGGCCAGCCTCAGCAACTTCGAGAAACCCCATTTCAAAATAAAAAATAAAACGGAGCCAGCTGTGCTGGCACATCCTTTCATATAAGTATTTGGAAGAATGGGAAAGCCTCGTCAGCAACTTAGTGAGACCCTGGTTTGAAATTTAAAAATAAATAAAATGGGCCCAGAAGCACAACACTCCTAGGTTCAATATCCAGTACAATAATTAATTAATTAATTAATTAATAGCTAGGAGCATAGCTCAGAAGTAGAATGCCAGCCGGGCGTGGTGGCACTCTTGTAATCCCAGCATTCCGGAGGCTGGGACTGGAGGATCATGGTTCATGGACATCCTCAGCTACTTAGTGAGGCCTCCCGCAACTCTGTGAGACCCTGTTTCCAAATAAAGAATAAAAAATAGGGCTGGGGATATAGCTCGGAGGTAGAATGCCCCTGGTTCCATCCCCAGTTCTGAAAAAGGAAAAAAAAGTAGAATACCTCTGGGTTTAATCTCTGGGTTAATTTTTTTTTTTTTAATTTCAAAACAGGGTCTCACTAGGTTGCTGACGAGGCTTTCCCGTTCTTCCAAATACTTATATGAAAGGATGCGCCACCACAGCTGGCTCCGTGTTATTTTTTATTTTGAAACGGGGTTTCTCGAAGTTGCTGAGGCTGGCCTCAAGCGAAAAAAAAAAAAAAAAAAGACCATGGTTGTAATTCTAATTGGAGTTCTCCAAGTAAGCAGCTTTTTGATTTAGGGTAAATTGCTTTACCTGACAAAGGCTTAAAAGAGGGGATAAAACGATAAGCCTTTTGATGTCTCAATTACTTGAATGATTTAAAAATAGCTGCTGAATTCTTAGTGACAAAATGTGTCCCCTATACCTCGGTCATATCTGCAGCGCTCCACCTCTGGCCAGGCCTTAGATTTCTATGACTAAGGGTGCGTGCTAAGCCAGGGAAAATAGGAAGCAACAAAGTCTCGCGCATCTCAGGCACGCATGCGTAATTCTTGTTCTCATAATATTTTTCAAATGCATGGTATTACGACAAGTACTCTTTTTCCTGTTTCTGTAATGACAAAATAACATTAATAATACATGCTTGGAATATTAACTAAGTTGTACTAATGAGAAATTTAATAGCCTAAAAACCTCCTGGAAATAATCCATGATTGTGTTTTCGGAGGAACGCTTACATTTCTGTTGCCAAGATCGTCCCTGATGTGTCCCGGTATCCTAATGATAAGACTGCAGTGTGTAAGATGATGCTCACCATTTCTGGCCTCATAGAAGAATGGGTTTATAGAGGGTTTGTAGACAGATGCATCCTTTCACCGACGATGTTCAAATGACAAAAAACACCCTGCCACATAGGAAGTATAAATTGAATTGGAAAACAAAAGTTTCCATTAATATTATCAGAGCAGTGCCCTATTCTGGGGCCTACCACAAGGAAAGAAATTACATTACTTGTAGGATTGGAGGTGAACAAAATGACAAATTCAATTTATTTCTAATTTACTGCACATTTAGGCAGCCGGCCTCCAAGGTGATGGTATCTGTGGTTAAGTAACAAAGCACTATCCCTTTAGAGCTGGGCGTGCCTGCAATCCCAGTGCTTTCGAGGCTGAGACAGAAGGGCTGCAGGTTCGAGGTCAGTGTTACTCTCAGTAATTTAGGGAGAACCTGCTTCGAAAGCAAACATTCAAAAGACCTGAGGGTGTAGCTCAGAGGTTTAGTGCCCCTGTGGTCAAACCCCAGGCACACACACACACACACACACACACACACACACACACACACGCAAAGAATTCTGTCTTTGAGCCTTCCTCCTCAGAGCACTCATTCTGCAGAAATTATTCTGTGAAATGGGTCACAGGAGGAACTCTAGACAAAAAAAGGAAATCCTATAGAGGAGCAAATAAGACAACCTAAAGGAAGGGACAGGAGGGGGGAAGAAGGAAATTCTCTAAAAAACACAATGTACTTAAATATATCGAAGCCAACCACTAAGCCAAGCAAGGGAAGGAGGGATGGGGAGGGAATGGGGTGGGAACTGGGTAGGGGGTTATTTAGTTATTTAGTTAGTTAGTTAGTTGGTGGTACTGGTGTTCCTGGAAGCCCTTCTACCTCCGGGCTACACTCCCAGACCTATTTTATACTTTCTTATGTTTGGAAACAGGGTCTGTTAAGCCAGCGCGGCTGGCTTCGAACCTGCGCGATCCTCTTGTCTCCCCCTCCCAAGCGCGGGGATTACAAGCGTGTGCCACCATGCCCGGCTGGGTAGGTGTTAAATCGGTGATATGTACATGTATGTACACACAAGTTTTTTACCCGGATATGATGTATGAATAGACTGCACCCAATAAAAAAATTTAAAAAAAAGAACTTCTCTCAAATTAATATACAAATCAAAGGAATTTTCTAAACCTTAAAAAAAATTATTCTGCGAGAAGTTCCATGGTAAGATCCAGGTAGCAAGAAACTGAAGCCTTCAGCTGACAGCCATGTGAGTACAGCATCGTGGAAGAGAATCCCTCAGGCCCAGTCAAGGCTTCAGAAATTGCAACTCCAGCCAAAAACTTGCCTGCAACTTCTTGAGAGACACAGAGAGGGCACCCTGATGAGCGGCTCCCCTCCTTCTGATCCTCAGAAATTGTATGAAAGAGTAAAAGCTTGGTAGGCTTTTTCTTGTTGTTGTTTTGTTTTTATTGCTTTACTTTTCTGGTACTGGGGGTTGAACCTGGGGACATTCTACCTCTGGGCTGTACCCTTAGCCCTATTTTATTTTTATTTTGTTTTGTTTTGAAACAGGATGTAACGAAATTACCGGGGGTGTCACTGAGTTCCCCGGGCTGCTTTTCAACCTGAAATCCTCTGTCCCAGCCTTCCAAGTACTGGAATCACAGATGTGTGTGCACCACTGCGCCCAGCACAAAGATTGGTACTTGGACCTAAGTTTTAGGCAACTGGAGTCCACTGATATATACCTAATGCATAATGTTCTACTTAATTAATTCTACCTAATTAATACTGCTTAAAAATTTTTGCAGTACTGGGGATGGAAACCAGGGGCATTCTACCTCGGAGCTATACCCCCAGCTCGATTTTTTTAATTCTTTATTTTGAGACAGGGTCTCACTGCGTTTCAAAGGGCCTCACTAAGTAGTTGAGGCTGGCTGTGAACTGAGATCCTCCTATCTTAGCCTCCCAAATGCTGGGATTACATGTGTGTGCACCACCATGCTCGGCTTACTTTAAAATTTTTTTGAGAGTGCTTATTCCAAAGTTTTTCTACAACTTATCAATGCATAGAATAGCATTAAGCCTGTTCTCAAGACATATAATAATTTTTCACTAATTTTTAAAATCAATTAATGTAGCCGGGCGTGGTGGCGCACGCTTGTAATCCCTGTGCTTGGGAGGCTGAGACAGGAGGATCGCACAGGTTCCAAGCCAGCCTCAGCTACTTAGTGGGGCTCTCAGCAAATTCATGAGACCCTGTTTCCAAATAAAGTATAAAAATAAGTCTGGGAGTATAGCCCAGAGATAAGAAAAGCCCCTGGGTTCCACCCCCAGTACCACCAAAAGAAAAATCAATTAATGTTACCTACAATTATCCCAGATTATTCTACAAGTAAACAATAAAGGGTATTCAAAGGCTAAAGGGAAATTGTCATTGATTCAAACTAATTTAGGAGACATAACAATTTAATATGTGACCTTAATATTTGACCTTCTAATTCTAACTATAAGAAGGCACTGTTGAGATGATCAGGGAGAACTGAACAGGAACCTGTTTGACAATAGATTGGAATGATAAGGTTGTGGCAGTAACTTTGAAGCCTTGTCTGTTAGAGATAGGTCATGCGTTATATATGGTTGAAATGTATCATAGGTGAGATGTCTTTTGACATATTTCAACCCAAGCAAACAGAAAGAAATGAGGGTGGAGAAGGACAGATGAACCAAGCATGGTGGTAATAGTCGAAATCAGGTGATGGATACATGGAGATTCATTATGTAAATATCCCTCATGGTTTTGTTTATCTGAAAATTTTCAAGATAAAAAGTTTGCTAAATACTGAATGTGTCGTATTTTATTTAAAAGTTCAGAGAGACTTCCGGGAAGATGGCGACCGAGAAAAGCGGGGCTTAAGAGTCCCGCTAACAACCAATCTCCATTACCACAAAAAGAGCGCCTTTCATAGCCAGAAAACACCATCACCAGAAAAACAAAAAAACCACCAGGCTCCAGAGAGAAAGCGGACTGAGAACAGAGCTCAGGGCCACAGAGGAGACACACGCGCCCGAGGACGCGGCAGCAGCGCCATACTCCCGGCGGCAGCGGCGAACTCAGCGGACGGCTACAGCAAGCCGAGGTGAGCCGCTGCGGAACAGCCAGGCGGGATCTTTCGGCGCAGACAGCATTTAAAGCTCCCAGTGGCTGAGCTCAGCACACGCTGCAGGGATTCAGCGTGGAAATCAAAACCAGAGAAGAAAAAATACGCCAGCCTCATGGCCGAGGGCGTGGCAGAGGCGCCATATTGCCACCGGCGGCGGCAGCAGCAGTGAATTCACCGAGTTCAGTACAGCTACATCTACGTACTCAAGAACAGTGAGTCAAATTGCGGGCCACAGAGGAGAAATCCCAGTATTGTGCCTCCTGGGACTTGACCCAGTGAGGGAGTGGTGGTGGCAGAGATATCACACCATAGGAGAGCGTGCAACCTGGCACCCCCCATAGTTTAAAGCAGCCTCTATCGACTCCCTGGGTCGGAGACTCTGTGATAAAACCCAGTAAAGGAGTCGTAGGGTCTGAGATAATACAGACTCGAGATCCAGAGCACCTTAAGTGAAGCCATAGTGACCCAAGGGAAGAACCCAGAGAAGGCACAAACCTCCGAAATCATGGGAAAGAGGAATAACACTGAAGTAATGAATGCCCACAACCCCACAACATCAGAACCTGATAAAACAGAAAATCAGAGATTTCTAGAAGATCAAATCAGGAAAATAACTGTAGAAATAATAGAGGTGCTTCGAAAAGAACTCAGAGAGAGCCAAAAAGAAATAAAGGATGCAATTAATGAAGTAAAGGCCTCAATTCAAAGCACAAACAACCGATTAGACCACATGGAGAACAGAATCTCGCTCTTAGAAGATGATCATTCCAAAAATGAATGCATAGTTTCTAATCTAGAAAAAGATATCCAACAGCAGGAATCTGACATTGAAGAAATATGGGCCCATCTTAAGAGAGCTAACCTAAGAATAATTGGAATAGAGGAGGGAAAAGAAAGTGATACCAAAGGGATCAACAATCTCTTCAAGGAAGTAATAGCAGAAAATTTTCCAAATATAGAGCAAGAGGTTGATACACAGATCCAGGAAACTTATAGAACTCCCTTTAGACAGGATCCGAGAAGAGGATCCCCACGCCATATAATTGTCAAAATGACCAATGTGGAAGCCAAGCAGAGAATCTTAAAGGCAACAAAAACAAAGGGCCAAGTGACATTCAGAGGCAAACCAATTAGAATCACTCCAAACTTCCCAAACCAAGTCATGAGAGCCAGAAGGGCTTGGAGTAACATATTCCAAACTCTGAAAGAAAACAACTTCCAGCCAAAAATTTCCTATCCAGCAAAACTTTCTATCAAATTAGATGGAGAAATAAGAAGCTTCCATGACAAACAGAAACTGAAGGAATTTATGTCTTCAAAACCAGCGCTAGAGAAAATACTCAAAGAGATTAACTACAAAGAAGAAATAGGTAACACTCACCAGAACCAGAGAAACAAGAGTTTCCATCCAACAGACAACTAAGATTGGTTATCTGTGGAGATTCATTATTTATGTTAGTCTTTTACCTATCTCTAAATTGTATTGTTTGCCTTTATTGTTGTTAATTTTTAGGATTTCTATTTGGAATATTAATATACCTTCAGATATAGCATTTGGAAATATTTTATCCAATTCTATTAGTAACTTTTAACTCTGTTTACATTGTCTTTGGATATACAATATTTTCTTTTATTTTTTAGGGAGTTTGTATATTCTTCTGTTGCCTGTGCCATTGAAATCATATCCAAGAAATCACTGCCAATTTCAATGTTGTGAGGTTTTATGACCCAGATTTTCTCCTAAAAGTTTATAGTCTTAAGATTTATATTTAGGTCTTTTATCTAGTTTGAGTTAATACTTGTATGTGGGATTAGGTAAGGGTCCAATTTTATTCTTTTCCATGTAATTATTATTTTTCAACAATATTTAGTTAAAAGATTATTATTTCCACCACCAAATGTTCGTGGAAACCTTGTCAAAAATAACTTGACAATATAGGGAAGAAGTTAGCTCTAGGCTTGTATTTAACTCCAATGGTCTATATATCTGCCTTTAGAACAGTACTACACTGTTTCAATTATTGTAGCTTTATATGGTTTGAAATCAGAAAATATACATCTTCTAGCTTTGTTTTTGCTTCGAGATTGTTTTGGGTATCTAGAGTCCATATTCCATATCAGGATAGATTTTTTTCTGAAAAATAAATATATGATAGTTTCACCTAAAAAAAAGAAAAAAATATTCTCTGGTAAGAAAGAAAGCAAAAAGAAATATTGAAATGTTATCTTTAAGTCATCAAAAGCTTGGTATCAGACAAATGAAACTGTTATGTGAGATTATCATTTTTAATTTTGGATAAATTGCTATAATACTAGATGTCAACCACTAAGCCAAGCATGGGAGGGAGGGATGGGGAGAGAATGGGGTGGGGATCGGGTGGGGGCTGACTGGGCGATGTGTGCATGTATGTCTACAAAAGTTTGTATCCCACTATGATGTATGAATACAGTGCACCAATAAAATAAAATTAAAAAAATAAAATAAAATAAAAGTTCAAAATAATTACTGAATGAGAATTTAATGTTTTGTTAGAAACAGTGACACATTAAAAAAATCCTAATCAAAACCTCATTTTAAGACATTTCAAAAGCAAACAATTTTACAGAGGTCATCCACAATCCAAGAAGCTGTCTTATGCCCCCTAAATAACTGTCATAATTTATTTTGTTAGAAAAAAAATTTAAATTATAAATACAAATTGTCACAAAACAACTAAATAATTCAGAAGAAATGACGTATAAAAGTCACAATTCAATATATTTCTACTGTCCTAAACATATTGTAATTACAGATAAATATACAAAGATGAAAATTAGAAGGTACAATCCAGCTCTAAGGCTAGAACTGTTCTACGAATTAGAAATTACACAGAAATTCACAATCTTGAGGTTTGACAATTCTTAGGAGCAAATTAAGGGTGACCAGGAGTTTACCTCTAGTGAGGAAACAGGGATTAAAAGAACTATAGCAAGCCTGGCAAGTACAGCTCAGTGGTAGAGTCTTTCCCAGCATGTGCCAGGCTATGGGTTTCATTTCTGTACTGCTGACAAAAGAGATAAGAAAACTATAGAAATATGAAGGAAATGAGCAAGCTTTATCACTGACAGCCAAGATCTGAGGTGGATTTATCCTGGTCTAGAAAGGAAACTGGATAAAATATACAACTGTAAGTCTAGTCTAGCAAGGCAAGATGCCAATGTGGCAGACATTTTGTCCATCCAAAAGAACTTTTCTTTTTGCCAAATATTTTAGAGAACACTCTGGCAAAGATTGTTGGTCTGCTTATAGTACTAAACAAGAAAATGAAGAATCACCTTTTATCATAAGGAACTGAATTATGGAATAAAAACAAAAGGAACTGAAATATGAACAAGCAGATATGCATAGGAACCAACCAGAGATTTTGGAAATGAAATGTCTTAATCTTTTAAAAATATAAATAGATAGAACAAGCAGGACACAGTCTGATTATTAGTGAGTTGGAAATTGATACCAAAAAAGCACCTAGAATGGTACTCAAAGATTTATACAGACATTAAACTAAATAGTTACTTCTCATCAAAGGAAACCATCAAGAACCTAAAGAGAATGCCTACAGAATTGGAGATCTTTACTCTGATAGAGGGCTAATATCCAGAATATACAAACAGCTCAAAAGACTCTATACCAGCAAAACGAACAACCCAATCAAGAAATGGGCAACTGAATTGAATAGACACTCCACAAAAGAAGAGATACAAATGGCCAATAGATACATGAAAAGATGTTCTTCATTATTGGCCATCAGGGAGATGCAAATCAAAACTACGCTGAGATTCCATCTAACCCCAGTCAGAGTGGCAAGCATAAAGAAATCAAACAACAACAAATGCTGGCAAGGATGTGGGGAAAGAAGAACTCTTTTACACTGTTGGTGTGAGTGCAAACAAGTTCAGCCACTATGGAGATCTGTGTGGAGATTCCTAAGAAAGGTGGGAATAGATCCACCATATGATCCAGCTCTACCACTCCTGGGTATCTTTCCAAAGGGGTTGAATTCAGAGAACTACAGCAACATAAGCATACCTATGTTCATAGCAGCACAATTTGTAATAGCCAAAATATGGAACCAACCCAGATCTCCATCAACAGATGAACGGATTGCAAAATTATGGAAATACACACAATGGAATTCTACTCAGCTATAAAGAAAAACAAAACCATGTCATTCGCAAAAAGATGGAAGGAACTGAAGAAGATTATGTTAAGTGAGATCAGCCAAGCACAGAAAGAGAAGGGACATATGTTTTTTCTAATATGCCCAAACTAGGGAGCACTGGGGATACCAGAGGGACTCCAGATAATGGAGGGGAAACCTCAGCAAAGCTAGAAAGGAAGGGTAGGAGAGGAAGAAGGCTGAGGTCGATTCATGGAGGAGCTACATCCGAATATGTGTAAAAGTATGAGTGTAGCAAGGTCAACCTGGACACTCATGTTGGGAGGGGGAAGGGGACGTGGGGAGGAGAGGGCACCAAGCACAGTCTGCATGCATGCCATTTTCAATATGATCCACATAAAAATTTAAAAAATTACTAATTCCATGGGAAACAAAGATTTATACAGGAGACTGGGGATGCCTAACATGCTTCAACCTAAGTCCAAGATTCAATCCCCATCACCAGAAAAGAGAAAAATGAGACAAACAAAATAAAACCCCAAGAGAAGAAAAAGATAACCAAGACATGAATCATAGACAGGGAGACCGTAACATCCATTCAACAGGAATCCTAGGAGAAAATCAAATAAAAGGAATGGTGCAAAATTAATATTTGCAGACTTACTATGTTTTTCCAAAATATAAAGACACTAAAATAAATAAATCTATACACAATAATAAAAGCACAACATCTGATATAAAGATAAAATCAGCCTGGTGTAGTGGCGCACGCTTGTAATCCCCATACTTGGGAGGCTGAGACAGGAGGATTACACAGGTTTGAAACCAGCCTCAGCTATTTAGTGAGGCTCTCAGCAACTTAGTGAGACCCTGTTTCCAAATAAAATAGAAAATGGGGCTGGGAGTATATTACGGAAGTAGAAAGTATCTGGGTTCCACTCCCAGTACTACCAAAAAAATTAAGATAAAATCATAAAAGCTACCAATAAAAAAGATATCATATCTTACCCTCTGTTTATGTATGAGAGAGAGAGAGAGAGAGAGAGAGAGAGAGAGAGAGAGAGAGAGAGAGAGAGAGAGAGAATGAATGAATGAGAATATTAGGGATTGAACCCAGGGGCATTCTACCTTTGAGCTACACCTCTAGACTTTTTTTATTATTTTTTCTTTGTTCAGAAACAGGGTCTCCCTAGGTTTCTGAGAGTCTCAATACATTGCTGAAGCTGTCCTCAAATTTGCAATCCTCTTGTCTCAGCCTCCCAAGTACTGGAATTACAAGCATGTTCTACCACACTTGGCTCACCTTAAGAGCAACAAAAATTAGAATGAGTACCTTTTTCCTTAGCTATAATAAATGCCAGAAACATTAAAGTAATATTTTCATTATGTTGACGTTACAGGCACAGGTGCACACCTGTAGTTACAGTGATTTGGGAGGTTGCGGTATCAGGATAACAAGTTCTAAGTCAGTCTAAACAACTTTTTTTGAAACTTTGTCTCAAAATTGAAAAAAAAACTTTTTTAAACTAGGGATGTAGTTCAGTGGAGAAAGTCATGGATTCAATCCCCAGTACTGCAAAGAAAGTTTGAAAAAGACTAAGAAGTGTTATTCCCAGTTAAAGTAAATCATTTAAGAGTGACAGCAAAGGAGGACAGAATGGGGAAAAAGGAAGGGGTAAGGAAAGAAAATCAAATGGAAAAGGAAGACATCAAATAAAAAAGCACAATGCTTAACAAGTTTCCAATAAAACAAATTAAATTTGAATTATAAAAATCAAATCTAGCCAGGTGTGGTGGTGGATGCTCATAATCCTAGCATCCGGGAGGCTGAGACAGGAGGTTCATGGTTTGTGGCCAGCCTTAGCTACTTAGTGAGGCCCTTTGCAACTCAGGGAGACCCTGTTTCAAAGTTAAGAATAGAAAATATCAGCTTCAGAGCTGATACTGCAGGAATGTTAGGAATTGTTGCTGGTCACAGCATCTTGGAAGTTTGAGTTGAAAGTTCAGGTAGCAGTAGTACCTGGCCTGCAGTATATAACACATGTGGTACTGAAACAGAAACCCCTCAGGAAAATGGATTTCGAACAGCTACAGTTTAATAAAGGAAAGAAGTACAGAACATGAACAAAAGAGAAAATCAAAAGAACTGCCTGATTTCTCATGCTTTCCTTGGGGAGGTGGGAGCAAGGAGGCGCCTCTAAGAATTTATAAGCGCAGGTTTGCCTTTCAATAATGAGTTTATGGTTTGAATTTATGTTGCCTGTTGGACCTAGAAATCATTCCCCAATACTCACCACAGGCAGAATGATGACAGGCTGCTAATAACTCTGGGGTAACTGAAAAAAAACATCAGATCATTCTGAAGAAGAAAGGCTTCAAATCAGAAGATGGAGAAATAGAGCAGAGAGTCCGGAAGGCAGGGAAGGATGAAAAGACTGAACAGCAAAAGCTGGGCACGCCGGCACACTCCTACCATCGCCGCACCCCGACGGCTGAGGCAGCAAGATCGCAGGAAAGAAGCCAATCGCCACAATTCAGCAAGGTCACTCATCAACTAAGCAAGTCCCTGGTTTCAAGAAATAAAATAAAACACAATAGGACTGAGGGTGTAGCTTGAGGGTAGAATACACCTGGGTTTAATCCCCAGTACAAAAAAAAAAAAAAAAAAAAAACCAGAACAAAGCAACAACAAAATGAAAAACCCCAGTAAGTAGAAAACACAAACCCAAACCAAAGCATTAACACTAAATACAAACATGTATAATCAGATAGTTTCACATGGTTTGTATTTTTAATTATAAAACATACATGCTTAGATTATGAGGATAAAAGAAATTCAGCTTAATGTTTTTTGAACAATACACTAAATCTTTAGAGCAGAGAGGTGGATAATAACAAGATTCAAAAAGAGTTTTTAGGCAAATGTTAACAACACAACAAAAGGTCATGGTTGCTATATGAGGAGCAAATAAAAGGTACATCAAGGGAAAATGTGTGAGAATTAGAAAAAATGTACTACAGAATAAAAGTTTCAATATACCAAGATAGGAATGATGGTGCGCACCTGTAATCCCAGCTACATCGGAGGAATGTAAATTCAAATCAAGCCTGCACACCTCAAAGAGACTCTGTCTCAAAAAAGGCTGCACTCTAGCTCAGTGGTAGAGTGACTACACTGCGTTCACGAGACGCTAGGTTCAGTCTCTAAAAACTGCCAGTGTACCAGGAAGACGTAACCACTGCAAACATGTACAAACCTGTTAGAGGAGTTTCAAACTACATCCATGGGAATTCCCAATCTAAGAGGGGAATCGATTATTTTCACAATGGAAAATGTTAATAAATCCAGCTCAGAGACTGATAGATGGAGGAAACAAAAACTTAATAAGGGAATATATGATGTGAACAAGTTGTTTGATCAAATGAACAAATCCCACATATAATATCAAAAACTGCCACATGTTAAGAAGATAAAAATGTTATGCATATATAATTTAGCCAAGTATAATAGCATACAGAACAAGTATAAAACTAGGCGTGGTGATGATAAACAAAGAGTTCAGGACAAAGGTAGCTTCATGGAAGGAATATGATGGGCTTAGAGGAAAAGATCCAGGATTTTCAATTCTTATAGTATTATTTTATTAATTAAGATCTGAAGCCATAAGGCAAATGGATCGTATTTGTAACAGATGAGTAATAAAGCTGGATATGATGGCATATACCTGAATTCCCAGTACGTGGGAGGCTGAGACAGGAGAACTACAGTGTTGTGGCCTACCTCAGCAACTCAGGGAGGCTTTTGTTTTTTCAAAATAAAACATAAAATACAGCTGGTTATGTAGCTCAGAGGTAGACTGTCCCTGAGTTCAAACTCCAGTAGCAAAATAAAGAAATATATCAATTAATTAATTAATTAAGAGGGCTGGGGTAGCTCAGAGGTAGAAACCCCTAGGTTCAAACCCCAGTACCTATAAAATAAATAAATAACAATAAAAAGGGATGATGGAGTACTTTTCTGTTTGAAAATGATGAGAAACAGAAAAAGTTTTATTTAAAAGGGGCCATAAGAACAGGGTATGCGGTGCCCACCTATAATCTAAGTAAGACCCTGCTTTAAAATAGGAAATAAAAAGGGCTGAGGTTAGAGCCCCAGTGCCAAAGAGGAAGGGGCAAGGGCAGATATTAAGGAAAATACTATTAGTTAGTATACTAGTGTCTGGGTCAACATTCTTACTGCTACAACCCAAAATTTAGAGGAAGGAAGAATTATTTACTCACAAGCTTGGAGATTTCAGAGGCTTAGTCCTTAGCTCAAGTCATGGTGGCAGGAAATAGAAGCCAGAAGTAAGAAAGCAAGGAGAAGATCTTATATAATCCCCAAAGCCGTACTCCAGGGACCCCCTCTTAGCAATCAGGCCCTGCTTCCTATATTGCTGCCTTGTTTCCTTGAGGGCAAGGGATCATTCCAAATCCAAACCATTATAGCTAGTATGCGTTCTCTAGAGTCTAGAACCAATAAAAGGGATGCATATAGAGAAAGGCATCTACTCTGGAGGCTGCCAAGTCTAAAATGTCCAGGAGACGCCAGTAGATAGCCATTGCGTGAAATCCTCAGTACTCTACCCCCCAAAAAAAAAATAAGATATACAAGTGGCCAATAAATACATGAAAAGTTGTATGGCATCACTAGTCATCAGTGGAATACAAGCAAAACCCCAAAGAACTATCACTTATACCACTAGGATGGCTACAATCTAAAACCACATAGAAACAAGGATGGAAAGAAACTGCACTGCTCATAGAATACTGGTGGAAATAGAAACTGGTGGAGCCACTTTGGAAAACAGCTAGCAGTTCTTCTAAAAAATTAAACATGAAGTTATTTAACTCAACAATTGTACTCTTAGCAATATATCCAAAACAAAGGAAACCATATGTCCACACACAAAAACTTATAAATGGAAATTTATAGCGATATTATCCATAATAGCCTAAAAAGTAGAAGTAAAATGGTCACCAGCTGATGAATGGTTAGACAAAATGTTATACCTAAATAATGGAATATTATTTGGTCATAAAGAGGAATGAATTCGATTTATGCTAAAACATGGACGAATCTTGAAAACATTCTGCTAACTGAAAAAGACAAATATGCCATATTTTATGATTCTATTTGTATGAAATATCCATAAAATGCAACTTTAAAAGACAGAAAATAATTACTGGTTGCCTTCAACTTACAGGAATTGGAAGGGAGGGGGTTATAAACTGATAGCTAAACCTTCATATATAAGCATTATATGACTTGATCTATTTCCTTCCTCGAGCCTCCTTGTTCCCCTCTCCACCTCCCCTCCCCATCTCCTTTTATTATTCTCCTGGTCTCTCTTTGTCTGAAGCCTTTTTTGTTCCCAATTTTCTCTTGAGCTCCCACAGATGAGAGGACACATATGACCCTTGACGTTCGGAGACTGGCTGACCTCACTGAGCTTAACATTCTCTGGTTCTGTCTGTTCTTCTGGAAATTACATAATTTTATTCTTATTTATGGCTGAAAAATAATGCTCTGTTCCTATATGAAGGTATTGGTACCAATTTCACTAACCTGTGCAGGAGGAAGAAGGGGCACCTTGGTAAGATTCTGCAGGAGGTGCACCAAGTGATGTTAAACGGATCCCTTTGCGTTTCACTATTATGTCTAAGGACAATCTACAATACAATTATTTTTAAAATGAATAAATGATATAGGGTTTCCATTTGGGTTATCAAAATGTTTTAAAAATGTGAAAGAGTGAATTTAGCATGATTAACCTGGACACTCACTGGTGAGAGGTGGGGAGAGGAAGTGGAGGGGCACCGAGCACAGTCTGAATAGAAAATAAGTCAGCCGGGCGTGGTGGCGCGCACTTGTCTTCCCAGCATTTGGGAGGCTGGGACCGGAGGATCGCGGTTCGTGGACAGCCTCAGCTACTTAGTGAGGTAATTTGCAACTCAGTGAGAACCTGTTTCAAAACCAAGAATAAAAATAGAGCTTGAGGTGTAGCTCAGACGTAGAATGCCCCTGGGTTCCATCCCCAGTACTGCCAAAAAAATAAAGTTGTAGAACTCTGTAAATACACTATAAACCATTGAAATGAAAAGTATTTATTTATTTATTTATTTATTTATTTATTTATTTATTTTATTTATTTATTTTGCAATACTGGGGATGGAACCCAGGGGCATTCTACCTCCAAGCTACACCCCAGCCCTATTTTTTATTTTTTATTTTGAAACAGGGTCTCACTAAGTTGCAAAGGGCCTCACTAAGTAGTAGCTGAGGCTGTCCTCAAACTGGAATCCTCCCATCTCAGCCTCCCAAATGCTGGGATTACAGTGTCACCACGCCTGGCAAAAAGTTTTAATTTGTAAATAATATATCTGAATTGTATTCCAATAACTCTTTCACCAAGCCGGGCGTGGTGGCGCACGCTTGTAATCCCAGCATTTGGGAGGCTGAGACTGGTGATCACAATTTGCTGACAGCCTCAGCTACTCAGTGAGGCCCTCTGCAACTCAGTGAGATCCTGTTTCAAAATAAAGAATTAAAAATAGGGCAGGGGGTGGAGCTCAGAGGTCGAATGCCCCTGGCTTCCATCCCCTGACCTGCAAAAGAAAAAATTTTCTTTCAAAAAAAGTAACAAAGTAAAAATACTTGTTTCTTCCTCTCAGTTTTTACTTTCTTCATACTATGATAAAGATACAGAAATTCCCGCTTCAAGAAGGAAGAAAAAAGGAAGGAAGGAAAAAAGAAAATAAGGGAAGGAAGGAGAAAAGTCATCTCTGCCAAAGCCAGGCGACCAGAAATCTAAACGAGGCTATTTCAGTTTTCTCTGTGGTAGTGAATAACCTGGCGGTATGACATATCAGATTTGAACGTCTTGTGCTTTTTACAGTTTGCTATCTGTCCCGCAGCTGAAATAAAAACAACAACAAAAACTCCTTCCATTAAAAAAGTGTGAATGGGCAACCAGGAAGAATGCCACCCGGCATTATCTTGTCAACAAATGTAAATTAACAAGAGGACATTCCTTCAATCTCAGTATATGTCCTAAAGGTGGCAGACTCTTATAGTTCATCTCTACAAGAATAAAACATTAATGTTAAAAAATAAAAGCTAGCATACCGATTATTTCCCTGCCCCAAAACATAGTTTATCAGAATATGATCATCAGAATATTCTCAGGACAAATCATGATAATGAAAGAACAATTTAAAATTGATTTATAGGAAGGAAGGAATACACCAGGCAGAGTGGGACACACTTGTCATCCCAGCACTTGGGAGGCTGAGACAGGAGGATCACAGGTTCACAGCCAGCCTCAGCTACTGAGTGAGGCCCCGCACAACTTAATGAGACCCTGCTTCAAAATAATAAAAATAGGGCTATAGGTGTAGCTAAGAGGTAGAATACCCCTGGTTCAATACCCAGAAACACACAAAAATAAATAAAAATAAAAAGTAGAGCTGGTGGTGTAGCTCAGAGATGGAATGTCCCTGGGTTTGACTCCTAGTACCACAACAAAAGAAAGAAAAAAAGAAAAACCCTCAAATCTACACTATTCTAATGGTTCATACATTTCCTGATAGTCATCGGCCTTAACACAGTCCTTTCATTCTTCAAGGGTAAATTCAAAAGTTCCCCTCCTTTGAATTTTCCCTATCTAAACAAAATAGAGCAGGAATTTCATATTCGGAATTTGCCGCCTATTCTATTGCAAGGTCAATTAAAGATAAACAGCTGATAAATTTCGGGCCTGATAAGTGAAATTAACTTCATTTGAAAGGTGAGCGAGGACTAGGAATTCAGCTTCTGAGTATAGTTTAAGATACTCCCATTTGTCAAAAAGAAAAGATTAACTTTTATAAAGTACAGACTGTCGATTTTAAACAAAAGCACATAGTTAATAGTAGAATTTTAACCAGGGCAAATGAATTTAGAGGGAGATGGAAATGTAGCCGTATTTGACAAGTCCCAGTTGGATCTAGAGGCACTATAATCTAGCACCTCTCAAACTAGTAACCTTTAGCCCTGATACCGAAATGTATCCACATTGAGAGACTGGCTTTGGAAAAGCATTACTTTTACACAAAGGTACCTAAACTTGCTTGGCAAACAGTGCAAATGTTCATATTAGAACTTTATTCAAGAAGCGATCAACTCCAAAAAATTCTAGATAGCCACTTTGGACTATGCTTGAGAGTCATATGAGGTGCAGGCAGGACCAGGAGCTTCTAAAGTCACCCTTATGATATTCACTTCTTAGTGTTCACACACTAGTGTGATTCTGTCCACTTAAGTGTGCCAAATAACATATGTCAGAAGTGCAAGGATGTCACTTGAGAGATTAGTTTACCAAAAGCCGTGGCTTCCATCTTGGGCTCCCCTATTGAGGCTCATGCCCCTAGGGAAGCCAGCTACCACGCTTTAAGTGCCTTCAATGGCACACCTGGCAAGGATCCAATCTCCAGCCAAAAATCCAGCAAGAAATCAAGACCTGCCAATAACTCCTCAAGTGAGCTTGGGAATGGGTCTTCCCCCGGTCAAACCTTGCGAGGATGGCGACCTCAGAAGACACTTTGATCGCAGATGTGTGAGTGATCCGGAACCAGAGACACCCATGTACAGAGATGGAAAACAACCAACCTCAAGAGTTATAAGTTTCCCACAGTTTTTGGTAATTTGTTAAGCATCACTAGATAACTGATATAGCATGAAAAGAAAACAATACCTCCCACACAATTTTCTATGAAAGAAACTATTAAAATCCATTGCTCTTAAAATTGAAGGGACACAAAGGAAGAGAGAACGAGCTGGAATATGTTGCTATTAATTTTTGGTGGTACTGAAAATTGAGCCCAGGGGCATTCTACCTCCAAGCTATACTCCCAACCCCCCCTTTTTTTTCTTTTGCGGTACTAGGGATGGAACCCAGGGGAATTCTACCTTTGAGCTATACTCCCAGCCCTATTTTTTTATTCTTTACTTTGAAACAGGGTCTCAATGAGTTGCAAAGAGCCTCACTAAGTAGCTGAGGCTGTCCACGAACCATGACCCTCCTGTCTCAGCCTCCCGAATGCTGGGATTACAAGTGTGCGTCACTATGCTAAACCCCCCGTTTTTTTGTATTTTGAAACAGGGTCTTGGTTTCTGAGAGTCTTGCTAAATTACTGAGGCTGGCCTCAAACCTGTAATCCTCCTGTCTCAGTCTCCAAGGTATAAGGATTATAGGCACATGCCACCATGCCCAGCTACCCCCAGCCCTTTTTATATTTTACTTTGAATTAGAGCTCTACTTGCTAAGTTACTGAGGGTCTTACTATATTTTTCTTCCTCTTCAACACTTTACACTATACAAAGCCATTAATCTGATGCTACATAATGTGCTCAGAGTTAAGCACACTTGAACATCATGTACATAAGTCCTACCCTCTCATAAAATGATGTGTTAACCTATACATACGACTAAAGTATAACAACTAGGAAAAAAGTCGGGTGTGATGAAAAATATCACATTCTAAAAGGATTTTTCAAAGTACATATTTTCTACCTCCAGGCACATCATTAAGAATTAAAGGTACAAATTATAGCATATATTCACATAAAATATTAATGGAATTTGTTCATAATCAACTACATTATATAGTAGTACGCTATAAATATTGGCATTCAGTATTTGACAAGAAAATGTAATGATTTTTCTCTGTGTGCAGTACTGGAGATTGAATGGGGTGCTTCTACCACTGTCTCAGTCAGCATTCTCACTAATATACTATAGAACAACTGACCACACAACTTAAAGGAAGCGAGATTTATTTGCTCACAGTTTTGAAGATTTCAGACCTACGTCTGTGTAGTTCAGGGCATGGTAGTGAGAAGTAGAGAGAGGCTAGAAATAATGAGAACAAGAGCAGGGAGAAGAGAAGCCCTTCTAACACCCCCGAGGACGCACCCCCAGGAACTCCTCCTCAACAACGAAGCCCCATTTTCAACATTGCTACCTTGTTTCTTTTAAGACCAGGGACACGTTCTAAATCCGAACCATTACAATTGGCATTGTTTGACTATAAAATGTAATAATGTATTTTCTTTTCTGTATGTGTGGTACTAGAGATTGAACGCAGGGGAGGTGGGGCGCCTACCACCGAGCTGTATCTCCAGCCCGTTTTATTTTTTATTTTGAAACAGCATTGGGCTAAATTGCCAAGGCTGGCCTCAAATCTGCTATTACTTTGGCTCAGCCTCCCAAGCAAATGCGTGCACCGTCGTGCCTGGTTAGAAATACAATTATTTCTTTCATGAGCCTTAAGTGTTTTATACTATGGTTGGATAAACTACAGAATTCTAATTTCCTGCACATTTATTTACTTAAATTTGTAAGGAGGGGACCTTTTGACATTTTCCTTGATACAAATTATGCTGACAGAAACAGATGAAGAGATAAAATTGTAGTATATAAATAAAATTAAATATTATTCAGTCTTTACAAAGAAAAAAATCTGGGCATGGTGGCACATGCTTGTAATCTCAGTACTGGGGAGGCTGAGACAGGAGGATCGTGGCGCACAGACAGCCTCAGCTACTTAGTGAGGCCCTCTGCAACTCAGTGAGACCTTGTTTCAAAATAAAATTAGAACCAGGCTGGGAATGTAGCCCAGAGGCTGAATGACCCTGAATTCAATCCTCAGTTCCATAAAAAAAGAAGAAAGAAATCCTATCATTTGCAACAACAACATGGATGAACATATGCTAAGTGAAATAACCAGAAAGAGAAAAAATACTCACTTATGTTTGCAATCTAAAACAGTTGAACTTCTAGAGAGTAGAATAGGAAGTGGAGCTTGAGTGGGAGTGGGGGTGGAACTGAGAGTATAAATGGGAAAATTTTGTCAAAGGAAACACAATTTGGGTTAGAACGAGTAAATTCTGGACATCTACAATTCAGCATGGTGATCACAGCTAATAATGTACGACATGCTTGAAAGTTACTAAGAGAGTATATTTCAAATGTTCTCACCACAAAAGATAAAATAAGTGTGTGAGGTGATGGATATATGATTAAGCTTGATTCGTACATTGCAGAATGTATATACGTGATCAAAACATCACATTGTACCCCACAAGCCTATATGATAGATAAACTAAGAATATATTTAAAAGAATTATACTGAGCCCAAATTAGTGTAAATTCTAAGTGCAAACGACTATTGGCAGATATGCTCTGAAAGTCACAGACTGATTTTCAGTTACATCTGCTTTCTTTTCTTCCTAAACATCTGTCAGTCTATAAAAATGAGAAAAACGAGGGCTACCACCTAAATTAATACAGAGAGCTTGAATTTAAGTAGCCACAAATGAGGAGGCAGAAACGCAGCGCAGGTTTAGTAGCTTGGGATGGTTCGCTTAACAAAAGAATGACTAATATATATTCAACAAGCTTTCACTCTAACAGAGTTCTGGAACACATGCGTCACACCTCGGGGACGCGTCCAGACACATAAACTATGTCATTTGCTACGTGCCTCCGTCCCCTCTATGCCATCCTTTACAAACTCATCCCTGAAGGGAGTCGAAGGCTGACCTTTATCCTTTTGTTTCCTACAACTTTTGCGCCCTTAATCAGCCTTGCTCTTTCACTCTCTCCCTCATCTTGACGTACGTGCGACTTAAGGGAGTGATTTTGCCATTATTTAGAATTATACGTAAACTGAGTTTCTCCGGTAGTGCAGGATACTCTTGGTGAATTATGCATGGGTACACCAAGGAAGCTGTAATTCTGTCGCTCCAAACACATTGTTCAACCAGGAGACCAGGACTGATTTAAAAGGATGCCGTGATTGTAAAGCACTTGGGGATCCTTTGGGATGAACCCCAATGTATACTCATGTTATATCATACGCGAACAGGTGGGAACGAGAATGACAGAACACATGAGGTGTTAATCATTTGATATTATTTCTAAATTATTCAAAGCGATTCCCAAGACAAATGTTATCTTCATTTTCACATCAAATCCATGTAGACTTGACAGGTAGAGAGCATACCGCTGCCTTATATTTTTTCCTACTTTCTTTCATTGGGTTTGTGAGTTGATAATAAGTTAGTAACCAGGCACGGTGGTGCATATCTATAATCCAAGTACTTGGGAAGCTGAAACAGGAGCATCACAGGTTCTTGGCCAGCCTCAGCCACTTAGCGAGGTCCTCTGCAATTTAGGGAGACCCTGTTTCCAAATTTAAAAAAAAATAGCGCTGGGGGTGTCACTCAAGAGGTGGAATGCCCCTGAGCTCAATCCCCAGCACCACAAAAAATAATGAGTTGGTTTGCTGCTCTATAAAAGACAGAGCTACGTCAATAGATATCATCCATCAAATAAAACTTAGATTGTGCCCCAGGGAAACCAGTTTTCCCCAGATACCCTTAAATTCCCCACAGTGGCCAACAAGCTGTTCCACCTTCTTCATCTTCAGCATGGACAGAAATTGCTTTCTTTCCTGAATTCAACAGAGATTTGGCTGTTTCTAAGGCAGCCCTCTGGGACATTCTGAAAGCTTTCTCAAGATTGTATCATTTATTTGTCTGTCACAAAGAAATGCAAGCAAAAAGCCAAACATTAAGTAGCAGCTAGACATGACATGACAAGTCCCCTCCCTCTCTGTTCAGGTCAGGGCCCGGCTGCTTCGTTCTAAGCCACAGAATAAGTCATTGTTACTCTTGGGTAGAGGAAAGCAGACGGGAATAGCAAAGCCACCCTTTTAGGGAAGAGAAAGAAAGATCAGTGAAACTCCACAGACAGCCTTCGCCAGTTGGAGAGCAGGCTTTTTTATCTTCCCTTTCAAGAATGTATGTGGAAGTACTCATCTTTTACTTCGATAAAGTCAATGAAAAGTGTTTCTTCATGTTGCTAATGAGAATTCTAAAGACATTTCCAAATGAATTGTGACATCATCTTTATCATTAAAGGAAATATGTATATAGTAAAGTTGGGAAGACTGCTGTAAGAAATCATCAAAACAAAGTTTAGCATGTCAGCTTAGGAGCTATCTCTTATTGATATGTTAAAGGTTGTGTTTTTAAAGCCCCGTCTATTATAAAAACTACCAACTTGTGGGAAAGGTTTTATTTAAAAGACTTATGAGGCTTCAAAGAACATGATTTTAGTGTTCTGATAATTTATTAAATGACATGCTGAAACACAAGTATCAACCCATTTCTCCTTTTCTTGTGATACCAAGGATTGAGCCCCGGGCATTCTCCCTCCTAGCAATAGCTCCAGCCAAAAAAATGTTTTATTTTGTATTTTCAAATAAAGTCTTGCTATGTGGCTGAGGGCTTTTTCATGTTGCTGAGGCTGGCCTCAAGCCTGCAATCCTCCCGTCTCGGCCTCCCAAGTACTGGGATTACAGGTGGGTGCCAACTTGCCCACCTTAAATCAGTATCTCTTTGCAAATTAATATATACTGATAGCATGTCTGAATGATTGAATTATGTATGAGCCATATAGAATTCTCCCTCTTTCTTTAATTGCTATATTTCTAGGAAAGCTGTTTCTTTTTCTAGTTAGCTTTATTTTAAAGGCCACACTCATGCTCTTAAGGTTTTCTATTTTACAAACACTGATATATTCATCAAGCATATGTTTCCTGCTATATTAGGAACTTCTTAAGGGGAGAGAATTTTTTTTCAGTACTGGGGAAGGAACCCAGGGGCATTTGACCTCCAAGCTACAGCCCCTGCCCTATTTTTATTCTTTATTTTGAAACAGAGTCTCACTAAGTTCCAGAGGGCCTCACTAAGTAGCCGAGGCTGTCCGCGAACCGCGCTCCTCCTGTCTCAGCCTCCCAAGTACTGGGAGGTAAGCATGCGCCACCATGCTCGGCTTGGGAAAGAAAATTTTTTACTTTACTTCCTATTTCGTCACTTCTGCTGTAGCATAGCACCATAGGGTCAACTACCATCCTATATTGTGATTAAATTTGATTATAAAGGGACAGTGCTCAGGATAAGATTTGAATATTTCGATTCAGCCATGGCAGAATGTCTATTTCATATGACTCAATAATGCAAACAAGTTAAAGTGGGTTTCTGTCCCTTGCAACCCAGTGACTGCTCCTAGAATGGATAATGATATCTACAAGAGTCGTATTGCTAAGTAACATAGCCCAAAAGTAGAACCAGTTGATTATGGTCCATGTTCCCAAAACTAAAAGTCCTTTGCTGCTGGCTGGGAAATTGGCAAGTTCTATTGCAAAGTAACTTATTAAACTGTACCATTTGGGTCTTAGGATTCAGGCTTGGGGTCCACTGAAGTTTAAAACCTAACATCAATACTTCAGGATATTGGATTTAACTGACCACAGCTTGTGGGGGGGATCCTAGGAGTGAAACCCAGGGGTGTTTTACTTCTGATCCACACCCTCGGGCCTGTCAATTTTTTTTATTTGGCAACAAGATCTCACTAAGTTGGTGAAGGCCTAGTTACGTTGCTGGAGCTAATCTGAAACCTGCGATCCTCCTGTCTCAGCCTCCAGAGTTCTTAGAGTCACAGGCATGTGCCACCATGCCCGGCTTGGCCACCGCTTTTGACCTTGAGAAAGTGTCTACTGTGAGGATAAAACCTGAGGTCTGTGAGAAAGGAAAACCATCTTTCTGGTGGAGTTACAAGATCACACAGAAACTGGTAGGCTTCCCAAAGTTACACGTGTAGCTTTTGTACGCGTGTCTGGATGTTCCAATCTCAGGTGGACAGGTTTCGTGCTTTTGGAAACCCTACCCAATGAAAACTAGCCGGCCGGCTTAGATTGTAAACGTCTCACTGCAGCCACGGGGGATCGGTGTGGTGCGCTTCACTTTAGGGAATGCAGAGCAGACCGCCGGCTGCGCTCGCACCTTCCTGCGCACAAGGACATTGCTTTGCAGAATTCCCACTAAAAATTCCCCTAAACATCCATTTCTAACAGGTCCACGTTGGAGTATCGGAAACAGAGAGAAGAAAGTAGAGTTGCTTCTTGCTTATGGCCGGCAATTGGAGAGGTCTGACAGACAAGCATGGATCTGATTGGGCGGGAAGTGCTGTATACAGTGCTCCGAGTTGAATTTAGTGTGTGTTCAAAGTTTAGGAAACAGGATATATGGCAGACGGTAAGACTGGTACTTATCCCGTAGCAACTCGTGGAGGACCTTGGCCTGAGCGTTCCCTGGGTGACAAAGGGCACAATCACCTGCGCTTTAAAGAATAGTCCATTCGGATTCTTCTGCCTTGGACAAAGGACAGATTAACGGTATCCTCACCGCATACTCATTTCCTACTTTTCCCAAGACAGAGCAAGACAAACAGCATTTAACTAAGGGCCGGCTCAGTGGCCGAAGTTCCTGGATCTGCTGCTCAAAGGCAGCCCGAGGCAGAGATTCAAGCACCAATGACTCAAAGAGATATGTGTCATTGGTTACCAGCCCACGAAGCAGACCAGATGCAAATGGGCAAAAGACCGATAGAGCTTCTGAAAGGACTGGATTGATGGTCTGTCTGGAAAGAAGCCAGAGCAGTGAATAGCGGTGCGAAGTGACACAAAGAGCGGTCTAACAGCACTGGTGAAATCGCTGGGACTGACCAGTTAAACGAATCGACATATTCCCTCTCGTTAAAAAGTCTGTTTGACATGGGGGTCCCTCACTTATTTTCTTTTAAATAAGTTAAACATTTTACGAAATATTGTAGTGACCAAAATATTTTGACTGTTATGACATATTTTAATATAGATTAATAACAGTGATTTTTAATTAATTTTCACATTTTAAATGATGTTTCGTTTTTATGCTTTGCAACCTTAGCCATAGTTTGAAAATATGAATAATTTGTAGTTTATTTATACTCTCTAGATGCAAATATAATATCAGAATATCAAATGGCATGAGCACGTCATTTTAAAATAAGAATTCTGCCCAACACAGGCTGAAGCGAATGCAAAGGAAATTAAACTGTATTGAGAACTAATTATGTCAGAAACTGCGCGAGGCACGATCTTACATCCTATTTAATACTCATAACGTCCTTGTGATGCAATAGGGACAGCTACGGACTATATTGAAATTGAAGTTGAAAGATGTAAGTATACAGTAAGCCCCTGTGGTCAGGTGCATTCAGGGTTCAATCCAGGTCTGTTTATTTGTTTTGTTTTGTTTTGTGTATATGGTACTGGGGGTTGAATCTCTGAGCCACACCTCCTTACCTCTTTCCGTTCCTGATTTGGAATATGATCTCACTAAGTTGCTGAGGCTGGCCTCAAACCTGGGATTCTCCTCTCTCTGCCTCCCAAGTACTGGTTACATGTGTATGCCTTGCACTAAAAATGTCTGTTTGATATTAAAACCCAGACTACTTCAACGATAACATGCTCCTCGATAAAATGGGGATAGTAATAGTGCTTGTCTCCTTGGTTTATTGTAAATGCTTAGAATGTTTTCTGGCAGCCAGGTAAAGCACACCTGCCATCCTAGGACTTGGGAGGATGAGACGGGCGAATGGCACATTCAAGGCCAGCTTTACCAACTTAGTGAGGCTCTCAGAAACTTAGCCCGACCCCGTTTCAAAATAAAAAATAAAAAGCCGGGCGTGGTGGCGCACACTCGTAATCCCAGTACTTGGGAGGCTGAGACAGGAGGATCGCGCAGGTTCAAAACCAGCCTCAGCTACTTAGTGAGGCTCTCGGCAACTGAGTGAGACCCTATTTCCAAGTAAATTATAAAACAGGTCTGAGAATATAGCCCAGAGGTAGAAAGCCTCTGGGTTCTACCCTCAGTACCACACAAAAAATAAAAATAAAAATAAAATAGGGCTGAAGTTGTAGCACAGACGTAGAAAGTCCCCAAATTCAAGCTCCAGTCACATACACACACTTACTTCCTGGCACACCATAAGTGCTAAATTGTTCAATAAAACGTAAAAGACTAAAAGGTATCAAATATGCAAACAGGAGATGAAGGGGCTCCTCCTTGACATGAGAATTTAATACAGTCTGCAAATGGCATGCTGCTTGATCCCAGCAAATCTTACGTCTAATGAGTTCCGTTATTTAAAGTATATAATCAGAAGATGGTTATATTCACTTAGAGGCTTAAAAAAGATTAATTGTAATTGTTGTAAACGTTTTAAATATAAAAGCCACCTATGGCCAAAATAGATTTAGTTGCCCTGTTTTCAGGAAGGCTAAAAAAACTGACATATGTTTTTAGAAAAGGCATTATTTAGACATTATGCTTCTTTAGGGTCCCAAACTGGAAATTTTTTACATGCAAATCATAAACTATGAATCATTAAATGTATGGCTTTTATAATGGGATGTCTATCTCAGTATATAGTACTATGCGCATGCCTGGAACTCACTAGTATCTCCACTAGAATCTGCTTGGAGATTTAGGCAACATCCACTTTGCTTTGTGCAGAGTTTCAATCCATAAAATAAAATATTCATAATGAGTTAATTATCACCTCAGTGTACCATCATTCCTATTTTTAAAATGATATTCAAAAGATTAAATACCTAAGAACTTAATCATAATTTGCATACACTAGTTTTGCAAATAAGAAACAGCCTCTTGATCAATGCACAATTACAAAATCCTCCAGATGAAAGATAACCTTGACAGTATGTAAAATACAGATAAAGAATATTCATTAGGAAAAAACTCATGGCCACCCTCTATCATTTGAGGGCTTTGTATTGTTTTTGTTTGTTTATACTAAGGATTGAACCCAGGAGAATTCTACCTCCAAACAGGGTTTCCCTAAGTGCCTGAGGCTGCCCTTGAACCCGGGACCCTCCTGTCTCCGCCTCCCAAGTCCTGGGATCACAGGCAGGTGTCACCACACCTGGCTTATGGTTTAGTTTAATAAAGTGTCTCACATTCTTCTTCCCTCTAAGAAGGGAAGAACTTCTATCTGTAATTCTGTGTGGACCTTTGACTTTCAGAAGATAGAGGATTGGGCTTAAATAATTGTGTCAGTTCTCCTTTCCCCTAAATGCTTATTCACCATTGAATCTCTTAGATTAAAAAAAAAAAAACCAGTGACTGATATGTAGTGTCCCCTACAAACTGCTTAGACTTGCATAGAGAAGAAACCGCCAGGTCATCAAACCAATGATCATTTCCTCCCTGAAGCCACCATGCAACGGAAAGGCTGAAAGCATAAACTCAGTTATCTCCATGTCCTCTGAGCCACAGAGCAAAGCAGGTGATACCCAGGCCTCTATATGTAAGGAAGAGAAGAAAGAAGGCATTATTCAAAAGTTGGAAACAGAGTATCCTTTCAACTTTGAAAATAAATCATACAGTGATATTCAGACTTTATAACTTCTCATATTTACCTTTCTAACAGATTATACTTTGTTTTAGTTCTTCCAGCACAGAAAAATAGACATAACCAAAAACCATGAAGAAAGTCTACAGAGTTATGTTATTTATTTACCTTTGGAGGCGGGGATTGAAGCCAGGGCCTTGCGTATGCTGAGGATTCTGTGCTCTACCGCTGAGCTATGCTGTACTCCAGCCACTATACAGCACCCAGCAGTTTAATTATGCACATTTATTCCTTGATTGAACATGTTTCAGGCCACAATTAAGCCTATCTTCTGATTTATCACTTAACCCTAGAAATATGTTTACTCAAAAATTGTTGCAAATTCACATTAGTGTGTAAAGACTATTAACATTTTCATATTGATATTTTATACTTTATCACAGCGTTAACACAACGGTCCGTACTACTTGTTCAAAATAAAACATGTGCACTATGATTCTAACCAAATAATGTCTAGACATCAAAAGAAAAGTGTTTTCTGATCTTTCCATCTTTTAAAATACTCCGAGAATTCTCTGAAGAGGAATGGAAGAAAACTAGATCAAAGTTTGAACATTTTTTAAAGCTCGTGTTCCCATTTCTTGACAGATAAAGAGACAATAAATAAGATCTGCATCCTATGATCAATAGAGATGCAGAGGTTGGAGTTTTACTATTCTTCTTTTGCTTGCCTTTAAAAATAAATAGCGCTTACCTATGACTTCATTACACAGAGCACTTCAAGGCAAACACAATAGAATTCTAGTTTCCTGGTGCACAGTGATGGCATGTTCTTGGTAAGTAAAAGATGACATTGAATTAAAGAATATATTCCTTTATAGGAATTCAATTACAATCTTTGCCATTTTCCTGAGTCAATTCCAGTGCTATATCTTGAGTTGAATTCTCACAGACTCCCTTGGCATAGAAGTAAAGAAAGTTTTTCTCTGCCCTCTTCTTTGATTTTCCCCTACAACTGGGTTAAAATCCAACTCCGGACTTTTTTTTTTTTTTAACAAAGACAGCTATATACAAAGACAATAGCTAGATTACCTAAATGTTGCCAAGTCCTCAAGCCCTCTGAAGCTACCCTTTCATTTAATACCTAACTAAGCTGGGTGTGGTGACACACACTTGTAATCCCAGTAATTGGGAGCTGAGACGGGAGGATCACAGGTTCAAATCCAACCTCATCAACTTAGTGAGGCCCTCTGCAACTGTTTCCAAATAAGAAATAAAATTGGGCTGGGGGTGTAGCTCAGAGGTAGAATGCCCTTGGGTTCAATCACCGGGCACTAAAAAATAAAAATAAAATAATATACAATTATATAATAATGCAACCGCCCCCCACTGCTCATTCAATGAAAAGCCAAACATTCTCTCTAAAATTCAATGATGCCTGGAGGTAAGGGGAAAATAAGAGGTGAAATCACACCCAAAATGAGATACTCCACTCATTCTAAAGCCTCTTAAATTCTCAAAGCTGTACGCTTTGATCTCCCCATTTTGAAGCTTTCCAACTCTCCATTCCAGTATACAGCACCCTCCCTCTTTAATACTTAAAGTGTTATTAAAACATACAATGTGGCCGGGCGTGGTGGCGCACGCTTGCAATCCCCGCGCTTGGGAGGCAGGGACAGGAGCATCGCGCAGGTTCCAAGCCAGCCTCGCAGCCTTAAGAGACTCTGTTTCCAAATAAAAATATAAAAAAATAGGTGTCTGGGAGTGTAGCCCGGAGGTAGAAAGGTATCCAGGAACCCCAGTTCCACACACAAAAAAAGCATACAACGTGGCTTGGAAACATGGTACATGTCTGTAATCTTAGTACTTGGGAGGCTGAGATGGAGGATCACAGGTCTGAGGCCAGCCACAACAACTTAGTTGAGGCATTGTTTCAAAAATAGTCAAAAGGGTCTAGGGGTGTACCTCAGAGGTAGAATGTCCCTGGGTTCAATAACCACCATACAAAACAAAAACTGAGGTCTCCCCTCCATTATCCAGGGTCCCTCTGGTATCCTCAATACTCCCTAGTTTGAGCATATTAGAGAAAACACATGTCCCTTCTCTTTCTGTGCTTGGCTGATCTCACTGAAACCTCAGCGAAGCCAGGAAGGAAGGGGAGGGGAGGAAGAAGGCTGAGGTTTATTCATGGAAAAGCTACATACGACTATGTGTTTACATGTGAAAATAAAAATTAACCTGGGCACTCAGTATGCACAGGGAGGGGAAAGGGAAAGCAGGGGGGCACCAAGTACTGTGTGAATACATGCCACTGTCAACAGGATCCACATGATGATGTGAGATCATAGCGCACCAATAAAAAAAAGAAATCGCCATGCAAGGTGAAGGTCGAGGGAGACATGCTGAATCCACCCAAGCCAAATGAGGTGGGGTATTTCAAAAATCAGAGAGAAATGTCAAACCAGGAGCCCAAAGTGGCAATGAAAGCAGGGATGCAGCTCAGAAAACATAAGAGAGATGGTCCCTGCCTTCAAGGAATATAGAGAAAATATATTGAGACATTCTGAACATACTTGAGCACAGCTGAAGCCCAAGCCGGAGTGTTTGTTATCTACTTAATGTCTTTCCTTTAATAAACCCAGTGGTCAGAGATCTGTCAAAGTAAATAGGAAAAAAAATAGCCAAATAAAAAAAGAAAAAAGTGAATAGGAAGCAAGAGAGGAAGCAGGTAGCTAGTGTTGTGTTTCATAATTGGTCAAGTGATTGAAGACCTGTCCTGCGTGATAACTGGACAGGAAGTGGCCAGGGAGGGATTATGTTTTCAGAAGGTCTGACTGAAGGGGAGTTGCACAATCCCGTCGTCTAGCAGGATGTCCAATATCTGCCCATCATTCCACGTGAATCAGTAAGAAGGGAACTTGTTCAGCCAGTTCTGTGCACCTGCATGCTAATATCTCTAATTCTCGATCAAACAGAATCCTCTTGCTCTATAGGAAACCATGTCCAAACGAAGTGTTACGCTTTCGTCTTCCCGGTTTTATTCCTTATTTCGCAGAGTCAAAGAGGTGCTTGCTAAAAGGGTAAAATTTTCAGAAATGTCTAGTGAGCCGAGAATTCAAATACCTGCTTGATCCTGGCTGCAAATAGAAAAGGTAGAATAAGGACATCTGATCATTGGACAGTAGAAACGGGTAATCAGAGTTGAGAATATAGATATAGAAATGGGTAAGACTGTCACAAAAGAATCTTCCAGGCACTCTCGAAGTCTACTTAGACATTGCAGTGTTTGACCTTGAAGCAACTTCTGGCAAGTTGGATGGCATAATTTCCTAGAATATCATAGTGGATAAATCCATTAGCCTGGTGACCCTCACTTGGCATTTTCAAAGAAATTTACAGCTGGTAGTGATAAGGTTGTGAACACTCAAAGCTGCCTGGCTGATGAAAGTCCTGTTTGGAAACAAAATTCCAGGCAGATTCTACAGAGGCGTTCCACCAAACATAGTCACAACCCATATTTTTTTTTTTCTTTTGCGGGTCTGGGAATGGAACCAAGGGGTATTCTACCTCTGAACTACATCCCCTGCCCTATCTTTTTTTGTTGTTCTTTTTAATTTGAAACAGGGTCTCACTAAGTTGCGGAGGGCCTCACTATGTAGCTGAGGCTGTCTGCGAACCGCGATCCCCCGGTCTCAACCTCCCAAAACGCTGGGATTACAAGCGTGCCCCACCACACCCGGCTAACCCATACTCTTAAAAATACAGCCTTCTTAAAATATACGTTAAGGTCTGAGATTAGCATAAGCATAACAAACTCCATTCTATTTTTGGAGTTGTTGTTTTTTACCAACCAAGATGTTCTGAGACCTACTATGTGCGAGGCATCACGTTAGGTGCGTCGGGAACACCGAGATCAATGTGAGTCCCTCCTCTCTTGTAGCAGAGCTAAGGCAATTAAGCAAATGACTAAAGCAAACCGAGAAAGTGCTAAATTGAGATGCAGAAGCCCCATCGGGGGAGCCCAGGGAAAGAAACCATTGATTCTGATCAACAAGGATTAGGGGAGGCTTAATGGAGGTGCGATTGACTCATAGTAACCAAAGTAAGTCACACCCTTTGTGGAATCAAACCAGAATCCACACTCTTTAGCTGGATTTAATGCACAATGGGAAACCTGCCCAGAGATTACGCATTCTACCATGGGAGAAATATTAATGAGACAAAAGAACTAGCCAGGTCATCACGAGTCGTACAACCTAAAATGCTATCAGCAAACAATATATGTTTCCCATGGAAAATGCCACATGTTATACAATTATAAAATATTGAATTCAAGAAGAACAATGTCAGGACTCTTCGTGATAGAAAAATAACATTTGAACCCTGCCTATAGGAGCAGTAGGACATAAATATTCTATCATTGAAAGCTGCACTGTAGTATAAAACAAGAATATTTTCCTTGCGTCAATATAAGTACATCTTAGCAGACATGTCTTATCAGCCAGATGTGGCGCTCACCTGTAAACCCAGTACTTAAGAGGCTGAGCCAGGAGGATCACAGGTTCAAGGCCAGTCTCAGAAACTTAGCAAGACCTTGTCTCAAAATAAAAAGTAAAAAGGGTTGGGGGTTTATCCCAGGGGTAGAATGCACCTGCATTCCATACCCAATACCACCCTCCCCCAAAAGAAGTATTTACCTCCTTCACTACCAATTATTTTGTTCTTATTCCACAATGGCCTTGAAGCCATTTGATCACTAATGTTTTTGTGCATCCTAATCCCAGAAAGGAAAATATCCTAAGGATAGCAATAATCTGTGAGTTCCTTGAGGGCATGGACTACATGCTAGTTAGCACAGACCTATGCTAATTTGCATATATCAAAAAACTGTAAATTAACAAAACTTTATAAATCACAATTCTAAGTACCAGCAAAATAGCACTGGTTCTTACTTGTCACCCAAGACTTATGCATCCTACTAGACTTGCAAATCTGTTTCCTTTACCCTTGCTCTCCTAAATAAGAGAAAATTAGGGAAGAATCCACTTCAAGTAATCTAATATGGGCCAGTGTTCTCAACTTGACATAAGTTTTAGATATTAAAATGAAAAGAAAGTCTATATGAAGAATTTAGATAAAACTATACATAAATCATATCAATCTTTAGTAATAAATACAATAGAAGAATGTAGAATATTTTTCAAATATGTATAAAAATAGGACACAAAAGAATTGAAGGAGAAAATCCAATGAGCGTATTTTGTCTCAATTAAAATTATTTAAGGTGGGCATGGTGGTGTAGTCCTGCAATCCCAGTAGCTGGGAGGCTAAGATAGGAGAATCACAGGTTCGAGGACAGCTTCGGAAATTTAGCAAGACCCGCGGCAACTTAGTGAAACCCTACTTAAAAATAAAAAATAAAATAAGGCTAGGGGTATAGCTCAGAAATAGAATGCCCTTGGGTCCCATTTCCAATACCACACGCACAAAATTTATTTTGAAGTCTTTCTGTAGACAAAATATTTAGCAATATTTCTAGCTGATAGTCAAGTGTCATGGCACACGCTTGTAGTCCCAGTACTTGGGAGGCTGAGGCAGGAGGATCGTGCAGGTTCGAAGCCAACCTCAGTTACACAGTGAGGCTCTCAGCAAATTCGTGAGACCTTATTTTTAAATAAAATATAAAATAAGTCTGAGAGTGTAGCCCGGAGGTAGAAGGCCCCTGGGTTCCATCCCCAGTACCACAAAAAGAAAAAAGAAAAAAATATTTCTTGTTGAGCAAGCTTTTAACCCATTTATACCTTTGAGAACTATTTATCAAATACCTACTTGATCCTAGGCATTGAGTTCACAGTAGTGATCAAGGTGGGCACAGCCCCAACCTTTCTGAAACCAGGGCCAATTTATCCATGAGTAACAACAGATGCAAGGCTTAGCACTACAGTATTTTTAGAAACTCATCAAAACGCTTTAATTTTTTTGAATATCCAGTTTCTCCATCCATTGGTTTATTTATGCAGTAAGTAAATTGAACATCTTTATGCTGATACCATGTTAGCACTTCACACGTGATAAATTATCCAGTTTGATCAATATATAAATGTTCTAAAATAAGCACACTCATCCCTATCTCACAGCAAGGAAATGGGCTGGAGGTCTCAGTAAGACTCTTATGACGCCGGGGACGCGTTTGAAGACCACTCTGTGCCAGGAGAACTGGGAAGAGCCACGGGTTCAGCTGGGTACCAGGGCTCTCTAGGACTTGCCCCCAGCCTCCCTCCACCTCCTTTACTTTTTCTCTACCATGCCCCACTTTGAACTTCATTATCCACATCTGTCTCCCTTCGTTGTCTACCTCTGCCTCTTCTTGAAGAATGCTGTACAACAGAAATAAATTGCTAGCCACATATGCAACTCCACATCCTGTAGCACCCTCGGGAGGAAGGCAAAGAGCAGAGAACACTAATTTTAATATTTTATTTATCCCCATAAATCAAGAAATATTATTTTATCATGTAGTTAAAGTCCAAGTCGAAAAATATATTAATAGGATCCCCACTCCGCTATATTAGTCTTTATATCAATTCAACCATAAAAAATGTTAATATTTTTTATGGAGGAAGGGGCCCATGGCGACCAAAGTAGCTAGGGCTCAGAGAAATCGTACCGTGTTCCTGTTCTATGAGGAACGACTGGCTGCTGTGGTCTGAACATATCCCCCCACGTTTAGATGTTGAAACTTAATGATCAATATGGATCCTCTAGGCAGTAATTAAGTTACGAGGGCAGAACCCTCCTGAATGGGATTAGCAACCTTATAAAATGGCTGGATGGAACCATGTGTGTCCCATACCAATACATACTATGATGATTTTTTTTTTTTTTTTTTTGCCTTGGAGCAAACCCAAGGCAAAAAAAAAAATAGTGGTCAATTAAAATGGGCAGAGGGGGCAAGACTGTTTAAGTTTTACTGTCTTATGTTATGAAAGGCCGGTGCCTAGAAAAGTATTGGCACATAATAGGCTCCCACCAAATATTCATAAAATGTTGAATGAATAAGGGATAGTAATTGATCATAGAATTTCAGCTTAAAGAATAGTAGAAAATATTTATCCCTGCAAGCAGAACTGGGTACTGGGCAAAAGAGAACACACAATATTGCACTACTACTAGTAATACTTCGAAAGCATGCCAGAATCTCAAGGTTGCAGGCCTCAGTGCTAGGATTAGGGCAGGTTCGAATGATCTTGGAGATACTAGTATACCTGCAGGTCCTCCTATTGACCCAAAGTGAATTTTATATTTTCAAAGGCAAAGATCATTCCTCCTTTGCATATCTCAAGCAAAAAGCAAAAGTCCTTTGGCACCTATTCCATCTCTGGAAGTTTGATGTATCCTTCTATATATTTAATGTACTTCTTAAATTTTTTAATGTATGTGGTCCAGATTTCTTGGCTATAAAAATATCACAGTGCTTTTTTTTTGGCTTTTCAAATCACTTGAGGGATGTGCACCCTAGCTGCTAGGACATTCATGGCGCCCATTATTGGAGCTTTCTTTTTCCTTTTCTTTCTTTTTACCTTTTTTTGTACTGGAGGTTGGACCCAGAAGCATTCTACCTCCAAGCCACACTGCCATCCTCATTTGAATTTTTTTTATTTTGGGACAGGGGCTCTGGCTGAACAACAGCCTCAGAGTTGCTGAAACTGCCCTGCAATCCTCCTGCCTCAGCCTCCCAAGTACCAGGATGGCAGGTGTGTGCACCATGCCTGGCTCATTGGAGCTTCCTTGCCCATCAGATCCTATAGGAAGGCTTGATATGTCACAGAATAGTGAGGAAGCAGAGGCTAATTCTTAATATCTGGTGGTTGTCATCATTACTGGTGTTTCTGCTGCCCAGTGATGCCATTGAACTCTGGTTCCCTGCCATCTCTTCAAGGTCCTGTGCTCAGTAGTACGTAAGGCAAGAGGCAAGGTGACAGACCTGCCTTTGGGTAATATTTTCTCCATGTCTCAAATGGCTCCAGGATACATCTCAGGGAATCTTCATTGGGCCTGTCGAGGCAAGGCCGTGGACTACCTCTAGTAATACTTCGAAAATACTTTTGGTCAGTCACGTGCATATACCGCGCCCCAACAGTGGCACTTCCACTTCTCTGACCATGGTCTCAAGGCTGTGGACAGGTGTTATTGTCTTAAGACTCACTGTGTCACAAGTCATGATACCCAAACTATGGGTATATGAGCGGGTTACAAAATTATGGAATATGCACAAAATGGAATTCTACTCAGCAATAAAGAAGAACCAAAATTATGTTATTTCCAGAAAAAAAAATGGATGGAACTGGAAAACGTCATGCTAGATGAGAGTAGCCGGTCACAAGAAAGTGAACTGGCACATTTTTTCTCTCATATGTGAAAGCTAGGGAGTGAAGGGGCTACCCGAGGGATGTTAGAAAATGAAGAAGAAACTTCAAGTGGAGCAAGGTGGTGGTTTGGGGAAGGGAGATGGAGAATGAATCAAGGAAATCCGAGAGTCCCGATACCAATCTCGGTGTTGTATAGGGGAGTGGGGAGGGAGCCCGGAAACTCACCAAGTGCTGGGTGCATGTATGTCACCATCACGCTGAGCTACTGCATGAGGTGACACTATAATGCACCAATTAAAGTATTAAAATATTTTAAATGGTTTCAAAAAAGACTCACTTTGGTTGTATGTTTTTCCTCTAGGAGTGTTTCTATTAAAGAATAAAAATGGAGAAAGGGAAAAGGAAGAAAAAGAAAAGATGAAAGGAGAGAAGAGAGAAGGAGAAAAGAAAAGCAGTAACAGCTGTGAGCTTTAGCCACCCTTCCATTCCCACCCCATGAGAAAAACTGATTTGGAGAAAGGCATTGGCTTTGGGCCAAGAAAGAGAGGTTGCGGATTCTAAGAGTTGCATCCAATTTGAGGAAGATTTTAGGAAAGCTTCGGAAGAGAGTATCTAACAATCCTCTTGTAACTTGCTCTCTCTCCCTCCTCCCTCCCTCTCCGATTTCTCCCTCTCTCCCTCTTTTTTTTTTCTCTTTATTTCGATACTGGAGTTGGAACCCAGGGCCTTACAAATGTGAGGCAGGCACTGTACCCTGAGCTACATCCCCAGCTCGAAGCTAATTGTGATTGGACATCACACCCATTTCTCTTTTCTCCCTCATATTGGCAATGACTCAAGTACTTTTTGATTGTTGAAAAGGATAAGATCGTGTGACCCGCTAGGAGATTTTTCAATCAATGAAAAAGGAGCAGCAGGCACTGAAGTCTAGAGTTTATCAGACACTGGAGCAGCAACTTAAGGTTTGGTTAGAGTGGATTTCCCACTTAAAGTGACAACATCAAGCTACTGTATTATTGGAAAACCATTACGAGTGAGGATGAAGCAAAGCACGGGCCACTTTAAGAAGAGTATACCTTAGAATCCTTTAGCAATAAATGGAAAAAGGTTTTTTTATTATATCTTCACAATGCTTTGCTTTTCTGAAACTACTCAGAGTTCCAGTCAACTTGAACATGAACTAAAAAACTTTTCCAATAATGTTCTGACACTAATTCTACATCAAATTTATGACATTGTTTTTAACCCCAGAGCATCCGTATTATGATCAAACAGCCATTTAGACTCCTGCCTCTGATCTATTTCACCAAAAGTCATGATGAGAAAATTTGTGGGAAGTATTCTGGCACCTCTGGAGAAAAAAAGAGAAGATGACGACATGGGTTCAGGAAATGCAGTCACATACTGTTCCTTGTTTATATTCGATGGCTCATTCCAAAGATTGTATAAAAGAAATTACTAAACATTAAATAGTACATAAACAACCCATCTTCACAGCCTCATAGTTTGGAAGGAGCTGAAAGAATGTCACCAAACACACACACACACACACACACACACACACACACACACACACAAACACACACACACATCTCTAAGGGAAAGGAATTTCCCAGTGCACATCTATATTCACAGTAATTTTCCTTTGGGTTTAGCCAAAAGGAAAATTAAGTGAGGAGTAATTTAAAGCTCAGAAAAACTGCAGTCAACCTGGCTTGATGGGGTACTCCTGTAATCCCAGCACTTGGGAGGATGAGACCGCAGGTTCCCACCCAGCCTCAGGAATTTAGTGAGCCCCCTGCGACTTAGTGAGACTGTTCAAAAAGGGATGGAGTATAGTTTGGAGGTAGAGTAACCCTGGATCCAATTCCTACTAGCATACACATAAAAAGAACCTCCTCATAATCTGTGTGTGTGTGTGTGTGCATGTGTGTGTGTGTGTGTGTTACTGTGGGTTGAACCCAGGGGCATTCTACCTCTGGGCTACATCCCCATCCCTTTTTGGTTTGAAACAAAATCTCACTAGGCTGCTGAGAATCTTGCTAAATTACTGAAGGTGGTCTCAAACCTACAGCCTACCTATCGCAGCCTCCCAAGTACTAGGATCACAGGTGCGTGTCACAGTGTACCGCCATTACCAGCCTTTGGGGGGAGGGTAGTGGATATAGAAGCCAGGGACAATCGACCTCCAGGTTAGACCACCAGCCCTTTTTCCTGTTATATTTTGAAACAGAATCTCTCTAAGTTGCTAAGGCTGGCCTTGAACCTGTGATCCTCCTGTCTCTGCCTTCCAAGTACTGAGATTACAGGCCTGTGCCACCACACCCAGTTTCCTGATTTATTCTTCAGGGCATTTACTGACTGATAGATAAATGAGCAACTTTGCTTGGCCTGTCACTAAATAGATATGTTTTAGAAAGTAATTTCAGTAAATTAATTCATCACGCTAGATCTTTGTCTCCTCATCTCTAACATGGGATGATAATTAAATTCCCCCCATGGACTCTTCGCTGAAGCCTTCTCAGGGAAGTCTGGAATGACATGATGGATGTAACCATTATTCACAAACTATAAATCTATGTTTTCATCTGTTCTCCATTTGTTTGGCCAGAAAGTGTCCTAGGTGTTCGAGTTATAAAAATGAATTCAACAGAGTTCCCGATCTTGTGGGTCATGTAACTGCAAAGTGTTCAACAATCAACAGGCCACCTTTTATCCCCTTATATTATTGTTATCTGGGCTAAGTGATAGAGTTATGGAGATGAAAGGCACGGTCCTTACCCTCAAGGAGCGCACTGCCTGAACAAGAGGCGTGCCCAGAAACCCAAAATGACAAGAGAGCGGTCACTGCCACAAGAAAGTAGGCCACGAAAAATAAGCAGCTAAATGCCGTTGCATTCACTGGGCGTGGGGAGCCAGCGGGTGCTGGGGATTAAACCCAGGGGTATTACAGTATCCTATCTTCTACCTCGGAGCTATACTGCCAGCCCTATTCTCTGCCGAGCCGGGCGTGGTGGCGCACGCTTGTCATCCCAGCATCGGGGAGGCTGAGACCGGAGGATCGTGGTTCGCGGCCAGCCTCAGCTACTTAGTGAGGCCCTCTGCAACTCAGTGAGACCTGGTTTCAAAATAAAGAACAAAAAAATAGGGCTGGGGTGTAGCACAGGGGTAGAATGCCCCTGGGTCCCATCCCCAGTACCACACACAAAAAAAGATACTGCCAATATGTCACCAGCTCTGGCTATGTTCTTTTGACATAAACAGCCATGTTCCTCATATGTGTGATTAGTTGAGAAAGAAATTAGCATACCTCGCACACAATTATCCATTATACGCTTAACAAAACAGAAATCTTTAGAAAAATGGATTCGACACAGACATGAAAGACAGAAGCAGTCTTCAGTGGCAAGTTTTTTTTTTTAAAAAGACATTTGCTCCTAAGTGTGATTTATTAGCTTTCTCACTAATGGTTAACAAGCACTGTGTGGAGAACATCAATATTTTTTACATTCAATACTTTCAGTTCAAAATATCTGTTTATTGTTGGAGAAATATCACAGAGTAGAATTGCTCATCTTAGTAATATAATCTTACTCAAAATATTTCAGCCAAATAAAAACAAAAATTCCAGCTCGAAATAAATGAGGATCACCTCAGGAAATTCCTACTATAAACACTTAGCCAGCCAATGCGAGCTATTGTATACACACTCTTTTTCCGTTTTGTTTTGTTTTTAATAAAGTATCAGGTCTTCCCAGAATAACATCCCATGAGAGCAGGGGAATTTATTTTTAAAGAGTATAATTTTTTTTCTTTAATATGCTGCTATAATTCTAGGACAGCAGTCTCTCTCTGGAAAAAAAAAAAGGAATTCAAGTAGTTGCCATCTGTACAGCCCCATTCCAAATGATAGGAACAAGCTGGTTCAGAGGCTGAATGACAAATATTATGAATTTGGAACAAATCTAAAGCTGTCATTCTTTTCAGCTCTGATGCTCAGGAAATCATTTAAAACATTTGATAAGCATGTCATCGCACACCTTGAGAGGTGGTTTGATTTCAAGGTTTACAATTACCTGAGAAACCCAGAACCATTTGCCTTGCAGAAGCTATTTCAATTTGAAGACCTCTTCATCACGGCCCTGAAACATCATCTTACATCATCTCTCGACATGAGCTGAGTGTATTATGCTCGAAGCTGCACCGAGCGCTGCAGCGTTACCACCACTATGGGCTCGTTTCACTGACAAGCCTCGCAGATGGCGTTAATATGATGGGCTGTGGCATAAACAGAGGGAGGTTAACTCCTAGAAGGAACAGGGTTTGAGGAAGAAATGATTCGGCAATAGGAAGGAATCAGTTAGGCAGCGAAGCATGAGGGCCGAACAGGTCTTTACCTCTTTAGGAACACATCCTGCGCTCTGCATCAAGGTCAAGGGAAAGCCTGAGATCAATTAGAGGAGGTATTTACTGGCATTTAATATTTGATGATGCTGATATTTAAAGAGAAAGGACGTGGAATTCGTCTTTCCTCTGTGCCGTTAATTTGTAAATCTGCTGCATTTTCAAGTCAAGTTTTCAGCGGATAGGATGGCCTTTTATCATCGTCCATTTTTGAAATGTATTTCTTGTTTGATTTGTTTTCAATAATTGAACTATATTAGAGCGCATCATTTAAAATGCTTCTTCATTTAACCCCAAAGTAATTAAATCAGCAATAGGCATGTATTATGAATAGCTTTATCAATCAATGTCAGCATTTCAAATGTTTGAAATTGTTCAGTAATATCCAAGATAATGATTTCAGAAATGCAGGGAGGCATCATGATTCTTAATGTGTATTATGACATTTATGAAATGTTAAAGAGAAAAATCAGAAAGAAAAAAGGTAAATGGGCCATTAGAGGCATGCATGTCAATTTCATGAAGTAGTTCCAGATTAGAATTTTATTCAGGATGAGCTTATTTTATGATTATTTTATAATCTTCACACCAATAGACCAGTCTCAACTTCAGAGATATTCAGGTAACATTTTTCTAATTAAAGCTCTCTCTCTGCTTGAAGTTTACCTAGCTGGAAAATAGTATTTGCAACAATTATAAGTTTTGACTGTTTTTGTTTTCTACCCCATTAACTGGTAATATTTTCAAAAGAGCCCTTCCCTTCCATGGCTTGTTTGCTTCTTCTAACACTTCTGTTATCAAAGTTCTCAACTGTTCCCTGAGATATGTGGGAGTAATTATGTCAGTGCCCTCAATATCTGCATTCAATAACAGTCATTTTATTTCAAGTTTTGAAACAAGCAGAGCAGTTATCTTATTCAAAATTCATTGGTTATTGCTATCAAAATTAACTTGTTTCAGAAGTTTGTTTTTTTTTTTTACTTACTTTTAGAGGGTATTGGAGATTTGACCCATGGGAGTTCAACCTGTGAGCTACACACCCCAGCTCTTTTTAAACTTGTTTTTAATTTTGAAACAGGGTCTCATTAAGTTGTTGGTGGTATCCCTAAATTGCTGAGGCTATCCTTGAACCAGAGATCCTCCTGTCTCGGCCTCCCAAGTGCTGGAATTCTAGGCATCTATCACGACCTCCAACTTCTTTTATTTGTTATTAGAAGCCAAATGGAGTCCTTCTAAAATCGAAAATTTCCCCTTCCAAATTCTCAAACAAGTTAGTAAGAGAGAAAGGGTTTTTTTTTCCCCTGATGAGTTGATTTCCAACTTTTAAATACTTGATTTAGAAGCCAAGCTTGAAAAAATAAGAAGCCAAGCCTGGTGGCTCATACTTGTAACCCCAGTACTTGAGAGGCTAAGATAGAGGATCACAGGTTTGAGGCAGCCCTACCAACTTAGTGAGACTCTGCTTCAAAATAAAATAGTAAAAATGGCTGGAGGGGTAGCACGGAGGTAGAATGGCCCTGGGTTCAATTCCCAGCACCAATATAAAAGAAGAAAGTTAAGGCGCAAAAAAAGGGTTGGAATGCAGATTTGCAGTCTTCAGCACTGGTAATTTAAGATCTCCCAAACATACTGAGGGGTGTCCTTTCTCGATATAATATTTGCATGCTAAATCTTATCCCACTAAATATTTGCAACAAATTGATGAAAGGGAGGTAGATGTTTAATATTATTAGATTTTTTATTTGATCAAGAACATAGTTCATAATTGGTATTAATATTCATATTATGTAGGATGTATATATACATATATATATATATTTATTTATCCAAGTCTGATTTCTTCTAAGACCCTATGCACATGGACCAATCCTTATTATCATGACTAGTCTAATTATTCCTAAAATTGGCTGATTCTGCTCTCTTTCCCATTCGCATGCGCAGTCTTGCTCTCACAAATAACTGTGATTAGAAAAATTGCATATGTTAAAAAGAAGGCCAGCTTGAGGAAATTTGGTCTATAACACACAGATTCTCTCTGCTCAGCTAAAAATAAAGCAAGTAAGTAAGGGAAAGCATTGAAGAGAAAAAGGCTTGTTATTCTTTGAAGGATATGTTTTGAAACCATTGGCAACTGTGCCTAGAAAAAGAATACACTAGAAAAAAATCTGTCTTTTGATTCTGTATAAACTAATTACCCACAAAACATATCACACTGTATTCAAGTTCTTTCTCTTCTCTATCTTATCTTATTTTATTTTAGCACTGGGGACTAAATCCAGGGGCACTCTACCTCTGTGTTATACCCCCAACCCTTTTGCATTTTTATTTATTCATTTCTGTATTTATTTACTTATTGTGGTGCTGGGAGATGAACTCGGGGACATTCTATCTCCAAACTACAACTCCAGTCCCATTTTTTTAATTTGGAAATAGGATCTCACTAAATTGCTGAGGCTGACTTTGAACCTGCTATCCTCCTGTCTCAGCCTCCGAAGTAATGGCATTACAAGGGTGTGCCAACAAACCCTGCTTTTTATTTTGAAACAGGCTCCCACTAAGTTGTTGAGGGCCTCACTAAGTTGCTGAGGCTGGCCACGAGCCTGCGATCCTCCTGTCTCATCTTCCCAAGTACTAGGATTAAATGTGTATACCACTATGCCTGCTGAGTTTATTCTTTTAAAAATAATAATTCTGGCCGGGCATGGTGGCGCACGCTTGTAATCCCTACACTTGGGAGGTAGACACAGGAGAATCATGCAGGTTCGAAGCCAGTCTCGCTGGCTAAAGAGACCCTGTTTCCAAATAAAAATATAAGAAATAGGTGTCTGGGAGTGTAGCCCGGAGGTAGAAGGGCTTCCAGGAATCCCAGTACCACCAATAATAATAATAATAATAATAATAATAATAATAATAATAATAATAATGTAAAAACGATTAGGCTTGGAGTAGAGTTTTATGGTAGAGCACTTGCCTAGCATAAATAAGACATAAGACCCTGGGTTCAAAATCCAGTACTTTATAAAAATGCAATAAAATGATTGAACTACAGATATAAAACTCACACTTTATATAGCTTGTTTCAAGAAAAAATTACATCATCTATGAGAAATTTTAAACATATTTTTCATTGCCATTAAACTCATTTTATCATAAAGGTATCTTTTTTATCCTTACAATTTTATATGTTTTATTCTCTGCTGTGCTCCCCCAGGGCCTACTACTATGTTGGCACATAGTAGGTGTTCATTCAATATTTGAACAATTTTGCCATATCAGACTCTTTTCCCTTTCTACATGCATTAAGCTTAATTTTGATTGTTGCTTAGGCCACAAGGACTACACAAAGAGACTAACAGCCGTTTGAAAACATACTTTGAAAGTCGTTGCATAAACAATGCTAAAATTAGATGGAAGTTTGTGGAAAAAAGCCATTTCTCTTTTTCCTGTGGAAAAATTTAGGATCAAAACTTGCAAGCGCTTTAGTGTGGGTCAGAATAATCGGGAGGGAGAGAGAGAAAAAAACAAAGACAGAATGAAAAACTAGAAGTAAATGCAAAGCCGTAGGATCTAGAATGAGAGGCCCAACTCCCTCTATCACTAACTCCCACAAGAACAGATAACCAGAGAAAAAGCCATGACGCACTGTTCCCAACAATGGAAAAATTAGGTCTTCTGTGGCCTCTTCCAGCTCATATGCCTTACATACCCATCTTGCACTGTATTCGAGGCAATGGAGTTTAGAGTTATGACAATTGGCTTCGGAGTCAGGTAGATCAGGGTATGTGTTCCAGTACTGCGTCTTACTAAATGTGAATGTTCAGGGTTAGTGTGACATTACAGAAAATATCCCAAATAACAGCTATTAATAATTATACTCGGGCTGGGATGTAGCTCAGTGGCAGAACACTCACTTTGCAAGCGCAATGCCCTGGGTTCGATCCCCAGTGCCAAAAAGACAAAAAGGAGAGCAAAAAGAAAAAAATCAAACTTAAAAAAATTAGACCCTTTTCCTTTTCTTAAGTTATAATTAGTTGTAAGATTATAAATACTCATGATGTACTTAGTTCTAAAAGGCAACTTTGCTAACCAAAAGCAGTATTCACATCATAGGCTCTATGAACCTGTTAACAAACACTGTTAGAATATTTTTGTGGTACTGGGGATTAAACCCAGTGGGGATCTACCACTGAGCTACACCCCAGTTCTTTCGACTTTGAAACATACACGGTCCTCTAACCTATGATTCTCCTGTCTCAGAGTTCCAAGGTGTCACAATATTTTATTTATGTATTCAGTATGTGGTAGCAGAGATTGAACCTAGTAGATCAGGGGCATTCTACCTCTGATCTACTACCCCAGCCCTATTTTATTTTTTTATTTTGAAACAGGGTCTCACTAAGTTACTATGCACACGTCTGAAACCTACAATCCTGCTGTCTCAGCCTCCCAAGTACTAGAACAGATATGTACCACCATGCTGGGATTTGTTAGAATATTTTAAAGCTAAACTTTTATCACACTAATAATCTATCCCAAGTCAGTCACCAAAGATAATTGGGAGTCTGATATAGGAGGATCACAGATTAAAGGCCAGCCACAGCAACTCAGTGAGGACCTCAAATAACTTAGCGAGATCCTATTTCAAAACAAAATATATGGCCGGGGGTATAGGTCTGAGGTAGGATGTCCTTGGATTCAAACTCCTTTACAAAAAAAGAGGGGTTGAGGGTATATCTCTGAGGTATAATGCCCTGGTATTCAATTCCAAGTACCAAAATAAAGAGGAAGGAAGGAAGGAAGGAAGGAAGGAAGGAAGGAAGGTCCTGAAATGCACTAATTCACACTTGTAATCTATGATAGTGTCCTTCCCCTAAGTGGCCAGCATTCTCAGGATATTGAAATTTTCTCCAATTTGATAGTTGGAAATTTTTTGTTTCATTATTACGTTGATTTTTTTATAGTTGATTAGGTTGAGATATTGCCATTTGGTTTGGGCCATTTTCATTTCTTCTTCACTGTAATGCTTATTCATATGATTTTCGCTTTTTTGACTTTTTTATGTTGTTTTTCTGAAACTGTACATTATGGCTATTAAGCTTCAGACATTGTGAAACGTTATATTTTTCAATTGGGTTTTTAATTTGATGCCTTTTCCCATTAAAATGTAATAATTTATGTATTCAAATGTTTACCATTATTTATCTAATTTCTACAATTTCCTTTAAAGCTTAAGGGTTCTCCATTTCCATATAATAAAATATACCCTTAGCTTTTACCTTAAATTTCCAACTCCTCCTTTCCATATCCATATATGATTCATTTATATTTATGTAGACTGAAATAGGGATTCAACTTTGCTTCTAGATAGTCAAATTTAAGATTGCTAAATAATTTTCTCTATAGAATTGAAATTTCATTTTATTAATTTCTGAATTTATATGTTTATCTGAGACTCTATTCTCATCCACCAAACTGTGTGGATATTCTTGCAACATTACCACTTCTGCTCATTTTTTTAAAATTTTCTCAAATTTCTTTTTTTTTTTCTTCTTTTTTTTTTTTTTTTTTTTGGTACTGGGGATAAAACCCAGGGTCATTCTACCTCTGAGCTACACCCCCAACCCTATTGTTTTTTCTTTATTTAAAACAGGGTCTCAGCCAGGCATGGTGGCGCATGCTAGTAATCCCAGCATTTGGGAGGCTGAGACAAGAAGATGGCAGTTTGTGGCCAGCCTCAGCTACTTAATGAGGCCCTCCGTAACTTAGTGAGACCCTGTTTCAAAATAAAAAATAAAAAGTAGGGCAGGGGGTGTATCTTGGAGGTCAAATGCCCCTGGGTTCCATCCCCAAACCCTCAAAAAAAATAATAAATAAATAAATAAATAACTCTCGCTGAGTTGCAAAGGGCTTCACTAAGTAGCTGAGGCCGTCCTCAAACCATGATTCTCCTGTCTCAGCCTCCTGGCTTTCTCAACTCTTATTATTTTCTGTAGCTCTTAAAATTTAGAGTCAGCCTGCAAAACTCTATAAAAAATTTTTCTGTTGGACTTTAGTTGGAACCACATAGTATTTACAAATTAATTCGGTGAGAATTGTCATTTTATAAAATTGAGCCTTTCCATCTTGGAATATGGCATACCTCTTCACTTATTCAAGCTATCTTTTGTGTGGAAAACTACTGGTGTCACTGTCACAGACTTTTGGAAGAACAACGTGGTTCGTATCTATTCTAGTACAAATGGATAAACCCTATTACTCAGCAATTACTTGACGACTCTGAAGAAAATCCATACTTAACATGACCTACAGTATTCTCTGCAATGGCCAAAAAATAAAAATAAAAGAAATATACTAACTTTTGCCCATAGAGAAATGGGTAAATTACATATTAGAATCCATACTTCTGAATATTATAAAACAATTAAATTTAAAAATAGAGCTACATGTTCTAGTATTAAGCAATAAAAAAGACCATCTATTGTTAAGCAAACAAAGCATATTATGGAATACAAATGTCTATATAAAACTATATACATATAATATACATATATATTATATATACATGCATATAGTTTTATATAGACATTCATACTCCAATTTTATTATATATATATATATATATATAAGGTTTATTTTCACAAGTACATATACATACTTGAAAATGCAAAGGAAAATGTTTGAAAGGATCCATACTATACTATACTAGTTTACTTTTCATGACTATAATGAAATACCTGAGGCTGGGTACTTTATAAAAGAAAGCTATTTAGCTCACATTTTGGAGAACTGAAAGTCCATACAACATACCACAGGCTCTGACAAGGGCTCCATTGTCTACATCACATCGTTACAGACGGGAGCACATGAGAGAGGGAGAAATCGCATGGCAAGATCAGAAGCCAGAGCAACAGGAGTGGCCTTTTCTTTTGTAACCACCATTGCAAAAACAAACTCAAGGTCCTATAAAGCTACATTAGTCCCCACCAAGGATAGTACCTCCAATGACCTCCTTTTAGGTTCTACCTCTTAAGTTATTTTACCTCCAACATCACAATACTGGGGACCGCGTTTCTAACATCACCATACTGGGGACCACGTTCTTAACATGACTGCTTGAAGGATAAGCCATATCCAAATCATGGCATTCACCACAGTTATAAAATGGCTATTTCCATGTAAAAGATCAGAGTAGGAAATAATGAAAAATGGTGATTTTAATATACTATTATTTAACTTTTCTTTCCAATAAGACTTTATCCATGTAACTAAAAATGAGAACAACTCAGAAAATGTTTTAAAGAGCAAGTGCTTTGAAAATACTATTTATACTAAGATCTTTGTTGGGGGGGGTACTGGGGACGGAACCCAGGTCCATTCGACCTCTGAGCTACACCCCTAGCCCTGTTTCTTATTCTTTATTTTGAAACAGGGTCTCAATCAGTTGCAAAAGTCCTCACTAAGTAGTAGCTGAGGCTGTCTGCGAACTGCGATCCTCCTGTCTCAGCCACCCAAATATTGGGGTTACAAGCGTGCACCACCACACCTGGCTTGTACTGTTACAAACAGTGAAATTTCAGAATGCAAACTGTTCTCATATATTGTCCAATAAAAAGGTACACGATTTTCTATGATAAAACCCATTTCTTGATTCAAGTTATCCACTATCCAGACACAAAGGAAGCCAAAGTCACAACCGTATGCAGAGGTGATTGACTAGAAATAGCCATGTTAAGAAGCAAAAAGTGGTACAGACCTATAGTCACAAAAATTCACGTACATACATAAAAGAATATAAAAAGACAAACTCATATGGATACAGTCATCTGATGCTTGACAAAGGTGCCAAAAACATGCTTTGGAGAAAAGACAGCCTATTAACAAATGGTGCTGGGAAATCTGGATATTCATATATAGAAGAATGAAACTCCATCCCTCTCTCTCACCCTTATAAAAGTCAACTCAGGTGAACCAGGGACCTAGGAATAAGACCAGAAACTTTGCAACTGCTAGAAGACTGAAGCAACTCTCCAATATATAGACAAAGACAATGACTTCCTCAATAGGAATCCTATAGCTCAGGAAATAATACCGAGTATAGATAAAGGAGATAGCATAAAATTAAAAGGCCTCTGCGCAGTAAAGGAGAACATCACTGTCAGCTACTCTTCTGGAAAAGGATTGATATCCAGAATAGAAAATGGACAAAAAACCCAACATAAAAAAATAAGTGAATGAGCCAATCAATACATTTTCAAATGAACTAAACAGAAACTTCTCAAAAGAAAAAGTACAAATGGCCAACATATAAATGGGGAAAATGTTTGACATCTTTGGCCATCAGGGAAATGCAAATTAAAACCATATTGAGATTTATTCTAACTCCAGTTAGAATGGCGATCTTCAAAAATACCCCCAAAATGCTGCCAAGCGTGTGGTGGGGAATCTCTAGTAGACTGTTGATGGAATGCCAATTAGTACAGCCATTGTAGAAATCACTGTGGAAGTCCCTCAAAAGACTAGGAAAGGTACGGCTATTGGATCCGGCTATACCATTCCTTGTTATTTACCGAAATGAAATAAAGTCCAAGTACTCTAGTAATACATGTATGCATACATGCTTAAAGCAGCACAATTCACAATAGCCAACTTACGGAACCAGTCGGTGCCCATCAACAGAAGAATGGATATAGAAAATGTGGTATATATGCACAATAGACTTATGTTCAGACAGAAAGAAGAGTGAAATTATGGCATTTGCAGGAAAACAAAACTAGAGAGCATCATATTAAGCAAAGGAAGCCAGATTTAGGTCAACCGTCATGGGCTTTCTCTCACATGTGGAAGCTAGAGAGAAAAGGTAAATAAATGGATCTCACGAAAATAGAAAGGAGACTAACAGGGTAGAACAAGTGGATCTGGGGAGGGCAAGAGGGGAAGGGAAGAGAGCACTGGGGAATGCGACTGATCACATTGTGCACATGTATAAATATGCCACAATTAAACCTACTATTTGTCATACTTTTACACACCAATAAAAGTTTAAAAAAAAAGAAGCAGGAAGCAGGAATGAAAGACAATAACTAAAGCCAGGCGTGGTGGCGCACACTTGTAATCCCAACATTTGGGAGGCTGAGACTGGAGGATCGTGGCTCAGAGCCAGCCTCAGCTACTTAGTGAGGCCCTCTGCAACTGAGTGAGACCCTGTTTCAAAATAAAGTATAAAAATAGGGCAGGGGGTGTAGCTCAGAGGTAGAATGCCCCTGGGTTCCATCCCCAGACCCACACACACAAAAAAAAAAGACAATAACTAAATTCCAAGAGATAGAAACTATTTCCCTTGGCCAATCAGAATCTTAATTAGCTTTCTTATACAGGCAGTAATATTAAAATACTTTTTTTACCTGATATATAATCTATTGAGGAACATAGCATCCCCCCTCCATTTATTCGAGTTTCTGTTATATGGAAAAACTACTAGTGTCCCTGTCATAACTGTTTGGAAAGACAATTTGCAGTATAAATGGGAAAACCCTATGACCCAACCAATTACTTGTCAACCCTCACATTTTAGATATTTTTCTACAAGAAAAAAGTGTACCCTGTGTGTGTATGCATACATATAGATTAATATAGATCATAGTGGTTAAATGTATATATTATCACAGAGTTGGGATTAAATCTATAATATATATCATATATGATATATATATATATATATATATAAAATCATAGAGTCATGGGTTTTAATCTTGTCTGTGACACTCACCAGCTATATAATCTTGAACACAACTGATACTTTCATTATTTTCTTCCTTTCTGACCTGTATAATATGGATGTCTCCTAGGATTGTAGGGAGAGTTAAATGAAGATACTTATAATGCACTCATAGATGTGCCTGGTGCAAAGTAATTGCAGCTGATATTATTTTTATTAATATTATTATTTTTAGTTCAAGTCAACAAATATTAATTAACTAGCCACCATCTTCCAGGTACTCTACTAGCCATTAGTGATATGGAGACAACTGAGAATCTGTTGCTGCCATGGAAAAAGCCCACCCAATGTGGAAGAAACTGAATATATATATATATATATTCTCCATGATGTAAATAAGATGTTTAGCACTTTGAAAGAATAATCACGAGGTACTGTGAGCAAACAAAGAGGCACACTCAACCCAGCCCTGGGGAGGCCAGAGTGGAAGAGTGGGGCACATTTGATATGGAAAATTTCAAGAATAACTTTCTCTCCATTCCTTTTTCAAAATAAGAGAGAAAGTCCTTGGCAGATTATTTATTCCTCTCCAAATCTAAAAGTGGCCCATGAAAATTTATGTTACCACCAATCTTTCTAATCGCAACTCAAACTTGGCAACCAAGGGTCACCATTATGAGATATGACAGAGCTGTTCTGCAGGACGAGTTGGGAAACAAATACAAGCTGTGTTGCAAAGCTCTCAGGGAGTCGACTTTATTCCACAGGGTGCCAGCCTTTCATAACATAGTTTCCACATTCAGTGAGCATTTGATGGGAAGTTTCCAAAGATTGCTACACAACAGAGATCTAAAACCCTCGCCAAGGATTTGAGATTATATAAACAAGATCAACATGAGTCAGCACACAACTCCAAAAAAAAAGATGGACAATAGCTTGCATTGAGGGAGCATAGTATCTAGGAACTGTAAGGTATGTCTCCAATCACAGATCAAACTGACAAGTCTCAGACTGGATACTTAAGAGACATAGAAAATCAGATGCTGATTAAAAGACCAACATATAAGGGTATGATGAAAAATTATAACCTTAAAAGAAAGGGAAAAAAGACTGAAATAAGTTAAAACAATGAGGAATGCTCTCCAACTAATTCAGTAAGGACATGCTCCAACATAAGCAAAAATGGTCTAATCAGGAAAACAAAATCCACAAATAGAATATAGAATATTGTCAAACTTATATAAGATAAACTCTTTTAAAGGGATCTTTTTCGATTTGTAACATTAGTATGTATATGTGGTACTGGGGACTGAAACCAGGGGAACTCTAACTGGTTATCTACACCTCCAGCCTTATTCTTTATTTTGAAGAAGATCTCACTAAGTTTCTGAGGCTAGCTGTGAACCTTCAATCCTCCTGTCTCAGCCACCCAGATACTGAGATTACAAGCTTGTACTACCATGCCTGGGTATTATTTATTGAAAACTTGTAATGGCTTTCCATTACCTACAAAATAAATCTGCTTTTCTTATTATACCCCAGTGGTAATTCCCTATTCCAGCTAGAATTACTTATAAAATGTGACTCAAGTGTCCCATTTGGAATGCTTTCCTACACAAATCCTAACCATAAGTAGCCACATTAATCCCATGAAATTGTTGTAGCCATAGAACCTATGCCCTCTCCCTTCATTAAATTATCCTACCATTTATCAAGAGTCTATAGTCTGAACGCCTTGGTTGACCCCCACTGCCACCAGAAGAAATTGGTCATGAATGAAAAAAGTACAAAATATATCAGAGCTGAAAGTCACCTTATATGGTCAGAATGACTCAGGCTGCCAACACTTGACTGCATCCTAATTGAATTAGTGGATGTATCTAAAGTGTGGATTGAAAAATGGATAAGAGCCAGGCACTATGTCACATGCCTATAATCCCAGTACTTCGGTGACTGAGACAGGAAGATCACAAGATTGAGTCCAGCCTCAGCAACTTACTGAAACTGGGCATCTTCTTTTATAGGTTCTTGTACCGTGTATTTTGATGAATAAAGTTCAAGAACTAACAAGTGGGTATAGAAATATGGAAGTTTAAGTCAAGAAAAGGTAGAAAACAAAAATAGCTTCCCCATACACAAGGGAAATGGCTACCTAAGGTCTTAGAAGGTGGGCTTTTAAAACTTACTGAGGTTCCCCATCTGCTTTTTTATGATTGGTCAGAACTGGATCTTGGGGAACCAATATCTTTCATCCAATATCAATTCTTAATTTGAATTATCTTATGGGCAGGTGGACCCTGGTGCCCACTGGTCTCTCCCTTCACCCCTGCTATTCTCCCTTCACCGAAGGCAATGTAGATGACCTTTTTTTTTTTTTTTTAATAATTTCTGTTCCCAGGTCCTTTGCTCTGCCTCATGTCCTCCCTTTGATGAACTGACCTTAACTGCTATTAGGAAAATGGGCCAACAACCACTCTAACTTCTTCAAGCTGGCAGGGGGTGTGTTAGAGTATTGCAGTTAGAGTCTCAGGATAGATGATCTAGAGGACTATAGAATGAGGAATTCTTCATATAAGGCTCTGTTTGCATAACCATCTATAGTTGAAAGGCTGAAGGAGCCTGGTTATCTTGGTTCAAAGTCATTTAAGTTCAGTTGGCATCTACACGAAAAACGGATGGGTTAGTACATTATATAATAACCCAGAGAAATATCTTGCCATAATGTTTTTTCCCATAACTCTTTAACTTGGACCACCCACCTGTTAACATTTTAAACTGGAGGCCAGGTAGTCAACCCATTTGTAATAAACCAAGGGTCATTATACATTGTGAAAAGTCCTTGTGGCACAACGCCTGAAAAAAAAAAAAACATGTTGTTTTTAACTTACGCAGGATTTTTGTCTGTAGGATACTGAACAGGACTCAGATCCTTCAGGAGTTTACAGAAATAGGAATCTCTACTTTTTTGTAGTGCCTGATGGTCCTGGGTCTCTAAAACCTCAAGAATGACAGATTTTATTTTATAGTATCTTAGAAAAACTTAACTAGAGGAAGACTTGGGGCCTTGGTGACGTATTTTTTTCTGTGAGTTTAAAGGTAGAATTACTATATAAATGACCTTAATATAGCTTGTTTTTTGTTACCTCTGAAATAGCACATTTGCCTCTGGTTATACTATTCTGTTAGGCTATCAAGTCCAAACAGTGAGGCCCTTTTGATAAATGTTAACAAAGTTACATGGTTTTATAAAACAAAATCATCAGGAACAAAACAAATATCTGTATCATTGCATAGAGATGGTCGTAATGCAATTCGAATATATATATATAAATATATATATATATATATATATATATATATATATATATGCTTTTACTATTTCCATTTGTTTAGATGCCACTAGCTCAGTGAAATGTTTTCTCATATTTTGTGTTTTAGAAGTTCTGTACATTTTGGGAAAACAAATACCTAAAATATTATTGTTGAAAGACAGCAGAAAACACAGAAAATTCTCTTCATAAAATATAAATATTTTGTTCTCTAGTCTTGATTTTATAAAATTTCACCAAAAGCATATCAATATCTTAAGAAAACCAATTTGTTTCTATTTTTTGTGTGTGGTACTGGGGGTGAAACCCAGGGGCTTTTCTACCTCCAGGCTATATTCCCAGACCTATTTTTATACTTTACTTGGAAACAGGGTCTCACTAAGTTGCTGAGAGCCTCACTAAGTAGCTGAGGCTGGCTTCGAACCTGTATGATACTCCTCTCTCAGCCTCCCAAGCACTGGGATTACAAGTGTGCGCCACCACGCCTGGCTAGAAAACCAAATTGTTTTAAACATAGAATCAATGTACTTAACTTGACTTTTAGGAAATCCTTTAAATAATTCCTTTTAATTCTAACCAGCTTCATGACATACAAAATTTCCTTTATAAATATTAATCTTTACAAATTATTGTAACATCCTCAAACCCTCTGCTATTTGCTTAACATTCTGAACATTTTGTTCTCTTCTTTCTTTTTTCCCTATGAAATAATTCAATTTTTAAAAATGAAGATCTTGCTATATAAAATCCTTTTCCTCCTAAAAGCCTTTCCCTTTAACTTTATTATACTATCCCATCATGCCTATAAATATCTCCTTTTATTTATTTGGTTTTATTCTGTATTTTGAGGTTCTGGTGATATGGCAAATATTAATCTGTCAATGTGGCCAGAAAGGCTACATCAGATTTACCTTGCTGGCATAGTTTTAAATTTTTCCTTAACAGAAAGTTTAGACCCTTTACTTTGTTCTGCAAAACAGATCCATCTATAAGATACTGTAATGGTTTACATTTTTCTCTGGTGGCCATCTTCTTTTTTTATCTATATTACCAAACTCAGGAACAGAAAAGGACTAGGCCTTTTTCTTTAGTTTCGGGGGAGGGGGTCAACAAATTCCTAATCCCATAAGATACAATCTAAGAAGGTGCCTTGTCAGATGTGAAATTTCCAATCTGAAAAACAGAGGAGAAAAAAAAAAGTATCCTTTTGCTTCTCTGTGTGATTGTCCTGAAGCAGGTGCACTGTCTGGGTTCTGAACCTGACTCTCATCCATGCACGGCCACAGATAGGACACATCTACTGAATTTATTCATGCTTACCAATGAGATATAGTGCTAGAACCTATTTATGACTGCTGGACCCTTCTTACACACGAGTCTGTAGTGGTTGCCAATGAGACATGGAGAAAGTACCTATTTACAACCACAGAACATCTGTGTATATATTATGGTGGTGGCTATTGACATGTAGAGCCAGCATCCATTTTGGAACACCGGTCATATATGTACCCATGATAGCTGCAGCACATAATGCTATCTGCCTGTGGTTTCTATTTGTTGCCAAAGGGGAGTATCCTTAGTCTATCTGTGTTTGTTTTTTTCAGGATGATGGCCAGTAAGGGAATAAAATTCAGATGTATAGCCCAGCTCTTGGCATCATTGTATTTCCAGCATCTGGACCAATAAATTTGGCCTCTTTTTCTAGAGGGTTTGAACATCTCCATGTAGTTCTATTAGCTAAAGATTGCTAAGGAGTGTTTAATTAGTCTGATAATTATTTCTAAGTATTTAGGGTGCTCAGGTAAAAGAATGGATAGTTGTTCCCATTAAAGCAATGTAAACAAAATTACACATTAACTTGGACCCTGATTTCTATCAACCTTTTTTGTCTCTTATTAAAGACCCCAAAATAAAGCCATCCCACAGTGTTGTTTTTCTTTATTTAGAAGCCTATTCAATAGACCCAAATGTTATTCTAGAACCTGAAGAGCCAAGGGCATTTTAAAGCATTAATTACATTTTGTATTTAATTCAATTTAAATAATTAAATTAGGAGGGGGAGGGGATGGGGCAGGAATTGGATAAGAGCTAATTGGGTGATGTGTGCATGCGTGCCTCCTCTATCTTGTACTCCACTAAGGTGCATAACTACAATGCACTAATAAATTTGTTTAAATAAATTATAGATTAACCCTGAAAATCATGATATCAGATAAACGTCATTTATACATATATATATACATACACATATATATATTGGTGGTACTGGGGTTCCTGGAAACACTTCTACCTCCAGGCTACACTCCCAGACCTATTTTATATTTTTATTTGGAAACAGGGTCTCTTAAGCCAGCACGCTGGCCTCGAACCTGTGCGATCCTCCTGTCTCCGCCTCCCAAGCACAAGGATTACAGGTGTATGCCACCACGCCCGGCCGTCATTCATATCTTAAAACATTTTTCTGCCAGAAAAAACTTTAAAGGCAATGAAATATTGTATTTTAAAACATTCTACAGAGGTAAACATAATCTACTTTGACTGCTTATCTAGGAAAAGAGGCATATATTAATAATTTTAAGGACATTTTATGTAATCTCACAAACAAATCTTAAATTTACTCAGTTGTTAAACAAAGTCATATAAACTAAGAGGCATTTGTGGGGTTTTTTTTAATTTCATGAGTGCTCACTTAATATGCCAATTTTGGTACCATGTAGAAAATATACAGACATATTACACACTTCCTGAAACCAAAACATACCTTGTTGTGGCCTTAAAGCAGACACTCCCTTTTCATACATACTACATTTGGGGTGATGGACAGCTCTTCTTTGTTCTCTTTCCTGTCACACCATGTGGAGTGAGGGTCTAAAATTCCCCACTCCCAGTGGCCAGAAACTGCCCAATAGTAGTATCTATCCCAAATTTTGAGAGAGTCCAGGTCAACCAGGTAGCTGTTCTTTCCCCCAGTTTTGACTAGCTCTCTAAGCAAGGTATGCTGAGCTCAGAAAACACGCTGCTATAGCCCTCCATTCACTTCAAGTAAGCTAAGTTAGACTTGGCTTTCTGACTGCGGCAGAGTCCAGGACTCCAAGGATCTGACCCCATCCTGAGACTGCACTTGCCTGCTGGCCACCGAGAAAACCCTTTGTCTTTCTGCGGAAAGTGGACTGCCCAGTTGAATTCTTGTGCGCATGTGCATGGCTCACAAGGAATTAGGATGGGTCATGACCTTTATGCCAACAGCTCCACTCACTGCATCACCCGGTGGGGCATTGGGTGGTTTGATGTCCCCAGTGCCACTGAATCATATAATCCCAGTGCCACCCATGAGCTTTTAGCCACACTGGTTTTTTTCACCTACGTTTCCGCCTTTTTCAGCCAGTACACCATGACTGAAAGGGAGGTGCCTCCTTTTATAGGGTTCTTGTCAGTGCATTTTGATGAAGTCCAAGGACTAACAAAGGGGATAGAAATACAAAAGTTTATTTTAAGGCAGAAGGACAAAAGACATATACAGCGCGCGCGCGCGCGCGCGCACACACACACACACACACACACACACACGCACACACACAGAGGTGAGGGGTTTCCAAAAGAAAGTAACCACCCAAGCTCCTGGGAGATGGGCTTTCAAAGCTCATTGAGGTTCCCCATCTGCTTTTTTATGATTGGTCAGAACTGGGTTGGGGGGACCAAGGTGTTTTGCCCAATTTCCATCTTTAATTTAAATCGCTGACTTGTCGGCTGGAAGGCCTTGATCTCCTACCACCCCCACACACAGAAGAGGCAAAGAGATGGCCTTTTAAAAACCCCTCGTCATCACAGGTCTTCTGCCCTGTGTCATTAGCAACACCCTGATTCCAAATAAGAAGTAAAATAGGGCTGCGATGTAGCTTGGAGGTAGAATGTCCCTGGGTTCCATCCCCAGTCTGTCTGTCTGTCTGTCTGTCTGTCTGTCTGTCTGTCTCTCTCTCTCTCTCTCTCTCTCTCTCTCTCTCTCACACACACACACACACACACACACACACACACACAATCTCAGAAGCTAGAGTTAGCTTTGTGAAGTCAACACCTTCCCAGGGAGAGGGAGGCTTGTGCCCTGGACTTAAGTACTTCTGTTCCCCAAGGCAAAGTGGAGTTCATGTGCAAAGCATTCAGGGGCTTTGAGCCAACAGATTTCACATATTTCTGATCCCACTGGTGCCAGCATTTCCTAGCCACCGAATGAAAAACTGCAAAGGAGGGAGCCCTACAATCTTCATTCCTAAAGCTTTATTGCAATATAATTTACAAACTGTAAAAATCTCACCTTTCAGGAATATAGCTCTATGAGTTTTGACAAATGAATATGGATATATAACCAAAATCACCATTAAGAATATAACACGCACACACACACACACACACACACACACACACACACACACACACACACAGTTAACTTCTTTTTTTGTGTGCCAGGAATTGTACCCAGGTGCATTCTACCACCAAGCTACACCCCAGTCCCTTTTTATTTTTAATTTTGAAGCAGAGTCTCACTAAGTTGCTCAGGCTGTCCTTGAATCTGTGATCCTTCTGTGCCACATTCCCAAGTACTGGGATTACATGCCTGCAACATTCAAGTTCAGCTATGTGTTAACTGGTTTTTGTTTGTTTGTTTGTTTGTTTTGGTTTGGTTTGGGTTTTTTTTTTTTTTTTTTGGTACTGAGGGTTGAATGCAAGGACATTCTACCTCTGGGCTAAACCCTCAGCCCGAATTTTTTTTAAACAGAGTCTCATTATGTTGCTGAGGGTCTAAGTTTCTGAGGCTGTCCAGGAACCTGTGATCCTCCTGTCTCAGCTTCAGAAATACCAGGATTACAGGCATGCACCACCATGCCTGGCTACGTTTTTAAATATATTTGTCAACAAGGAAAAAAATACACTGTTCACAAATACATACTTGGAACAAAATGATTATTTTTCACTAAATTTAGACAGAATGAGTTCACATGACAGAATCCTAAAAATGAGAGTTATTATTCCCTTTGATCTAAATTACATCAATCCAATTCTTCAAATCAGAATTACAAAATATTACCTTAATGAAACAGAATATTCCACAGGCCCGAAAGTCTTCATCCCTGTAGTCTGATTGCAAATATTGCATTAACATAGGCCCTGAAGCAGAAGAGAGGTTGGTTGGGCCTAGACAAGTACAACTCAAAAGTGTGATCCTTGGAGTAGTGCCTGGAGGGGAACTATTTGGGTTCACGATGAGATAAATACTGAAACTAAGAATTAGCAATTACAACTTTTATTATAATTTGGCAGTCATTTTATATCAATTGATTCCAATACTAAAAATTTGAGGCTTTTATTTCATATGGCTTTGCTTCACTTGTCTGGAAATTTATTTTTATCTTACTTAAAAATTAATATTGGTTCTTGATAGATTGGATTGGGGAGAAACGGGCCCTTCAATCACACAGATCGAGAAGCGCCGTTCTAGCATGCCTCGCACTTCCTGTTGTACTTAATATATCTTGGTCGTTCGGTTCTCCCTTAATCACTTGCTGCCTTAAGCCAAGGGTCTGTGGACTTCTGGAAAAGATCAGATACTAAATATTCTAGGATTTACTCTGCTCTGCCACCATAGGCCAAAAGACAGTTTTTCATGAACTGTCATTGTAGTCATAGACAGTATACAAATGAATGAGTTTGGCTGTATTCCAATACAATTTATTTACCATAACTGGAAGGAGACTGGATTTGATTCAAAGGCCATAGTTCATTCGGCCTTATCTTATCATTTAATTTTGTCATTTTACATTGGAAACTCTTCAAGGGGCTTATCTTCTTGTTTCCAAGCAGTGACTATAAATCCCAATAGACATTTTTGGAATTAATGAAAAAAGAAAGAACAGTAACCCTTAAACTGGGAGGAAGGAAGAGAGGATTTGTGATAGTAGCAACAGGACAAGCAGAGACATAGAATGAATAATATAAGTACTTTGGTTCATTCGGCCCGCTATAGCAAAATACCATAAATTGGGTGACTTTTAAGCAACAGAAATAGATTTCCCGTAGTTTTGAATGCTGAAGAGCACACGATTAAAAAACTGGCAGATTTGGTGGTGCTGGTGAAGGCCCACTTTCTAGTTTACAGAGGGTATCCTTTTGTTACCCCCTCACGTGGTGGAAGAGGCAAGAATTCTCTCTTTTAATCACATCCTGAAGTCCTCACCTCCTAATACCATCACATTGGTGATTTGGGTTCAACCCACAGACTTGAGGAAGGCAGAAATATTGACACCAGCTCAACAAGCGAAGACAAGTCAGCCGAAGCCAAGAAAGCTGAGGACAGTTTTCAAAACATCCATCCATTATAGAATTTGTTATTGTGTTTAAAAGATTGCTGGCCAATCTTTTCTATCTTCATTGAATGTAGAAGAGAGGAAAGAAGTTGGCATTTTCCCAGAAAAGATTCAGATGACACATAAAGATGAATTTCTGATAATCTTTCAACTAGATTACCAGAGGAACTTGCCCAGCAGAAGGAACTCTCCCAATAATATGAATACAGGTTGTCCAAAACTGTTTGAAGAGATTATAGAAGATGCCCAAGAAATGTACTGGATAATTTCTCTGGTGTCTCTTATTTTCAAGCCTATGAATTCACCAGATGACCCTTTTATTCACCCAGGATATAGGCTTCTTTGTGCCTCTAAGAAAGCTCTAAAGGAGAAGCATAATATTTTGTTTAAAAATAATTGATATTTTAAATTATATTTTTGTGCCCTGAAAAAACATACTGCCTAAAATAAAGATTTTAGGAAAATTATTCACTGTAATGGATGACTAAAATTTAATCCAAATTTGATGACTTTAGCCTTAGGTCATATAAATTTCCATGCAGGCATTAATACTTAAAGAGTTGGAGGAAGGAGAACGGGTCATAAATATTGCAGAGGTAGAACAGGAAGAATATTAAATATGTGCATTGCCACTCTTCATTATAGTAGCAAAATCGTCATGTAAAGCCATATTCCTGTATTCATGTAGTCAACAGTGTGCCAGGAATAGCCAATCACATGATGAGTCCAATACGAGCCCTGCCCTGCCTTCAAGGAGCTTACACTCTAGATTGACCGTAAGACATGACGGCTGAGATGGCACAACAGATTAGCCAAACAGAGCAAGTCAAATGACTATACTGGCAATGCCCAAAAGATGTCCAATGCACCTTACAAAATGTACTTGAATTAATTTATTTACACAGTTTTGTGTGTGGTACCGGGAACCGAATCCAGGGGTATTCTACCTCTGAGCTATACCTTCAGCCCTATTTATTTTTTATTTTGAGTCAGGGTCTCACCAAGCTGCTGAAAGTCTTGTTCGATTGCTCGGGCTGTCCTCAAACCTGTAATCCTCCTGTCTCCAAACTCCCAAGTACTGGGATTACAAGCATGCACCACCATGTCTAGCCACACTTTTTTTTTTTTTTACTTTTTACTTTTTGGTACTAGAGATTGAACCAAGGGGTATTATTCCTCCAAGATATACTCCAAGACCCTTCTTTTATTTTGAAACAGAGTGCTGTGAAATTACTGAGAGTTTCACTAAATTGCCGTGACTGGCCTCTACCCTATGATCCTCCTATCTCAGCCTCCCAAGTACCAGGATTGCAGTAGTGCACCACCAGCAGCAGCTTATTTACACATTTTATTGTTATCAATAAAAGTAGAAAAATAGAGTAGAAGAATGTTTGTCTTTGCCAAAGGGGGGGGGATAGTTTTTTGGAGCAACAGAGAGTTAATTAGGCTAATGTCATTGCCTAAAAAGCATGTTTAGTGGAAGAAATGTAACTGAAAGCAAAATGAAAAAGTTTCAGGCCTAAAGAAGTCATTCCAACTTATTCTGATCTATACTTGAATATGAGTCCACAAGTACTTAAAAACCCGTCTAAGATTCATGAAAGTCACACAACTCATGGCAAAATTCTTGGCGGTTGAAATATTTACAAATATGAAGTGAGTCATATTATGAAAGATCTATCTGCAGCTTCCTTAATTGAATCAATTGCCTATTGATTTATGCATTAACACTAAAATACAAAGTGTATGATAAGGTCACTCCTTCTGGGTACTTACTGGCTTTATTAACCGCGACAATCACTATTAAAAAGAACCTTTAAAAGGCCAACTTAATATGATCATTTTGGTTTTCTTAGACCACACGTTGCGTCATTTTTAGCTTCTAAAGATAGGAGCGCTGTACTCTCATGTTTCTCAGTCTGAAGCCAGTGCAGTGCGCATGTGTATGCATCAGATCTCTAGATCTGAGACCCACAGACTGTCTAGACTAATGCTTGGCATACATGAGGCCCAGATTTTTCTCAAGAGCTACACTATTACTAAGGCCTATCAGCAAAGTCTGAGGGCCTCTACTGCGTCAAGTTTCCCTACAGTATGTCTGTGTTTTGGTACTTACAATCTTAATCTTGCTCACCTTAAAACTTCTACTTTGGTTTATGATTTCAGCTTTGGTTCTATGTTTCTGGTGTGCTGATCCATGCATTATCTCTTGGACCCTAATGTCTATCAGATTGCATTTCTCCCTGCCTCGTCTTACCTGATCCCTCGATTTTAGTAGACTGCTTCACTTTTCTAACCAAACCTCAGTCTCTGGGTTACATATGTTTGATTTCTGCCCCATGGTATACAAGTTGGAATTTTTTTTCTTTCTTCTTTTTTTGTGTGTGGGGGGGAGAGTACTGGAAATTGAAACCAGGGACCTTTTACATTTAGTCTACAAACCCAGTCCCTTTTTATTTTGAAACAGGGTCTTGCTAACTCGCCAAGGCTGACCTTGAACGTGCAATTCTCCCGTGACAGCCTCCCGAGCACTGGGATTACAGGTATGAGCTACTCACACCTGGCTAAGTCACACTCTTAATGGATCAGGTTTAAATGAATTTATTCACTGAACGAGAATGCATTTCCATGCAAAGCACTCTTTTGGTACCACAAAGATGAGTGCGTAAAACATCCTTGCTCTCAGGGAGTTTGCAGTCTAATGAAAGATCCAGAAAGATAAATCAATTAGAATAGTATGTGTTATGAAAGTATTATGGAAGGGACCTTACAAACCCGGAAGAGGACATCAAGGAGGGCATCCTTAATGAGATAACTTAAGCTGAACCTTCGAGGCCAGGTAGGAGTTAGCAACACAGAGAAAACGAGTAGGTAGGAAGGCAGGGATGGTACACCAGGAAGAGGAAGAGGCACGTGTAAGCAACAGCCAGCATGGCAGGTTAGAACTGCGAGTAGCTTAGTACAGTCGAAGGGTATACGCGACAAAGTGGTGACACTCGGGGCTGGGTGGAGCCACAGGATGAAAAGCCTCCTTGTACTGTCTTCTGTGACACGAACCCACGGAGGTGGGTGAGCTGGAGGAGGGCTATCATCACACATGAGTTTCAGAGCACGCCCCAGGACTATGGAATTCCAGGTTGGAAACAAGTAAGAGTGTAAACAGGGAAGCGACTTCATTCAAAGTAATATGGAAAGGAGAGGACGGAAGGAAGAGAAAGAGATACTGTAGTATAGAACTTGATAAACTATTAGAAGTAGGACCAAAATAAGAAAAGTTGAAGCTAACTTTGAGGAGACATCTGAGACTTTTAGGGGGGACTGAACCCCAAGCTGCACCCCAGCCCTATTAAAACATTCTTGTTTTGTCTTGCATAGGGCCTCACTAGGTCTCTGAGGCTGTCCTCCCGTCTCAGCTTCCAAATACTGAGCTTGCCGCCGCGGGCCACCATGCCTAGGACATATCTAAGATGCTGTCAGAAAAAAATGGTCGCTAATAGTTTGATGCGGAAGCTGATGGCCTCGTTGCTGAGGCTGACTGTGTGGCAGTGTGTAAGCATCCGAGTGGAGACACTGGGCAGACAGCTTTGAATGCCACCTGCAGTTCAAAATAAAAGCTGTGGTGGGGATAGATGTGAGGGCTACCTGCACAGAAGTAATAGCTTATAGGCATGAGAAGAGAGGCGGGGGGAGGGGGGGATCTAGGAATGTTTTCCAAATGAAACTCCAGATAAATCTAGAGTTTCCAGTAAATCTACCTCTGTGTGTATGTGTGTGCACGCATGATTGAACCCAGGGTTGTTCTACCTCTGCGCTACACTCCCAGCCCTTCTTATTTTATTTTTATTTACTTTGAAACAGGGTCTCACTAAGTTGCTGACATTGGCCTCGATCCTGCAATCCTCCCATCTCAGCCTCCCAAGTAGTGGGATTCCAGGTGTAGGCCACAGTGCCTGGCTAAGTCTAGCATTTTTAACATACAATACGTACAGGATCAAGAGGAAATTCACTACATTACCCTTTCCTTTCTAAAAGGTTTCAATAGGTTATTTTTAAAGTATTTCCTCTCACTCAATTCCATGTTATCTTCCTTGCAAGTGCCCTGTATGTTTGACAGATCACATATTAGGCCCTTCCTGAGCACTCCCCGGTACTCCCAACACCTCTGTCCCTTCCCCCAGCGAGACTCAGGTTCCCAGCCAAACCCAGACCTTTGCCTTTCTGTTCCCCAGGCCTCTGCACCACATTCTTTTTAGAGTTGTAAGGGCCAGGCACTAACTCAAGTGTTTACCAGAAGCCGCACAATACACTAGAGTAGGAGGAGCCTTAAGAAGTCAGGACAGCTGCCGCCGTGCTCCGCGCCGCATTTTATCAACTTCCCGGGAAATCCATCGATTTCACAAAGCAAAGCAAAAAGGAATTGCAATATTGGGTTTAAGTAAACAAACAGTTAAGAAGCTACTGAAATATTTATATACATATGCCAAAAGGGGGGAAATTTAAGCATCTCAGAAGGAATACTTACTTTCACTTCTTATTAACATATATTATTTGAAATCAGTTCCCATATGAAAGTTTCTATTTTTCTTTCTCGCACACATGAGTAAAAACGCTCATTAGACAAATATAAGAACGGCCGGGCGTGGTGACACGGGGCTGGAATCCTAGTACTTGGAGGGCAGAGCCAGGAGGCTCACAGGTTCGAGGAAAACACATGGTAATGTAGTGAGACCCTGTTTCAAAATAAAAAATAAATAAAAGGGGTTGGGGTGTAGCTCAGAGGTAGAATATCCTTAGGTTCAATCCCCAATACCACAAAAAAGGAAAGAAAAATAGAAAAATATGGAAAAGCTCCTAGAATGAAAAGACTTTAAAATTTCTATTAAAATGACAGACACAAAATAAGCCGGGCGTCGTGGCACACGCTTGTAATCCCAGCATTCGGGAGGCTAAAACAGGAGGATCGCGGTTCGCAGCCAGCTTCAGCTAATTAGAGAGGCCCTTTGCAACTCAGCAAGACCCTGTTTCAAAATAAAGAATAAAAAATAGGGCTAGGATGTAGCTCGGAGGTCGAATGCCTCTGAGTTCCATCCCCAGTATTGCAAAAAAAAAAAAAAAAAAAAAAAAAAAAGACATGAAATAACACTCTAAAAATAGCCAGAAAGTTTTCACAAAAACATAGAAAGCCAAAATTGTGGAAAAAAGGACATCTGTCTGAAAACAAGGTGGTAAGATTTTACGTACTGTAGAAGGTGCCTAGAGGAGTAAGTATATATAGGCAATACTGACACCGTCTAATAATTTGAAAATTATGATGATGATTATTATTATTACTATTATTTCTTTCTTGTGGTACTAAGGATGGAACCCAGGGGCATTCTACCTCCAAGCTACACCCCCAGCCCTCTTTTTGATTCTTTATTTTGAAACAGGGTCTCACTGAGTTGCAGAAGGCCTCACTAAGTAGCCGAGGCTGTCCTCAAACCAAGATCCTCCTGTCTCAGCCTCCCAAGTGCTGGGATTACAAGCGTGCGCCGCCACACCCAGCTCCAACTATTTCTTGAATTCATTTCTTATGATTTTATATAAATGAAAACATTTGGCATTTACTGATTAGCATTTGAGTATATTTTGGCTGTCCTGAAAAAATGTGAATATGTGGTCCTGCCACGTGCTAGAGTGTATCACTTAAATTGTGAGGGCATCTAGATATCTACCCAGTTTCTGTATCTTAACCAACTTTGTTTTCTACTCGAGCACTTTTTGTGTTGAGGACAGAAGGCAGACAGGGGAGCTGGCCATCCGTCGAAGGCAAAATGTCAGTGAATTTTGAAAATGCAATATACACAGTTATACCTCAGACATGAAAGTGTGATTCTGGAGCAACGAAAATAAGATCATGAATTTGGGAACAGGTGAATTTCAGAGGAATAGCAAGGACCTTCCGGGCATAAGATGAAGCCTCAGCCACGATCATGTACTTCCACTAAAATGAACCAGAGGTCAGGTGGTCCAGTTGTTTCAGGCATCCTCACAATGGGTTTGGATACAGGTGAATTGATCCAAATATTGATCTTTAAAATGGTCAAAGTAATTGCTTTTTTAGAGCTGGCAAAGAATTTCACTGACTGAAATTGAAAGGGTTTCAATGAACCTGTGTCCTGTTTTCCCATCAGATCAGCCAGATCGAGACAGAGAGTCAACTTTGCTTGAATTGGGAGAACAAAGGTAAATTGATGCACTGGCATTATGAAGGATAGAATTTTTTGTAAGCACGCCTCATTGCCCCTCAGTGTAAGGGGAGCATTTATATGTTTGATATTCTGGAAATTGTCATCTTTATGCTTATCTTGACATCTTAAAAGCTTGATCGCTTTGTAAGTCACATCTGTGCCTCAAAGGTAAAGCAATATGTTACAGAGGGATGCGTTGTGGACCATGAGGGAGAAAATGAAAATTCTAGTACCTACTCTGTCTCATGGCCTTGGGAAAGTCACACAAGAGCTCTTTCTCTGTCTTAGTAAACTAAGGGCTATTGCAAGGGGTGATGTGCAAGTTCCCTTTCAACTCAGAGGCTCTATACGCCCAACATATACAATTATTGATATCATCATTATAATATTCTCACTCAAATGCAAAGTATATGAATATAAAAGAGGACTTGCACTGGCCATAGGAAGTAGGAATAGCAGCTGTTCCCATCAGCATCACAGTTTCATTATTTCATACTGTACTTCATGAAGCGCATTCACATAAAGTACTATATGCTTTTAAGTACTTTTATCCTTTCTCCAAAATACTAGACTCTCTTTGTTAGATCAACATTATCACAATGCAACTAGAAGCCAGGTGATTTTATTTTATGTAAATCTTGGCAGAATTACCTTGGTGCTTTTGTCTTGGATAAGTGCATTTGTACTAAATATATACCAACAGCTCTTTTTATTTTAAAACTTTACATGGACCCTATATAATTGATTTTCCTACCTATTTAATTACCCCCTGATATTCTAATACTTTTAAATAATAAAATAGGCTATGACTAATTTTAATACTGATAGCAAAATTTTAACTTGATCCTGCAATTTTAATATTGGCAATGTGATACTTGGAATGCAAACGAATTTAGCGCCCATTCCAAGTGTTTCATTTTGTGACACTTATATTGAATAATAAAGTATTCTATATTATACAACATTTATAAATCTAGCTCTTTAATGAAAATGGGCCATGTCTTGATTAGTTTATGGGCAGGGTTTAATTTTTGAGATTCAATATTTAAAAGTAAAAATTGAATTTTAATATTTTAATTCATGGAAAATTCTATTCTATTACCTTATATCTGATTTCATCTTACTCTGACAATCAAAATTAAGTTTCCATTCTGTTTTCTTTGTTGCCTAATATGGTAGCCAGTGACTTCTTGGGACTGGAATTCTATTTTCACTTCTTAGTGTATTTCTCTTATATTCCCAGTTTATTTTATCAGCACTAAAATATCTTCATCATATTTAAAAATTATGCTTTAATTGAAGAAGTTTTATTTACTACAACATTTTCTGTAGTTCAAGTTTACCTGAAACTACATGAACTGAATGCATTGTGTGTATGTGTGTGTGTGTGAGTGTGTGTGTGTGTGTGTGTGTGTGTGTGTGTGTGTATGTGTGTTACTAGGGATGAAACCCAGGGGTATTCTACCTCTCAGCTATACCCCTAACCCTATTTTATTATTTCATTCTAACAGGGTCTCACACAGTTGTGGAGGGCCCAAGTTGCTGGTGTTGGCTGTGAAGCTACAAACCTCCTGCTCCTGTCTCAGCCTCCAAAAAACTGGGATTACAAGCATGTACCACCATGCTTGGCTTCAATGCATTTTCATTAACACAATTTTAAATGAAATGGAGTCTAGGCATGTTGCTTTATCATAGTAGGCAGTAATGAGAAAGAAAAAAATCTTTTCTGTGATTTGACAAAAGTTCTCTGTGTCCTCTTTCCTGTCCCTCCCTTTTATATGGTATTAACACAATGTGGTCAGGTTTTTTCTTTAGAAGAGAGTTGGGTGGGTAAGCCAGGTGTGGTGTGCATGCTTGCAATCCCAGCATTTGGGAGGCTGAGATGAGGATTGCGGTTCGCAGACAGCCTCAGCTACTTAGTGAAGCCCTTGGCAACTCAGTGAGACCCTGTTTCAAAATAAAGGTTAAAAAATAAAAATCAGGCATGGTGGCACATGCTTGTAATCCCAGAAACTGGGAAGCTGAGACAGGAGGATCCAGGTTTGCAGCCAGCCTCAGCTACTTAGTGAGGCCCTTTGCAACTCGGTGAGACCCTGTTTCAAAATAAAGAATGAAAAATAGGGTTGGGGGTGTAGCTCGGAGATAGAATGCCCCTGGCTTTCATCCCCAGTGCTGCAAAAAAATAAATAAATAAATAATAAAAAGAGGGGGACTTCCGGGAAGATGGCGACCGAGAAAAGCGGGGCTTAAGAGCCCCGCTAACAACCAATCTCCATTACCAAAAAATAAGCGCCTTTCATAGCCAGAAAACACCATCACCAGAGAAACAAAAAAATCACCAGGTTCCAGAGAGGAAGGGGACTCAGAATAAAGCTCAGAGCCACAGAGGAGATACACCGGCCTCACCCCCGAGGACGCGGCAGCAGTGCCTTACTGCCGGCAGCAGCAGCGAGTTCACCAGACGGCTACAGCGAGCCAAGGTGAGCCGCTGCGGAACAGCCAGGCGGGATTTTTCAGCGCAGGGAGCATCTAAAGCTCCCAGTGGCTAAGCTCAGCACACGCTGCAGGGACTCAAAGCGGAGCTCAAAAACAGAGAACAAATACACCAGCCTCACGGACCAGGGTGTGGCAGTGGCGCCATATTGCCACCGGCGGCGGCAGCAGCAAATTCACCGAGTCCACTACAGCTCCATCTGCGTACTCAACAACAGTGAGTCAAATTGCGGGCCCCAGAGGAGAAATCCCAGTACTGACTCCCAGGGACTTGACCCAGTGGGGGAGTGGCAGTGGCAGAGATATCACACCATAGGAAAACACCCAACCTGGCACTCCCCATAGTCTAAAGCAAACTCTATCAACTCCCTGGGTCTGAAACTCTGTGATACAACCCAGTAAAGGAGTAGTGGGGTCTGAGATACCACAGACTCGAGATCCAGAGCACCTTAAGTGAAGTCATAGTGACCCAAGGGAAGAACCCAGAGAAGGCACAAACTTCCGAAATCATGGGAAAGAGGAATAACAATAGAGCAATGAATGCCTACAACCCCACAACATCAGAACCCGATAAAACAGAAAATCAGAGATTTCTAGAAGATCAAATCAGGAAAATAACTGTAGAAATAATAGAGGTGCTTCGAAAAGAACTCAGAGAGAGCCAAAAAGAGATAAAGGATGCAATTAATGAAGTAAAGGCCTCAATTCAAAGTACAAACAACTGATTAGACCACATGGAGAATAGAATCTCGCTCTTAGAAGATGAGCAATCCAAAAATGAACGCATAGTTTCTAATCTAGAAAAAAATATCCGACAGCAGGAATCTGACATTGAAGAAATATGGGCCCATTTTAAGAGAGCTAACCTAAGAATAATTGGAATAGAGGAGGGAAAAGAAGGTGAAACCAAAGGGATCAACAATATCTTCAAGGAAGTAATTGCAGAAAATTTTCCAAACATAGAGCAAGAGGTCAATACACAGGTCCAGGAAACTTATAGAACTCCCTTTTGACAGGATCGGAGAAGAGGATCCCCACGCCACATAATTGTCAAAATGACCAATGTGGAAGCCAAGCAGAGAATCTTAAAGGCAACAAAAACAAAGGGCCAAGTGACATTCAGAGGCAAACCAATTAGAATCACTCCAGACTTCCCAAACCAAGTCATGAGAGCCAGAAGGGCTTGGAGTAACATATTCCAAACTCTGAAAGAAAACAACTTCCAGCCAAAAATTTTCTACCCAGCAAAACTTTCTATCAAATTAGATGGGGAAATAAGAAGCTTGCATGACAAACAGAAACTGAAGGAATTTATGTCTTCAAAACCAGCGCTAGAGAAAATACTCAAAGAGATTAACTACAAAGAAGAAATAGGTAACACACACCAGAACCAGAGAAACAAGATTTTCCATCCAACAGACAACTAAGATTAGTTATCTGTGGAGATTCATTACTTATGTTAGTCTTTTACCTATCTCTAAATGGTATTGTTTGCCTTTATTGTTGTTAATTTTTAGGATGTCTAGTTGGAATATTAATATACCTTCAGATATAGCATTTGGAAATATTTTATCCCATTCTATTAGTAACTGTTAACTCTGTTTACATTGTCTTTGGATATACAATTTTTTTTTATATTTTAGGGAGTTTGTATACTCTTCTGTTGCCTGTGCCATTGAAATCATATCCAAGAAATCACTGCCAATTTCAATGTTGTGAGGTTTTATGACCCAGATTTTCTTCTAAAAGTTTATAGTCTTAAGATTTATATTTAGGTCTTTTATCTATTTCTTGTTAATATTTGTATATGGTGTTAGGTAAGGGTCCAATTTTATTCTTTTCCATGTAATTATTATTTTTCAACAATATTTAGTTAAAAGATTATTATTTCCACCACCAAATGTTCGTGGAAACCTTGTCAAAAATAACTTGACAATATATGAAAGAATTTAGCTCTAGGCTTTTATTTAACTCCAATGGTTTATATATCTGCCTTTAGAACAGTACTATACTGTTTCAATTATTGTAGCTTTATATGGTTTGAAATCAGAAAATATATATCTTCTAGCTTTGTTCTTTTTTGAGATCATTTTGGGTATCTAGAGTCCATATTCTATATTAGGATAGATTTTTTTCTGAAAAATAAATAAATAAATATATGACAGTTTCACCTAAAAAATAGAAAAAAAAATATTCTCTGGTAAGAAAGAAAGCAAAAAGAAATATTGAAATGTTATCTTTAAGTCATCAAATGCTTGGTATCAGACAAATGAAACTGTTATGTGAGATTATCATTTTTAATTTTGGATAAATTGCTATAATACTAGATGTCAACCACTAAGCCAAGCATGGGAAGGAGGGATGGGGAGGGAATGGGGTGGGGATCAGGTGGGGGCTGACTGGGCGATGTGTGCATGTATGTCTACAAAAGTTTGTATCCCACTACGATGTATGAATACAGTATACCAATAAAAAATTAAAAAAAGAAAAAATAATAATAAATGTAGAAATGGAAATGAAAGAAGTAGAATATAAAAAAACCTTGAAGTATCACTAAAATAAAAGCTGTCTGAAAAATTTTTAAAAAAATAATAAAAAGAATAAAAATAGGGCTGGGGGTATAGCTTCGAGTTAGAATGCCCCTGGGTTCCATCCCCAGTACCACAAAAAAAGAGAGAAAGAATGAGAGAGTTTGGCGATGTGTGCGTGTTTCCCCTAACTCTTCTAATCCATTAAGATGTATGACTACAGTGCATCAAGAAAAAAATTTTTAAGAAGATAGAGTCGGCATGTGAGACTTTTTCTCCCAATTCTCACTATGGCTCAGGACCTTAAATCATAAAGGCAAAGTTCAAGGTCTTGTGTGAAATTGAGAGTTAAAAATCTCTATTTTTACATTAGTTCATTTTCTCATTAGTTAAATGATAATTATCAGATTGCCTATTTGAAGCTCAAATGAGATAACAGACACAATGGCCTTGAAAAAAATAGTATTCTACACAAATATATAGACTGGTGTTATTGTATTTATTACTGCTCTTGATATAGTTATTTGGGTATTAGGATGCCTCTTATGGGAAAGGAAAATAATTTTATTAGGAAATAATTCTATCTTCTCCCCATGTGGCATAAGGAAATATTTCAAGATATACTAGCCTATAAGCAAGAATGGTGGTGCATGCCTGTAATCCCACTACTTAGGAGGCTTAGACTGGAAGATTGCAGGTTCGAGGCCAGCCTCAGCAACTTAGGAAGACCATGTTTCAAAATTAAAAATTAAATAAAGGACTGGAGGGGCAACACAAAGGTTGCTACTACCACTACTACTACTACCACTAATTACATTTAAAGATTATATAACATTGTAATATTTTTAAAGCATGAGGTCATGAAAAGTGGGAATATCATAATATAGAGAAACTTAGAAGAGAATCAAGTCAGCACTTCAGCAACTGAGGCCGGTGGAGAAAGAGAGGGAGCTAGTTAAAGGCAGAATGGGAAAGGAACACAGCTGTGGAAATTGTTCTTTCCAAGAGAGCCAGGAAATCCACTGTGGAATCCACAGACAGACAACTCTTAGGAAGAACAACTAAGAATGGACCACAGCAACCAAAATTTAGGTCCCAAGTACTTGGGAGGCTGAGACCAGAGGATCGTGGTTCATGGCCAGCCTCAGCTACTTAGGCCCTCTGCAACTCAGCGAGACACTGTTTCAAAATAAAGAATAAAAAATAGGGCTGGGTGTGTAGCTCGAAGGTAGACTGCATCTAGATTCAATCACCAGTACCGTAAGAAAACAAATTAGGTCCCAAGTTGTACTTCAGGCTGAGAATATGGCCCTGCTATGACTCTGAGCCATCAGTTTACATGTACTAGAACACCTCCAAAAACTTTTGTTTTCTCTTGCTTTACTATAAAATGAGGGATTGCTCCATCCAGGAAGTCTTTCGTAATCCTTGCCCACATTGTGTTTCAGTTCTTCTTCTTTCCTTCTATACTTTGTGCTGGTCTACAACACATACTGCGATTGTTCAGCAACTCAGTAATCACGCACACTACACTACGCATTGCACTGGGAACAGAGGAGAGAATGGCGAGCAACGGAGCATAAATTCTAATGAGGAGAAAGGCAGACAATGGAAAATAAACAAGTATGTAGAGAATGCTGTGGTGATGAGTATTATTACTGGAATAAAGAATTGTGATAGACGGGAGAATTGCTATTTTTATATATTGTATTTTTATTTAATCTCTCTTAAAGTTTTTTTTACTTTTGTTAATATTCTTCTAAAATATTATTTCCTATTAGCATATATATTCCCTTATATGGAGATACATGTCATACCTATGTATCTATCACCTTATTGTTGAGCATTTACTTTTTTCTCTATCATAAAAATTATTGAGATGAAGTTACTGATATTTGAGGGTATTATTATTTCTATAAAAGAAACTTCTAGAAATGCAAATGTTGTGACTAGGCTATTGCCCTACCAAATAAATCGGAGTCATAGTCGATCCTTTGGACACTGGCATTGGCACGATACGCCACTTTCTCTAGGGAGTAGTACCAGAGCTTGGTTCCTCCCCTAATCCTGGACCTACTCCTTCACTGTTCTCTTAAGAAGAAGAAGGAGGAGGAGGAGGAGGAGGAGGAGAAGGAGGAAGAGGAAGAGCAGCAGCAGCCGCCATGCAGGTCTCAATACTACCAGAAGAAACTTCTCAGAACTTAAGAGATATTTATCTAAATCTAAAGGTATTCATGCTCTAAATCCTAACATCTCTACTGCATATGTGGACAGCACGATTTGTAAAGCTGACTATGAAAATCTCCAACTTTATTTCAGGTCCATCTTTATCCTCCTGTGGAGCAAAATGGGGTGTTTGAACCTGTTCCTTGACCTTCCCATTCACTTCATATCCATTAGATCTCAACCTTCATCTTGGTTGACTTCCTAGCTCTGGTCCCTGGGCTATACCTTGACCAAGACTTTTTTTTCATCTACCACTAGCAATTTAGTAACCTAGGTAATGTCTCAGCAGTGAAAATTATGAGCCTGACTTTGGTCTTGGAACCCAGAATAGGGTAAGATATCAATCATTCCCTTCCTCTCTCTGTTCACTAACTACCTTCTCCTTGGTCAAAAATGAGCAGAAGAGATCTAGGGAATTCAGAGCATCTCAACAAATTTTAGAGAAATGGTTGGGAAATAGTGTGCAGACTAAATTACATAATACTCAGTTTAGCTCTTTATTGACAATTCTTTTTTATTTAACAGAAGAAGACAAACCAGTATATTCTAATTCAAAGCCCCACAACTGGCAATAATGTTATGTAGAGAATATGTTAGGGATTCAACAAATAATGCTACTAGCAGTTTTTTTTTAAGAGAGCAAGAAAATATGATGATTGAAGTGGTTCAGACTAATGGTTTAAATAGTTCAAGGGCACATAAAGCATTTGTGCTTTTCATCTGACCAGGACTTCACTTTCTCTTTAGAAGCACAAATGATTGCAAATTGTCTCAAAAAAAAACTATTCTATTTTTTATCAGATTTCAAATAACTCTAACCAAAGACATTTGGGAAACTAACAGTCATACTAGCATAAAAGAATGCTGACAAGGAAATAAAAAGATCAGTCAGGTGAAAATATTTATTAATTGTATCTTAAATCTATGGGCCCCATTGCATAGACTAGTTCATTATAATCAATTCACTGTAATAACATGAACTTGGGAAGTTAGGCCGAAAATGCAAGATCTTCCAGGCACAGAAACTTTAGTACCCTGGAGGAAATACATCTGCCTTGGAAAAACACATTCGATAATTTTGATCTGGCGTTTCAGGAAGAATTACCATCTTTTCTTTTCCTTCTTTGCCGTCATGAAAATGCACAGCTAGCCAGGCACACTGGCACATGCCTGTGATCCCAGGACTTGGAAGGCTGAGACGGGGATGGCAGGTTTGAGGCCAGCTTCAGCAATTTGGCAAGAGCCTCAAAAACTTAGCGAGACCCTGTTTCCAAATTAAAAAAGGGCTGGGGTGTAGCTCAGAGGTAGAATGTCCCTGGGTTCCATCTTCAGTCTAAAAAAAAAAAGGGATTTACAAAACTGCCTGGCCAGTGGATTTTTTCAAGGTGATAACAGGTAAATCGGAAGCCGTAGAGCTCCCAGCAGATGGGCCTCTCCGGCTGATTACATCCTTCTCCCTTCATCATTGCTTTCCTCGGGCACATTCTTCAATGACCAGCCCATGCTGTGTACCACGACTTCACAGCCTCACCCTCAGCCTCCCATGCCGGAGCCAAAGCTCCCGGCCCATGAGGACCTTGTGAGCATTTTTTCTGAGTTTCCTCTTCTCGTGGATATACAAAGGAAATAAACAACACTAATAGGGATGTGAGATTTATCCTTCCAGACAAACAATATACTACACAGCATGAGCCCCGCCGATAGGTTTAACAGACCGTCCAAGAGATGATAAGTGGTGTCTTCCCACCTATAAATCATAGGTCGCACTGTCCAATCCTCTCTATTCTCGAATGATGGGTTTCACAGGGTGCTGTCCCTCATATAATCTATATACTAGTAGTTCTTTCGCTTTCACCTGCAAATAGAGCTGGCCCTCTAAAGTTGGTACTGAGAAAAGTGGGCATAGAGACGATCAAGTTGCTGAATTTACGTTGGCTGAGACATTCTAGAACCTGCCTTAAAGTAACTGTCGTATATTCACTCTAACTTACATCCAATGTGATATTTCTGTTAAAGACGGGCCAAAGTGGAGATGACCAAAGATCAGGAGAGGAGGCGGATTCATGAGGAAATCACAGAGATCCAAATTGAAGGCGGGGCAGATAGATGGACAAGTAGTGTTGGGAAAAGCCAAAGGGGAATCATAGATAAGATCCCTGAAATTGGGGTAGGAATGACAGTAGGAAAATATGAATCACAAGTTACATTCTGCTCTTAGTATTAGAGACCTGAAAAATATTGGCTTACCTAAAATTTAGTATATCTTCCATGCAACCTAAAGGATTTCACACCAGGGTTGGTATGGCAGCTCCCATCTTCAAGCAGGGGGACCCCCAACTGTCCCTTGAGAACAAGGCCCACCTGCCAGCTGAGTACTACACCCCAGCAATATGGCGGCCCAAAAACTACATCAAGAGATCCTAACCAGCCGGGCGTGGTGGCACACACTTGTCATCTCAGCATTAGGGAGGCTGAGAAAGGAGGACCGCGGTTCGCGGCCAGCCTCAGCTACTTAGTGAGGCCCTCTGCGACTCAGTGAGACCCTGTTTCAAAATAAAGAATAAAAAATAGAGCTGGAGGTGGAGATCAGAGGTAGAATGCCCCATCCCCAGTACCAAAGAGAGAGAGAGGGAGGGAGGGAGAGAGGGAGAGAGGGAGAGAGAGAGAGAGAGAGAGAGCGCGTGCGAGCGGGCGCGGGCCTAACCTACCTCAACGAAGGTCAGCCTTAGGAAACCCAACTGCTAGCCAACCAGAAACTGGGAGAAGGTAAAGCTTTGAACGGAAAATCCATCAAAGGCGTCACCCCAAGGTGTACCTCTACTGTCAGCTGCAGTACAAGGAGCACTAGGAACCAAGGGGCTGGCAGAAAGGCCGGCGGGCAGAATGCATCCTGAACACTGATGCTCCACTGTTTTGCTGGTATCCTGGATCCCAGGGCCAGTCCTACCCAGCTGAATGCAGGTTAGTTGATGTGGGATCCCTCGGAGCGCATGCGCCCTTTTCCAGGTGCATTGCATCAACATGGGATTCATCCCAGGGGAAGCACGGGAATATGGGGGGGGGGGGCTTTCAGGTGCTTTGCATCAGCACAGAATTCCCCCTGAGGAAGCATGGACACCAGAGGGAGAGCCTTTCTGGTGCAGATGGATACTTTTCCATAGTATGAGATTGTATTGGAGAGCACTTGAGCTCAAGCGGCCAGAACAAGGTGTTCGAGCAGAAAGGAGCCTGCTGCAAACAGGAACCACTGCGAAAGGATGGCTAGAAGAACCACTCCAAAGGAAAAGTACCAGTGTGGCTTACCCAGTGGCTACGGGGCTCTCCAACCAGCTCCAGGCCCCACCTGGTGGAGGCCCAGCCTATAAGCGCTGACCACCGGCTCCCATCAGCCTCCACCCAGGATGCCCCGCGGTGGCTCCAAGTCCTCACAGTTCTGCCTGCTTGCTGCCAGCTACTCGGGTGCCAACTTGCTAAAGATGGCCCCAGATGATCTGGTCCCAGCCTGTGCCCCGCAGATGGGACCTGGCTCTTGAATACCGTCAAAGGCAGGAATGTGAGGCCGAAGATGAGCATATAGCAGGGGCGGCAGCAGAAGCCTGCGGCCCCGCGACGGAAGCAGGACAGCAGTGGAGATAGCTTCTTACATGAGCTGACCACCTTGTTGATGGAGAAAATCACCAGCCTGCACAGCCAGTCTCCCCCCAGCACAGTCCCAGAGTTTGTGGAGTTTGCACACAGGCGACCGTGTGGTGCTGAGCAAGGAGATGGTACCGTTTCCAAGGTGGATCTTGTGTTCACCTTGAGCATGTTAAAAGCCAAGAGCAATGATGGCTAGCACATTGCTGTGCTACCGACCAAGGCTGGAAAGTTGTAGGTTTAGCTGGTCCGTCTGAAAAAGAAGCAGGGAGTTGAGGAGGGGTACAACAGTCTTTATTCCAAGTTCAGCAAGCTGACCACAGGAGGTCGCCTCCTCCATAGCCCCAGTGGTGGCCAACTGGCTGCAGGTGCTCCGCGTAAGACATCAGTGAGGGGCTTGCCCCAGCCTGGACTGCCTCGGTCCAGTTTCTGTATCAAAGCTCTGTATCAGTCTATTTCAGGCACTGAGAATATAGTAATAAGACTGTTGACATCTACAACTTATATAGTATATACTATGAAGATTGTCAGAGGTTGATTTTCTTTCTCTTTTTTTTTTTTTTTTTTTTTTTGCAGTGCTTGGATGGAACCCAGGCCTCTGAGCTACACCCCCAGCCCTATTTTTATTCTTTATTTTGAAACAGAGTCTCCCTGAGGTAGCGCATTCGAAGATTCAGTCCCCATTACCACAAAAATAAATGGCAGGTGGGAAGGTGGGTCAATATTACCAGCCACAGGGAAAATGCAAACCAGAACACACTGTGATAGGACCTCACAATTGCCAGGATATCGTAATAAAAAAAAAACAAATCATAGGAAGTTTTGGTGAGGATGAAGAGAAATTAGGACTCTCATACACTGCTGGCGGGAATGTAAAATGGTACACCTGCTGTGGAAAATAGCCTTGCAATTCATCAAAAAGTTAAACAATGAGTTACTATTGAGAACTACCAATTCCGCTCCTATTTGTGTTCCCCAAAGAAATGAAAACATGTCCACACACAACACTTTATATATTCATAGTGACATTATTCATTATAGGTAAAAAGCTGCAAGTTTTGTTTTAGTACTGGAGATCAAATCCACATGTGTTCTATTTCTGAGCTACACCCCCAGCTCTATATTTATGCTTTATTTGAGACAGGGTTTTGCTAAGTTGCTGAGGCTGACCTCATATCTGTGGTCCTCCTGTCTCAGCCTCCCAAGTACTGGGATTGCAGATATGCACCACCGCAATGGGCTTGAAGGACATTTAAGATCCTAACTATGCACTAATGCGGCATAACAAATTCCCACAAGTTCAGGATGTTGAAAAAGCACTCATCACTCACAGGTCTCACAGGTTAAAAGACTGGTTACAACATGGCTGAGGTCTCCACAGAGTGAAGTCAAGGTGTCAGGGAAGCTGCATTCTTGTACAGAGCTCAGGGTCCTATTCCAAGATCGTGTGGTTGAGTGCGTAGAGCGTGCCTATAATTCCAGTATTTGGGGGGCTGAGACAGGAGGATCATAAGTTGGAAACCAGCCTCAACAATTTAGCAAGATCCTGTTTCAAAATAAAATATGGCTAGGGGTATTGCTCAGAGGAAGAACTCCCCTGAATTCAATCCCCAGTGTCATACACACAAAAAAATCAAGTGGTGTGGCATAACTATAGGTGTAAGTGAAATTCGGGTGTGGGGAAAAAGCCCAGTGGGCTAGAGCAGGTACAGAAGATTCACTGCTGGTGGTGGGAATCAAACTACGCTTTGGGGACTATATAGAACATTTGTAGGATGAGGACTCACAGATGTCAACTTTTGCACTAATTCTGAGTGAGGATGCCTATCGTGTATGACAGGGAACCGTAAGGAAATGACTCGTTTGGACTGCAACAGCAGAAGAGGCTAGAAGCTGGGCGTGGTGGCGCACGCGCTCATCTCTTGATCCCAGCATTTGAGGACAGCCTCGGCTACTTAGGCCCTTTGCCACTTAGTGAGACCTTGTTTCAAAATAATAAAAAGTCAGGCTGAGGGTGTAGCTCGGTGGTAGAATGCCCCTGGGTCCCATCCCCAGTACAAGAAAGAAAAGAAAAGAAAGAAAGAAAGAAAAGAAAGAGCTAGGAAACAGGACTTATACCTGACCAGTAACAGAAAACCTGGAATGGAGACCCACTCCTAGTGGGAGACCTTGGGTAGAAGTCAACAAGGATGGTAAGGAAAAAAAAAAAAAGATGTTAACAGGCAGTAATCTCTTATGTTACCAGATAATAATCCCTTTCTTCATTCCTTTTTGGTTTTCTTTATTTTTGGTACTGGAGACTGAACCCAGGAGCATTCTACCTCTGAGCTATACCCCCAGCCCCATTTTATTTTATTTTGTTCTGTTTTGTTTTATTTTATCTTGAAATAGGGTCTCGCTAAACTGCTGAGGGACCTCTCTAAATTGCTGAGGCTGGCTTCAAACCTGAGATCCCCTTGTCTCAACTTCCCCAATACCCTTCTTCTTCAATTCTACTACCAAGAAGAAAAAATGAAAGAGAAAGCATGAATGGGGGAGTATAAAAGCTTCCTTTAGGGAAGTAGCACAGAGTAAAAGCAGATGTAATAAAGTGGGATACAGTCGGCGTCATTTCTTTGCTATGGGTACATGCTTGTAGTAAAAACAGCGAAAAAATTGATGGGGATTGAGCTCATGCTAATTGTTAATAAGAATTGTAAAAACCGAAATGTATCTCCTAAGTTTACGTTTGGCCTGACAGGTGTCCGGAATTTACTAGAAAGAGGGAGGAATGTACCAGAATTGGTAAGAGGCTTCAAAATGTATTAATGTTCCAGTATTGAGAAAGATTTTCAATTTTCAAAATATATCTTTGGTAGTAAAAAAAAAAAAAAAGAAAGAAAGAAAGAAAGAAAAACCCAGGACCTTCAAAAAAAAAAAAAAAAAAAAAAAGGGCTGGAGATTTCCAGGTGGCAAGAGTAGTTAGCAAGAGAATAGAAGAAGCCAGAAGCCCAGGAGCCTAGGGCCTTTTTATATTTCTAAAGAGAAGCAAACTTCCTCAAGTATGTGGGGAAACCACAGACTCCAGATAAGCAACACATTTTGGAGAGTAACAAAAGGCGTGGGGGGGTCTGTGACAGGGACCGGGCTGTCCCCTCTGCCCCAGAGGGGGCAGATCTAGTTGGCACAGAAGATTGGTTGTGAAGATATTCTGTGTCCAGGAATCTTCAGTGACTTTGTTTCCGGTCATCCCGGCGCCTTAACAGTTACAACCTGTATTTCTATCTTTGTAATAAGAAACTCATTTAAATCTTCAAAAAAATAAAAATAAAGAGGGCTACAGAGAAGAGGGGTCTGCAAGGAAAGCAGCCTGGGGCTCTCCACGTGGAAGGCCTTCTCTTCCCTCTGGCCGCCTTCTTCCCCATGCATATTTGTTTTGAGCTGGGCTATTGTTTTCTTCAGACCAGACCTTGATACCTGCACTTTGTTTTTGCTGGGTTGTAAGCTTTCCTAAGGGAGTCTAAGTGAAACCCTGCAGGGTTTAGCCTTCCGACATCCCTGAAGCTTTCTTTACTTTTTTTTTTTTTTTTTTCTGGTACTGGAGATGGAACCCAGTGTCGCCCGAGCCAAGTGCCATCAGTAGCAAACTACTTTCTCCCAGGGTCCACGTGATCTGCCAGAAAAGAGGTGCAGGGGTCCTGGTCAGCCTTGATGTCCAGCAGAGGCCTTCAGGTCACTACTCGAGAGTCGCCCGAGCCACGTGCACTCAATTGCACTCTGCCTTCTCTCAGGGCCAACACGACCTGCGAGAGAGAGAAAAGCTCCCCAAAAGGGGAGGGGGTCCTAAGAGGAAAAAACCCTAATTTGGTGACTGGCTAGGGCCTTTGCCAGATGTCTGCGTGTCCTCTTATTGGTTGTGGTGAGTTTGGGATTTTGGGAATTCTGGGAAGCAGCTCTAAGAATTTGCATAGGGTATTTGCAAGTCCTTTGAAGGGTCTCCTTTCAGTAAAGTGTCAGACTTGCTCCAGTGATGTCTCCCGGGTTTGTTGAGTAGTAACCAAATGGTTTTGTGAAGCTTTGGTCCTTATCTCTGAACCTTGGAATAGCTGATCTCAAAAGCCTTGGAAGTTAGTATTCCTCGCCCCTCAGGAAATTGACTTTTTTTTTTTCTAATGAGGCCTCTTCCCTATCTGCCTATTTCCTTTCTACCTCCTCACCTCTATCCCCAGTACTGCAAAAAAAAAAAAAAAAAAGTTTTGCCTAAGCTGGCATGGTGGTACATGCCTATAATCCTAGTAATTGGGAAGCTGAGACAGGAGGATCACAGGTCCAAGGCCAGCCTCTTTTATATAGAGAGGACCTCAGCAACTTAGTGAGGCCTTGTTTCGAAATAAAAAACAAAATAGGGCAAGACACCCGTAACTCAGAAGCAGAATGCCCCTGGGTCCAATTTTCAATACCACATATTTACAGGTATATTTGGTATATAAATACATTGCCTAACATCTGACACAAAAAAAATTATATTTCAAAATAAATTAGAAGCCGGGCGTGGTGGCGCATGCTTGTAATCCCAGCATCAGGGAGGCTGAGACAGGAGGATCATGGTTTGAAGCCAACCTCAGCTCTTTAGTGAGGCCCTTTGCAACTCAGTGAGACCATTTCAAATTAAAGAATAAAATATAGGGCTGGGGTTTTATTGCTCGAAGTTAGAATGCCCCTGGGTTCCAACCCTAGTACCACAAAAAATAAAATAAGATAGATAGAGATAATGCTGGAAAAAGAAAGGAAGGCTTGGTTATGGAGCGCTTCAGAAACATGGAAGGGCAGTTTAGCATTTACTGTGACACTAATCCATGTATGTGCCTATTTCTTAGTCAGAGGGGCAACGAAATAGAAGCCGTGTTTTAAGAAACTTGTCAAGTTGTGAAATATAGGATAAATTCATCATAATAGACTTTTTTCACCCTAATTTTAAATTAGACTAGGGGTCATATTAGCATTTATATAACCCAAGAAGAGGTGATTTCCTAAATAACATGTCCATTTTTTAAAATAAGCCACAAAAAAGTCAGCATTTTTCCCTGTAATCGTATCAGACCCAATATGTATTTTTTACACATGAAAACTGGAATGTAAGTCAGCAAAGTTATGAGTTAAAAATGAGAAGGATATACACTACATTCTTATTTTCTTGTTCTACTTTAATCACAAACTTGAATTCAATAAATTGACTGAAAGTCCAGTAAATGTAAAAATTAGTAATATTTTCAAAGTTTTCCCATAGTTTTAAGGGAAGAAATGGAAGTACCAGAAAGATAACCTTTTTCTGAATGATCTAAACACACTGCATAATATGAGGAAAGAGGCTTAGTAAAGACTTTAAAACTTATCTAGCAGGGGGCCCCATATTTAAGCCTGCAAATTCTGTAATAGAAATGTATTGACTTTGATGGACTCTATAACTGCTTAACGGTGTTTTCCCCACATGTTTAGCATAAAAGTTATAAGTTTTAAAGGGAATAGATTCCGTGGAGTTCTGAATTGGAGTAGTTAAGAGACAGATTTCATGTGTATTTGTATTATGAGCTGATGAAAAAGTTCTCTCCATTTGAAATCCAATAATATATCCGAATAATACTATCCTCATCTTGGACATTGTCGTATTGTCTCCATAAAACGAGTTCAAAACACAGGTGAGTCTATCCAAGTCCGGAACTACACAATTTACTACTTGAAGGGCATCAGATAGATGTCCTACTCCGCAGTAGAAGTGGAACAATAATGATATGACAAGCAGAGCTACTCCAAGGATTACTTTTACTATCATTATAATTTGACATCTTTGCTTCTTTTTTCATTCTACTGGGATCACATTTCAGTTGCTAGAAGAGAGTGCATGGTAAGTTGGATTGATGGACACTCAAATACCTGTTACTTCTGACACCAGTGACTGATGACTGGCGAGTTCTCAGTTGCCTTTGTGTGTGAGCACACGCGTGCGTGGTCACACGCACCAATGGCCAAAGGATATACTTCTGGATTGATGACCAAGTGCTAATGCAGGTCCTGCTTATTTTGTCAGTGAAAAATAAGAATATTATGCATATTAATATGTACATATTCATGGATTTTCAAAATCAACTCTTGGAAAAATTACCTACCTCTGATTGTCACAGAGCTCCTTTTAATTTGTGCTTAGCAAACACTATACAAAAGCAGGTATTGTGTTATTACTTCATGGAAGTCGTCAGGGCCATGTGTTTTGAGTCTCCACATCACAGTCATTGTCTGCTTTAAGAAAATGATGCATTTTTACATTTATGTCTGTGACGTATTAATCACTTTTCAGTATTTTTATTAGAAAGAAGTATAAAACATAGCACACTTGAATTTTGGCAATTAAAAAGAAACTCCAAATTCATCACTAAACATTTTTAAACCCTCAGAAGTATGTTTCCTTCTGAAATACATGATGATGAGCTCATTTCAAATGCTTTAAGTTAAATTACAGTAGTATTTTTATTTAGTAAATTACACGGAAGCTAGTAGATGCTATCCTAGTTTAAGAACTGAATCTCCATAAGTGATTTGTGCTTTTTATACATCCCTACATTTATTAAATATAATTAGACTATGTTCAAATATGAATATGATATTAAGACTTAGCATAAGTGACATGCCTTTCCCACTAGCATATTATTCAAATGATAGAGAGCCGACTGCTTTTCTGGTCAGAATGACAGATAATGACTTTGTACAAGCTATTTTGAAATTGGATCCTTAATTTTCATTCATTTAATTACAAAGCAGCATTATAAAATCCCTACCAAAATAGTTCACATAGCAGTCGGCAATGAGGAAGCTGTTATGTGAAAGCACATTGTGCAAGCTTGGTCAGTCGCCAAAAGTGGTAGGATTTTGCTGAGCCAGTCATGGCATTATTAGAGGATGCTGGCATAAACAGAAATGCGATCAGTAAATGAAATGGAGGACAGAAAGAAACCAATAAAGATGGTGTATTAAAAAGTTGAATGTAGCTTATTAGAATACACGTTTAATAGTTCAGTGTGAGTAAAGACCTGAGGAAGTGACCTTTTATTTGGCATAAAAGAAATATAATTATAATTTATTCCAACTGTGCTCTTTTACAATAATCCAGGATCATTTAGACTCACTCCTGACAATGGTCTTAGTGATAAGCTGGTAGTAATGATAAATTAACTCTTCGTAACACCAAAACGTTGACTGGTAGAGGACTTACAGAAATGAAGAGGAGACTTTTAAGAAAAGCTATGTCAAAAAATAAATTTGAAAGAAGAAGAAAAGACTTATGTATTTGAAGGAATAAAATGATATGGGACCTACACTAAGAAAATAATCTAGACTGTTGTCATATTTACCGCACCTATTCCAAAAATTGAACTTTGTAACAGAAATAGTAGGACCACCAAATTCCTAAGAAAACTTTTACTTGTTCCACTGAAACAGTGATATTGTCTCATTTTCGCTAAGGATTTATCTATAATGTTTACAAACAGATATTTTGCATGACATGGAATTCATTCTAACAAATGTTAGTACATCACAGGACATAGATATTAGTCATAGCACTGATAAGATGACTGGGATCCCAAATCTTTTCTTTTATATTTTTTGTACTGATAATTGAATTAGGAGCATTCTACATCTGAGCTGTACCCCCAGTTCTGTTTTTGTTTGTTGCTTGTTTATTTAATTTCGAAATAGGGTCTCATTACGTTGTTGAAGTTGGCCTTGAGCCTCCCAAGTACTGGGACTACAAGTGTGTGCCACCACACCCAAAGAATCTTGGAATCTTTAGATTCCATCATGCTACCTGCCTCTGTAAGAGGTTTCTGAGCGGGATATACAGTATGGAGGAGACCCCAACAGGTGAATACTGCATGCCAGCTGGAGCTGTGGCTCCAAGACTCTCTATAACCTCAGCTGAAAGTAGGCTTGAGCAGATCTGAAAGAAGATGACTCTTTACCAATCTCCCATCTTAGTCCAAGGCTTCTGAGCTTTTTGCCTAGTGGCCACACCCTGCTCTAGACCTCTCCCTTTCCTTTGCCTTCAAGTCTTACAGTCTCAGAGTGAAAGGACAAAGAGAAAATCTGCCCTGAAAACCCTAAAGTAGGGATTAGACTGTGCTGTGCCACAGACACTTTATATGTTCTCTTAGCTTTCGAAAAAAAAAAATGTAGGGGGCTCTCACCTTGGAAAAGGATCATCTTTCCATATCTATCATGTAAGAGGACCCCTAAACCTTAAACTTTTACTTTTTTGTTTTTTTACATAGAAAATCTCTCTCTCTTTCGCTCCCACTCTCGCTCTCGCTCTCTCTGGCTCGCTCTCTCTCTCTCTCTCTCTCTCTCACCCCTCTGCCCTCCCCCCTCTCCCTCTGCCCTCTTCCTCCCTCCCTCCCTCTCCATCTCTGTCTCCTTCTCATTATGTAGAGATTTGGGTTGGTTAACTGGAGATTGAATCCAGGAGTATTCTTCCTCTGAGCTAAACCTCCAAACCATATTTTAGATTTTTTTTGTGTGTGGTGTGGTGCTGAGGATTGAATTCAGGGGCATTCTACCTCTGAGCTATACCCAAGTCCTATTTTTTTATTCTTTACTTTGAAATATCCAGGAGTATTCTTTCTCTGAACTAAACCTCCAACCATATTTTAGATTTCTTCTCTTTTATTGTGATGCTGAGGATTGAACTCAGGGACATTCTACCTCCAAGCTATATCAAAGCCCTATTTTTTTTTTTTTTTTTTTAGTGGTCCTGGGGTTCCTGGAAGCCCTTCTACCTCCAGGCTACACTCCCAGACCTATTTTTATACTTTTTATTTGGAAACAAGGTCTCTTAAGCCAGTGCGGCTGGCTTTGAACCTTCGCCATCCTCCTGTCTCTGCCTCCCAAACACGGGGATTACAAGCATGCACCACCATGCCCGGCCCAAGCCCTATTTTTTATTCTTTCTTTTGAATCAGGGTGTCACTGAGTTGCTGAGAGCCTCACTAAGTAGCTGAGGCTGGCTATGAACCACGATCCTCCTGTCTCAGCCTCCCAAGTACTGAGATCACAAGCGCATTACCATGCCCGGCTTTAGATTTCTTCCTTCCTTCCTTCCTTCCTTCCTTTCTTTGAAACAAAATCTGCTGTGTTTCCGAGGATCTTGCTAAGTTGTTAGGGCTGCCCTTGAATCTTCAATCCTCAGGTCTCAGCTTCTCAAGCATTGGGATTATGGGCTTGCGCCACCGTGCCTGGATGAGAATTGTGTGTTCTTTACCCTTGTTAGAGAGTTGTTCCTTTGAGAAGATAGAGTGGGAAAATATTAAACCTTTCTCAGCAGTTAGAATATGCCACCAACAATAATGAGTACGAAAAGTGAAGACTAATCAGGCACTTTTTGTTTAAGTTCTTAATTCAATGATCATTGGTCTTCTTAATTCTAATACCTCACTGACCTGGACTGACCTGGCTCAAAAAAGTAGCAAGAAGTGAGGGTTGTTTTGGTTTTTTTTAGTTTTAAGTCTATTTCTGTCGCCTAGTTGTTAGATTATACTGAGCAACTTATTCTCCCTATATAGGAATGTACGTATTTGGAAAAATATAAATTTGTAAACTGGTCTGACTGTGTGTGTGTGTGTGTGTGTGTGTGTGTGTGTGTGTGTGTGTTACTGAGGATGGAACCCAGGGCTTCATACATGCTAGGCAAACACTTTCACACTGAGCTCCACCCCTAGACCTTGTAAAGTTTTGTAAGACAGGTCTTACTAAGTTTCTCAGACTGGTCTCCAACATACAAGCCTCCTGCCTCTACTTCCCAGGTAGCTGAAATTATAGGCATGCACTCCTGCACTCAGCTCACAATTCTTGTTACTCAAGTACTAATTTTAGAAGATATGACATAAAGGAAACTAATAACACAAAGTAAGTGCTAGGGCCCGATGGACTTAGGTAAGGGGCCAAAATCCAACACGCCATAGTGACGGATCAGAGAGATTTCCTACCAAAGTGGAGAATTCCACAGTATAAAAACTAAGATTTTGCCAGGCGTGGTGGCGCACGCTTGTAATCCCCACGCTTGGGAGGCTGAGACAGGAGGATCGCACAGGTTCGAAGCCAGCCTCAGCTACTTAGTGAGGCTCTCAGCAACTTAGTGAGACCCTGTTTCCAAATAAAATATAAAATAGGTCTGGGAGTATAGCCCGGAGGTAGAAAGCCCCTGGGTTCCACCCCCAGTACCATGAAGATTTTACTAATTTCCCTATTTGTTCCTCTGTCAACATGAACATTGTCATTTTTTGGTTCAGATGGCAATTAGTTTTAAGAAATCAGAAAAGATAACCAGGTACAGTGGCACATGCCTGTAATCCCAGCACTTAAGAGACAGAAACAGGAGGCTTGCAGGTCTGAGGCTGGCCTCAGGAGTGTAGAGATTCTCAGCAACATAGCAAGATCTTGTTTCAAAATCAAAAGAAAAGCTGGAGGTTTAGATCAGAGCTAGAGAGTCCCTGGGTTCAAATCATGAGAAGAAGGAAGGAAGGAAGGAAGGGAGGGAGGACAGTCAGAGAGCTAAAAAGAGAAAATGGAATTAAGAAATCAAAATAAATGCCAGTTCATATGCCAGCGTTCAGGGAACAAAGCAAAAAAAGCAGATGAGCACTGCATTTATCCTGCTTTGATTGTGTTGAGCTTCTTGGATTTGTGCCTTTGCAGGTTTCATGAAATTTAGAAAATGTGTTGCTTTCTTCCTTCAAATATTTTTCCTCCCCCTTCCAATCTTCTAGGACTCGAATTGCAGCCATATCCGACTGCCTTAGATGGTCACTGGGGCTTCGTTCCGCTCCGCGAGTCTTCTCACCCCCACCCTGTACTTCACTTTGCAAAGATTTCATTGCTCTATCTTCAAGCCCACGGATCTTTTCTTCGCGAAGTCTAATGTTATGAATCCGGCATAATGAGATTTTCATTTTGGAGATTGCAGTTTTCATTGCTTTAGGTTCCATTTGGTCTTTTTTACATCGTCCCTTTCTCTTCTAGTTATGGCGATGCCGTGTGTTTGGTTGGTTGGTTGACTTTTTTCACCTCTATAACTATATGCAACACATACAGCTCGTTCAGTGTCTGTGCTGGCCAATTTCCATCATCTCCCATTTCAAGATCTGTTTTTCTGCTTAGACGCCACATTTTCCTGCTTCTTCACGTGTATAAAAATATTCTACTGGGTGATGGATGTTATGAATTTTATGTTGTTGGCTGCTAGGATTTGTAATATTTCTTTAAAAACCACATAGCTTCCTCTTAATGTTTTTGAAGCTTGTGCATAGAGTACTTTTAGCCCTAGTAATAAGGTATGATCTGAGATCTACTGACCACCCTCAGTATTCAATCATGTCTCCCCTTTCTGGCCAGTTGGAACCAAAATAATTCCCAAATCTGTTTGGATTCTTGAAACTGTCTGACCTACAACTTCCTAGCAGTTGTTTTAGTGCCCTAACATTCGTTCTTTGCCCGACCTGATGGAGTTCTACCCTACATCTGCACAGACTGCTTTCAGCCAAAGACTTAAGGAGAATCCTGTGTGGATTTCTGGACCCATTTCTCTACGCAGTCTCTCCTTTCCAATACTCCACCTCACCGTGTTAGTCTCACTTGCCTTCCCCAATTCTGGTCTCTGTCTCTTCAATTCAGTGAGATCACTTCTCCCTGCTGCCCCTGACTGGAAAGTGTCTCCAGCAGAAAGGCCAGGATGTTAGCCAGGCATGGTGGTGCACACTTGTGATCCCAGCACTTGGGTGGTTCAGACAGGAGGATCGAGTTTCGCCGACAGCCTCAGCTACTTAGTGAGGCCCTTTTCAACTCAGTGAGACCGTGTTTCAAAATAAAGAATAAAAAATAGGGCTGGGGGTGTAGCTTGGAGGTAGAATGCCCCTGGGTTCCATCCCTAGTACCAATAAATAAATATATAAAAAATGAATAAATAAATAAATATAGGGTTTTTTTTTTCCTACTTAGCCATCTTGTCCCACAAAAGAATTAGTAACAGGGCTTTTTCTACTATGCCACCAGCATCCTGTTTGGGGCATCTTACTAGGTGCCTGGGCTATTGCCAATGGAAGCGTTCATAAGAGCTAGCTTCTACGGGATACACAAAGCTCAGGGCCCACTTCTGCTAGTCGAGGAGCAGTGAGGTCCATCAGCAGATTTTCAAGCAAAATTTTGTCTCACAGATAAAAGATGACATGCCTCTGATCACAGCTGTTCTTTTAAATACATATACCTCTATCCCAGTCTTTGAGAGTCTGAGATGGGAAGATCGTGATTCAAGGCCAGCCTCAGCTACTTGGTGAAGCCGTCCACAGCTTAGTGAGAACTTGTTTCAAGATAAAGAATAAAAATTAAAAATAAAGCCGGGCGTGGTGGCACACGCTTGTAATCCCAGCCTTCAGGAGGCTGAGACCAGAGGATCGTGATTTGCAGACAGCCTCAACTACTTAGTGAGGTCCTCTGCAACTCAGTGAAACCTTCCTTGTTTCAAAAGAAAGAAGAAAAAATAGGGCTAGAGGTGTAGCTTGGAGGTTGAGTGCCCCTGGGTTCCATCCTCAGGACCGCAAATATATATATATATGTATTTCTATTGCACACCCGGCACTTCGTGTGTTTCTCTCTGGGTCCCACCCCGTCCCGCACATTCCCCTTACAGGTTATTGAGATTGGGATTGCAAAGTGTATGTTTGTACACAGCATTCTTTGAAGTGTTGCTTTCATCAAGCCTCCATCCCACTCCCTCCCTCTTCTCTCGCCCTCTCTCCCACCCCTCACTGGCCTCTCTTCTTCCTTTCTCCGAAGTCCCTTTCGTGTCCCAATTTCTCTCTAGCGGTCACATAGGAGAGGAGACAAACAACCTTTCACTTCCTAGGACCGACCAATCCCACCGAGCATAATACGCTCTGGTTCCATCCTTTTCTCCTGCAAATGCCATCGTTTGGCTCCTTGTGGCTGAGTAACATTTCACTGTAACTACTTATGCGTTCATCCGTCCACAGACACCTGGGCTGCTTCCATGATTTGACTCTTGTGTATCGTGAGGCAATGAACGTTGATATGTGTGTATTGCCAGAACACTGCTGTGGTTCCTGTGGGAACATACCCAGCGCAGTCATCACCGATAGAGTACTTGGGCCGGGCGTGGTGTGATCCCAGCGCTTGTGAGGAGGTAGAAAGGAAGTAGGCAGATAGGGAAAAGGCCCCCCGTAGAAAAAAACTTAATTTCCTGAGGGGCGAGGGCCAAGGTTCAGAGATAAGAAGGACCAAAGCTTCAAAAAGCCATTTACTAATCAACAAACCCAGGAGCCATCACCCAGCAAGTCTGACACTCCTAAAAGGAGACTCTTCAAAGGACTTGCAAATACCCTATGCAAATTCTGAGAGCTGCTTCCCAGAATTCCCAGGATCCCAAACTCACCACAACCAAACAGAGGACACGCAGACATCTGGCAAAGGCCCTAGTGCAACCACCAAATTGGTTTTTTTTTCCCTTTCAGGGACCCCCTCCCCTTTTGGGGAGCTTTTCTCTCTCTCGCAGGTCAGGTCATGTTAGCCTTGAGAGAAGGCGGAGTGCAATGAAGGCATTTGGCCTGGGATACTCTCGGGTAGTGACCTGAAGGCCTCTGCTGGACATCAAGGCTGACGAGGGCTCCTAGGGGTGACCTGCACCTCTTTTCTGGCAGATCGTGTGGACCCTGGGAGAAAGTAGTTTGTAACTGATGGCACTTGGCTCGGGCTACACTCAGGTAGTGACCTAAAGGCAGCTACTGGACACCAGAGACCCGACAGCCTGAGTGGTGTTCTGCACTTTCCTATCCCTTCTGGCAGACCGCGTGGACTCTGGAAGAAAGCCGCCTGCAATTGAAGGCATTAGGCTTGAGCTACTCCCAAGTAATGTCCTGAAGGCAGCGGCTGGACCCCAAAGTTCCAACAGCCCCTTTGGGGTGTTCAGCCACCTTTCCTCATTCCCTGCTGCTTCCAATAAACCATTTACTCCCCTTCCTGCGGTCTGCAGGTGTCATTCTTCACTCACCGTAGACAAGAACCCGGTAAGGAAACACCGAGATTCTTCTCAAGAAACTCCGTTTCATCTTTAATGAAACTCTGGGTTTCTTCTCAAGAAACCCCCGTGCTTCATCTTGGGGGCTCAGAAGAAACCCCCCATTTCACTTGAGAGGCTGAGATAGGAGGATCGCACAGGTTTGAAGCCAGCCTCAGCTATTTAGTGAGGCTCTCAGCAACTTACTGAGACCCTGTTTTCAAATAAAGTATTGTTAAAAAGGTCTGGGAGTATAGTCCGGAGGTAGAAAAGCCCCTGGGTTTCACCCCAGTACCATACACACACACACACACACAAAAGAGTACCCTGAAGGTCTTTCTCCTCCTCCTCCTCCTCCTCCTCCTCCTCCTCCTCCTCCTCCTCCTCCTCCTTCTCTTTTTCTTTTTCTTTCCCATTTTATTTGCGGTACTGGGGATGGAACCCAGGGGCATTCTACCTCCAAGCTGCACCCACAACCCTATTTTTTATTCTTTATTTAGAAACAGGTCTCACTGAACTGCAGAGGGCCTCATTCTTCATTTGGAAACAAGGTCTCTGCCAAGTCGCTAAGGGTCTTGCTGACTTGCTGAAGCTGGCCTCGAAGCTGTGGTCTTCTTAGCCTCCTGAGCCCTGGATTATAGCTGTGGGCCACTGCACCGGGTCTGTGGGCCTGCCTTCTTGTTTTTTCATAGACTTGTCTTAAAGACAAAGTAAAATTAAATAAAACAACAAAGACTGTATATTAACTCCTTCCCTTTAATACTTGCTTCAACTACACCAGTTTCCCTTTAAGCCATTGCATGTTTGTGAATCCTAGGGAGAGGGTCAGGAAGCTCAGCAAGCAAAGGGAAAGAAAAGCACTCAGATAAAATCCAAGGTCATATCTGCAGCCTCTAAGCCACCGCACATGAGAACGCTTCATAGCATCACCATGCCTTATGTTGCACGCATTACCACAAGAGGACTGCCCCGTTTCTTACTGATGTACACAATTTAAAAACTCCTTGTAAATGTACACGCTTATCTTTAATAGGAAAAATCATGAAAGTAGAAATGCTGGATCAAAATGTACCAGTATTGGGAAGAGGTTTCAAAATGTATTAATGTACCAGTATTAGGAAAGATTTCCAATTTTCAAATATATCTTTGGTAGTAAAGAAAGCCAGGAGCTTTAGGAAAAAGGGCCTTTTTACATTTCTGAAGAGAGGCCAACTTCCTCAAGGATGTGAGGAAATCCCAGATTCCTGATAGCAACTTAACATATTTTGGAGGGTAACAAAAGGTCTGGGGGTCTGTGCTGGAGACAGAGCTGCTCCCACTGAAACGGGGGTTTCTTGAGAGAAAACCCGGCGAGTGTGAGTGAAGAATGACACCCGCAGACCTCAGGAAGGGGAGTAAAAGGTTTATTGGAAGCAGCAGGGAATGGGGTGCGGGTGGCTGAACACCCCAAGAGGGGCTGGAGCTCTGGGTCCAGCAGCTGCCTTCAGGACAATACTTGAGAGTAGCCCAAGCCAAATTGCCTTCAGGCGCAGGCTGCTTTCTTCTGGAGTCCACGCGATCTGCCAGAAGGGAATAGAGAAAAGTGGCCGAACACCCCATAGGGGCGGTCGGAACTCCGGGGTCCAGTAGCTGCCTTCAGGTCACTACCCGAGTGTCGCCCGAGCCAAGTGCCCATCAGTTGCAAACTACTTTCTCCCAGAGTCCACGCGATCTGCCAGAAAAGAGGTACAGGTCACCCCTAGGGGCCTGGTCAGCCATGATGTCCAGCAGAGGCCTTCAGGTCACTACTCGAGAGTTGCCCGAGCCACGTGCCCTCAGTTGCACTCTGCCTTCTCTGCGAGAGAGAGAACAGCTCCCCAAAAGGGGAGGGGTTCCCGAGTGGGAAAGTCCCCCCTTTTGCCATCTGACTGGCCGATGCCTGACCGCTTGCAAGTCCGTTTGTGGTTAGGGTGACTTTGGGATTCCAAGGAGAGTTTGCATAGGACATTTGCAAGTTCTTTGAAGGGTCTCCTTTCAGGAATGCCAGACTTGCTCGGTGGGTTTGTTGATTAGGAAACTCAGGATGGCTTTGTGAAGCTCTGGCCTTCTTATCTCCTGAGCCTTTGGAGTTTCAGGCATTTGTCGCCCCTCAGGAAACTCAGGAAATTAACTTTTTTTCTACCCAGGCCTTTTCCCTATCTGCCTATTTCCTTTCTATCTCCTCACCACTGCCCCAGAGGGGGCGATCTGGCTGGAGACAGGGCAAGATATTTACATATCAAATGACCTGCCTCAGATCTGGTTGGGCTGGCTATAAGAATAGTCTGCGTCCAGGAAGCATCTGTGATTTCCTTCGAAGCACCCCATCATGTTACTGGGTAACATGAGGCTGTAACTGCTGTAACTGTCTTCTGTATTTCTATCATTTTAATAAAATTTTCAGCAAGAGTTCAGGCTATTGCATATCTATCCTTAGCTCAGGACAAGAACCAGCGGTTTTCTTGAGGGGAATTGTTTCGGGGGGGTCTAACAAAGGTCCCCGGGGACTGTTCCCCTACACAGAAACAGCACCCCCAAATGGTAACATTCATCTTTCACTGCAACATCTTTTAAACCATAACAAAAATGTATGTGAAAGGCTGGGGATGTAGCTCAGAAGTAGAGTGCTTGCCCATCATGCACTAAACCCTTGGTAAATAATTACATTTAAAAGGTCATGTCAAAGCCAGTGTGGTGGCGCACATTTGTAATCCCGGCATTTGGGAGGATGAGACAGGAGGATCTGGATTCGGGTTCATGGACAACTACTTAGGCCCTTTGCAATGCAGGGAGAGCCTGTTTCAAAATAAAGAATCAAAAACAGGGCTGGGGAGCTGGGTGTGGTGGCACACACTTGTAATCCCCACACTTGGGAGGCTAAAACAGGAGGATCGCACAGGTTCGACACCAGCCTCAGCTACTTAGTGAGGCTCTCAGCAACTTAATGAGACCCTGTTTCCAAATAAAATATAAAATAAGTCTGGGAGTATAACCCGGAGGTAGAAAAAATAGAGCTGGTATTTTAGCTCAAAAGAATCCCTAGCAAAACAGGGGAAAAAAAGGTAATGTCAAATAGCCTTTAAAAAAAATCAGTCCTGGGTACTAAAATTTGTATCAAATCAATGATGGCACATACCTGTAATCCCAGTATTTTGGAGGCTAAGACCGGAGGATCACAAGATTGAGGTCTGCCTCAGCAACCTAGAGACACCCTGTTTCAAAATTAAAAATAAATAAATAAATTAAAAGGGCTGGGGTAGAGTTCAGAGTTAGAATGCCCTAGGTTCATTCTCCAGTACCAAAATAACATAAAATAAAAAGGTCTGGGAGTGTAGCTCAGAGATAGAATATCCCTGGATTCCGTATCTGTGCCAGTATTGGGAAGAAGTTTCAAAATGTATTAATGCACCAGTATTGGGAAATATTTCCAATTTTCAAATATATCTTTGGTAGTAAAGAAAGTCAGGTACTTCAGGGAAAAGGGTCTTTTTACATTTCTAAAGAGAGGCAAACTTCCTCAAGGATGGAGGAAATCCCAGATTCCGGGAGAAGCAACTTAACACATTTTGGAAGGTAACAAAAGGTGTGGGTATTGTGCAGGTTCAAAGCCAGCCTCAGCTACTTAGTGAGGCTCTCAGCAACCTAGTGAGACCCTGTTTCCAAATAAAATAGAAAATAGGTCTGGGAGTATAGCCCAGAGGTAGAAGGTAGGAAAAAAAAACTCAGTGAGACCTTATTTCAAAGTAAAGAATTAAAAATAGGGCTGGGGGTATAGCTTGGAGGTAGAATGGCCCTGGGTGCCATCCCCAGTACTGAAAAAAAAAAGTCTTTACAGAAAATTGGGATGTGATCAATGAATTAGGATTTTTCTAGATTGGTTGGACTTGGTAATGAAAAAATTATAAACATCTGCATAATTATAAACATCTGTAATATGCATGTGCCCTGTAGTTTATTTAGCCTCTACCACTATAGGGAGCAGAGGAGGAGGAAGAGGAGCAGACGGAGGAGGAGGGAGGTTTGATCTGAGATTCCCAGTAATAGTAGTGAAACAGGGGTTTCTTGCGAGAAAACCCCGGCGAGTTCTTGTCTACGGAGAGCGAAGAATGACACCCGCAGACCTCAGGAAGGGGAGTAAAAGGTTTATTGGAAGCAGCAGGGAATAGGGCAAGGGTGGCTGAACACCCCCAAAGGGGCTGGAACTCTGGGTCCAGCAGCTGCCTTCAGGACAACACTTGAGAGTAGCCCAAGCCAATTGCCTTCAGGTGCAGGCTGCTTTCTTCCAGAGTCTGCGTGGTCTGCCAGAAGGGAATAGAGAAAAGTGGCCGAACACCCCTAAGGGCTGTCGGGTCTCTGTTGTCCAGTAGCTGCCTTCAGGTCACTACTCGAGTGTCGCCCGAGCCAAGTGCCGTCAATTACAAACTACCTTCTCCCAGAGTCCACGCGATCTGCCAGAAAAGAGGTACAGGTCACCCCTAGGGGCCTGGTCAGCCATGATGTCCAGCAGAGGCCTTCAGGTCACTACTCGAGAGTCGCCCGAGCCACGTGCCCTCAGATGCACTCTGCCTTCTCTCAGGGCCAACACAACCTGCGAGAGAGAGAACAGCTCCCCAAAAGGGGAGGGGGTCCCGAGTGGGAAAGTGACCCACTTTTGCCATCTGACTGGCTGATGCCTGACCGCTTGCAAGTCCGTTTGTGGTTGTGGTGACTCCAAGGAGAATTTGCATAGGACATTTGCAAGTTCTTTGAAGGGTCTCCTTTCAGGAATGCCAGACTTGCTTGGTGGGTTTGTTGATTAGAAAACTCAGGATGGCTTTGTGAAGCTCTGGCCTTCTTATCTCTGAGCCTTTGGAGTTTCAGGCATTTGTTTCAGGCATTTGTCGCCCCTCAGGAAACTCAGGAAATTAACTTTTTTCTACCAAGGCCTTTTCCCTATCTGCCTATTTCCTTTCTATCTCCTCAGTAGTTTGCCCAATGCCTCAGCCTTCAACAGCTGAGTCTCTGGAATCCAGTCTTGCAAACGCTCCCTTGAGGTTCAGAAGGGCAGAACAGGTAAAGAGGGCTCGCTGGTTTATGAAGGGCTAATGGCCACTCTCCTTCTGCAGCTCTGTGTTCTAGCAGCCAGTACTGCTGCCGTAAGGCCCCTGGATGGCAGCCACGATGTCGTAGCCTTACTTGCTTTTCCATTCCAAGAGTCATTTGTGCCCTTACTTGTACATTAGTGTATTCCGAAGCCATAAATAGCACTGCCTTGTGCTTTCAAGTTCCTACGCTGACTCTACTGCTGGGCTCCTTCATTCGACCTGTTATCTACGGGCACCTGGCACTGCCACCCTGACCCCGTGCACTCACGTTGCGCGACTCAGCCGTCCCTGTGTCTCCAATGCAGACCAGTTTCCTGCCCAACCCAGTCTGCCTAGACAATACCTCACCACAAAGTTAGTTCCTTCCCATCTATTGAACTGAATTCTTGTCCAAAGAAGGGGTCTTATTCTCCCAAAGCCCAAGGTGAGGTCTTAGTGCTGGGGGGCAGATATCCATTTCAATGTGTCCAGTTATTATAGTTCAAAGCAGAGTCCTCAAGCCCTCTCCGATAAATCAAGCCCCGATGAGATGGCCCTGCTGGGAATCTAGCCAAGCCTGGACATGTTTGAATCCGCAGTGGGCATTCCCACAACTTAGCCTCTCACTCTAGGACTCCCGCTACACTTGAATAGCTTTAATAATTAAAAATAACAAATAAACCTGGGAGAACAAAATGAGAGCGAGCATGTGGAAGTGCTTTGCAAATTCAGTGTATTTGAATGAGTTCCTATTGCCTCGTTGGTTGCTTAGTAGAAATCCGTGGCAATGGGGGACCCTAACACACCAAGGGAAGGAGAAGGTCAGAAAGAAAGAGGCCGGCACAGTGACACAGCCTGCAGTGCCGGGACCTCTAGGAGGTGTCTCAGCACTTTAGTGAGACCATGTTGCAAAACAAACAAATAAAAGGGGCCTAGAGTAACTCAGAGGTAAAATGGCCCAGGGCTCAATCCACAGTATCAATAACAACAACAATAATAATAAAGTAAAATAAAAATTAAAAGACAGGAATGATTAATGGAGGGAGATATCAAGCTGATAAACAGTCATCTAAAAATCTATGCATTAAATAGAATGTTTATGGACTTATTTGCATAGAAAATCCACTTGGCTAATGAATGAATGTTGGAAGATGATCCTGGAGTAGCTCAGAAGAGTAATACTCAGCCTACTTACTGTAGGCAACAGAAACATAAGTAAGCAGTGCCCGGAAGGCTAAGACAAGAGGATCACAAGTTCAAGGCCAGCCTCAGCAACTTAGCAAAACCCTGTTTCAAAATGAAAAATAGAACGGCCATCTGCCTGTCTCAGCCTGGCCAATGCTGGGATGACAAGTGTCCGCCACCACACCCAGCATTCGGGAGGCTGAGACAGGAGGATCGTGGTTCACAAACAGCCTCAGCTACTAGTGAGGCCCTTTGCAACTTAGTGAGACCCTGTTTCCAAATAAAGAATAAAAAGTTGGGCTGGGAGTGTAGCTCGGAAGTAGAATGCCCGTGGGTTCCATCTCCAGTACCACAAGAAAGAAAGAATGAAAGAAAGAAAGAAAGAAAGAAAGGAAGTAAGAAAGAAAGAAAGAAAGAAAGGGAGGGAAAGAAAAATACAATATAGGGCTGGGGTGTACCTCAGAGGTAGAATGCTCCTGGGTTCCATCCCCAGTACCAAAAAAAGAAGAAACCTAAGCGAAGCTACACAGCGTAGACAATTAAAAGATTGACTCCAGAGGCAAATGTTTTGGATTTAAATCTGACCTTACCACTTAGGAATTCTGGATAAATTTTGACAAATGTATCTATTACTCGTCTGTAATAAATTAGAGATTTAATAGTGTCATTTCCTCAATGGATTTTTTCTGTTTGCTTGTTCATTTGCTTTGGGTACTGGTGACTGAACCCAGGGGCAATCTACCCCCAAGCTTTCATTAATTATTTATTTACGTATTTATTTGCAGTACTGGGGATTGAACCCAGGGGCATTCAACCTCCAAGCTACATCCCCAGCGCTATTCTTAATTCTTTATTTTGAAATAGGGTCTCACTAAATTGGTGAGGCTGGCGATCCTCCTTGTCTCAACCTCCTATGTACTGGGATTTACAAGCGTGCACTAAGCCTGGCTCTTATTTTTTTAATTTTGAAACAAGGTCTCACTAGTTGGCTGAGGCTGGTCTTCTACCTGCGATCCTCCTGTCTCAGCCTCCCAAATCCTGGGATTATAGGCATGCAACACTATGCCCAGCTTCCCCATGTGTTTTTTGCAAGTATTATAAGAGTCAATGAACATAAAGCATGAGGCACATAGCAAGTACTCAATATGATTAAATTCACAATTCAAGCTGGGTGTGGTGGTGGTGGTGGAACACATCTGTAATCCCAGTACTTGAGAGGCTGAGACAGGAGGATGGCAGGTTTGAGGCCAGCCTCAACAATTTAGAGAGACCCTGTTTTAAAACCACAAAATAAAATAGCATTGAGGGTAAAATACCCCCCGGGTTCAATCTCCAATATAATTTTTTCCCAATTCATCTAACCATAACATTGTATTTTACAAAGACAAATTGAATTAAATTAAATTACTTATACACCTATAAATCAAAAAAATTAGTTAAACATCTATAATTTATCCAAATTTTTATAAAAGCAGAAATTTAAAGACTTGTACTTTTCAGTTAAGCAGATTTTGGTCAATGTTGCCTGTTAGTGAAATTAAAAATTGATTTCTTTAGTTTTTTTTTCTTTTAAGGGAGTATTTTATTTTATTTTTATTGGTGCACTGTATTCATACATCATAGTGGGATAAAAAAAAAAACTTTTGTAGGCATACATGCACACATCGCCCAGTCAGCCCCCACCCGATCCCCACCCCATTCCCTCCCCATCCCTCCTTCCCATGCTTGGCTTAGTGGTTGACATCTAGTATTATAGCAATTTATCCAAAATTAAAAATGATAATCTCACACAACAGTTTAATTTGTCTGATACCAAGCTTTTGATGACTTAAAGATAACATTTCAATATTTCTTTTTGCTTTCTTTCTTACCAGAGAATATTTTTTCTATTTTTTAGGTGAAACTGTCATATATTTATTTATTTTTCAGAAAAAATCCATCCTAATATGGAATATGGACTCTAGATACCCAAAACGATCTCAAAAAAGAACAAAGCTAGAAGATGTATATTTTCTGATTTCAAACCATATAAAGCTACAATAATTGAAACAGTGTAGTACTGTTCTAAAGGCAGATATATAAACCATTGGAGTTAAAAGCCTAGAGATAAATTCTTCCCTATATTGTCAAGTTGTTTTTGACAAGGTTTCCATGAACATTTGGTGGAGGAAATAATAATCTTTTAACTAAATATTGTTGAAAAATAATTACATGAAAAAGAATAAAACTGGACCCTTACCTTATTGTTGCTAATTTTTAGGATTTCTAGTTGGAATATTAATATACCTTCAGATATAACATTTGGAAATATTTTATCCCATTCTATCAGTAACTTTAACTTTGTTTACATTGTCTTCGGATGTACAATATTATTTTATTTTTTAGGGAGTTTGTATACCCTCCTGTTGCCTGTGCCATTGAAATCATATCCAAGAAATCACTGCCAATTTCAATGTTGTGAGGTTTTATGACCCAGATTTTCTCCTAAAAGTTTATAGTCTTAAGATTTATATTTAGGTCTTTTATCTATTTTGAGTTAATTATTTCTTTAGTTTTACGCCAAAGTTAGGGAGTTGTCTAGAGTGTTCAAGTGACTTAAACAACTCGTGTCATATAAAACTAGCTCACATTGCTCTTTTACTCACAGTTTGTCATAGACAAGATCAACAAATAATAGTCGATATTAATATGATTAAAAATCTCATTTACTCGAAACGACCACTATAAATGGAGATTACTCTCACAATTGCTGTGGAAAAAAGAATTAATATTCATGTGCAGATAGTTTTCTTTACAAATATCAGATAGTTTACGGTGTACTTTGTTTTTAAACTATTGCCATAAATGGAAATCACTTTCACTACCACCCTAGAAAGCTGCATTAATAATCGTATGTAGATATAGTCGAAGTTCTGAATATTAGTGAGTGTATCAAGTAATTTCTCCTAAAGTACAGCCTTGTAAAAGGAAATTACTTTCATAACGATCTGAGAGCTTAATTACTAATCAAACATAGATACAGTTTTAGTTACAAATATCAGAGTTTATTGTGCAATACTCTAAAATAATTGCGCTCTAAAAACATTTATTTTCAACAATTCTTGAAAACCAAATGCCTAACATAAACCACAAAATGTTCACCATAACAATACTTTGAAAATGCTGTTTACTAAAGCATGAATTTGGAGCAATAATGAAAAAAATGACTGGGACACCAGCAGTGCTCATATTCTCTTCCAGACAGGCACGGGAGCGACTCAAGAGCATTCCCATTGGTGGAAAAGCAGGGATGCGCCGAGGCCTAGCTCCGCAGCAGCCTGTGGACCACGGTTAGCAGAGGAGCCTGCAGCGGACTGCCTGGCTCTGCCATAAAGAGCCTATCATTGCCACCCACGAAAACACTACAAAACGAGAATTGACACTCTACCGTAATTCACCTTAACCAAGCTAGACTGCGCACGTGCGACAATTCCTAAGGCCCAGATCTGGTTTCATGACGTCTATTCTTGGGAATTTCCTTAGCCGGTCGTCACTGTGCTCAACCCAACCATCTTGAGGCCGATTAGCCCGTTTGGGGTGACCCGCGTCCTGCTTTTTCTCCTACACCTTCCTTTGTCCAACAGCCTTTTGATGTCTCAGTGTTCATTAGCACCTGCAAAGGATGACAGAAAGCAGATGAACTCAAACCATTCAATTATGGCTCTCGTTAGCAGTTCTACTGAGGGCTCTGTCCAGGGGCCTGTTGCAACTATTAGGTAAAATTAGGTTTCCGGATTATCAGTGGATTTCAATTATCCACGTTGCTTCTCTCCCTCACTACCCTGCATAATCTGGAGTTGGCTGTATATACATTATTTGCCTTGCCATATGGAGAAGTAAATGAGCCTTTACTAGGAAAATTAAAGATACCGCCTTTCTGTTCTGCTTCTATTGAGTCTTTCCTCTCCGGTTTCTCTTTTGTCCGGCTAACTAAATGGCAAAGAAGTCTCTGTGAGAGTACACACTAATTATTTCATCCTCGCCGGAACTGGCAAAACCTTGAAAGTAATCTTATGAATTTGTGGATATTTAGTCACATTTCTCACATTGGAAGGGTCTAATGTAAGTATTTTAAAGACTCAATTTGGCAACTCATTACTTATACTAATCTCCATCAGAAATATTGTAGCCAGGGAATACCTATAATAACATTATTAGGGGTTTATTCTATGATGCGTGAACAAGAGTGTGTCTCCAAGGAAAACAAGACTTGTTTATCTTTCTAAGTCATGAAATCATTTAGTGTACTGTAACCTTTGTGGCTCCATGCATTTGGACCGCTTGTATTATAAAAGTGTTACACAGTGAGGTGTGTTGACACACACCTGTAACCCAAGACTGGGATTATAGGCATGGTGGTGCAGGCTTGCCTGTAATCCCAGAACTTGGGAAGCTGAGACCGGAGGATTGAAGGTTCGAGACCAGCCTCAACAATTTAGTGAGACTCTCATTACCTAGCAAGACCCTGTTTGAAAATAAAAAAGTAAGAAGGGCAGGAATGTAGCTCAAAGGTAGAATGTCCCAGGGATCAGTTCCCAGTACCTTAAAGTGTTATATGTTTATTTTAGAAAATAGAAATACCCCTAAAATTCCTCTATAATCCTACTAGTGATAACCAGTTCCATTTTATAGTACACACATGAACTCTTTGTACACACATTAACTTTCCCATTTTGTAGTACACATATGCGATACGGTGAAAAATGGATGTTACCATTTGGGGGTGACCATTCTGTGTAGGGGAACAGTCCCCGGGGACCTTTGTTAGACCCCTGTTGAAACAATTCCCCTCAGAAAAAACGCAGGTTCTTGTCCTGAGCCAGGGATAAATATGCAATAGCCCGGACTCTTGCTGAAGATTTAAAGGAGTTTATTAAAAAGAAAGAAATATAGAAGATACTTACAGCCCCATGCCACTCCTGAGTGGAATGGGGGGTTCAAATGAATTCACCAGTGCTCCCTGGATGCACAGTATTCTTTTAGCCAGCCTAACCAGGTCTGCAGCAGGTCCTTTGACATGTAGAGGTCCTGCCCTATCTCTAACCCAGGTATCCTGCTCTGTCTCCAGCCCAACCAGATCCGCCCCCTCTGGGGCAGAGGGGCAGCTCTGTCTCTGGCCCAGACCCCCACACCTTTTGTTACACTCCAAAATGTGTTAAGTTGCTTATCTGGAATCTGGGATTTCCTCACATCCTTGAGGAAGTTGGCCTCTCTTCAGATATGTAAAAAAGGCCTAGGCTTCTATTCTCTAGCCTTTTCCTTGATGCCCCTGGCTTCTTTTACTACCAAAGATATATTTTTAAAATTGGAAATATTTCCCAATACTGGTACATTAATACATTTTGAAGCCTCTTCCCAATACTGGCACAATATGAGCTTAAACAGGCTACCTTACCATCTTGCGGGTGAGGTCATGTAGAGCGCTGTATTATCATTTCTTTGGGTTTATTGTGCTGGCGTTGGTTTTAGTCGATATGTCAGCTGGGTTTTTCTGCTCTTATAAGTTTATTTCTACAGCACTCTTTGAATTGACTGCATGGTATTCCACTGTATAAATGTGCCATAATTTATTTAAGTACTATAGATTTTAATATTTAATTTGCTTCAAATGTTTGTTATTATAATCAAGGCCATGAGAAACACTCTGGGACATAAGCCTTTGTGCATATATTTAATATTACTACTAGAAAGATTAGTAAAAGTACAGTTCTGGAAAAGGACACAATTGTGTCTCCAAATAATTTTGTGCCTGGCAAAGCATTAGTTTTAACCATACTGAGATTACATTGATTTTATTTTTGTGACACTGGGGGATTTGACCCAGGGGCATTCTACCTCCAATCTACATCCCCAGCCCTACTTTATTTATTATTATTATTATTATTATTATTATTATTAATTATTATTTATTATTATTATCATCATCATTTATTTTGCAGGTCTGGGGATGGAAACCAGGGGCATTCAACCTCTGAGCTACATTTTTGGTGGTACTGGGGTTCCTGAAAACCCTTCTACCTCCGGGCTACACTCTCAGACCCATTTTTATATTTTTATTTGGAAACAGGATCTCTTACGTGTTACAGTTTGAAATTATATGGTTTTGGGGAAACTGTCCCCGAGGACCCCTGTGAGGGTTCCGGACACAATTTCCCTCAGAACACACACAAAAAACCCAAAACAGAAAAACCACGGGTTCTTGTCCTGAGCTAAGGGTGAATACACCTTAGCCCAGACTCTTGCTGAAGACTTAAAGAAATTTATTAAAAAGATAGAAATCAGAAATGGCGGGGGGGGGGGGGAGTGATTCCAGTGGATTCACCAACAGTCCCCGCATGCTGAGCGTTCTTATCCCGACCAGGTCTGCCGCAGGTCCTTTGATATGTGTATCTGCCGCCCTATCTCCAGCCCGGGTATCCTCTGTCTCCATCCCAGCCAGACCCGCACCCTCTGACGGGGGGGGGCAGCTCAGTGTCCTGCACAGACCCCACACCTTTTGTTACACTCCCAAGATGTGTTAAGTTGCTTATCCAGGATCTGAGATTTCCTCACATCCTTGAGGAACCTTGCCTCTCCTTTAGAAATGTAAAAAGGCCCTTTTCCTGAGGAACTGTGCCTCTCTTTAGGAATATATATATAAAAAAAAAGCCCTTTTCCCTGACGCTCCTGGATTTCTTTACTACCAAAGATATATTTTTAGAATTGGAAATCTTTCCCACTACTGGTACATTAATACATTTTGAAACCTCTTCCCAATACTGGTACATTAAGCCAGCATGGCTGGCTCGGACCTACGTGATCTTCCTGTCTCCACCGCCCAAGTGCAGGGATTACAAGCGTGCACCACCATGCCCAGCCTGCCCTTAGTTTTTTATTCTTTATTTTGAAACCAGGTCTCACTGAGTTGCAGAGAACCTCACTGAGTAGCTGAGGCCGTCCGCGAACCGCGATCCCCGGGTCTCAGCCTCCCAAATGCTGGGAATACAAGCGTGCATCACTATGCCCGGCTATTTATTTGTTTATTGACATACTAGGGATGGAACCCAGGGGCTTTGTACCTCAAAACTATACCCCCAGTCCTATTTTTTGTAGTCGTTTTATTTTATTTTATTTCTGCGGGTCTGGGGATGGAACTCAGGGGCATTCGACCTCTGAGCTACACCCCCTGGCCTATTTTTTCTTTATTTTTGAAACAGGGCCTCACTAAGTTGCAGAGGGCCTCACTAAGTAGCTGAGGCTGTCCTCCTGTCCTCAAACCGCGATCCTTCGGTCTCAGCCTCCCCAATGCTGGGATTACAAGTGTGCGCCACCATGCCCAGCTTTCATTTTATTTTTTGAAACAGGGTCTCACTGAGTTGCAAAGTAGCTGAGGCTGTCTGAATCACCATCCTCCAGTCTCTGCCTCTGGAATGCTGAGATTACAAGTGTACACCACCACACCCAGTTATTTTTTATTTTTAAACAGGGTCTCACTGAGTTGCGCAGGACCTCAATAAATTGCTGACACTGGCCTCGAACCTGCAATCCTCCTGTCTCAGCTCCCAAATACTGGGATTAGAGGTGTGTGCCACCATGCCCAGCTTATTATTATTATTTTTTGTGTGTGTGTGTGGTACTGGGGGTGAAACCCAGGGCCTTTTCTACCTCCGGGCCACACTCCCAGCCCTATTTTATATTTTATTTGGAAACAGGGTCTCACTAAGTTGCCGAGAGCCTCACTAAGTAGCTGAGGCTGGCTTTGAACCTGTGTGATCTTCCTGTCTCAGCCTCCCAACCACAGGGCTTACAAGCATGCCCACCACGCCCGGCTGCCAGCTGATTTTTTAAAACAGGCAAAACAGCAATATACTCCCTTGGGGTTTAAAAATCAGAAGGCACTGGAACTTCTTTGGGGCTGTTTGCAGTCTCACTGTTGTTCCTTGCCCCAAGGTCGCACGTGGGTTTGTCCTATTTCTTGGGCTACCTTGTATAGGCCAGAGACTCTATCTCTATATGCTATCCTGGCTCCTGACATGATTTCCCTATAACCTAGCTATTATATGAGGCCTCCTTTCTGCATTTTCCAGCATAACCTTGTGTCCATTCCCTTAATTTCCTCTTAATTGTTCCAGCGCTTCCACAGCGAATTCATTTATCTGGTCGTGCTCTGGGCCAGTGGGAGAAATTATGGCTGGCACCTGAAAAGTTTGTCGGTTGTCTTCTAGCACAAGCACTTCTCTACTTGTACCCGGTCTTCTCGCTTGTTTATGCCTCAGGCCCCCCGGTGGCTGACAGTGACACCCACACGCACTCCTTAACCCCAAAAGTTTGATTGAAACTGTGCTAATCAGACATGAATTATTGACCTACGAGGAATTCAACCCGGCTAGTCCACCGGTTATTTTCTTAGAAATGTGTCCAGTTCTAGTCAGAACCATTGACATTCGGTCTAGTACTGACCCTGGAGATATCCAAATATCCAGGGAGAATTGGCCCGCCTCTTTTTCTCAATTTTAGGACCTTGGCTTACTATGTAACCGTCTTTTAGATTATCCCCAAGGCTTGCAGGCCAAACAGAATTTCTTAATCTACTAAACAGCCTGACTGTTCAGATAAGAGGAATTTAATGGACTTACCTATTTAGAAGATTCTGCTTAGAGATGAACTATGGCAAAATACAGCTTCGCCAGGAACTTTTCACTTTTCTCTCCTTAAAACTCTGATTTTCTCATAGTCCGGCCATGCTCACAGGGGTTTTACGCGGATGAATTAGTGCTTAGAAGGCACCTTTATAAATGAGAAGTGGCGAAGTACTAAGATAATCGTATAAATGCTGCATGTTTGCCTTTCTTATTCATACTACAGTTCTAATTTCATACTATTTCCAAAATGTCACCAGATTGTAGGTGAGCTCCCCAAAATAGACAGTTACTAGGACTGAAACCGTTGCATGACCCAGTATGCAAAGTAGTCCTGGGAAAGGAATGCCGAAATTGACTTGACTGTAGCAAAGGCCTGCTCTTTTCAAAGACTCTTGTTTATTCGATGTCATCACAAACAGTTTCCCAGGGATTTAGAAATGGGAGCACTTTCTATTTGGTGTAGTAAAAAAAAAATCTATTCATGTAACAGTCATCACAGCTTAGCTATGTTGCCATAAGAAAGTTTGTTTCAAAACTCAGGCTTGGAATTTGAGTTTGCGATAGGCGAGATTAATTTTTCGGAAAATCTTGGTAGTATAAGTCCTCTCCCTCCTTTCTTCAACTTTGCATTGCATGTTCACCAATAAAGCTTAACAGGTTGTTTTGAGATAATTCTCTTCCGAGACCGATGAACAATACTCATTTGTATTTATAACCAAATGTCTGCGAGAAAAACAAGTCAAAATATGAAGCCTACGGGCAATGCAAAAATACCACTGCATTGTAATGATTTTCTGCTCTATTTTACCTTTCCCAAATATCTTGAAAAATGAAAGAAAAAAGAAAGAAAAATGTAATAATAGGAGCCGGAGCTACCAAGTTTTGAAACAAGCAGGTTACTGAAGGGTGGTTGGGAGTATGCAGGTGGATCATTGTTTCTAAATTTGAGCAAGTTTCAACTTTGGTGACTACTCTAAATTAGTACGTAGATTCTATAACAAAGGAAGACTTGCTAGTTTGCTATATCTGTCTGGACAGAATAAGGAGCTACTCTTCTCTATAATATAGGTAATGATTGCTTGTGTACTCTAATATTTATGATACCAAAATTTTAACTACCATGTGTGTTAATTTATTAATTTTCCAACTTTTATCCCTTGTTTTGTTCCTTTGGGAATTTTATTATAAAGTCTTTGGAAAGTTAAGTGACTAAAATTGGAATATTGTGTCATAAGGGACGGTATGCACATTAAACTGGCCATAGATGTCTTTTTATGTGTGTGGTATTCGGGGTGGAACCCAGGGCTTTCTACCTCCAGGCTACACCCCCAGCCCTATTTTATAATATATTTGGAAACAGGGTCTCACTAAGTTGCTGAGAGCCTCACTAAGTAGCTGAGGCTGGCTTTGAACCTGCGCGATCCTCCTGTCTCAGCCTCCCAAGCGCGGGGATTACAAGCGTGCGCCACCACGCCTGCCTTTAGATTTCTAAACCATTGCTACATTATAAAAAAAAAAACATTTGTACTATAATAAATATTGAAGACACAAATAATGTGTCTTCAATAAAAAATATGTCAGATGTGTGTAGTAGGTTGAAGAAACAATAGTGAATACATGAGCAGATTTGGGATACTGAATACATCATCATCGTTAGTAGTATTCGTATTAGCATTTTGTGTGTGTAGTGCTGGGGACTGAAGCCAGAAGCATTTACCTCAAGGAACACTCCCAACTCCATTTTATTTTTTATTTTGAAACAGAATCTCACCAAATTGCCGAGGCTGGTCTTGAACCTGCCATTTTTGAAAGGACAAAGTCTGACCACACCAGAGACCACCTTGTAGCCAAGAGATTTATTAGAGGGGCCGGTATGAAAGGAAGAAAGAGAGAGAAAGAGAGAGAGAGAGAGAGAGAGAGAGAGAGAGAGAGAGACAGAGAGAGAGACAGAGACAGAGAGAGAAAGAAGAATCCAGGAAGAGAGGGAGCATGTGCTGGGATCAGGGTTATATAGGGGCTTGGGGTTACAGATTGGGGGCCAATAGGCTAGAAGAAATGCCCTTTGAACTAATTGGCTAGAGTCCCATGGGAGGGGGTCATGCGGCCAGGTAATTGGCTTGGGGTCAGCGGGGAATGTCCTTTTCACTGATTGGCCAAGGGGACCAGGAGGGGGCAGGTCTCCCAGGTAAGTGACCAGGTGCGGTCAGAGGGGGATGGTAGCTTAACTGGTCAGACCAGGGCCTTTCAGGAGACTTAGCTTATGGCGGGGGTGGGGGGGGATCTGAAATAAGCACCTAATTCATCTAACAATTTTCCTGTCTTAGCCTCCCAAGTACAGGCATGTACCACCATGCCTGGTCTGGAGAACTTGTTTTTAATGGAAAAAAAATCAGAGTATAGCCAAGCATGGTAGCACATGCTTGTAATCCCTGCACTTGGGAGGCTGAGACAGGAGGATCGCGCAGGTTCGAAGCCAGCCTCAGCTACTTAGTGAGACCCTGTTTCCAAATAAAGTATAAAATGGGTCTGGGAGTGTGGCCTGGAGGTAGAAAGCCCCTGGCTTTCACCCCCAGTATCACACATACACACACACACAAACACACACACACACACAAAAATCAGAGGACAGTCATTGATAATGTTCAATAGGTAAATTATTTTTTTTTATTTTTTTTTATTGGTGCACTGTATTCATACATCATAGTAGGATACATACTTTTGTAGACATACTTGCACACTTTTCCCAGTCAGCCCCCACCCAATCCCCACCCCATTCTCTCCCTATCCCTCCCTCCCATGCTTGGCTTAGTAGTTGACATCTAGTATTATGGCAATTTATCTAAAATTAAAAATGGTAATCTCACATAACAGTTTCATTTGTCTGATACCAAGCTTTTGATGACTTAAAGATGACATTTCAATATTTCTTTTTGCTTTCTTTCTTACCAGAGAATCTATTTTTTCTATTTTTTAGGTGAAACTATCATATATTTATATATTTATTTTTCAGAAAAAAATCTATCCTAATATGGAATATGGACTCTAGGTACCCAAAACGATCTTGAAAAAGAACAAAGCTAGAAGATATATATTTTCTGATTTCAAACCATATAAAGCTACAATAATTGAAACAGTGTAGTACTATTCTAAAGGCAGATATATAAACCATTGAAGTTAAATAAAAGCCTAGAGCTAAATTCTTCCCTATATTGTCAAGTTATTTTTGACAAGATTTCCACGAACATTTGGTGGTGGAAATAATAATCTTTTAACTAAATATTGTTGAAAAATAATAATTACATGGAAAAGAATAAAATTGGACCCCTACCTAATCCCATATACAAATATTAACTCAAAATAGATAAAAGACCTAAATATAAATCTTAAGACTATAAACTTTTAGGAGAAAATCTGGGTCATTAAACCTCATAACATTGAAATTGGCAGTGATTTCTTGGTTATGATTTCAATGGCACAGGCAACAGAAGCGTATACAAACTCCCTAAAAAATAAAAAAAATATTGTATATCCAAAGACAATGTAAACAGAGTTAACAGTTACTAATAGAATGGGATAAAATATTTCTAATTGCTATATCTGAAGGTATATTAATATTCCAACTAGAATTCCTAAAAATTAACAACAATAAAGGCAAACAATACCCTTTAGAGATAGGTAAAAGACTAACATAAATAATGAATCTCCACAGATAACCAATCTTAGTTGTCTGTTGGATGGAAAATCTTGTTTCTCTAGTTCTGGTGTGTGTTACCTATTTCTTCTTTGTAGTTAATCTCTTTGAGTATTTTCTCTAGCGCTGGTTTTGAAGACATAAATTCCTTCAGTTTCCATTTGTCATGGAAGCTTCTTATTTCTCCATCTAATTTGATAGAAAGTTTTGCTGGGTAGGAAATTTTTGGCTGGAAGTTGTTTTCTTTCAGAGTTTGGAATATGTTACTCCAAGCCCTTCTGGCTCTCATAACTTGGTTTGGGAAGTCTGGAGTGATTCTCATTGGTTATGTCACTTGGCCCTTTGTTTTTGTTGCCTTTAAGATTCTCTGCTTGGCTTCCGCATTGGTCATTTTGACAATTATATGGCGTGGGGATCCTCTTCTCCGATCCTGTCTAAAGGGAGTTCTATAAGTTTCCTGGACCTGTGTATCGGCCTCTTGCTCGATGTCTGGAAAATTTTCTGCTATTACTTTCTTGAAGAGATTGTTGATCCCTTTGGTTTCACTTTCTTTTCCCTCCTCTATTCCAATTATTCTTAGGTTAGCTCTCTTAAAATGGGCCCATATTTCTTCAATATCAGATTCCTGCTGTCGGATATTTTTTTCTAGATTAGAAACTATGCGTTCATTTTTGGATTGCTCATCTTCTAAGAGTGAGATTCTGTTCTCCATGTGTTCTAATCGGTTGTTTGTGCTTTGAATTGAGGCCTTTACTTCATTAATTGCATCCTTTATCTCTTTTTGGCTCTCTCTGAGTTCTTTTCGAAGCACCTCTATTATTTCTACAGTTATTTTCCTGATTTGATCTTCTAGAAATCTCTGATTTTCAGTTTTATTGGGTTCTGATGTTGTGGGGTTGTGTGCATTCATTGCTCCAGTATTATTCCTCTTTCCCATGATTTCAGATGTTTGTGCCTTCTCTGGGTTCTTCCCTTGGGTCACTATGACTTCACTTAAGGTGTTCTGGATTTCGAGTCAGTAGTATCTCAAACCCCACTACTCCTTTACTGGGTTGTATCACAGAATCTCCGACCCAGAGAGTCGATAGAGGCTGCTTTAGACTGTGGGGGGTGCCAGGTTGCATGTTCTCCTATGGTGTGATATCTCTGCCACCGCCCCTCCCCCACTGGGTCAAGTCCCAGGGAGTACAGTACTGGGATTTCTCCTCTCTGGCCCACAATTTGACTCACTGTTCTTGAGTGCGCAGATGTAGCTGTACTGGCCTCGCTGAAATCGGTGCTGCTGCCGCCGGTGGCAATATGGCGCCGCTGCTACACCCTCTGCTATGGGGCTGGCGTTTTCTTCTTGGTTTTGATTTCGACTCTGAATCCCTGCAGCGTGTGCTGAGCTCAGCCACTGGGAGCTTTAGACGCTCTCTGCTTGGAGAAATCCCGCCTGGCTGTTCCGCAGTGGCTCACCTCGGCTTGCTGTAGCCGTCCCGTGAATTCGCCGGTGCCGCCGGCAGTATGGCGCTGCTGCCGCGTCTGCCGCGTCCTCGGGCGCGAGGCCGGTTATCTCCTCTGTGGCTCTGTTCTCAGTCCGCTTTCTCTCTGGAGCCTGGTGATTTTTTGTTTCACTGGTGATGGTGTTTTCTGGCTATGAAAGGCGCTGATTTTGTGGTAATGGAGATTTGTTGTTAGCGGGGCTCTTAAGCCCCGCTTTTCTCGGTCGCCATCTTCCCAGAAGTCTCAATAGGTAAATTAAATGGCTAACCTCTAGGCAGAAAAAAGATGTTTGGCTTTGTGAAAATAATAGTATTCTCCCATTCTTTGGTACTTATCTATTAAATCAAGTAATCAAAGCATAAGCATGTGCCACTTTACAGATTATAAAGTATTTAGGAGGCAGAAAGTTAATAATATTAATAAACGACCAATTTTTTGTATATACTAAAGGTTAATAGGGAAGTGCTACAGTCCCATGTATGACTGGGGCGGGGGGGCGGGCTGCACTTTCATCAATTTATTAAGAACCAGAAGAGGAATGAATATTAGAGCTAGTCAAGATGAAGGGGAAATTATAAAATACTCCTGGGGAACTGAGCAAATGTTATCATTGGACAACAGATGAACAATGACAGATACAATTTAATATCTCTGTGTACAACTCAGTGCATACCAGAAAATATTGAACTGCCACATACTCTGAAAGATTCGGAATCAGTACATTCTGAGGGAGTAAAAACACCTTCAACGGCCACCATAGGCATTTTAGTGAGATTGTCAGTGTTAAGCTGTAGTCAAATACTGACTCAAGTATTCAAAATATCCTGAAAGAAGTAAACATAATTCTAATATTATATATATATATATATATACATACATACACTTTGAGCACACACATACATACATACACAGAATGCATAAATAGTCATTTGGGCTTGTTTAGAACAAAAAAATAAAATAGCTTGTTTCTTTTTTCTTTTCTTTGTGCTACTAGGGATTGAGCCCACAGATGTTTTAATTCTGTGCTACACCCCAGCCCTTTTTATTTTTATTTTGAAACAGGCTCTCACCAAGTTGGTAAGGCTGGTCTTGAACCTGGGATCCTTTTGTCTCAGCCTTCTAAGTACTGGGATTACAGGCGTTCAGCACAACAACCAGCTGGAGAAAATAAATGTCTTGAATCTTTATTTTGGTATCATGAGGCGCAATTACAGATACATTCAGTATTTCATTGTTCCTTGGTGTCATCAAATAAATAGGAAAACAAAATATACAGAACCACAGCTGTTTAGCGTAAGTAGATAAGGAAAAGAATAGCTAATCATAATGGAAGACAGTTCAGAACAGTAGCTGTGAGCCCTGGGCTTTCATATCACATACACCTAAATCCCGGCCCTAGCTCATCTGTAAAAAGGCGATCCCTACACCAAGGGATTAGCCCATCATCTGGGACATAGTACACTTTCAGTAAGTGAGAGTTTGGAAAAAATGTAAATTTCTTGTCATAGATATCCCGATGCCTTTTATAGAACTCAGTAGATCACATTGGGTTGCTTCAAGTTTCTTTAATGCGTGTGTATACCAAAATGTAACAACACATTCTAAAAGAAAAGTACATCACCCAATTCAAAAACTCGAACATGAATCAAACTCACAAAGTGCCCCTCATTTTCCTTCCCATTTATTATCCCCTTCCTCTTCAAAGGTAATGACTAGTTATTTTCAAAGGTCAGTTTAGTGTTTTTGAACTCTATGTATAAGTGTGATCAAAGAGTGTGCGGGCCCACGTGTACTCAACTTTCACTGCACACAGTGTTTGTGAGCTCCACCTATGTAACCGCCTGTGGTAGTGGTTTGCTCATTTTCGTAGCTGTGAATTGTCTGAATAGAATTCAGCTTGTGCATCTATTCTCCTGTTGATTAACATTTTATTTTTCCCCAGCTCTGGCATAATGCTGCTGTGAATTCCTGGTAAACATTTCTTGGTAAGTATACGTATGAATTTGTCAGGTTTGAAATTTCTGGGTCATAATTAAGCATATATTTATATTTAATCAAAACAGATGAGCCATTTTCCAAAGTGATTCTACCAATTTACACTTCCAGCAGCAGTGTAGGAAAATTTCAGTTGCTTCGCATCTTACCCAACACTTCATTTTGAAAGATTTTTTTTTACTTTTTAATTTTTCAATCATTCTTAGGAGTACAATGATTTTCTATGAAAGCATGTCTCCAGATGTTTCTTGTTTATAAAGAAAAATAACAGGAAAAACAGTGGTGGAATTCTTTGATTATCCAGATTAAACATAATTAGGCAGGTTAAATTCAATTACTTAGATATATTTCTAATTTCCATTCCATTTCTCAGGCTTAACTATCATAATGGAATGTTTTAAAAGCAAAGTAATCCTCAGCAAGTTGTTTTATAGATACCAATAAACTAATTTTAGTACTTATATGCAGAGTCAGAAGAAACAGAATAGCCAACACTATTTTATGCAGAACAAAAGCCAGAAAACCGATGGCACTGAGTGATTCCAAGACTTACTCTGAAGCTGGAGGACTCAAGCATTAGAGGAAACAGGCATTGGATCAGAAACAGACCAGGGAGACCAAAGGTAGACCCACACAAATATATTCAACTGAACTTTCAAAAGGAACAAAGGTGCCAGGCATGGTGGTGCATACCTCTAATCTCAGTACTTGGTAGGCTGGAAAAGGATTGCAGGTTCAACAACTGCCTTAGCAACTTGGCGAGGCCTTCTACAACTTAAAGAGAACCCGTTTCAAAAGAAATAAATTAATGAAATGGGGCTTGGTGTGTAGCTCAGAGGTAGAATGCCCCTGGCTTCAATCCTTACTTACTGTACACACACACACACACACACACACACACACACACACACACACAGCAAAGGCAATATAATGGAGGAAAGATACAGTCTTTGGGGGGGGGCACTGGGGTTGAACCCAGGAGCATTCTACCTCTGAGCTATATCCCACCCTTATTTTATTTTATTTTATTTTTTGTTTTGAAACAGTCTCAGTAGATTGCTGAAAGTCTTGATAAGTTGCTGAGGCTGGCCTCAAACCTGCAATCCTCCTGTCTCAGCTTCCCAAGTACTGGGATTATAGGTATGCACCACTATCCCCGGCTATCTTTTTTAACAAATGATAGTCTTTCAATATGAACATCCACATGAAAAAAAGAAAAGAATCTATAACCTTTACAAAAAGCCTTCTCAAATGAAGCACAGACCTAGATATAAAATGCAAAACTATAAAGAAAAAACTAGATGCTAACATAGGAAAAAATCTAGATGACTTGAGGTTGGCGATGTTCTTTTAGATACAACCCCAAAGTTATGACCCATGAAGGAAAAAAGTGATAAGCCGGACTTCATTCAAAATAAAAATTCAAAGCCGAGCTGATGGCATACACTTGGAATCCTAGTACTTGGGAGGCTGAGACAGGCGGATTGCAGTTCGAGACCAGCCTCTCAGCAACTTAGCAAGGTTCTCTGCAACTTAGTTAGACCTTGTTTCAAGATTAAAAAATAAAATGAAATGTGGCTGTGGGTGTGACCCAGAAGCATAATGCCCCTGGGTTCCATCCCCAGTACTCAAAAAAACAAAAACAAAAAACTCTGAACATTCAACATTAAGACACACAACCCAAAGAAAAAATGGATCAAAGGTCTGAAGAGACACCTCACCAAAGAATATATAGATATTAAATAGCATGTGAAAAGTGCTCTACATCAACATTAAAGCAATGAGATAAGCCGGGCGTGGTGGCGCACGCTTGTAACCCCAGCACTTGGGAGGCTGAGACAGGAGGATCGCGCAGGTTCGAAGCCAGCCTCAGCTACTTAGTGAGACCCTGTTTCTAAATAAAGTATAAAATAGGTCTGGGAGTGCAGCCCGAGGGTAGAAAGCCTCTGGGTTCCACCCTCAACACAATAAATAAATAAATACATAGATAAATAAACAATGAGATACTATTGAATGCCTGGTAGAATGGCTAAAAATTCAAATCACTAGCAAAATCAAATGATGACAAGGAACAGCCGTAACTGGTTCATTGCTGCTGGGACTGAAAAATGCGCAGCTACTTTGGAAGCCAGTTGAGCAGTTTCTTACAAAACTAAACATAATCTCACCATATCATCCAGCAGTCATGCTCCTTGGTAGTTATCCGAAAAAATTAAAATCGTATGTCCACAGAAAGCGTGCACTTTTGGGTGTTCATAGTTTTATTCATAATTGCTAAAATTTGGAAGCAACCAGGATGTCCTTCGGTAGGTGCATGGAAGCATAAACGGTGGTACATCCACAATGAAACATTACTTAACACTAAAACAAATTGCGCTCTCAAGCTATGAAAAGACCTAGAGGAAACATAAATGTATTAAGTAAAAGAAGCCGATCTGAAAAGGCCACGTGATTCTAGCTGTATGACATTCTGGGATCCTCTAGGCATGATGACACAAACCCGTAACCTCCGTGCTTGGGAGATTGAGACAGGAGGATCGCAGGTTTGAGGCCAGCCTCAATTTAGCACGAACCTGTGGCAAAATAAAAAATAAAATAGGGCTGCAGAGCCAGACGTGGTGGTGCACACTTGTAATCCCAGTACTTAGGAGGCTGTGAGAGGAGGTTTTGCAGGTTCGAGGCCAGCCACCACAGCTCAGTGAGGTCCTCACAACTTAGTGAGACCCTGCTTCAAAATTTAAAAATAAAAAATAAAATAGGCCTGGGGGTATAGCTCAGAGGTAGAATGCCCTAGTTTGGAGATAGAATGCCTTGGGCTTCAATCCCTAGTGCCAGAAAGAAATATCAGGGGGCCGGATGTAGCTCAGTGGCAAAACACCTGCTTTGCAGGTGTGGCGCTCTGGGTTTGATCCTCTGTTCAAAAAAGATAAAAAAAATACCCCCTGAAAAAAAATAAGCTAAGAACAAAAAGAAATATCAATGAGCATCAGGGATAAGAGAGAAGGGCGATTAGGCTTAACAGAGAGAAACTAAAAGGTAGTTAAGCCATTCTGTAAGATGCTTCAATGGTGGGTATATGTCAGTTTGCATTTGTCTAAGCCATAGAACGTACAATACCGAGAATAAACTAGAACTAAGAACTTGAGGTAATAATTATATATTAGTGTAGGTCCCTTGATTTTAGCAAAGGTAGAACTCTTTTGTGTGTGTGTGTGTGTGTGTGTGTGTGTGTGTGTGGTACTGGGGATGGAACCCAGGGGTATTTTACTTCTGAGCTCCACCCCCGGCCCTATTTTTTCTTCTTTATTTTGAAACAGGGTCTCACTGAGTTGCAAAGGGCCTCACTAAGTAGCTGAGGCTGTCCGTGAACCGCGATCCTCCGATCTCAGCCTCCTAAATGCTGTGATTACAAGCGAGAGCCAACATGCCCGGCTCGTAAATGTAGAACTCTTGAATGGGATGTTGAGGGCAGAGGAGGCTCAGCGTGCATATGGCCCGGGCATAAATGGGGACTCTATATCTATTGCTCAATTTTTCTGTAAGCCTAAAACAATTCTAAAAGATAAAATCGATTTTTTAAGATGTAAAGCAAAACTTATGGTTCCCAGGCCATATACTAAGATACAGACATTTTGAACTTTCCTATGATTATTAGATGGCCAGGAACCCGTCAGATATGGTGGTGCAACCTATACATCCCAAGTACATGGGAGGCTGAGACAGGAGGCTCGCAGGTTCAAGGCCAGCATGCACTAATTTAGCAAGACCTTATTTCAGAATAAAAATTACAAATGGCTGGAGGCGTCATTCAATGGTAGGCCCTACCTGGTTCAATCCCCAGGACTGTAAAAACAAAGAAGGCCAAAAATTAAAGGCGTTTTTAAAGGTGAGCAAGCTTTCATTCAGACCTTTATACTCTCAATTAAAATAAAGTTTTTCTTCTCTTTGTTATCTAACAATGGGAGTCAAAACTGGGAATACACTTCTGAGGTACTATTTACTTCCCACCCTATGGAGTAGGGCTCCTCTGTACGTAGTCAAACTGCACGGTGAGATACGAGAGATACTTAAAGGCCTCTGACCTAAAATCTTACCTCCTCTTCTGTTACAGTACCCCACTGTCTTGAAATGACTCCTACCTACTTCTCATTTTAACACATCTACCGTCTACCCCATTTACTGAATGATGCATAGAAGGCGGCCAAGGATTATTGAATAAATTAGTTAATTCTGATTTTAAAGTAACAACAACACAGGATAAACATTTCCCAACATCTAAAGGGAATTGAGTAATTTCTTTTAGCTTTTTGAACTTGTCAAAGGCAAAATCTTTAAGCCTGAATGTCTCATACTTTATCTTAAACAACTTTGTTTACTTTGTTTCTCACAAGGGCAAATAACACGACTTTTGAACAAATAGATCCTCAAAGTAGGTTGAAAGTCCGGTTGATTTTGAATTCACTGATGTTCCCAGTAGCCGCGCTCATCTTCAAACAGGCCGACTTCCGTATTTGGGCTTATAAAGTGTACGTACAAATGAAACGTCGTCATGCCTTGTATTTTGTATCGTCCTAGTAGAAATGTCAGATGGTACTCTAGAGCCTTGAAATATGACCAGAAGCCAATTAGATACCATCTTTATGAGTTCAGCCTGATCTCTTCGTCATTTCCTTTTTGCTATGCGACCTTAGAGTCACCGTTGCTTCGGCCTCCGTACATCCCAAGTTCGTGAACAGTGGCTACAGTGTGGCTCTTCTGTCATTCTGGCCGCTACCTTACCACCTGGTCTGGCTCCAGATCACGATGATGTCTTTAGAGACACACACCCATTTCATTCCTGGCTTTCTGACTGGCGAGCCTTTGGTTTTATACTGATATATAACTAACCTGCTGTCGAATTTAAAGTCAAAAGGAGAAACAATAATTGAGGTAAATAAAAAAAAATCACACATTTGTATGAAAACCATCTGTGATAAGGTAGTAGGGAAAAAATTAAAAGCAAAATGAATTCTTGTCCTTCTGGATATAAGATGAAGGTAATCTGGGATCAAGAAAAAAAATTCCCCCAGGAGTGTTTTATTATCCAATTCCACAGAGTGGGATTTATACCTCCCTCCACTATTGAGCACTGCGTCAGAAAGATGTAAATTAAACAGATGGCTAAAAATGCATTTGATGCCTGGGTCTCTAGGCCTTGAAATGATAATTTAGCAAATCCTACCCTAGTGTCTGACTTGACTCCAAGGACTGCTTTACAAACACACTTATGAACATAGCTTCGAAAAAAGTCAATTCTGTAAGGTAATCCTTTGTTTTTCCTTTGAAATGCCAATTAAAGCTCAAGCAACACAATCAACAACTTCCTAATCATATTTCTAGATAATAAGAATATAGGTATTGTGCAAATGTCTGTCATTCTTCCATTACACAATGTATTAGAAGTATTTTCTCGTGTATTAGAATACCTGCAGCATTTGTTGTTGTTGTTGTTGTTGTTGTTGTTGTTGTTGTTGTTGTTGCTGGAGATTGGACCCAGGAGCATTCTTCCTCTGAGCTATAACCCCAGCCCTTTTTATTTTTTATTTTTTATTTTAAAACAAGATTTCACTAAGTTGTAGAGGGCCTCACTAAGTTACTGAGGTTGGCCTCAAGCCTGCAATCTTCCTGTCTCAGCTTCCCAGGTATTGGGATTACAGGTGTGTGCCGCTGCACTTAGCTTGGCAACACATTCTCTAAGTCTTTAAAGTGCCCCCTTTAGATCCATTTAATTCAGAAAGCAGTAGCAATAAACTAAACTCCATCCAGATGAAATAAGTGGTTAGGATTGCATAGATACTTTGTCCAAATATTGGCTCCTGGTTTATACAATCAAGTAGAGAAGTTCAAGCTCAGCCAACCCTTCCTAACTATGATTACTAGACCTTGGGCATCTGCGTCTTCACGGTGGCAGGAGAGAACATCCACATTGAAAACACTAGAGTTTTTTGATTCCTTTTGCAGGGCTCTGTGTTTGTACTCTCTAGGCTGGATTGAAAGAACACAGACTTTGTGAAAATATTTTAATGGAAGTATCAAGTAAAACTCAAAATTGTATCATTACTTAGCAATGCCTGAAGCCTGCATCTCTCTGCCATCATTATCACAATAAACTCATAAAGGTGTAAAACTATGCAGAGCTATGTCAAACACATTAAAACAACATCTGCTAAATGTCTCTTATGGCACATTTCTTTCCTTCTTATTCTTTCCATTCATCATTTTCTCCTTACCCAGCTTTGAACGAGGCTGAAATAGAAAACAAAGAAACAAACAGAAAACATTACTTACCATGGCTTCTTTAGAATAACTGTTTCAGTCATTTTTATTTATTTTTTATATCAATATTTTCAGAAATATTAAGACATCATAGACATATATTATGCAGAGATAAAATATTATTTCATTTTGCGGGTCTGGGGATGGAACCCAGAGGCATTTGACCTCCGAGCCACACCCCCTGCCCAATTTTTTATTCTTTATTTTTGAAACAGGGTCTCACTGAGTTGTGGAGGGCCTCACAAAGTAACTGAGGCTGTCCGCCTGTTCTCAAACCACGATCCTCCGGTCTCAGCCTCCCAAATGCTGGGATTATAAGCGTGTGCCACCACGCCCGGCTGAGATAAAATATTATTATTGCAATCTCAGTCTACTAGGGGACTTTCTAAAAATAACAAGGTTACCTTTATAAATTGAGACTGGAGCCAGGTGTGGTGGTCCACTGCATGTAATAGCCAGTACTTGGGAAGCTGAGTCAGGAGGATCACTGGTTTGAGGCCAGCTTCAGCAACTTAATGAGACCCTGTTTCAAAATCAAAAGAAGTATTTTTTAAAGGGCTGGAGTCATAGATTAGAGGTAGAATTCCCCTGGGGTCAGTCTCTAGCAGGAATAAAGAGTTGAGGTTGTATTATTGCTACTTCAGAGAGTCAGAAGTCCTCTGACGAAACAAACCTAAATTTATTTTGCTTATCACAGAGAGAGTTTGGATGATTACCTAAGTACCATCTCCCACAGTTTCTCTCTCGGTGAGCCACCTGGTCACCCAAGACAGAAACCGTCAGTCACCCTTGACATGTTCTTTCCCTTAAGTTCCAGCCTTCAGTCCTTGTTGATTCTACCTCTTCAATATACTTTGATTCTCTTCGTGGCAACTATAATTAGTAGAGTTTTCTATCAAGTCCCAATTCTACTACCTTTGTTTTAGTTTATAATAGCCTTTATGATTTTAAGGGTCCTGTCTACTCTGCCCATCATTAGCTTCTCTTCTCCCAAACTCTTCTAAATATTCTTTAAAATGTTCTTTATAAAACGCCAATGTTGCCGGGCGTGGTGGCGCACGCTTGGAATCCCCGCGCTTGGGAGGCGGAGACAGGAGGATCGCGCAGGTTTGAAGCCAGCCAAGCTGGCTTAAGAGACCCTGTTTCAAAAAATAAAAAAAAATTATAAAATAGTTCTGGGAGTGTAGCCTGGAGGAAGAAGGGCTTCCAGGAACCCCAGTACCACCAAAAAATGCCAATATTAAATCATTAAAAACTCATAAGTCAAGCCAGGCGTGGTGGTGAATGCCTATAATCCCAGTGCCTGGGAGGCTGAGAAAAAAGGATCACAGGTTTGAGGTCAGCCTTAGCAACTTAGTGAGACTCTGTTTCACAATAAAATAGGCATGGAGTTGTAGCTCAGAAGTAGAAAACCCTTAGGTTCAATCCCCAGTATCACTAAAAAATTAAATTAAATTAAAAAATAAAATACAAATTCTTAAGTAAGCCAGGTATGTGTGGTACTGCATACCTTACGGTGACAGTACTTGAGAGGATGAGACAGGAAGATCGCAGGTTCGAAGGCCAGCAATCCTCCCATCTCAGCCTCCCAAGTGCTGGGATTGCAGGCATGTGCCACTGTGCCCAGCTTGGAACCATAATCTTAAGTATTATTGTCATCTTTATTTTTTATTTTTATTTATTTATTTTTTTTTTTTGCGTGTTTGGGGATGGAAGCCAGGGGCATTCGACCTCCGAGCTACACCCCTGCCCTATTTTTTATTCTTTATTTTGAAACCGGGTCTCACCGAGTTGCAGAGGGCCTCACTAAGTAGCTGAGGCTGTCCTCGAACCGGGATCCTCTGGTCTCAGCCTCCCGAATGCTGGGATTCCAAGCATGGGCCACCACACCCAGCCCATCTTTATTTTCTATCTCATTCTTTTGTTATGCTAAAGTATTTTAATTTTTCTTGGTGCACTGTAGTCGTACATCTTAATGGAGTGCAAGATGGTGGAGGCATACATGCACACGTCACCCAGTCTGCCCTTCCCCAGTTCCCACCCCATCCCCTCCCCATTCTAACCTCCTTCATTACTATAACCAATCTTGGCTTCATACCTAACCTGGAACCCGTGTCTAGAGTTTTTATTTCTTCGTAATTAGAGGCCGTCTACTTTGAAACTTATCCTTATGACGAGTTCATTGTGATCTCTGGCAAACCCCTTTGATGCCAACCCACTGGCCTGACTGAACCTCGGCATCGCCTCTGGGCTCTGCGTGATTGCCTGGATAGCTTCCTCATTCCTTCTGTTGAGATCTTCGGAGACTGCCTGCCCCTCTACCACCTGCAAGTCTCGGCCCCGCCCTCTCTCACCCTGGCCATTCTGTCAGTGAGACCCAAGCCTAGTGTGGAAATGTGTGGGTGGGGCTGGGTTTGCTTAAGGAGCATTTTATTGTGGAATAAATGAGTCAGAGAAGGAAGCAGCCATTTGATAATAATACTGAGAAATATTCAGAGTCGGGAAATGAAAAATTTTATTAAATACATAATTGCCTGAACTAATTTGCATAATGTTTTCTGTTTCTTAAAGATTTTAAGAAGCCAGCAAATGCATTTTTCTTTTTCATACAAATAGTAGCTTCCATCAACCTTTCGAGTTCTAATTTATGGTTGTAACCACAGGGAAATAAATGTAAGTTTAGTGTTTTGCACAATAGTCAGAACAGTCTTGTTTTCTTTCGTGGCAATAAAGTGAAAGTGTCAATAAGAAGACAAGAAATCTGAAATATCTGCTTTTTTAACCAATTCTAAAAGTGTTTATTTTGATGATGTACTATTGTATATAAAATATACTAGTTAATAATGAAAGCTTCTACCTTGAAGGAGAAAATAGTAGTTGAAGTTAGAAGTAAATTTAGAAATATCTGCTTTTTGTAAAATATCACTACATACAAAGTGAAATTAGCTCCAGCCAGGTGTGGCGGTGGTGCATGCTTGTAATCCCAGTAATTGGGAGGCTGAAACAGGTGGATCACAGGTTCAAAGTCAGCCTCAGCATCCTAGAGAGCTTCTCAGCAGCCTAGCAAGACCCTGCTTCAAATATTAAAACATCAAAAGGGCTGAGGTTGTAGCTCAGAGGTAGAATATGCCTGGATTCAATTATTTAATTCAATTAGATTACTAGGAGTCTTATATTGGGCCTACAGTTACTAGTTTCATTATCACAAAGCATACGAAGATGATTCCTGTTCTTCAACTCCTCTTGTGTGTGTGCGGGTCTGGGGATGGAACCCAGGGGCATTCGACCTCCTGGCTACACCCCCTGCCTATTTTGTATTCTATATTTTGAAACAGGGTCTCACTGAGTTGCAGCGGCCTCAGTAAGTAGCTGAGGCTGTCGGAGAACCATGCCGGGATTACAAGTGTGCGCCACCGCGCCCGTCTTTCTTCAACTCTTACAAATGAGATCTGTCCCTGTTCTCAGTCTTTCATAGTGATTCAGCCATCATCAACCCTAATTACTTCAGCTATTGAGAGTTCAAATGCTAGAACATATTTGCTAATATTTTCCCATCCCTGACTTGGTAATATAAGACTCCTAGTAATCTAAATGAATCTACACAACCTACCCTTCTACACTTTAAGTGAATCTGTCTATAAACACAGCAGGAACAAAGTGAAACTGTTCTCTGTATAGACAACCGGGCACAGAGTGAAAGCTATTATATGTAAAGGAGATGCTTCTCTGGGAACTGAGGATTGAACCCAAGTCAGGCATGGTCGTGCATGCCTCTAATCCCAGTACTTGGGAGGTTGAGAGGGGGAGGATCATAGGTTCGAGGCCAGCCTCAGTAATTTAGCAAGATCCCAGCAACTTGGGTCAGAATTTAAAAAGTGCTGGGGGTGTAGCTCAGAGATGTCATACCCCTAGGTTCAATCCCCAGCACCAAAAAAGAAAAGAAAAGAAAAAAACTGATCATCCCTTATCCCATGCTGTTTTATCTTAGGACTACAACCCAGCACAGGTAGAGTAAACATTTATTCCAACCTCGCTACCCTCATATATGTTCAGTCTTTTTTCAGAGCATGCTAGGTGCCCAATCCTATGCCAGATGGAGGAACATACTTATTTATTTTTATTTTATTTTTTGCAGCTCTGTGGATGGAACCCAGGGGCATTCTACCTCCAAGCTATACCCCTAGGCCCATTTTTTATTCTTTATTTTGTAACAGGGTCTCACTGAGTTGCGGAGGGCCTCACTAAGTAGCTGAGGCTGTCCATGAACCGTGATCCTCCCATCTCAGCCTCCAGAATGCTGGGATTACAAGCGTGTACCACCACGCCCAGCTAGATGGAGGAATATAAAGAAATCTAAGACAAGGTGCCTGCCCTTAGGAAAATCACCATCTAGCTGATTAGAAAAGAAGACAGTACTCTCAGTTAATAATTGACAGTCAAGCCCAAAATGATGGTTCATGCCTATAAACCCGGCTACTCGGGAGGCTGAGATAGGAGATTGCAGGTTTGAGGCAAGCCTAAATAACTTGGCAAGATGCTGGCTCAAAATAAAACAAAAACAAAAAAAATTGGCTAGGTGTGGTGGTGCACGCTTGTAATCCTAGCATTCGGGAGGCTGAGACAGGAGGATCGCGGTTCATGGACAGCCTCAGCTACGTAGACCCTCCGCAACTTAGTGAGACCTGTTTCAAAATAAAAAATAGGGCAGGGGGTGTAGCTCAGAGGTTGAATGCCCCTGGGTTCCACCCTCAGATCCGCAAAAAACAAAAAACTGAAAGTGCTGGCACGGGACTCAGCGGTAAAGCACTTACTTAGTAAGCATGAAACCCTGGTTTCAGTCTCCAGTGCCACAAAAAGTCAATAAATAAATGAAATAGCAATCAAAGGCTTAAATAGCAACAGGAAAACACTGGATAAGTGAAATCTCAAACTCAGTTTAACTGCAGTAAGAGCTATGCCCTCTGGCTCCCTCATTAATAAAAAAAAAAAAAAGCCACATCTAATGTCCATGGCTTTTCACCATTGAAGGGCATTTACCATTAAATAATGACATGACGTCCCAGAATGCACGCCAGGACAATACAAACATTTCTCTCATTTTTCAGATTGCACTAAAAAATATTTATCCTTCGCTTTTCCAAACGTCTTGGTGCCTTTTCAAAGAGTGTCCGCGTTGTACACCTTGCTCTTGAATTTCAAATGCATTCCTAACATAATTTACCAATGAATAGTAATTCAAGAGTCGATTCTGATACTGTTAGAGAGGAAACTCCTTAAGGCCTCAGAGAAATAAACAAGAAGAGAAGCTGGAAAAGTTCTCATATTTCAGATTTGGCCTATTCTTGCCATCTAAACTCTTCGTCTTAAAAAAAAATTTTAAAAAATGGATCTGCCAGTTGGTGGCCTGACTCTAGACCACGTTTAATTAATTAGCATTTCTCTCCAGCTGTCATCTGGCCTCATTTGCCTGGGCTGTAACCACAGCTCAGTCGATTACTGAAGCCGAGACTCAAACCGTGACCTTTTTGGTCCACTGAGCTGCATTGACTCAACAGCTAATCAGATCTACCGCCTTGTTTATTTTATTTTATTTTATTTGTTTATTTGAAGTATTGGGGATGGAACCCATGCGCATTCTACCTTCAAGCTACAGCCCCAGCCTGATTTTCCATTCTTTACTTGGAAGCAGGATCTCACTGAAGGACCTCACTAAGTAGTAGAGGCTGTCCCAAGCCGCGATCCTCCTGTCTCAGCCTCCCAAATGCTGGGATGACACCCTGCCGGCTACCTCCTTGTTTTACCGGGCTTCGAATCTCTTCACTCCTGACAACAGAGGCCAACTTTTCCCACCTGCAGATCAGTGTTTCTCGAAGTGTGGTTGGCAGCCTTGTGCACTGTACAGAACTGTGGTTTTTGAGATTCTGGCACAGTGGGCATGACACGAGGCCTGAGGACATGCATTTTCCAATGTTCCCCTTTATAGCTGTACTGAATGCCTGTAATCCCAGGACTTGGAGGGCTGAGGTAGGAGGACCACAGGTTCGAGGCCAGTCTCAGCAACTTAGCCAGACCCTGTTTCGAAATTTAAAAAAAAAATTAAATGGGTTGTGGGTGTAGCTCACAGGTAGGCTCAATCCACAGTACCCCCCAAATTAAATGTTCCTCCTGCAAACGTCATTCTCACTATTCTGCACATTAGACGCAATAGCATTTCTTCTTTCCTGAACATGTCCATTGTTTATTTTATTTATTTATTTTTTGTTCAAAGCGCTTCCCAGCTCTGCTCGTTTGAAAATTCCCTTCTGGTACGTCTGTTACATCCTTATTTCCTCTTCGGGGTCCAGCTCCAGTGCTCCCTCCTCCGTCCTTCAACTGAGTGTATTCCTTCCTTGTCGGACTCAAATGCACCGTGCATTTTAACGTTGTTTATCAGTCTGCCTTGTCACACTCTGACTTCCCCCATCGAGGGGATAGAAGACTTGTATTTCCGCAGTGCCTTTCCCACAGCAATTACTTTAAAATTGTGTGAAATGAATGGATTTCCTCTTCCATAACTGCCAGGGAAATTCCCTAAGTGAGACCCACTGGGATAAGAAGAGTTTTCACCCCGGCACACGTCTTGGCCTCTTCCTCTCTGTGTCTGGGTACAACCTGTCTAGCTGGAGATCAAACCCAAGGAGTACTCTACCTACCCCTTTCTCTGGTGGTACTGAGGATCGAACCCAGGAACATTCTACCTCTGAGCTACACCTCTATTCTTTTTATTTCTTTTCTATTTTTTCACATAAGGAAGCATTGATTTGAGGTTTAACGTGAAATCATACAAATAAAATTTGTATAAACACAAGTCCACGTTGAGTCAAAACACAGATAGCAAAGGACAAAGTGAGCGCAGAAAACTGAATGGCGGCTATACACAGTTGGACGTTTGTGTCTTGTGCACTCGAAAGTCATTCACAAAATAATCATCTTAGAGCAACAGAAGACCAATCTTCAGGGTCTCGCCAGGTTCCTGAGGCTGGTCTCCAACCTATGATTGTCCTGTGTCAGCCCTCCAAGTAACCGGAGTTACAGGTGTGTGCCACCGTGCCCAGCCGGCACATTTCCGTTTCTCCGACACCCCACCCCTCCTCGCCTGGAGGTGAATCTCAGACGCTAGCTCCTTCCAAGGCCTGTTTAAATGGTCACTGAGAGCGTTACTGGGCCTTTTCAAGTTGGAACTCAAATACAGGATAAAGTCTCAAAACCTTGTAACTACAGGAAAGAACGAAGTTTCCAGGGAGTGGTGACATCTGGTGTCTATGGCAGAGGATAGGGATTGGGATCCTGAGACACTCTGAATTAATTACACGATAAGGCATAAAGATATGAAAGGTGGCCTGCGATCGCTAATCACACTAACGGTGCTAATTTCTCTAATCCTGGCTTCAAAGATAAGATGTTGGAAAGCATGCAGAAAGTTCTAGAAACTCATTGACCATTTTGTCATCTTGCTCGGGAGACTCTAGACATTCATATGCAAGTAAAAATGAAATGCAAAGCACTTAATAATTACAATTGCGCCAACTCTTCTTTTTCAGTGTTTACTGAGAGACAAATGTCTTCTAAACATTAACTTTTTTAATCCCCCAACAACATCGTGTCAGGATGGAAATGGAGGGTAAAGGTGGCTAATTAACTCCATGATCAGCCATCCCCAAGGACGGGAGCTGGGATTTGAACCCAGGTGTTGTCTGATACCAAAGCTGAGGCTCCTAACCTCTCCCGCATTTCTCAAACTTGTGAGTACCCGTGTATCCCTTGGGCGCTCATTAAAACTTCCCATTCCTGAGCGCCGTCCTAAACCTGCCAGATCCTGGGGGAAGGGCCAGGGGTCCAGTTGTTTAACAAATGACCCAGGTGATTCTGATTGTGAGAGCCCTTTGGGAAACACAGCACTACACCAGCCTCCCTAACCAGGATGCGAAGATGGGGAGAGTGATATTTCCCCGACCTGCCTTCTTCCATTCCGTGCCTTGTCCAGCCTCGCTGCAGAGGATCAAAATTAGCTTTAGATTCTCCAGTCTGTTGTTTAAGTGTATAGAAGTATGTACCGTGGGAGCATCTGATTTTTTTTTTCTTCCTAACCTGAATTTTGACCAAAGTGATGAAATGGGAGTTTAATGACAGAATGAAAGTGAGTAAAAGAGTATGCTATATTTATGTGGGAAGAGGTCGAAGAAGGAGGCTAAAATCGTGATTGTGTGTGTGCACGCGCACGCATGTGTGTATGCACGCGCACGCACGCGTTAGAGCTTGAACCCGGGGACATTCTCCTTCCAAGCCACCCCCCCCCCCGCCCTTTTTTTCTTTATTTGAAACGGTCTTGCTAAGTTGTCGAGGCTGGCTTCCAGCCTGCGAGCCTCCTGTTTCAGTCTCCTGAGTACTAGGATTACAGCGGTGCTCTACCACACCTGGTTAAAATGTGGCTTTGATACAGTACAACCGATTCACTGATTTTGATTTTTTATACTAGGAATGGAACCCAGGAGCAGTCTATATCCGAACAGCAACCCCAACCCTTTTTATTTTTTTGTTTTATTTTTTGAAACGGAGTCTCCGTAGGTAGCTAAGTATCTTGCAAAATTGCTGAGGCTGTTTTTGAACCTTTGATTCTCCTGTCTCAGCCTCCCAACTACTGGAATTACAGGTGTGGGCCATTGTGCTGGACTCACAAGTAGCTACCTGATTTACAAATGATGAGACTATCTAGGTGTTGTGACACACGCCTGTAATCCTAGAAATTTGTAGACTGATACGGGAGGATGGCAGGTCCCGGGCCAGCCTCACCAATTTAACAAGAGAAGCCCAGCAACTTGGCAAGATCCTGTTTCAGATTTTAAAAAATTAATAAGGTCTGGGGTATAGCTAGAAGGTAGGGTGCACCTGGATTCAATCTCCAGTACCAAACAATAAATAAATCAAAGTAAAAAAGAAAAATAAACGATGAGACTGAGGCTCAGAGAAATTATTCAGCCCAGATCTAAGATTCCAATCCAAGTTTGACTGCAATGTGTTCTAATAACTTTACTATACAGCTTCCATCAGAAGTAGGTCAAACACCTGGGCGTGGTGGCCGCACACTTGTAATCCCAGCGCCTGGGAGGCTGAGGCAGGAGGATCGCACAGGTTCGAGACCAGCCTCAGCTACTTAGGCTCTCAGCAACTTAGTGAGACCCTGTTTCCAAATAAAGTATAAAAGCCAGGCGTGGTGGTGCACGCTTGTAATCCCCGCACTTGGGAGGCGGAGACAGGAGGATTAGCGCAGTTTCGAAGCCAGCCTCGCTGGCTTAAGAGACCCTGTTTCCAAATAAAAAAGTATAAAACAGGTCTGGGAGTGTAGCCTGGAGGTAGAAGGGTTTCCAGGAACCCCAGTACCACAAAAACAAAAAGAAAAACAAATAAAGTATAAAATAGGTTTGCTAGTATATAGCCCGGAGGTAGAAAATCCCCTGGGTTCCACCTGCAGTACCACACACACACACAAAAAAAAGTAGGTCAAAGAAAAAGTCTGGGTAAATTCACTGAATGCAGGGTATGAAGAATATCGTTTTAGGATATTCAAGGTATTGTAAAAATATTTTGAAGGGAAAGCATAGGGTCCTTCCACAAAATTATCCTATGGTATCATTGTAGAGGGACACTGATTTGATCCACTGTAAATAACATTTTCTGTGTTTGTATCTTCTTGTGTTTATTATCAACTACTCTCTCTCTCTCTCTCTCTCTCTCTCTCTCTCTCTCTCTCTCTCTCTCTGTGTGTTTTACTGGGTATTGAACTCAGGGGTGTTCTACCTCTGAGTTATACCCCTAGTCTTAGTCTTATTTTGTATTTTATTTTGAAACACAGTCTCTCTAAGTTCCAGAGGGTCTCACTAAGTTGATTGTATCCAGGAGCATTCTACCGCTGAGCTATACCTCTAGCCCCCTTTTTTTATTTCTTACTTTGAAAAAAGGGTCTCCCTAAATCGGTGAGGCTGGCTGGGAACCTGCGATCCTCCTGTCTCGGCCTCCCAAGTACTGGGATCACAGGTCGTGGGCCCACCCTGCCAGCAACTATTCTTTTAGTCAATCGGGGCACCATTTGGATAAACTACTGAATGCACTATGGATTCAGAATGCTCTTCCTGGATCCCTAGTTTCCTCTCTGATGGCCAAAGACTTCCCAGAAGTAGACAGCCGAGGGGAGAAGCAATGAAGGCATTCTTTTCCTTTATTGAATTCTCTCCTGTTACTGGTTTTTTCTCCCTCTTATGCAAGTGGAGACATGGTGATACAGCATATAATGAAAACACTTGTCAACTCAAAGTACAGATATTTGCTATATATGTATAAGTAGCTTGTCAACAATTCTTTTCAACTCACAGAGCTCTCCCAAAATGATATATTCCTTTACAAAAGCTTGATAGCTTTCAAATATCTGAGTACTTATAATTTCCAAATTTAGAATTCCTTTCTTTGACTCAAACAGCACAAGTAAGAATAAATCAGATTTTTTTAAACTGCAGCTTTCAAAAAATGAGTGATTATCAAGATGGTTAAATGTGCTGCATTACTCGTTAACTGACTTCTACAACTCAGTGACTTCACGTAAGGGAAGAACATTTTTAAACATATGTCTGATTTTGACTTATTAACCTTTCTTTTGCAAAATTATCTTATTCTTAACAAAGCAATGAATGCACAAACTGGGGACAAATGGATGCAGTTGAGAATAATGATCTCTCTTTCCCACTTGTTTGTTGCTGCGGCTGGATTTTTGCACTTCTATTGGTGCATTCGAGTCTCACATCACCGTGTCGCTCACAGTGATAGTGACCTACTTGCACACAGCTCTTGCCGGGCTCTTCCCCGGCTCCCTCCACATTTCCTCCTGTCCCCATACAGGATCCTGAGATTGGTATTGATATTCTCACATGCGTACACACTATTCATGAAGTGTTTTCTTCATTGATTCTTCCTCACCCCTCCCGCCTTCCCCGGGACCACCTCCCTGACTCGACTGACGTTTCTTCTTCATCATCTGAATTTCCTTTGTTATCCTGTTTAGCCCCTGGCTTCCACATGAGAGGAAACATATGGCCGTTCACTTTCTGTGACTGGCTACTCTCACGTAACGTAATGTTCCTCCAGGGTCATTCATTTTCCTGCAAATGACATAACTTTGTCCTTCTTTATTGCTGAATAGAATTCCACCGTGTGTCTATCCTGCAATTTTGTAATCCGTTCATCTGTTGATGGAGACCTAGGCTGGTTCCATTATTTGGCTATTGTGAATTTTGCTGCTATGAACACGGGTATGCATATGTTACTGGAGTTCTCTGGTTTCAGTCCTTCTGGAAAGATACCCAGGAGTGGCATAGCTGGATTGTTACTGTTTTTTGTTGTTGTTTTGGTGTTAGGGCTTAAATCCCAAGGTGCTCTACTTCTGAGCTCCACCCTGAGCCCCCCCTGTTTTTGGTGGTACTGGGGTTCCTGGAAGCCCTCTACCTCCGGGCTACACTCCCAGACCTATTTTATATTTGGAAACAGGGTCTCTTAAGCCAGCGCGGCTGGCTCCGAACCAGCGCGATCCTCCTGTCTCCACCTCCCGAGCGCGGGGATGACAAGCGCGCGCCACCACGCCCGGCCACCCTGAGCCCTTTTTAACTTTTTAATTTTGAAACAGAATCTCAGTAAGTTGCTGAGGATCTAACTTACTGAGCCTGGCCTCAAACCTGTGATCCTCCTGTGTGGCCTCCCAAATCCCAAGGTTCCAGGTATGGGACACCATGCCGGGCTCTCTCCCACAATTTGTTGCCAGTATACAACCACTTTCAAATAATTTGGGTTTTGGTTATTCTGTATAAACTAATAACTCATATGCAATATGCTTTTTGCCTGATTTCTCTTACTCTCTTTTGAGGTTTATTTGCGCTCTTGTGTGGATCAATAATTCTTTCACTTCGGTTACGGAGTACTTGTCCATTGAATGGATAGACAGCACTGTGTTTATCCACCGTTCGATGGATATTTAGGTTATTTCCAGTTTGGGGCTCTAACAAATAAATTTGTTATGGACATTCACGTATAAATTTTTGTATAAACACATTCTTTTTTCATGGAGCATAAAAGTAGAATGGCTGGAGTGTATGGTAGCTGTTATGTTTTACTTGTTAAGAAATTGCCACTCTTTTCCTAAAGTGGTTACACAATGTGTGTGTGTGTGTGTGTGTGTGTGTGTGTGTGTGTTTTACTGGGGACTGAACCCAGGGGCACTCTATCACTGGGCTACATGTCCAGTCCTTCTTATTCTTTTTTTTTTTTTTTTGAGACAGGGTCTTAGTAAGTTGCTAAAGCTGGCCTCAAACCTGCAATCCTCCTGTCTTAGCCTCTGAAGTACTGGGATCACCCTTGTATGATCGATTTTTAAAATTTTTAGTCATTAGCTGGGCGTGGTGACACACGTTTATAATCCCAGCATTCCTGAGGCTGAGACTGGAGGATCGTGGTTCGCGGACAGCCTCAGCTACTTAGGCCCTCCACAACTTAGTGACACTCTGTTTCAAAATAAAGACTAAAAAGTAGGGCTGGGGTTGTAGGTCAAAGGTAGAATGCCCCTGGCTTCCATCCCCAGTACTGCAAAAAACAACAACAAAAAAAATGAGTCATTATCTAAGAGGCACATGCTAGTGGATTATTGCGGTTTATTTTGCACGTCCCAGGTGACTAGTGTCACTACGCAGCTCTTTTATGCTTATTAGCCATTATTTTACCTGCTATGTGAAGTGTCTGTGCCAATGATTTTTCTCTTTGTCTCAGGTGTCTTCAGACCACTTCAAGTTTACTAAAGTCACTAGAAGCTACACCAACTTCCTCTGAATTAAAACTCCAAATTGCTTTTAACTTCTGCCCTTGTTTTTTTCCATTTCCTCCTACTGAGAGCACACACTGAAGGGCTGTGTCAGCCCAGCTGAGCCTGACAGTTGACAGGCGGGTACCTAAATCTGCATATGTGGAGTAGGCGTGGTGGCCCGGGCTTGTGGCCTGGAAACCCAGCCTTTGGGAGGCTGAGACCCGAGGGAGGGTCCGCGGTTCACAGCCAGCCTCAGCTGCTTAGTGAGGCCCTCTGCAACTCGGTGAGGCCCGGTTTCCAAATAAAGAATGAAAAATAGGGCTGGGGTGTAGCTCGGAGGTAGAATGCCCCCGGCTTCCAACCCAGTACCACAATAAATAAATAAATTAAATAAATAAATAAAATAGGGCTGGGGGTGTGCTTCACTGGTAGAGTGCCCCTGGGTTGAATCTCCAATGCCACCTTAAAAAAGAAAAAAATCCAAGTGTCATAGTTCCAGATGTTGTCCGAACCCAGGGGCATCTGACCTCTGGGCTCCACCCCCTGCCCTACTTTTTATTCTTTGTTTTGAAACAGGGTCTTGCTGTGTTGCAGAGGGCCTCACTAAGTAGCTGAGGCTGTCCGCGAACCATGATCCTCCGGTCTCAGCCTCCTGAATGCTGGGATTACAAGCGTGCGTCACGACGAAGGGCATCATTATTCTGTTTTTTATTCTTCTTGAGATTTGGACGTTCTTTACATATTCTGAATACACGCTTTATCACATCAGGACTTTCAAAGACATTCTCCAGTTGTCATGTTTTCTTTATACTCTCCTAAAAGTATTATTTGAATAACAAAGGTTTTTAAAGATTTTTTATTGTGAAGTCCAATTTTATTTATTTATTTATTTATTTATTTATTTATTTATTTATTTATTTTTGCAGTACTGGGGATGGGATCCAGTGGCATTCTACCTCTGTGTGACAGCCTTAAACTATTTTATTATTCTTTATATTATGCTTTATATTACTGAGGGTCTAGGAGGGGTATAGGGAAACTCTCTAAAGCACGTGAACAGGGTCTCACTGAGTTGCAAAGCGCCTCACTCAGTAGCAGAGGCTGTCTGTGAACAACAATCCTCCTGTCTCAGCCTCCCAAATGCTGGGATTACAAGACACCACACCCGGCTATTTTATTTTATTTTATTTGCACTGCAGGTTTAAATCTGGGGTGTTCTACCTCTGAGTTACACCTCAAATCTCCCCCTTTTTTCGTTTTGAAACAGGGTCTAAGGCTGGTCTAAAGACTTCAAGCCATCCTCTCCACCAGCCTCCTAAGTACTCGGATGATACGCATGTACTACACCTGGCTTGAAGTCCAATTTATTAACTTGTTCTTTTATGCATTGTGCTTTTGTGCTTTTGGTATCATAAGTTTAAGCAATTTTTGGCAAACCCCAAATCTCAGAGACTTTTTCTTATGTTTTGTTCTAGAAGCTTTGTAGTTCTAGGTTTTACATTTAGAACTCTAATCATCATTTTTATTTTATATGATTCAAACAGTATCACTTTAAAGCAAATTTTTGACATAATATTTTCACTCATAAATATTTCAATATTTATAATTAGAAAATGAGAATTTTTAGCTGGGTATGGTAGCATATGCCTGTAATCCCAAAACTTGGGAGCCTGAGACAGGAGGATCTCAGATTCAAGGACAGCCTCAGCAATTTAGCCAGGCTCGCTACAACCTAGTGTGACCCTGTGTGGTAGAGCACGCTTGTAATCCCAGCATTTGGGAGGCTGAGACAGGAGGATCATGGTTCAAGGATAGCCTCAGCTACTTAGTAAAGCCCTCTGCAATTCAGTGAGACCCTGTTTCAAATAAAAAAAAAATAGGACTGGGGGTATAACTTGGGAGGTAAAAAAAAAAACCCTGGGTTCCGTCCCCAGTACCGCAAAAATAAAGTAAAATAAATAAATAAATAAATAAAGTGGCTGAGGTGTAGCTTGGAGATAAAATGCCCATTGGACTCAATCAGCAATACGACACAAAAAATTGAGAATTAAAACAAACAATCCAGCCGGACATGGTGGCACACACTTGTAATCTCACCATTTGGGAGGCAGAGACCAGAGGATCGTAGTTAGTGGACAGACTCAGCTACTTAGCAAGGCCCTTCACAACTCAGAGAGATCCTCTTTCAAAAAATAAAATAAAATAAATAAAACATAAGACCAAGTGAAACAGGGGTTTCTTGAGAGGAAACCCGGTGTTTCCTCAAGATGAAACGGAGTTCCCTAAGAAGGAACTCGACGTTTCCTACCAAGTTCTTGTCTACGGTGAGCGAAGAATGACACCCGCAGACCTCAGGAAGGGGAGTAAAAGGTTTATTGGAAGCAGCAGGGAATAGGGGTGAGGATGGCTGAACACCCCAAAGGGGCTGGAACTCTGGGTCCAGCAGCTGCCTTCAGGACAATATTTGAGAGTAGCCCAAGCCAATTGCCTTCAGGTGCAGGCTGCTTTCTTCCAGAGTCCACGCGATCTGCCAGAAGGGAATAGAGAAAAGTGGCCGAACACCCCAAAGGAGCCGACGGGTCTCTGTTGTCCAGTAGCTGTCTTCAGGTCACTACCCGAGTGTCGCCCGAGCCAAGTGCCGTCAATTACAAACTACTTTCTTCCAGAGTCCATACAATCTGCCAGAAAAGAGGTGCAGGTCACCCCTGGGGGCCCTGGTCAGCATAGATGTCCAGCAGAGGCCTTCAGATCACTACTCGAGAGTCGCCCAAGCCATGTGCCCTCAGATGCACTCTGCCTTCTCTCAGGGCCAACACGACCTGGGAGAGAGAGAACAGCCTTCCAAAAGGGGAGGGGTCCCAAGAGGGAAAGCCCCAATTTGTCATCTAAAGTGGAAGGCCTGATCGTTTGCGACCTCTTTTGGTTAGGGTGACTTTGGGATTCCAAGGAGAATTCTGGGAAGCAGCTCTCAGGATTTGCATAGGGTATTTGCAAGTCCTTTGAAGGGTCTTCTTTCAGGAATGCCAGACTTGCTCTGTGCTGGCTCCTGGGTTTGTTGATTAGTAAACAGATGGCTTTGTGAAGCTCTGGCCTTCTTATCTCTGAGCCTTTGGAATTTCAGGTATTTGACGCCCTTCAGGAAACTCAGGAAACTCAGGAAATTGACTTTTTTCTATGGAGGCCTTTTCCCTATCTGCCTATTTCATTTCTACCTCCTCACAAGGATGTAGCTTGAAGGTAGAATGCTCCTGGATTCCATCTCCAGTGTGTCACGGGAAAAAAAAAAAACATAATCCAGTACCTTTATCATAATTATTTGCTAGGGTCCAGTGCCCAATCTGTGTTCAAATTTCCCTAACTATCCTAAAAATATTTTTCTTATTTGAATTAGGACCCAAATAAAACCAGCACATTGAATTCTGCTGATTCGCTTGTTAAATGTCTAGTAATCCCCAACAGTGCCCTCACTCCTTTTCTCCACGCCATGTTATTTGTGACATAAAATTTCGCACATGCTAAACTGGGCATGATGGCGCACACTTCTAATCCCAGCATTCGGGAGGCTGAGATTGGAGGATCTTGGTTCATGGACAGCCTCAGCTATTTAGTGAGGCCCTCCGCAACTCAGTGAGACCCTGTTTCAAAATAAGGAATAAAAAAATAGGGCAGAGGGTATAGCTCGGAGGTCGAATGCCCCTGGGTTCCATCCCCACACCCGCAAAAAAAAAAAAAAAGAGAAATATCTCAGATGAACTGATGGCATCGAATAGGGGAAGGAGGGGAGAAGGAACATCAGATGTCTGCTGTGTTTTTGGCTTCAACAACTGAGTATAGAGTGGAGCCACTTCCTAGGTAAAGAATAGAAGAGGAAGCGCAGGCTTGGGGCAGTTGTTGGTAGCACTGGAGGAAAATAAGTTCATGGGATACATTTCACGGTCCAGTGGAGATGTCCAGTATACTACTGGACATATTGATCTGGAGCTCAGGAGAAAGAGATGGGCTGTAGATCGCCGTTAATATATGAGTAATAGTTAAAGACATGGATGATATTGCCCAGGAGATGTGTAAAGACCTGGGCATGGTGGCCCCTGGCTGTAATTCTAGTACTTGGGAGGCTGACAGGATTATCACTGGTTGGATGCCAGCCTCAGCAACTTAGTGAGAAACTCGGCACCCTAATGAGACTCTGTTTCAAAACAAAAACAATTGAAAAGGGCTGGGATGGAGCTGAAAGTGGTGGCGCATACTTGTAATCCCAACATTTGGGAGGCTGAGACCAGAGGATCACGGTTCGTGGACAACCTCAGCTACTTAGGCCCTCTGCAACTTAGTGCGACCCTGTCTCAAAATAAAGAATAAAAAATAGGGCTGGGGTGTGGCTCGGAGGTAGAATGTTCCTGGGTTCCATCCCTAGTACCATGCTAAAAAAAAAAAAAAAAAATTAAAAGGGCTGGGGTATAGCTTGGAAATAGAGTGGCCCCAGGTTTATTCCCCAGTACCACAAAAAAGGGCGGGAGTGAGAAAGGAAGGAAGGGAGGGAGGAAGGAAGGGAGGGGAAGACAGACAAGGCATCCTGAGAACACCGTGATGTGAGGAGGCAGAAACACCTAGTTGGTGTAAGTACCACAATAAAGACATGCATGACATTCTCAAAACAAGATCGATCGCCTTTGTGGGGAGATGTCATAAAAGGCTGAACTTACATCTGGATACTGAAGGGTAGGAGTGTGCCAATGGAACAAGGAGAAAAAAAGCAAACAAATTCACTTCATTTTGCAAGAAGACAGAGAAGCTCAAAGGAGAGTTCTCGCAACCATTTCCTCACCCCCATACACTCAAATTCAGAGCAGTGTTGGTTCCTCCAAGGGGAGCCAACAAGTGGCTGCCATGGGAATCGTATAGGGGCTTTAGCAAAATCAATATCAGGGACTACATTTTGTGTAAACAGATTTCATGTGTGACCATGGAATGTACACCTAGAGTCAAGTGAACAGAAAAAGGCTTCAGGGTTGATGAGGTCAAAGAATCGTGACCTTCAAGTTGCCAGATTTTGTAGCAAGGCATAGTGGGAAAACTGGGAGGACAGGGAGGTTTGCAAGAGTATAATCAGCTCAGTCTGTTTACCCCACATTGGAAAGGAAAAATGAGCCAGGTAAGTCTAAGAAAGAATTTTCCTCTGAGCTGGTCCCAAGTCAACCAGGCAGCACAAACAGTCACCTTGATGATAAAGAAGTCAATACTTGATTTGGTTTATTTGATATGGTTATTAAAACAACACACCCATCAATTACCCTAGTTTTCATTTTTCAGCTGATTATATGACACTTTCTTACCACTTCCTAATGAATGGATCATACTGGAAGTCACTAAATATTTAGTCTTTCAATTGCTCAATAGTGCTGGGGATGAAAATTTCCATATTCCCCTAAGTTTTTCCTAAGAATAAATCTATTGTTAAGTCAGAAAATGTCTATACCTATGTCTTCATAAAAAAGATTGGTAAGAGCCAGGCATACATAGTAGCACATGCCTGTAATCTCAGTAGTTGGGAGGCGGAGGTAGGAGAGCCACAGATTTGAGGCTAGCCTCAGCTATTTAGTGAAGCTCTCAGCAAGCTAGAAAGACCCTCTTTCAAAATAAAAAATAAAATTGGGCTGGGTGTGTAACTTGGAGGTTAAATGCCCTGTATACAATCTCCAGTAATACCTTACCCCATCTAGTATCTCTCTCTCTCTCTCTCTCTCTCTCTCTCTCTCTCTCTCTCTCTCCCTCTCTCTTTCTCTCACACACAAACATGCACATGCACACACACACACACACACAAGATAGATAACTAAGTTTTTTTTTAACTAAGTTTTAAAATATATTGTTTGGAATAAATCATGAACTAGGTTACTCTTGGGAATTAACTCGCTTGTGCCTTTATGGAATCCCAAGGCTGGACTCCTGAACTAAATTTGATGTCCTATGCATATTTTACTATGGTTAGAAATATTCTTCTGAGAAATCTGCTAATGTGTTCAGTTATGTCAAAGCAGCTATCTACAATGTTGTGCCAAGGCCGATGTCACAGGAATGGAGAAAGAAAGCACCCACTGTACCCAGAAAATCAGTTTATTGAATCGCTGCAAAAATAGTCTAGCTAGGCTAGGGACGCAATCTGATACTTGGTTCAGAACTGCGACCCCAAATTCGACTTAAAAGGAGTTTTGAAAGGCAAAAATTGTATACAGGTGGCCGGGGCTGGGGACAGGACCCATTGTTGTAATAACAGCCAATGAGAGTCTGACAAAACCACAGTGCTGGGGTATGTGGGCGCTGTGTTATTCTCTGGTAGGCTTATGCTGGGGGAAGAGGGCGATTTCTGGAGTGGTCCTTGGTGTTCCAGGGTGGCACGGTTAGGTGGCCACAGGGAAGCAGGATGTTGTTCTGCGCTTGCTCCATGCCCTTATGATGATTGGCTACTCGTGCACAGAAGGAGAATTCCAGTAACTGTGGGGTCACAGCTGGGTCAAACATGGAGTCTCTCTGGTTATGAGGGCCTTACAACATGGCTCTCCAGAATTGGGTATATCTTGTTAAAAATGTGCTATTGAACTTCAAAAGCTTGTAACATATTACTTTTTTCAAAAAAGCTGTGAATATACCTATTCATTCCTAGTGACGCCTTATAAAACAATTGTTTCCTTTGAAAAGATAACTCTAAAAGGCCGTTTCCTGTGCTAAAACTAATTCTGATTTAGAAAGGAAACAAGAAGAATGATAAGATTTCACAAGAGAGCTAGCCCTTCTCTTTGTGCATTTACTAAGTCCATTTATAATTCATAGTTTTTGAAGAAAAAGTTCCTGGCCCACATATTGTGCTATAAGTTAGTCCGTAATGCATGAGAAGCAGATGATAGTCCTTAGTTAAATGGAAATTAGAAGATTCTTTAGGAAGTATAAGGGGTATGAAGGATCGCAGTTCGCGGACAGCCTCAGCTACTTAGTGAGGCTCTCTGCAACTCAGTGAGACCTGGTTTCAAAATAAAGAATAAAAAATAGGGCAGGGGGTGTAGCTCAGAGGTCAGATGCCCCTGGCTTCCATCCCCAAACCCGCAAAAATAAATAAATAAATAAATAAATAAAAATAATAAAGATGACAATAATACTTAAGATTATGGTTCCAAGCTGGGCACAGTGGCGCATGCCTGCAATCCCAGCACTTGGAGGCTGTGATTCTTCTATCCAGGAGCTGAGGGAACGTGCTGCTAAGTAAAAAGAGGTAAAAAGAATGCCGGGCATGGTGGTGCAGGCTTGTAATCCCCGCGCTTGGGAGGCTGAGACAGGAGGATCGCACAGGTTCCAAGCCAGCCTCAGCTACTTAGTGAGGCTCTCAGCAACTTAATGAGACCCTGTTTCCAAATAAAATATAAAATAGGTCTGGGAGGATAGCCCGGAGGTAGAAAGCCTCTGAGTTCCACCCCCAGTACCACCAAAATTAATATATATATATATATATATATATATATATATATATATTCTGTGTAAAAAAACTGGTCATGATCTTGCTTACCCAAATTAAACACAATTTTGATAGGATGCTCTAAGCTAAGCCGTCATTAAACACAAGGATATATATACTCAGAAATCCAAGGACAGTTAAAGTATACACATGAACTAGAACAATCCCTAATGATACATAAGAACCAGAGTAAAAAGTCGTAACACAATTCATTATCAAGCACTACCTCACTTAGATAGCAGTTATCTATCTTATAAAATTTATCCTGAAATTGCGACACACTTCAAGAAGCACTGAGTTCATTCTAAATTATTTTTCATAATGCCACCATTTTTTCTGATAACCAAGGATAAATTTATCACAAATCTCTACATACACCAGTGATTCAGATCATTTTAGATCTCTTTTCTCTTTGGTCCTTCAAAGATGCTATTAGAAACAGAAAGAGGGGTTTTAGACGCATAAATGCCACCAAGAAAAATGAGGGAATACTCTTTCCAAGTGTGTTTTTGAGGAAAGAGAGAAAATGAAGAACAGAAATAGAGGCAGTGGGGTAGGAGTGGAGGATAATCGAAATATGGCCGGGTTGGTGGCGCACACTTTATTTGCAGCATTTGGGAGGCTGAGACAGGAGGATCGAGTTTCGAGGCCGGCCGGCATCAGCTACTTAGTGAGGTCCCCGCCACTTCGACCCTGTTTCACAGATGAAAAATAAAAAATAGGTCTGGGGGTGTAGCTAGGAGGTAGAATGTCCTTGGGTTCCATCCCCAGTACTGCAACACACACACACACACACACACACACACACACACACACATGCGCGCGCGCGCGAGGAGCAATCCAGAGGTAAGCATGAGGATCTTATGGATTTGCACGATACCAAAAAAACTGTGGGAGGGCAAAAGACATTCGTGAATAACAATCATTTCATGGAAGTCTTTACTTTTTATTATTTATTTATTTTTGCTATCACTTAGTTATCTATCTTATAAAATTTATCCTGAAATTGCGACACACTTCAAGAAGCACTGAGTTCGTTCTAAATTATTTTTTTGATAACAAGGGGATGGAACTCAGGGACTTTATCTTTAAGCTATACCTTCAGCCCTTTTTATCTTCTGTGTGCTGCAGCAGGGTCTTCCTAGGTTGCTGAGGGTGTCTTTGAAGGCCGAGATCCTCTCTTCACCCTCCCAAGGACCGGGACAGGGCTGTGCCACCACTCCTGCAGTCCTGGACCAACAGCTGCCTAGTATTCTTCTTTGGGGGCTGTATCCTTGTACCCTGGGCAGGGGAGGAGCTTCTGCGATGCAAATGGCATTGGCAAGTCCCCTTCGGTTCCCAGGTTCCCACGGGATGGGCAGGGGTCGGGGATGGGCAGGGGTCGTGGTCCATTCTGAAGGACAGCGCGTCCTCAGTTTGGATACCTTGTTGATGCTGGAAGTATTAGCTTATCTAGATCCCAGTTCAGTTGCGAAGGAGTGAAGCCTCCCTCCCCAGGGAGCTCCAACTGCACCAGGGAGGAGGTGGGCAGGATTTCTTAGTTTATCCTTCAGTCCTTTCAATGTAAATGACAATGAAAATCCTGTTTCCTCGGATTCCTGCCCTGGGAATTTCCCACCCTAAGCTTGAGAAGTCATCCCTGAACAGAGGCTTACTCTATTGTAAAGAGGTGTAAAAGAAAGCAACGGAGACACACACCGAAACAAAGAAAAACAAACAAAACAAAAATGCATACAAAATGACCACAGATAGCCGGGGTGTGGCGAACACTGGTAATCCCAGCACTGGGGCGGAGACCGGAGGATCGCAGTTGAGGACAGCCGCAGCTACTTAGTGAGGCCCTTCGCAACTCAGTGAGACCCTGTTTGAAACTAAGGAATAAAAAATAGGATCGGGGTGTAGGTCGGAGGTAGAATGTCCCTGGGTTCTGTTCCCAGTAACACACACACACACACACACACACACACACACACACACACACACCACAAATTGTATTTTAATGTGAGTATAACCAGTTAAAGGAAAGTATGGATAAGACAGGCATGGTGGCACACACCTGTAATCCCAGTACTTGAGAAGCTGAGACAAGAGGATTGCAGGTTCAAGGCTGGTCTCAGCAACTTAGTAAAATGCTATTTTAAAATAAAAAATAACCCAGGCGTGGTGGCGCACACTTGTAATCCCAGCATTTGGAAGGCTGAGACAGGAGGACTGCAGTTCATGGACAGCCTCAGATACTCAGTGAGGCCCTTTACAATTCAGTGAGACCCGGCACTCAAAGAATAAAAAATAGGATTGGAGGTGTAGCTTGGAGGTAGAATGCCCCTGGGTTCCATCCCCAGTACCACCACAAAATAAATAAATAAATTATATATATATATATATATATATATATATATATATATATATCTCAAATAGGGCTAAGGGTATAGCTCAAAATTAGAATGTGTTATAGTTAAATATGTTGCAGTGAGTGAGGGGAGAAATAATTCCCCCAACACAACCACACAAACAAAAAATCCGCGGGTTCTTGTCCTGAGCTCAGGATAATTCAGAAATGGCATGGGTGGCTACTCGGGCGAATACACCCAAAGACCCCTGCATGCTGAGAGTTCTTATCCCGACCAAGTCTGCGGCAGGTCCTTTGATATGTAGATCTGCCGCCGCATCTCCAGCCCAGCCGGATCCGCCCCCTTTGAGGGGGGGGGCTCTGTCTGGGCACAGACCCCACACCTTTTGTTACACTCCCAAACTGTGTTAAGTTGCTTATCGGGATCTGGGATTTCCTCCCCTCCTTGAGGCAGTTTGTCTTTCTTTAGAAATGTAAAGAACCCTTTTTCTCTGGCTCCAGGCTTTCTTTACTTTGCTTTAGAAATGTAAAAAGGCCCTTTTTCCTGACACTCCTGGCTTTCTTTACTACCAAAGATAATATTTTTAAAATTGGAAATCTTTCCCAATACTGGTACATTAATACATTTTGCAACCTCTTCCCGATACTGGTACAGAATGCCCCTTGGTAATCTCTAGCACCACAAAAAAGAGAGAAAAATATGGAATGACAAAATGCTAACCGCAGTAAGAACAAGCCTGTCAAGGTTGATAAGCCCAGAATTCGTTTCATCTAGGAACCAACTTTGACTACTTATAGATTTCTTCTCTCTCGGTTTTCTTGAAAAAAAAAAATGCAGAAGTATGTATGTGATTTAGGTGTGAAATCTATAAAATGGGAAAGCTAAGCTAAATTATTTTATGGTCCTTGTCAGGAATTTTGAAGGGTCTAAGATTTTATACTCTGTACAAGTTAACAAGTTAACTACAGTTTCAGAGATACTGACAGAAGACCCAACACTCAAGTTCCGAGGTAAAGGACAGTCCACTAATACTCGCAGCGGCAGTAACCAGAGTATCCGTGTTTATACCAGGTCCATGAGCCTCAATTCCCAGGGGGTGATGCAAAGGCCAGAAAAACGCATCCATGCAGTGGGGTGTAATCTAAGCAAGCAATCCGAGTTATCATTTATAATAGGCAGCGAGTTAGGGAGACTCTAATTCACATACCATAATCTTTGAGTGCCACAGTTTAGTAAATTTGTTTTTTTTTTGTTTGTTTGTTTTTATTGTTGCTTTGTGTGTGTGGGGGGGGGGACTGGGGATTGAACCCAGAAGCATTCTACCACTAAGCTATACCCCCAGTCCTATTTTATTTTTTATTTGGAAACAGGGTCTAATTTGCTGATGCTGGCCTTGAACCTGCAGTTCTCCTGTCTCAGCCTCCCAAGTACCATGCCCAGCCCGATTCAGTACTGTTGAATATATATATATATATATATATATATATATATATATATATATATGTGTGTGTGTGTGTGTGTGTGTGTGTATGTATGTACTGGGGGTGGAACCCAGGGGCTTTTCTACCTCCCGGCTATACTCCCGGGCCTATTTTATATTTTATTTGGAAACAGGGTCTCACTAAGTTGCTGAGAGCCTCACTAAATAGCTGAGGCTGGCTTCGAACCTGTGCGATCCTCCTGTCTCAGTTTTCCAAGCGCTGGATTACAAGCGTGCGCCACCGCACCCAGCTCAGTGTTGGATATATTTGTAAAGGTGTGCAACCATCAGAACTTTATAATTCCAGCATAGTTTTCATTATCTGAAAAATAAACTTCATACTTATTAATTTACCCTTCCCTGAATGCCTAGTGTATGACTATTCTGGACATTTTGCATAAATAGAACCATAGAGCATGTGGCTTTCTGTGACTGGCTTCTTTTACATAAGATAATGTTTTCCAGGGTCATCTATGTTGTAACACGATCAGCTCTTTTTATGTGTGAATAATATTCTATTGTGGATATACTACATTTTGTTTATAGACATTTTGTTTATAGACGTTGATAGACATTTAGATTGCTTCCACAGTTTGGCTATTATGGATAATGGTGCTATGAATGTTCATATACGAAGGATTTTTTTTTGTGTGTATGTGTATGTTACTGGGGATAAACCAGGAGTGTTCAACCTCTGACCTAAACCCTAAGCTTTTTTGTTTTGTTTTGAAATACGGTCTTTCTCAGTCTTGCTCCATTGCTGAGGGTGGCCTGTGCTCCTTGTGTCTCAGGCATGCTCCACCACACCCTGCTCATATACTAATTTTTTTTAGTACATATATTTTCTTTCTGTCATTCTGTCTTCTTTTCTCTTTCTCTCTCTCTCTTTTTTATGATGCTAGGGACTGAACCAAGGATCGTTTTCCTTCCAAGCTATGCATCCAGCCCTTGTTTCATCTTATTATTTTTTTTAATTTTAAAACAGGGTCTCACTAAATTGCTGAGGGCCTTGCTAAATTAACGATGCTGACCTTAAATCTATGATCCTCCTATCTCAGTTTCCCAAGGACTGAGATTAGAGGCCTGGGTCACCATGCCTGGGTAAACATAGATTTTCTGTTCTCTCGAGTACATACCTAAGAGTAGAACTTTTGGGGCTGGTGGCAACTCTGTTCAACATTTTGAGAAACTGCTAAATTATTTTTCCAAAGCAGCTGTAGTATTCTCTGTTCCCCCTGGTTATTAATGAGGGCTCCAGTTTTCCACACCCTCATCAACACTTGTTCGTTAGTTCCCGTCCTCTTGGTCATAACTATCATCGTGGTTATGACTGTGTCTGCCTTATAGATAATGGTATTGAGAATCTTCATGTCCTTACTGTCACTTTTATTTTCTTTTGGGAAATGTCTGTTCAAATCCTTTGCCTTTTTGGGGGGGCACTGGGGGTTAAATCCATGGGCATTCTACCTCTGTATTTTTTGCAGAGCACATGATTTTCTATGTAGGCAATCCAGAGGTATCTGCAAAGAAACTGCTAGAATTCCTAAGTGAGTTTAGCAAATTTGTAAAAATCAAGATAAATATGTGAAAGTCATTGTATTTCTATATTCTAGCAATAAACAATTGGAAACTTAGTTATTGTTTATTATTATTATTATTATTATTATTATTATTATTATTATTTTGTGGTACTGGTGGTGGAACCCAGGGGCTTTTCTACCACCGGGCTACATTCCCAGACCTATTTTATATTTTATTTGGAAACAGGGTCTCACTAAGTTGCTGAGACCTCACTAAGTAGCTGAGGCTGGCTTCCTGTCTCAGCTTCCCAAGTGCGGGGATGACAAGCGTCTGCCACCACACCCGGCGAAGCTTATAGTTTTTAAATACCACTGACACTAGTATAAAATACTAAAATATAAAAGTACAATAGTATAAAATACTAAATACTAAATAGTATAAAATACACTACAGTAGAGTCGGGCATGGTGGCACACGATTGTCATCCCAGCATTCGGGAGGCTGAGACTGGAGGATGGCGGTTCATGGACAGCCTCAGCTACTTACTGAGGCCCTCCGCAACTCAGTGAGACTCGGTTCCAAAATAAGAATAAAAAATTGGACAGGGGGTCTAGCTCAGAGGTCAAATGCCTCTGGGTTCCATCCCCACCCCCACCCCCCCCAAAATACACTACAATAGTATATAATACTAAATTTCAGAATAAATCTGAAAAATGAAAATGAACCTTACACCTAAAACAAAACATTGCTAAGAAAAGCTTGAAAGACATAAATAAATAAATACATATTTTTCATGGATTAAAGGACTGGATTTTATAAGGATGCCAAACGTTCCCAATTGTTTTGTAGGAGCCAGGAATTCCCAGTCAATGTCCGGAAGGTTTACTCCCTCCTCTTTTAGAAACGCGAACAACATTGAAACAAAGGAACAAAGTTGGAAGAAATAAGAAGCACTGATTTCAGAATTTATTCTAATTTATGGCAATCAAAACAGTGTGGTATTCTACTAAAGACACATAAATAGATGAATAGAACAGATGATTATGCAGGGAAATCGAACCCCAAAGCTCTCGTCTTTGCCGGAAGAGGTGGAACAAGACTGGTGTTCATTGGAGGATGTCAACCGCTTTGGAATTTGTAAGTAGGTTACGTTTACTACTGTGTGCACAGCCAGGGAGGGGCTCAACCAGACAACCTGTATCTGTGTCCAATAAGCAGGTCATAATGAGCAAAGGAAAAATTGGCGTGGAATGAAGGAGCCTTGAAAACATTATTCTCAGTGAAAGAAGCCAGTCATAAAAGACTACACATTGCGTGACTCCAGCTATGTGAAATGTCCAAGGCAGGCACGTCCAAGAGGCACGAGTGGAGTAGTACTCGCCTTGGGCTGGGGCAGGTGGAATGGGAGGACGCGGGGGGGGGGGGGGGTTCATAATGACTAAGAAGTAAAGATCTTTCTGTGATGTAAATATTCTCAGGTTTCCTGTACGCTTCCATGAATATACTAAAAACCACTGAAGAGGATATTTTATATCATTTTACTGTATTTTTGTGGTATTGGGGATTGAACTGAGGGGGTGTTCTATCTTTGAGCTATACCCCTAGCACTATTTCATTATGCATATCTATTATATATTTATACATATTATATATTGACATATGTTATAATTACAACTAATATATCATTAACATAATATACAATTACAATTATAATTAATATATGATTATATAACTATTGTATATTCATATATATATGTATATATGTATATATTTGTGGGGGGGGTACTGGGGATGGAGACCAGGGGCATTCTACCTCTGAGCTATATCCCCAGCCCTATTTCTTACTTTTTATTTTGAAACAGGGTCTCACTGAGTTGCAGAAGGCCTCACTTAGTAGTAGTGAGGCTTAGATTGAGGCTGTCCTTACACCTCAGTTCTCCTGTCTCAGCCTCCCAGATGCTGGCATTAGAAGCATGCACCACCACGCCTGGCTCTCATTTTTTATATTGAAGCAGGGCCTCACTAAGCTGCAGAAAGCCTAATTTGCTGGACAGGCCTGGAACCTGTGATCCTCCTGTCCTAGCCTACCAAGTACTAGGATTACAGGCATGGGCCACCATACCTGGTTCTGAAATAGATACTTTAAAAGAGTAGATGGAATAATGCATGAATTATACCTCAATAGTAATGTGAAATTGATTTGAGATAATATAGAAAATCTGAATAAACCGTGTGTGGTGGTGCATACCCGTGATCCAGTACTTGAGAGCCCGAGATGGTAAAAGTGCAGGTTTGAGGCCACAGCAACTTGGAGAGACTGTTTCTAAAAAATTAAATGGGGCTGTGGGGCTCCGAGGTAGAATGCCTCTAGGTTCAACCTCCAGTGATAACCATGAGAACACAGATATGCCCGTTTTTAAAAAGGCTTGACTGACTATTGATACCCAGCTATGAAAACATGTTTTATTGTGGACAGATGTCAGACACATGTCCCTTAATTTTCATGTAATTAATGTTTGAAAAGGTCAGAAGAACACAAACCAGAGAGACATTTTTAATCGCCTGCTTTTTGAACTATATTCATGTTTGAAAGACTGTTTATAATGATTTTTTTCAAAAAGTCTAAATTCCATAATATAAATAGCATCCCTAAGTATCATTGTGTGTTTCTCTAAACCACATAATTTAGCCAGAAAATGGAAAGCATTTCTCTCACTGTTCATTAAACACCTATGTGTTAGTAACTTATAGATTGGACAATTACCATCCATAATCTGTTAAGCCACCCTTGAAAATCACTTTGGGGCTTTGGTTAATGTAGACCAGGGCAGTCTGTTCTTTGTTGGAAGTGTATTTTTCAGATAAAATTAAGAGGGTTGGTTTTCAATGTCTTGTATAAATGCTCATGGGGAGTGAATCTGGGCATGGCCAGAGTCTCTATCCGGCTAAATTCTTTCTCCAAAAGGACAGATGTCGGCACTGTTGTCTCCTGGGCAAATTTTTGTGGGGCCGTGCTCTAGCTGCATGGCTTTCTATCCCCAAACCCTATACTCAGCGCAGCTGGGCCTTCAACTTTACCTTCAAGTAAACGGCCATCCGTGCTTCTTAGTGTTTCCTAATGGGAAAGGATTTACCGAGCGGCACCTGAGTATTCGGTGGTTTGGCCTCCAGCGGGCCTGTCAGCGCTGTCCTCCTCAGCTCGCAGACAAGGTGAGGTCACCGCACATTTGGGGTGCCAGTTGGTGGCTGTTGCTTTTGGTATTGAGATTCTATCTCCATGACACCCCCCAACCCTGTTTCGTTTTGACTTTGAAACAGTTTCTTACTAAATTCCTGTGTGCTGGCCTCGAATCTGCCACCCTCCTGTCAGTTTCCCCAATACCGGGATTACAGGCCGTGTGTCCAGTTTGGGTACCTGGGCACCGAGTTTGTTTGCCTGTGTCTGCCTGCCTTTTGTGGACTTCGCGTGAAACGTTACTCCTCCCCCCTTTTTGCGGTACTAGGGATTGAACCCAGGGGCGTTTTATACCCCCAGCCTGATTTTTGATTCTTTATTTTGAAACAGAATCTCACTGAGTTGCAAAGGGCCTCACTAGTAGCTGGTTGCAAACCGAGATCCTCCTGTCTCAGCCTCCTGACCCGTTCCTCCTCTAAGATGGCGGTTCTGTCTTGTTGGGCACGTGTCTCTCCAGACCTCTGAAGGGATTTGTAATTTATTTCTTAATCCCCACCCCTGTGACTGCTACACACGGCTCGATGCAGCGTCTGCTTCTTGTCTTCTGCCAGATCTTCTGGATTTTCCTTTTCTTTCCGCTCGACGGGCGATCCGCGGCTGGGCCAGCCGGCTGCCTGCCTGCTCGCTGCTCACTGTTGCGCGCTCCTTACACTTTGCCAGCTTGTCCCGACTCTTCCTGTGGGTGACTACAGGGACCTTCTTAGCTTCTGTCCTAATTAGTTCCTTGGTACCAGGATTCTCCAGCTGGTTCTGCTGCCAATGAAAAGCACCTGTTGCGATAATATCTCCCAGTTTACCAGTAGTATTCTATTTCCTTGGGCCAACACTTTGCTAATTCTTGTTTACTCTTTCTTTTCCTTTGTTTCCTGTATGTAATCCATGGGGAGGAATAGCTTGTCCTCTTTAAACATCTCTTTGGATTCATTCTTTTCTCTTCATTTCCTCTGGGGCCACTCCAGTTGCAATCAGCAGGACTCGATGTAGTTTTAGCCGGAGTTCAGCAGTGGAGCCTCAAAGGGTCAGCTCAGCGGATGGGAGAAAGCAAGTGGACGGGAGCGGGTCTCCACTCCCGCACTAACCCAGCAGGTCAGCCACAGTGCTATCTGTTGTATATATCAGAGTTCAGGGAAGTTTTATTTACCCCCAAATTCCTGTACGAAAGGGAAAAGTTTGGAAATCAGCGTGCAAAGCTGTTCTGCACACCTTGCCAAACCAGCTTCTAAAATACTTGTTGTTTTATAACTTCCCTGGTAAAGATCCTTATCGGTTACTACCCTGGGTCATACACTCACATCTGTGCGTGGACTGAGAAAAGGCTGGTAGCACAGCGAGTTCCCCTTGTATTCAACATTCACTTACTTTTGGAGTCATTCTCTGCTGGTCGGTGTTGTTTATAGGCTGTTCCATCTGCCTTTCTTTCTTTCTTTCCTTCTCTCTTCTCTCACCCCCCTTCTCTATCTCTCTTTTTTGTTATTGGGCATTGAACCCAGGAGCACTCTATTCCTAGGCTACACCCCTAACCTTATTTTACTTTATTTTATTTTGTGCTACTGGGGATTGAACCCAGGGTCATTCTACCGCTGAGCTATATTCCAAGCTCTATTTTTTATTCTTTATTTTGAAACAGGGTCCCACTAAGCTGTGGAGGGCCTCACTAAGTAGATGAGGCTGGCTGCAAATTCACAATTCACCTGTCTCAGCCTCCTGAGTACTGGGATTACAAGCCTGGGCCACACTCCTGGCTCCTCGCACCCTTTTATTTTGAAACAGGGTTTTACTGGGCTACCTTGTGTTGGCCTAGAGCCTGCAATCATCGTGTCTTAGCCTCCAAAGTACAGAAATTACAGGTGTGTACCACCATATCTGGCTCTCCATACTTTTCCTTTGCGTTGACTAGTCAAGTCTGATTTATGCTTTCGAGTTCAACAGCTCAAGTATCGCCCCCTTGAAAACTTCGCCTATTCTAGGTCCAATCGTTCTCACGCTTTCACCCTACTACACTGAGTTGAGAATCGGTACCAGTGAGCTAGGAAGCATTGTCTTTCATACATTGGTTTTCTTTTTTTTTCTTTTTTTTTTTTTTTGCGGGTCTGGGTTTGGAACCCAAGGGCATTCGACCTCCAAGCTATACCCCTTACCCTAGTTTTTATTCTTTATTTTGAAACTGGGTCTCACTGAGTTGCAGAGGGCCTCACTGAGTAGCTGAGGCTGTCCGCGAACCGCGATCCTCCAGGTCTCAGCCTCCTGAATGCTGGGATGACAAGCGTGCGCCACCACGCCGGGCTTACATTGGTTTTCTCATCTGCTCTCTCAAGTAGATTTTATTCCTATTGATGGCAGAGATTTTGTTATTTCATAGACTGTTCCACTACAAATGTTTGTGTACCAGAAATAGCAATTTAGCAATTAGTAAATAAGATAATGATGTCAAAATAAGTCTAGCTGATTTATGTGAGAATTTCCCCAGCACTTTACGTTTTGAAGTAATTAAAAGCAAACTTTCCTTGGAATTGAGAAGTTTTGGCAATATACAGAGACTGTAAGAAAAAGTGAAGAATCCTGGAGGAGACTCAACTTTAAATGTTAAGTGTGGCTGGTTTAGTGGCATCAACCTCAGACTTTTCTTTCTTGTTTTTGTGGTGCTGGAGATTGACTCAGGGGTGTTCTGCCTCTGAGTTACACCCCAGCCCTTTTTATTTCGAAACAGAGTCTTGCTATATTGCTGAGGCTAGCCTCAAACCAGCGATCCTCCTGTCTCAGCCTCTCCAGCACAGGTGTGTTGCCACCAGGCCAAGGTTCAAGTTCTAAGTTTCCAACAACATTAACCTGGTGGCGCTGTGAACACTTATAGTGAAGCTCTGAAGACCTCCCATCGTGTTTTATTTTTATTTATTTGTTTATTTACTTATTTATTTTTTGCAGTACTGGGGATGGAACCCAGGGGCATTCTACCTCCAAGCTACACCCTCAGCCCTATTTTTATCCTCTTTATTTTGAAACGAGGTCTCATTGAGTTGCAGAGGGCCTCACTAAATAGTAGCTGAGATTGTCTGAGAATCGCCATCCTCCTGTCTCAGCCTCCCAAATGCTGGGATTACAAGCATGCGCCACCACGCCCCACTCCATTGTGTTGTTTTTTTTTTTTTAAAGTTGGCTACTCTTCACCACCTGGCCCTAATGAGTATTTTTATTAGGATGCTTACTGTTTTCATTAGTACTGTGATTGCAAAGTGGCAGTGGATTTAAGTGATTTTCATTAATCTTATTTTCCCAGAAGTCCGTTTATCTTAGGTGTGCAGTTTTGCAGAAAGAGAACTTCAGGAAGGCATATATGACTGTATAGCAGAACGCCGATCATTTTTTATTTGTCTTCATGACATCTGGCTTGGTATTATCCACATAGCATTCGCTTGATAAGTACTTGTTTACTGTGAGTCAGCCTTTAAGTTCATAAATATTTTGCTGTAACCCTGGAGTTGACTATTTCTCATTTATTTTCCAATCCATGTTTCCTTTATTTTTTTTCTATGAATGACCCAGATTGTTTAGATGATGATGATGGACGGCTCTAGGGTCATGGGGAAGATAGCAGCTAACAGCTTTTTGTCCTTTTTCCTCCCCAGGCTGGCTTTTCAATGCAGATTGGGTACTATACTCAGGAGAAGCCAGAGGGAGAAAATGTAGGGTCTTTATGTCTAAACTATTTTTTTTTATGATGCTGGGGATGGAACCCAGAGGCTTTCTACCTTCTGGCTACACTCCCAGACCTATTTTCTATTTTATTTGGAAACAGGGTCTCACTAAGTTGCTGAGAGCCTCGCTAAGTAGCTGAGGCTGGCTTCGAACCTGTGCGATCCTCCTGTCTCAGCTTCCTAAATAATGGGATTACAAGCTTGTGCCACCACATTTGGCTTAAAGTATTTTTTTTATAGTTTAACTGATGATGGTAGCCTCTTTCTTTTTTCAGCATTAGAGAAAATATACCTCCATCCGCCAGCCTATTTGTATGCCTCAGGAAGACAAAAAATAAAGGTACCTAGTTAAAGCGAGGTTATCCCTAATTGGTGAGGTACTAGGTTCCTCACCTGTGACCCACTATCCTAGCCTGAGGGCAGTGGCTCCTTTTGTATGTTAATTGCCAAGGGAGGCCAGTGCCCCTGACGCCTAATGTTTGTGTGTTTGCAGCTACTGCTCACATGAACGAGAGCCAGTGCTGGGAAGTGTTGAGCATTAAGAGAGGTCAGATGTGAGCCGTATCTGGGACAGACTTTTGTCACCGTTTGCAGAAGGGATTGTAAGTCTTTTACATGTGTCTCTAATGGGGTATCAGTGTATGTGAGCTTGGCCTAGGGATGGTGTGACCCAACCTTCTATTCAAAATAAATCACTTCATTTTTTAGCCCATTTATATATCCCACACAGAAAGACTTCATATTCTAATGGCCTCCTTACGCCCCGCCTGTGCTTTGGGGGAGTACCGGCACTCGGGGGCATTCTACTTCTGGGCTATACCCCTAGCTCTTTTTAAATTTTGAGATAGCGACTCCGTAAGTCGCTGAAGGCCTGTAATCTGTTATTCTCCTTCCTCAGTTCTCCAAGTACTAGGATCCCAGGCTTGTAGTACTGGGATCACAGGAGTGTACTGCCATGCCAGGCTCCACCCTCCTTTTTTTTTTTTTTTTTGTGGTACTGGGGATGGAACCCAGGCCCATTTTACCTCTGAGTGACAACCCCGGCCCTATTTTCGATTTTTTATTTTGAAACAGGGTCTCACTGAGTTGCAAAGGGCCTCGCTAAGTAGTACCTGAGGCTGTGTGATCCTCCTGTCTCAGCCTTCCAAGCGCGGGGATTACGAGTGTGCATCACCATGACCGGCTCTGATTTTTTTTTTTCCCGGGTCTGCGGATGGAACCCAGGGGCATTCTACCTCCAAGCCACACCCCTAGCCCTATTTTTTATTCTTATTTTAAAACAGTGTCTCGTTGAGTTGCAAAGGGCCTCACTGAGTAGCTGAGGCTGTCCACAAACCGTGATCCTCAATCCTCTTGTCTCAGCCTCCAAAAGGCTGGGATTACAAGCATGCACCTTCCTAAGAGCGTGCAAGCTACATGAAAGCAAAGAACCTCTGTCTTGTTCATCATCGGACCCGGGGTGCCTAGAATTAGTAGGTTGTCAACAAAAACCGACTGCATTTAATCAGACCTTCAATGCCTGGCAAAACATAATCTTTTTTGGGAAGGTGTCGCTGAGTCCCGACACTTGGTTAGTTACCTTGTGCTTCTTGGGCGCCCTGTTTAAACCCGCTAGAGCGCAGTGCACTTCTTTAATAGTCTGGCTTGCCCGTGAGTGTGAAATTCTAAAGAGCGCAGACGATGTCATCTTCATCTTCCCAACCCGTAGCACTTTGAATATCACTGGGCCTCCGCGCAGTTCAAGAAATGTGTTCCGAGCAGAGTCGTGAGTAATATTTGAGTTTGAAAGGGCCCTTGACCTGGGACCACACCCACATCTCTCATACAGGAAGTAGGAAAGCCTGGAATGAATTCTTCCTATCTTTCTGCGGCATCCGTTTTCACTCACTATTAGAAGGGAGCCATTTAGACAAAGTGTGTATGTGTGCATGTAGCCAGCGAAATTCAAATTACACAGCAAATGTGAAGTCCAAAGGGAAGTGCGCCATGGCAGAGGTACCGGGGCTCCGGCCCTTCTGTCTAGGAATGCCTGTTCCTTCTTCACTGCTGTCCTTGGGGAGTTTAGCACTTGAGGCGTACAGAAGTCACATTTGCGTGATGAAAAACAGTTACTGACCAAGACGAAGCTGTGGTTAAATGTTTTCAGAGAGGTGATGTTCTTTTATCTGCTGTCCACGTTCATCGCCCCTCACACCCACGTCCTGGTTAATGCATCCTAATGCACTCTGAGTATGCTCAGGTACAGTTGGGTACGGCATAGCTTCAGGTTGAGAAGGACAAAAGGAATCGGTGCCCCAAGATGTCTTCGGTGACAGGCAGCTGGATCTGTGTATGGGCTTGGCAGCCAAGCGGCCTTTACAGATGGCTCCTCTAGCATGTGCGCCCTTAGCGCTACGTTGGTGTTTCGCTCTAATCCCGGGCAGCCATATACTGCCTGGCCCCTCCGATGTTTCTTCCCGCGAACCTTAATGTCTGTGTTCCTGGGGATTGAACCCACAGGAATTCTACCTCTGAGCTACATCCTTAGCTTTTATTTATTTATTTATTTTGTGGAAACCAGGGGCATTCTAGCTCTGAGTGACACCCCCAGCCTGATTTTGTATTTTTTTAATCTTTTTGGTGGTACTGGGGGGTGGAACCCAGGGGCTTTTCTACCTCTGGGCTATACTACCAGACCTATTTTTTATATTTTATTTGGAAACAGGGTCTCACTAAGTTGCTGAGAGCCTCACTAAGTAGCTGAGGCTGGCTTCAAACCCGTGCGATCCTCCTGTCTCAGCCTCCCAAGCGCGGAGATTACAAGTGTGTGCCACCACGCCCGGCTGATTTTTTATTCTTTATTTTGAAGCAGGGTCTCACTAAGTTGTGGTCGGCCTCACTAATTAGCTGAGGCTGGCTGTGAACTGCAACCCTCTTGTGTCAGCCTCCCAAGTGCTGGGATTACAAGCTTGGGCCGCCACCGCAGGGTCCCACTATGTTGCTGAGGGCCTTGCTAAATTGCCCAGGCTGGCCTCTTCCTACATCAGCCTCCCAAGTGCTGGGTTTACAGGCCTGCCAGCACACTTGTTCTTAAAGAACCCCGTTTTAGCAGGTGGCACCTGCTTGTGGAGTCCGAGTACTTGGGAGACCGAGACTGGAGAATCACAGGCTTGCAGCCAGTCTCAGCCACTTGGGCTTTCAGCAGCTTCGTGAGATCCTGTTTCAAATAGAGAACAACAGTTAGGACTGGGGATGTAGCTCGGAGGTAGAATGCCCCAGGGTTCAGTCCCCACTACATCAAAAATAAATAAATAAAGGACCTCCTTGAAGACTGATTTACAAAATGCCAAATACCGCTCAAGAACTAAAGACTGTACACTCAGCCCAGCAGCACAAAAACACCCAAACTTTGTGTAGGGATTGACAGATTTTTTATTTTGTGGTACTGGGGATGGAACGCAGGGGCATTTTACCTCCAAGCTGCACCCCCGGCTCTTTCGACTTTGTGAGAGTCTACCTAAGTTGAGGAGGGTCTCAGTTTCTGAGGCTGGGAGCCTCCCGTCTCAGCCTCCCAAGTACTGGGATCTACAGGAGTGTGCCACCACGCCCGGTTTAGGATTGCCATTTTCGCTCAAGTTCTGCCACCCGCGATGTGATTTGTGGTGTGATTTTATCCATTTCCTCCATGCTGTCCTAAACCTAAGCTAGTCCGGGAAAAAGAAGCAGTCGAGTCCAAGTCTGTGTTTTGGTTACAAAGCCTAACAACACCCCGGGGATTAGGCAGTGGGCGCCCCGGGCTTCGAGTCCCCGGCGGCCTGGGAATAAAGGAACGACTGTTATGTCTCCGTCCCAACGCGCTCATGGCAACCGAAGCGCCCACTCTTTCCACTTTGACCCGCGCGATCTGTCTCGGCAATTAAGCCGCGATCGCCGCGCTCTCCTCCCGGGCACCGGCAGTCTGGTAATGGCACCTTCCCACGGGGCCAGCAGGACCGCACCCCGGAGGCCTGGCGGGCGGCGCCTGGCCCCCACGCGCAAGCTCCCGCCTTGCTCGCGCCCCCGATGGAGCTCGGGGGCCCCGAGATCCTCGCTTTCCCCGTCTCTACAATGGGCTTCCCCTCGCTCGGCTAGCTGCCGCCCTTCCCGCAGGCCGAGTAGGAAGTGAAATCAGTGCCTCGGCTCGGCGGTGCCGGGCCGGGCATGCTCAGTAGCGGGGCCGGCACCGAGTAGGAAGCGGCTGGGCGCGGGGCGGCCGGCTGCGGGCACTTTGATGAATCACGTGTGTCGAGGCCCTCTTAAAGAGACAGGCACCCACTTTTCCTCCACCCTAAACACCGCCCTGAGGGCGGCGGCGCGGGCGATCGTGGTGATTGCAGCTGCTCAGGGGCAGGGCTTGCCCCGGCGGCGAGTAGTGGCGGCGGCGTGGTTGCGTCGGGGGTGTCCGGAGCCGGGGAGCCCGGGGACCTGCAATCGGCTGCTCCCCAGGCAGACGCGCTCTCCCCCGGGAAGGGGTGCTGCGAGGCGGCGGCGCCGGGAGCCGGGGCGCCTCCGGGGGGCTTCTCCAGGAGCGGAGAGGAGGGGTGACAGGGCGCAGGTGACAGGGCCGGGGAGAGATGGAGCAGCCCGGGGCCGCGGCGTCGGGAGCGGGAGGCGGAGGCGAGGAGCCCGGCGGGGGCCGGAGCAACAAGCGGAGCGCGGGCAATCGGGCGGCCAACGAGGAGGAAACGAAAAACAAGCCCAAGCTGGTGAGTGCGCCCCGCAGCCCCGCCGGCCCCGGGACCCCGGGAGCCCCGGGGTCCTCCCGAGGGCGACCGCGATGTCGCCGAAGCCGGGCGCGGGGACCGAGGAGCCCGGCTGCTCCCGGCCCCCGATCGGATCGCCCCGCCAGCCCGAGGGCAAGGCCCCACCCCGACTTCAGGACACCCGAGTCCTGAAGTACGGGCCCGGCTGTTTGTCGAACTTGCGGGCGCCGATCTCCTCTGCGCCTGTCCATTCCCTCCCACCCCTCGCCCGTGGCCCTCTTTGCCGCTGAACACTTAGGCTCCGGGACTAGGAACCTCCCTCCCTTTCGGCCCGAATCCTGGGGAGCCCTCACGAGTCGGCCGAGTCAGGCGAACCCCGTCGTGGGCCCCCCTTCCCCTTGAGCAGCCCCCTGAGCACGCGGTGCCTCCGAGCATCGCCCCCGCCCACGTGCTCGAGCAGCGAGTCCCTGGGAAAGTGGGGGAGCGTGGGAGTCGGGCTGGGCGAGGTACCGCCAACTGCCCGGTCCTGCGGGACCTGCGCTGCCCTCGGCGGAGGAAGAAGGCAGACCGTGCCAGGCGTCCAGTCCCCATAGGTAGCGAGAACCAGGGGTAGCAGCCCATTTCCTGCCACCGAGGGCGCAGGGGAATGAAATCTGTGGGGCCTGGTATTGCATTGGGAAATAGTGGAGTTTCCTCAACTCATCCGTTAAAAAGGGTTCCTCTTTTTGTCAACTTTCTAATTGGGCTGGCAAGAGGGGCAAGGGCTTTCGTGCACATACTCCTCGCAGCTGAAGAGGCTTGGTCCAGATGCCAAGTCCAAGCCACATGTTGCTTGAGCACGTTGGAGCGGCAGCTCGATCGCGATAGAGGAGGTGCTAGGACAGTGACGGCGAACGAAAGCCAGATGTGGCCGGGTAGATGAAGATGGCAAATTTCAAGTCATCAATTCCACCCCAACCGGAGGCAAATTGGGAGCCTGCCTTCTTTGCTGTGTCTTATTACCCCAGCATCTACTAATAAAGGACTGGTTTGTGTTGGGGAAGGGTAAACTGGTGCCTACACCGCGAGGAAACTTTGAAAGAAAAGTTTAGTAAGAGTATCACCTGTGTGCAATGCACTTAAAATTATGATGTGATTTTGAAATTGATCACCTTTCTTGAAATGAGCGCTCACATTTTCTTTTTTGCTTCTTATTTGGCTGGAGTACAAAACTGGTTTAATCAGTAATCAGAAGTTTAAGTACAAATAAAAACTAACTGGTAGTTTCCACTAGAAGTTTTGTTTCTTCATCTAAAAAGAACCCACCAGTTTTAAAGGTGCTCTCGAGAGAAAAAGTGTTTATCCCAATTAGTAATAACACCTCAATCGTCTTCTTCCCTTCCCTCTGTCCGTTTGCCCTGTTTCATCTTTCTGGTCTTACTTGCTCTAACAAGGTAACTAGATAGTCATGAGATGGAATCGCTTTCAGTTCTTCGCTAACTTCACGGTTCCGCGTGGACCACAGCTTGAAGAACAAGTATTTGAATCCAAGAGTTTAAGACCAACAAGAGTTTGCAGTTTTGCTCAAGCATAACTTTTTAACCTTACATCATTTTACAAGCACATGTGTCAGAACTAATACAAACCAATCTACAAAGTCATTATAGCACATTTTAAAACAATTAAGTTGATCATACAAAGACTTGGTTAACTTTTTTTCTTAAAAAAAGTTCATCTGTGATTCTTAATATTTGCTAGTAAGATGAATATTTAGACTAAATTTTGTTAATTTGAGTATTGTATTAATCACCGCAGCAGTCCTTAATCTGTGTATTTGTGTAAAAGAATTCTATGGGATTATAAGAGAAATTACTTGTGTGATTTGGGACATAAGTCTTAAATTCTTCAGAAATTGAGTGTTTATTTTTCTGGAATCGATACCCTTTATCAGTTTCTCAAAGGCATCCCCCACCTAGAGAAAAAATAAAACTACAGCAGTCCAAAGGAAATGACAGTCGATACCACTTTTAGTTGGAGAAAAGGTCAGTGATAGAAGTTGAAGGGAAATCAAAGACAGAAGATATATTTTTGTAGATAGGAACTACTTTCATTTATACCCTCAACTTAGTTTTTGTTTTTTATTTTGAAACAGGGTCTCACTGAGTTGCAGAGGGCCTCACTAAGTAGCCGAGGCTTTCTGTGAACTGCGATCCTCCTGTCTCAGCCTCCCAAATGCTGGGATGACAAGTGTGCGCCACTACGCCCGGCTACCCTCAACTTTTTGATGGGTAGATATTATTTCTTTCAGAACTGTAATGACTGTTTCTGTGGTACTAGGGATGGAACCCAGGCGCTTTCTACCTCCAGGCTACACTCCTAGACCTATTTTATATTTTATTTTGAAACAGGGTCTCACTAAGTTGCTGAGAGCCTCACTAAATAGCTGAGGCTGGCTTCGAACCTGTGAGATCCCCCAAGTACTGTGTGAGCCTTCCAAGTACTGGGATTATAAGCGTGCTCCACCCAGCTTGCAATGACCCTTATTGAAGGTTAACTAAATAAACAATTGTTTTGGTACTGAGGATTGAACCTAAGAGCATTCTACCTTTGAGCTACAACCCTAGCCCTGTGCGTCTAAGTTGCTTAGGGCCCCACTGTGTTGCTGAGACAGGCCTCAAACCTTTGGTCCTCCTGTCTCAGCCTCTCAAGTACAAAAGGTACATGTGTGTACTTCCATGCCCAGTGGAATTCAATCTGAATGTAACAAATGCCACTTAATTTTTCTTAACAAATGCATCTTTATAAAGACCCTTTATTCTTTTCCTTTTTTGTAGGAGGAATTGAATCCAGGGACATTCTCCTTCTGAGATACAGCCTCAGTCCTTATGTATTTTTTTTTATTTTGCTACAAGGTCTCACTGAGTCGCTTAGGCTGGCCTTGAAGCTTTAATCCTCCTGTCTCAGCCCCTGCAGTGTTGGGATTCCAGGCATGTGCCACTGCTCCTTGCTTTTATTTATTTTTTTGTTTTTGGCGGGTCTGGGGATGGAACCTTGGGACATTTGACCTCCAAGTGACACCCCCTGCCCTATTTTTTTATTCTTTATTTTGAAAGAGGGTCTCACTAAGTAGCTGAGGCTGGCTTCAAACTGCGATCCTCCGGTCTCAGCCTCCAAAAGGCTGGGATTACAAGCGTGCGCCACCATGCCCGGCTTCCTTGCTTATTTTTATTCTTTTTAAGGAGAGCAGTCCTGTCTTGGACTCATCTCATTTTCAATATTGTATTAGTAGTAGGATTTTGGATTTTATGTAACTATCTCATGGCATCGAGCAGCATTACTTTTAGCTTAATAATTTGATGGCCACCAAAGAATGTGTTTTGTTAAATTGAGTAGGAAAGAGAGCTTCAGAAGTGTTATGAAGGAGCTACATCTTCAATCTCACATGTTAAAAGAAATGCCTTAACCACTAAACAAAGGCCAGTGTTAGCCGGGCATGGTGGCCGGGCATGCCTAACTCCTTGTGTTTGGGGCTGACACAGAAGGGTGGCAGGTTCAAGGCCAGCCTCAGCAACTTAGCAAGACTTTTAGCAACTCAGCCAGACTGTGTATCAAAATAAAAAGGTCTAGAGGTATAACTCAGATGTATAATGACCCTTAGTTCAATCCCTAGCAACCACCCCCCAAAGGCCAGTGTTAAGGTAGAACTACCACTAAATGAACAGACAATGGTTGGTGTAGCTGGAATCGGCAATTTCAGTGTTCTTCGGCGCTTTGATTTGTTTGTGTTTAGGTTCTGAAGCCTTTGGATTCTTTAGACGGTAAGGTCACATTAGTAACTTGAAATAACACAGGTTGATCTGGTTATTTTATACCATCCTGAGTATTTGGTTGTTTACAACTCACTGAATCAGGTTTTGATGTTAAATAAGTTTCCAGCATGGTGATTCATTTATGTAGCATTATGTAGGAGGTCACATTTGCTCTGTGGCTTGCAGTATAGGGCATGAACTAAAGAGTGGGAGAAGACATTCTAGGTTGAAGGAATAACGTATACAAAGGTAGTTATATACAAGAGAATGTCCAGTGAAGAAAGTTCAAGTAGCCCGGTGTGGTGGCCCATGCCTGTCATTACGGTACTCGGAAGGCCGAGACAGGAGGACCCATAGTTTGGTGGTCAGTGTCAACAATTTAGCACATTCCTGAGACTGAGCAACTTACCAAGGCCCTGTTTCAAAAAAATAAAAGCTGGAAGGGTAGGGGTGTATCTCAGAGATAAAATGGCCTTGAGTTCAATCTCTAGTATTAAAAAACAAGTTCAAAGAGATATTTGTGGTTGAAACAAAAGGTACATGAGATAGTGACTCTGCCAGAAAATAGAGTCCCAGTCACAATGGACTCACTATCTTGTTAGAATTTCAATTTGTTTTTTCTGAAGGTCTGATTAAGTTGTTGAAGAGATAGGAAGAGATAAAAATGAAGGGAGGAAACTGTGTAGGCTTTCTTGGAGAGGAGTGCCAGAACAGAGGCAGGAAGACCAGTTAGGTGAAGCAGAGAGGCCTAATGGAGTTTGAGGTTGAGCATTAGGACGTGGATTCCAGACCCTGCTCATCCATTGACCTTTCCTTTCCTCATTTCTCTGTAGCGCGGTCTCCTCTCACCATCCACCCTCAACATCCTTACCAAGTGTGCAATGGCCACCTGCTTGTTATTTAATAATTCTCACTTCCTGTCATAGCTAGCTTACCTCGGTCTTTCCTCATTCTTCCATTAAACCTTCACTGATTAGTTTACTGTGGGCTCTTCCATCTCCAAACCCATTAACTATCCGGATCTAGTTTCTACTGAGATTTTTAAATGCTGCTGCCTGAGGGTCCTATTTTATGCTTATTCTTGAAAACCTGGGGCTAATGCTGAGGTACAAAACTACTCAGTACATCATTATTAGCTAGAGATTTTTCCCTATAGGTTTGAGGCTTTGAGAGTATAAATTTTTGAAAGGACACTTAAAAACCATGGTTAGCCGGGAGTGGTGGCACACGCTTGTAGTCCCAGCATTTGGGAGGCTGAGACAGGAGGACCTTGGTTCGAGGACAGCCTCGGCTATTTAGTGAGGCCCTCTACAACTCGGTGAGACCCTGTTTCAGAATGAAGAATAAAAAATAGTAGCTCGGAGGTAGAATGCCCCTGGGTTCCATCCCCAGTACCACACACACACAAAAAAAGTAAAAGAACAAAAACATGTTTAGCTGTATGTGGTGGGCTTGTACTCCTAGCACTTGGGAGGCTTGAAACAGGAGGATCCCAGGTTCGCGGCTAGCCTTAGCAACTTTGTGAGGCAGTCTACAACTAATAAATAAAAAATAACGTTGGAGGGTGTAGCTCAGAGGAAGAGTACCCTGGATTCAATTCCAAGTAACACAGAAAAAGATTACTTCGAGTGCTATATTTTTCTGCATGTATATATTTAATCAAAGGAAACTGTCTTTACACTGCTTTAGGTCTCTAATTTTGAAATTCAAGAAACTTCTTCAGATTCCTGAGAACTCTCCTTGTGTATTTTTAGATTCTTGTGATGTTACAACTCAAACTTCCATGCAGAGAAACCAAAACCGAGGAATAAAAAACCATTTTGCTACCTCTCGGAATACTTCCAACTATTAGGCCAGGATTATGGAATCGGGAACCCATGGACCTGGGCTTTGATTGTTTGATTGTGATCACTAACAGCAATTTGAAGTCTTTGATTAATGTCTGCCAGTCCGAGATCTTTTCTGCCTCCCTGATTGGCTGGCTTGTGTGTTTTGTGAGGTGGTCTGCTAAATTGCCTCGGATTCTTTAAATTCAAAGTTGTCTCAAATTGCTGAGCTCAACTGATTCCCTAGCCTCAGCCTCTCAAGTAACTAATACTATAGGCATGCACCATGGCTCTTGGCTTGAACAATTAACAAGGTGGTTTTGATAAAATATAGTAATGAACGAGAACATATTTAGAAAATCCTATACTGTTATACAAATATAAAGCACTCTAGCTGGGTGTGGTGGCACATACCTGTGATCCTAGCACTTGGGAGGCTGAGACAGATATGAGGTTTGAGGCCAGCCACAGCATCTTAGCCAGGTCCTGTTTTAAAAGAAAAATAAGCTGGCATAGTGGCACACACTTGTAATCCCAGTACTTAGAAGGCTGAGGCAGGAGGATTGATTGTAAGTTTGAGGACAGCCTCAGCAAACAGTGAGAATCTCATCAACCTAGTGAGACCCTGTTTCAAAATAAAAATAAAACGAGACTAGAGGAATAGCTTGGAGGTAGAATATCCTTAGTTGTTTCTCCTCCTCTCCCCCTTCTCCTCCTCCTCCTCCTCTCCTCCTCCTCCTCTCCTCCCCTCTCCTCCTCCTCCTCCTCCTCCTCCTCCTCCTCCTCCTCCTCTTCTTCTTCTTCTTCCCCCTCTTCCTTTGGTACTAGGGATTGAACCCAGTATTGTTCTACCTCCAAGCTATACCTTCAGCCCTTTTTATTTTGAAACAAGTCTCACTAAGTTGCTTAAAAAAGGGGAGGATATAGCTCAAAGGCAGAATGCTCCAGGGTTAAATCCTCACTACTAAATATAAAACACTATAATGAGCCCCTTATATTACCTGAATCAAATGTAACTGTGGGCCAGGTGTGGTGGTGCATGCCTGTGATCTCAGTACCTGGAAGGCTGAGACAGGAGGATCACAGGTTCACAGCCAGCCTCCATGACTTAGCAACCTACACTCTACAACCTCATTCTACAACCTAGTAAGAATATATTTCCAAATAAAAAGTAAAATAGGGATGGGATTGCCCCTGGTTTCAGTTCCCAGCAACACACACACACACACACACACACACACACACACACACACACACACAGATGTAAATGTAGTTGTAATTATGGGGCTAGGATTGTAGTTCAGTGGCGGAGCACCTACTAGCTTAGCATGTACGTGAGTCCTCGGGTTTGATCCTTAGCATCGCAAAGATAAAGTGATTGTGGTTGAATGGTTTAATGACTTGCAATTTGACAGAGCTAACATTATTATTGTATAATAATAGCCTGGTTATATGGTGATCGATTTCTTATTCATAATTCTACTTGTCTATTTGGAGGAGAATTATACATCTGTCTTTTGGCTAATAATTATTTTGTTGAGTGAGGATAAGATATGAGCTTAACTTTCTTCACTGTATTTTTAAAGAACCAGGCTACAATCTTTTTTAACTTATTAATTTAAGGCATTTAAATTTTTTTAAAAAAAAGACTTTCAATTAGATATTTATGACATTTTGCCTTGTCAGGGAGCTTATGATGTTGCACAAATAAGGAAACTGAGTCATTGAAGGGCTGAGGGACTGACTTTAGAGATAAGTTTAAAAGCTCTGAGTCATTATGCTTCAGGGACTCTGAAAGTAAAAAAGTTATTCACTCTCTTTTTTCTTTTGTTCCCATTTGAACAATTTATAATTGCAATCCACCCAAATATCACTCCGAGTGCTAAGAGCTCTGGCAGTAGCAACATGTCATTGAAATGAAATCATAATCTTTTTGAACTTGATCTCAAAGAACACTAAATAACAGGATGCTCTGAAAATGGTACGCATATAATATATGCTAATTTATGTGAATCAGCATATTTGATTAGATATTACTGGCTATCACTAGCACCACAGGGTTATTATTGAAGACCCAGCTCCCCCCATTTCTGTATTTAGTCTGCCATGCAGAAGAGACTAGTTCCTTCTGCCAGGTTTGGGGTGTATGTTACTTTATTTTTTTGAAGATTGAAGAAACTCTGACAATGGTTAGGTGACTTAAAAATTTAGTTACAAGCTTGATATCTAAGTGGGCATCATGTGGCAGACACTCATTATACTCAAAATAGATGTATATAAAGGAAGGTTGAGATGTGCTTTCACATAGTTGCTTATTATGAAAGCCATCCATAGAAAGAAGTTAATTCATACTGATTTAAAAATTTATGCTGAAGCCGGATGTGATGGCTCACACTTGTAATCCCAGCATTTGAGAGGCTGAGACAGGAGGATCGCGGTTCAAGGACAGCCTCAGCTACTTAGTGAGGCCCTCTGCAACTCAGTGAGACCCTGTTTCAAAATAAAGAATCAAAAACAGGGCTGGGGGTGTAGCTCAGAGGTAGAATGCCCCTGAGCTCTATCCGAGGTACCGCAAAAAAAAAAAAAAAAAAAAAAAAAAAGCCGGGCTTGGTGGCGCACGCTTGTAATCCCCACGCTTGGGAGGCAGAGACAGGAGGATCGCGCAGGTTCGAAGCCAGCCGCGCACGCTGGCTTAGGAGACCCCGTTTCCAAATAAAAATGCAAAAATAGGTCTGGGAGTGTAGCCCGGAGGTAGAAGGGCTTCCAGGAACCCCAGTACCACCAAAAAAAAAAAAAAAAAAAAAATGTTGGTTGTGATAGTGAACAGCTGTAATCCCAGTACTTGAGAGGCTGAGGCAGGAGTATTGTAGGTTCGAGGATAGCCTCTGCTATTTATAGAGACTCTCGGCAATTTATTAAGACCCTGTTTCCAAATAAAAAGTAAAATAGGGCTGTTGCTGTAGCTCAGGAGGTATAATGCCCCTGGATTCAATCCCCACCACAAAATTAACAAAAACAAACAAAAACACTTAAAAACTCTTTTACCTGATCAGTCTGAAATTGTTTCAGTCCAAAGCATATACTCTGCCTGTATCTTTAAACAGAAACTCAAGTGAATAATGTTAATTTCTTGCTTTCTGTGAGGTGGCCTGAGAAGGAAGATATTGACACCTTTCTCCTGAAAGAATGTAGAGAACTGAATTCTCACTAATCACAATTTACATAAGCTTTGCTTTCATGAAGATTTTACTGTATTGCTTTAAAAAGAGTAAAGCTCCATTGCTACCTATTACGGAACAGCAAACTGACCACCAGGGTTTCCTTCCATTCCAGCTCTGTAGCACGGTGCCTGTTACAGGTGAGAAGCTTCAGGGTGGCTAGTCAAGCAGGCATAGGTAGGAATCCATGACTTAAGGGAGGAAAAATAGATTCCCTGCTGGCTACGATTCAATTACCTAGCAATTCCAATGCTCACCTAAGGGAGAGGAGACTTAGAGTACATTTTTTTGGTGTTGAGGATCGCAACCAGAAGCATTATTCAACCACTGAGCTGCACCCTGAGCCCTATTTTATTTTCTATTTTGAAACAATCTAAGTTGGCTGGGCATGCTGGTATATGTCTGAAACTCCATTGCTTAGGAGACTGAATCAGAACGGTCTCAGGTTACGGGCCATCTTCAGCAACTTATCAAGATCCTGTTTCCAAATAAAAACTTAGGGATGTGCCTCAGTGGTGGGGTACCCCAAGATTTGATCTCCATTACTGAACATAAGCTATTTGTTGTTCTGTGATAGACATTCACATGTTTTGATAACGATCTGTTCAATAGTAAAAGGATTTTTAAATCTGCATTTAATTTGTTGGTCTCTTTATTAAGCTAAAAGTAAAAAAAAAAAAGATAGTCTTTCAGTAAGTACCAAATAAGAGATTTGTAAAACTTATGAAAAACTTCAAGAATACTAAAACTAGAGAGGATAGTACATGGACTACCATCCATCCCTTGCCCAGATAGAATAATTGTCTAGATGTTGCAAATTTGCTTTTTTTTTTTTTCCCTTGCTAAAGTATTTTAGTCCAAACCTCAGACATCATGTCACTTTACTCCTACGTACTTTAGTGTGCATCTCTAAAAATTACTGACTTAAAAACAGTCACTATGCCACTGTCACATTTTTCAAAATTAACATATTCTTTCGTATCATCTAACAACCAATCCATAATCAAATATCCCCATATGTCTCAAAAATTATTTTTTATCTAACGTTTGCCTACGTAAGGCACATCCATTGAACTCCGTAAATTAATACAGGTTTAAATTAATGGCAGAAGCCAGTGTGGCGATGCATGCTTGTAATCCCAGTACTTGCAAGGCTGAGACAGGCGGTCACCGTCAGCCTCAGCAACTTAGTGAGGCTCTCCGCAACTTGGTGAAACCCTGTTTCCAAATTTAAAAAAATTATATATATAGGCTGAGGGTGTTGTGTTGTCAGAGATAGAATGCCCCAGGTTTCAACCCTCAGTACCATACACACACAAATAATAGTGGCAAAAATCTGATTCAAAGTTAACCCTGCATAAAGTACTACCATAAAGCATCAGCCCAAATTAAGGTCACACCTGTCTTTAATTCTGTCGAAGTAGCAGTTGACTATACGAGTGTGGGTAGAGTCTTGGGAAGAGCTGTTATATACCATAGAAAATAGACCAGCAAAATAGACAGATGAAGACATTTGGCTTCACTTACTGTTTGGACGATCACTCACTCTTCATTTAGTAATTTGTGAAGTGGGGTGGGTTTAGAGGGATAAGAATTTTCTTCCCAGGAAAATGTGCAAAGGAAGAATATTCTAGAGTTCTCTAGATAAAGGACACATGCATACAACGACTACCTTTATGTTGTGAACTCTAGTTTTATTTCAAAATAAATGCCAACCTAGTACTGGAGGTGTCCATCCTTGTCAGCCACTTTGATGTATTCTTAGGTTACTGAACCTTGATGACTGGGTAGCTGACTTTTGCAAGCCAGGCTGCACTAATGAGGTGATAGAGCTGGGATGGGCGGAGTAAGTATGAGAAATTGACTTGGGCAAATGGCCTAGACTCTACACAGTTTTTACTAAAGAATTGTGCAAACCCACTACTTTCCAGACAGTAATTTAGTGCTGTTACTGTGCTGGGAGGCAATAGGCATATAATTTCTCTAACTTTGTGAGCGCAAGTAGATTTAGACTCGTCATCCATCTGCACTCTACAACTTCTCAACTGACCATTTACTCACCCAGCCAGGTGGATGGTTTTCCTCAAAACAGATACATGGGTGATAATTGTTGGGGCCCGACCCAACAATTTTCTCCTTTTGTTTTGCTTGGGAGGGAAAGCTATGGAGATGTTGTTTTATGAGCTTTGAAATCAATCACTGGTAAAGTCTTAAATGTTTAATAGCATATTATGCTGGCTGGAGCTGTTTAGGGAGATTCTGCATGCAGAGAGCAAGGTTTAGTGTATGTTGTACACTTACATTTTTAGTGGCATGTATGTATGATAAAGACCAGGGCTGTGATGTACAGTTGGGCCCTGCTCAAGGGTATGAGACCATGGGGTGCGAGTATCGCATCATTTACCCAATCTTGTCTTCCTGAGCCACTTTTTATATTTTGCACAAAGGTCACATAGGAAAACTAACAATTAAAATTAAATATGTCTCATTTAGAATTGGAAATTTTCATTTGTCATTGATCTAAAGGAGAATATAAAGTATATATCTGTATAATATATTGTGGCCTTCATCTGTCATTCCAGTACTTTGGAGGCTGATATAGGAGGATTGAAGATTCAAGGCTAACGCACAGTATCACAGTGAGGTCCCGTTTCACAATAATAAAGAAAACAACAAAATAGAGCTGGGGCATATAGCTCAGAAATAGAATGGCCTTGGGTTCGATTTCCATGAACACATACACACCGCACAATTATTCTATACCTGACTGCATTTAGTTTTGAATTACGGAAATCCCCAAACATAGAAGATGGCTGTATCCTTGAGGGCCTAGGATAGAGGCTCAATCTGTTGATAACCTTTAATTAAGGCTCCTCCTGTTTTGCACTCCTGCTAATTTTCGTGACATTATTATTTCACCGAGCTTCACATGGTTACAGACAGTATGGATAAGACTACATTTTTTGGAAGTTTGTGTCATAACTTTAATTTATTTTCATTTATATTGCTCATGATACGAGGCAGGAACATACAAAAAGTTAAGATGGGTTAAAATAAATTGGCAGAGACGTTTTTCTTTAATAATATGCTCTGCAGTCTGGTACCTCACATTACAAAATCAATGTTTTCCAGAAGAGTCGGTGTGTACATAAAACACTTGTGAGTGAAAATAACCTTTTCTTCGGCTGCCCTCACAGCGTGTGTTTCATTGGCAGTGCATTAGCTCGCATTTCTCTCCCTTTGGTTGAGTAGCTAATGGTCTTTAAACAAGCTATTAAAGGGAAGAATAAGTTTAGGGTGCAAAAAAATGGTCTGGATCGAATCCATGTTGTGTGGTTTGAATTTGCAAGTATTTGTTTCACTTAAGCAAGGCTTATCCATATTCTCTAACCTCCAATTCTTAGACTTCTCCAGGACGGTCTATACTTCATCAAACTGTTTCAATGTGATCCAAACCCTCCATTTTATGTAAGCTGAGTTGGCCTGGGACCAAACACTAAATTTTAAATGTCCATATCTCTGTATAAAATAGAATGGAGGTGTTATATTTTAAAGTAGGAATTTTACAAGGCTCTGGGCCCGATTTTCCACACTCCTCCCCCGAGTTCTGTAATAGCTCAAGATACGTATTATTTTATGTTGCAAATTCCCAATTAGAACCTCCCTCTTCTCCAGAAGCTTGTTATCACTTACATGTTTCTACTTCTGAAGGTCATTTTATTCCTCGTCATTGTTACTGTTTTTTGTGAACATTATCAGTGGTACATCCTATTGTCTGATCAGAGGTCATATATGCAGCAGGATGGCCATTTGGTGTTAAATCAGTTACTGAAAAGCGACGGTAATTTAAAACAATTTCCTATCCACACCCATCGTTAACCATGTTACCATAACCTAGGGGAAAGTGTATTTTCATTTTAACATCACCAGTTCTTGTTTGTAGCACCAAATATCTTGTTTTACAGAATCTAAAATATTTTATTGCAAGAAGCCAAATATAATATGTAACTCATTCTATTAGATTTTTTTTTTTTTTCGGGTCTGGGGATGCAACCCAGGGGCGTTCGACCTCCGAGCTACACCCCATGCCCAATTTTTTTTTTTTTTTTGAAACAAGATGTCACTGAGTTGCAGAGGGCCTCACTAAGTAGCTGAGGTTGTCCGCGAACCACGATCCTCCTGTCTCAGCCTCCCAAATGCTGGGATTACAAGCATGCACCATCATACCCGGCTTCTATTAAATGTTTTTTTGAGAGCCTATTTCTACCTATTCAAAGAGGATATACATAAAAAGAGCCGACTACTTTTAAAAAATGTAACACTGGGAAAGTCATTTATTTACATTATCTCTGGCTCTCAGTTTATTTTATAAAGTAAAGGAGCTAGAGGTGGTGGTGCATGCTTGTAATCCCTGCACTTGGGAGGCTGACCTGGGAGGATATCAGGTTGAAGGCCAGCCTCAACAGTGTATCAAGATCTTGTTTCAAAAGTAAATAATGAAAAGGGCTTGATGTAGTTTGGAGGTAGAATTCTCCTGGATTCAATCCCAATGCCAAATAATGAAATAAAGGAGTCTAAATAGATGACCTGCAATGTTCCATTCATCTCTGACATACTGAGAATCAAAGGTTATTGAGAACAGTAATGAATCTTCCCTAACATAACTACATGACATCTAGATTTAGTTGGAGGAAAATTTGGAATCATGAAAGATTATTGTTTGAGGCTGGATGCAGAAAAGTGAATTTCCTAGCTAATGACTGCCTTGTCTCTGGGCTCGGAGTTTGCATCGTAACCACGCATCACCTCGCACGTGGGGCGGTGTACGGAGCTCCCTGGAGTGTTGGCTCTGTTCTAGGTCCTCCTAATCGTTGGGTTGTTGTCTTAGTTCGGTGACCAAGTACAATGCTCAAGTTATCTAGAGGTGACTCTCAGGACACACAATATCATAATGTGCCAGTCGCTATTCTAAGCGTTTGTATGTATTTGTCGAGAACTGTGCAAAGTCTGTGATTTTTATCCTGCTCCCCCACCTGTTACTGATTCCTGGATCATTGCGGAAGACCCAAGCTTCTTGGGTCAAGGACAAAAGACAATTGATTATTCGCTGCAAAAGCCATAGCCAGAATGTCAGCTCCACATGCTGGTTCAGTAAGCTCCTGAATCCCATGGGTGCACCAGCATGGTTCCTATGTAGGCTGGTGGTTGTGTTACGGGAAAAGAACCCCAAGCCTGGAGGATTTGCCACTTTGATAGTGACAGGGAGCCAGTCTGCTCTTTTCCGTGGTGGGGAAATTACCTCATCCTCAACAATGCTTGCTACGAAGTCCTGGAAAATATCCAGTATAAAATGCTGTCCACATCTTTTGGTCTTGGCATATTTAGCAAGAATGTGCAGGGACGCGGAGGGAGTATTTACATCCCGCTCAATATGAACTCATTTACCTTCACAGCAATCAGTTTAGAGGTGACGAAAAAGGCCCAGAGCACATAAGTAATGTGCCTGGTACATACCATAGTGGGTGTGGAACTTAAGAACAGTGCGACTATACAATCTATGGTGTGTTTTTATTTCTTGTGATCCTAGGGATTGAACTCAGGGGATTTCTACCCCTGAGCTATATCCCTAGCCCTTTTTAGTTTTTATCTTGAGACAGTTTCTCTAAATTACCCAGGCTGGTCTCAAATTTGTGATCTTCCTGTCTCAGCCTCTCCGGTACTGGGATTACGGACAGGTACCAGCATGCCTGACTAAAATCCACCTTTTACACTTTCTGTAATTCCCAAGAGCCTACACCTCAGCGATGCTTTACTTTAACCTGGAGACCCTAGTAGTCCTGGAGACCTAGTGGTCCTGGAGACCAGTGATGGTTGGACCTGACCCGCATTTGCACCATGCTGATGGGTATATTTAGAAGACAGTTCTGGGACTTTTCATTTTAGTCCCACTGATAATCTGTCCAGGTGCAGTGTGGTGCGTGCCCATAATCCCAGTAGTTGGGAGGCTGAGATAGGAGGATCACAGGTTTGAGGTCAGTGCATAGTAACCTAGTGAGATCCTGTTTCAAAATTAAAAAAAAACAACAACAGTGTAAGGGTATAGATCAGTGGTAGAATACTTCTGGATTCAATCCTTAGGACCACAAAGAATGTTAAAATTGTTTGAATCACTCCCACAAAATAGTGGGGTAGATATATGAGCACTTGCTAGAGAAGAGTCGTGAGCATGAAAGTGATGTGGCTGTGGATCTTAGGGCTCCGTGAACACAGTTCTTGAAAGCAGCAGTCTGGCCTTTACTAAATAATATGATGGTTACCACTAGGCCTGCTATGTTTTACTACTGTTGCCGATTGTATTATTACTGTTTTTTGGATCCTCAGGGATCCAACTCGGCATTCTACCTCTGAGCTTCACTCCCAGCCACTAGGATGCTGAGATGATTATAAATACATTATATATAGTATATATATGTATATATACATATATAATGTATATTCCGTAGTCATTTGTATGTTAGCTTTGTAAAAAGTGGTTCTTAAACAGATTACTTGGTAAATCCTATTGCCCGCTTCAGTGTTTTGTTGCTCTTTTCCCTCCTTTCCCCATTCCCCTTCTGTTTGTCTGTGAAGTAAAACAGCTTTGGAAAAACTAACGCTCTCTCCTGTTACACAAGTACACGACATGCATTGTCCCTTATGTGGGGAGTGCCAAGAACCACCTACCTTCTCCTGCTGCTTCCTGTGTCCGCTCTGCCTAAAGATTGGCTGCTAGAAAAGCGTGGCAGAGTCAGCCAAGTGCTATCTTTTTTAATTATTCTGCAGAAAGCGTTGTGACAAACTATTTCAGCAGTGCCGTGTGACAAGTACTAGAGCCCTGAGCCGTGGACTTGAGTGCTCAATAATATGGAAGTGGATAATGGAGGTTGAGTTTTCCTTCCTTCAGCTTAAGTAGCATCATCTCTCACCAAGAGAAAGAGGACCTTGAATTGTAAAACATGTGATGCGTAAAATCAATCATGAATATACCACCATGTGCCCGGCAGCCGAGCATCAGGCTGTTTTGCACTTGTGATTACTATTTTTTTTTCATTTTTTCATTTTTTTTAAACTGGGATTGAACCCAGGGGGGTATTCTTCCTCTGAGCTCTTCTTATTATGTATTTTTGAAACAGGGTTTTGCTAAGTTTCTGAGAGTCTCAGCCTCCCAGGTACTGAGATTACAGGCCATGCCCTGCTATGCTCACTAATTACAAAAAGTTTTTAAAGAATGAGACATTGTTTTTGAACATTTTTCTAGGTGCGTTATGGTAATTTATTTTTTTTTGAAGATTTAAAGAAGTTTATTAGAAAGATAGAAATACAGAAAATAGAAATAGAGCCCCATGCCAAAATGGCATGGGGGGGTGACTCGAAATGAATACACCCTACATTATGGTAATTTAATACACAATCACTAATACTAATAAGTTAAACTTTCTAGGTTGGTTCTATTTATAGAACTGTGTACAATCCAACATGAAACCAGAAGGTGAACTATATCTTAAGCTCTCATAATGAGAGGGACATGCTGGTCAAGCTGTAATTAAGCTGATTGAGAATTTTATTAAATGTCTGTTTTCCAAATATCCCTCTTTTCTATCCTCACAAATTCACATTTCCTCCAAATATGGACTGGAGAGTTGATATCCTTCTTCAGTTTTTTATTTTATTGAGCCCAAAGAGGTGAGGATTACCAGCGTGTGCCACCACGCCCAGCTGTAGAGCCGGTGTTGTTTTTACGGTTGGGGGAGGCAGCTGCGGTACTAGAATGTCATGGGGAGGGGCCAAGGATGCCGTTCAACATGGCACAAATCATAGGGAACCCCATATATGTGAATTTCTCAGGCCCAAATGTCAATGTGACAAAGATTGCCAAAGCGGAGAGACGCATTAGAATTTATGACTTTATGTATACTTACTGTGAAAACTCATATTTCTTTTCATTTTTCACTTTTTTTTGAGGGTCTGGGGATGGAGCCCAGGGGCATTCTACCTCTGAGCGACACCCCCAGCCCTAGTTTTTTATTCTTTATTTTGAAACTGGGTCTCACTGAGCTGCAAAGGGCCTCACTAAGTAGCTGAGGCTGGCTGCGAACCATGATCCTCCAGCTTTCCTTACTTCCAATCTCAACAAATTCTCACCACATTTCTTCCCAATATACAACTGCAGGCGCTCCTCAGCCTCTTCAGATAGCACCTGGATGCGCGCACGATGCCAAACATTTCTGTGTGTGGTCCATATACTTCATAATTTTCAGCTGGCAGGCATCTCCCAGCTAGGGTACAGTTCTACTAAAACAGCTTAGAACCTGAAATACTTTATGGCAGTGTTTGTTCAAATGTCCTTCCTCAAGCCAGGTGGGTTGGCACACACTTATAATCCTAGTACTTTGGAGGCTGAGATGGGAGGATCACAGGTTTGAGACCAGCCTCAGCTACTTAGTGAGGCCCTTGGCAACTTAGTGAGACCCTGTTTCAAAATCAAGAATGTCGGGGTGGGTGGTGCATATTTGTAATCGCAGCACTTGGGAGGCTGAGACAGTAGGATCGCGCAGGTTCGAAGCCAGCCTCAGCTACATAGTGAGGCTCAGCAGCTTAGTGAGATCCTGTTTCCAAATAAAGTATAAAATAGGTCTGGAACAATAGCCTGGAGGAGAAAAACCCCTGGGTTTCACCCCCAGTACCACCCCCCCACACACACACAAAGGGCTTAGGGTGTAGCTCAGAGGTAGAATGCCCTGGGTTCAACTCCTAGTACTGGAAAAAAAAAGATAAATGTTCTTCCTTTTTTTCTGGGAAAATAAAATTAGCTTGATGCCCCCTCACCATGATGTTTATCAAATTTACCTTTTTTTGTGTGTGGACCTGGGGTGGAACCCAGGGGCTTTCTACCTCCGGGCTATACTCCCAGACCTATTTTATACTTTATTCAGAAACAGGGTGTCACTAAGTTGCCGAGAGCCTCACTGAGTAGCCGAGGCTGGCTTCGAACCTGTGCGATCCTCCTGTCTCAGCCTCCCAAGCGCGGGGATTACAAGCGTGCGCCACCAGGCCTGGCTCAAATTTACCTTTTGAAGATAAGGTTTCCTCTTTCCTCACTATCACTAGATTCTATTCCTCCATTATTAGTCCCTGACTACCCTTTATGATTTCTGGTTCAGTTGAATCAAGGTTAACTTTCTATTTGACCAATGAAAGTAAGTGACTACTTTCTACCCGATTCACTAGACCCAAGTGCATTGTTATACTTAATTAAGCATCTAGTTGTATCTTCTTCTCGTCTTTTCTGTCTTTGCTGCTATATTTAAATGAAGCCATTAGCTGCATTGTCCCATCTGCCTGAAATAACCCCTGTCCTTTTCTATCTTCTCGGTGAACTCTAAGTACTTTCCTTCTGTTTGTTCGTAGAATGTTTAGACTCTTTATTGCCTGCTTGGATGTGACATGATCAGTTCATTGCCCTTCAACTTTCAGTTTCCTGTAGGGAGCCATTCATTCTGCAGCAAGCATGGCCGTATTAACAGTTGTGCTTATTACAAATGTATGGGACAGCATATAATCATTCCACACATGTAAGGTCCTTATTATGTACCAGGCAGCCTGCTGAGGGCATAAATACAACTATGTACAGGTCTAACTTTTCAGGATCTCATGGCCTAGGGAGAAAAGAGGGCCAGAGAAGTATAAAGTAATAAGTTCTGTAGTAAGTAGACATGAGCAGAGTGCTCTCAGGAATGAATGCCGCATACTGTGCTCGGTAGGGAGAGGAGAGACTTCACAGGGGAATGTTTCATCTGAGTCCTGGAGAATGAAGAGCAATTTGGGAAGGTTAAAAGGCAAGGCCTTCTCAATAGACACGGATCAACATGTGCTTGACTTTCGAATGATATAAAGGCAGTTATAAAGGCAGTTATTTAAAATGTTAAGATCTCAGAGGGAGGGTTGTTTGCTTTGTAACGGGAATATAGGAAACATTCTTCACCAACTGCCGGAGCCAGCCGGCAAAAGTACGGGTACCAAAGAGAGGAGTGAGGATGAAAGAATATAACTAAGAATTTAATTCAAATAATATTTATTTCTAACATGGAAGGATCGGCAGTCAACTCCCGGGTTGATATCTCTACTGGCCGAATCATGGGGCTTCTTCTCTTGTGGTATTGATAGTTTTTTGCTTCAGGTTACCCCAACAAGAAAAAGCCCAAAGTCTGGGCAGGTGAAACAATACCCTGGTGCAACACAAACAACACAGACCTAATCTCAGCTCAGACAGAACAATAGCATCATTAGTTCTGAGAGAGTCTTAATTACTTTGAAACCTCCATGCCCCCAAACCTTGTTGACTCTGGGCAGAAGGACAGTCAGAAGTATGCTTTTAGTGAATATAAGGGGAAGACCTTAATGGCTACACACAACCAACTCACGAGTGGGGTGGAGAGAAGGAACTTCTGTGTATTGAGCAACTGCAGCGTTTCTGACATTGTTCTAGGTTTGTTCTTTACATCGTCATCTTACCAAGTTTTTACCCTAAACATGTGGTAAAGATACTTATTTCCTGCATTTAGCAACAAAGGGAAAGGAGTCTCAGGTTAACTGAGTCTAACTCCAAAATATATGCTATTTTATGATAACATGCTGCCATCTTAGAAATAATAGACTAGATTTGAAATCCACCAAGGAGCTGTAATTTTTGTTTTATTTTTACATAAAATATATTTTGCCTTTTAAATATTTATTATATTTTATTTTTCTCCCATCACAAGCTCTATTAGCAGTGTATTGACTATGCTTTAACACATTTCATCGTTGTTGGATAAATTAGTTGAGAAGTAATAGAGCTTGAGATGTTGGCTGGGAGTTGCCCACAAATATCTAATTTGTAGCTACATATGGTTAGTAGGCAAGCTACTCAGTTGTAAAAAATCAAGCTCTGAAATTCTTCTTATTCAATATTTCATCTAATTTAATACATGCCTTGGAGAAACCCACTTCAGTACTGTAATAAGTATTGCTGAGGTTAAAATAGATTAATCCTGCTCACTAAAAGCATAGAGATTGCGATGTTTACAAACCTATGATGCAGGGTGAAATTTTATGTATGTATGTATGTGTTGCTTTATTTTTGCTGGGAATTGAACTTCGGCATTCTAGAGCTACATACCCCCAGGCCTTTTTAAAAATGGATGGAGAGGGATTCTTATTAAACTGAAAAGGGAACCTAAAAAGACAAAATTTTGGAAAGAGATCTAAGTTCTTGAGGGTCTCACTAAGTTGCTGAGGCTGACCTCAAGCCTGTGATCCTCTTGTCTTGGCTTCACAAGTACTAGGATTACAGGTGTGTGCCACATGCCTACTAGGGCGAAATGTAAGTGCTGCTGCTAGGGGTAAAAGGTGCTGTGGGGACACAGATGGTGTTAGTCACAAATGGAGTATTAGGGAGAGATTGGCAGTAGTAGAGAGTCTTAAAATGCAGGGATTGTTTTTTAAAAATTTAATTTATTTTATTTTTTATTGGTGCATTGTAGTCATACATCTTAGTGGGGTACAAAATGGTGGAGGCACACGTGCACACATCACCCAATTAGCCCTTCCCCAATTCCAACCCCATTCCCTCCCCTTCCCGCCTCCTCATGTTTGGCGTGGTGATTGACGTTGATGTTTGGCGTGGTGACTGCGTTGATATGTTTGTTAATGTCCATCATGTGCATTAGAGAATTTCTCTTTTCCCCCTCCCACCCCCCTCAGGCTGCTTTATTTGCTCATCTCTAGTATCTCGTTCTTTGTCTAGAGTTCCTAAAGGACAGAAAGGGCATTCCCTACAGTGAAAACAGTATGCATATTTTAACTTGGCCTCCTATAGCAAAGTATCATAAACTGGGTGGCTTCTGAAAACAAGTTTATTTCTCACTCTTTTGGAGACTGGCTGAATTCTGGTGAGGGTCCTCGTGCAGCTCGCACACCGTTACCTTTTTGTGGTATCCTCACTTGCAGAAAGCACAGAGAGGAATCACACTCCTTTGGGACTCCCAGCAGGGTCAGTCCCCCTGGGCGTCTCCCACAGGCCCACCTCAATGTCATCACATGGGAGGGAAGAGATGGGGTTTCAACATGTAAATTTTTTTTTGGGGGGGGCACAAACATTTAGTTCACGACAAAGCACAGCTGTGAGGGAGCTAAGAAGTTAGAGCATGTTTGAAGAAATAAAAGCCCAGTTGGCCCCCATGCTTGCAAGACCTCCATCAGGTCAATCTGGACGGGGAGATTGCAGGTTGATTGATTGGTTATGGTCAGAGTTGAACACTGATCTAAACACCTTGGGGTTCATTCTGAAACCTGTGTAATGTATTAGTGCCGGGGAGTGTGGGAGGCAGTGTGATCAGAGCTGGTAATTAGATTTTACTTGAGACTTTCTATAATTGGAAATATCATGAAGTAAAAAAATCTTTTGTCCCTGATAATTGGCCTGTTTGTTGTATAAATATAAAGGCATCCATTAATTCTGATACCTTTTGGCATGCTTTAATTTGACAGCTTTGAACCTGTGAAATTAAACATGTACTGTAAATAGTGTATACTTTGATAACTTATAGTTTTGTGGCAACTTAATTGGCCATTGCTCCCAGCCTACTCTTCTGTCGGTCCATGCCTCTGAAGTTCTTGTTGTTATTTCCGCCCCCATAGATATTGCTTTAAAGGTCAGGTACTTTAGATTACAAGGCTTCCGCTGTCAAACTAAACATGTTGTGTCTTGGCTGAATTACAGTCTTCCAGTCCCTGGAATATTCTAAGAGGAGCTGCAAGATTTATGACATACACAATTAGGCAAAGTTATTCTCACTAAAGTGCTGCTGTTTTTCTATTTTCCTGCATGACTCGTATGACAGAGGAAGAGTCACACTGCTCATAACTATCGCAAAGCAGTCTTAGGGTTGTGACTTGAACTAAAGCTCCCCCTTTAAGACACTTGACTTACTTTAATGGTGGCACACACCTGTAATCTAGTCCATGGGAGGCTTAGTCAGTAGGCTCTTGGGTTTCAGTCTAGCTGTAGCAATTTAGCGAGAGCCTCAGAAATTAGTGAGATCCAGTTTAAAAAAAAATTAAAAAGGGTTGGGGTGTAGCTTAGAGGTTCAGTGCCCTGGGTTCAAACCCTGTACTCTCCTACCAAAAAAGGTAATTGACTTAAACAAGATTTGTATTAAGAGCATTGTCAGCTTTAATTATTACAGTTTGTGATATAGGGTCATTAGGAACAGGGTTCCATATGAATTTGAGATAAGAGCTAGAAGAATGTTATTGAGTATTTCAGTTTAGTTGAAGATGCTTAGGCAAAAATTGAATATTTTGTAGCTATTTTTCTATTTCTCAAGTTTAGAGATATGACCCATCATGTGTCTTAGTGAAAGTGAATGATTATTCTTTTGAGCAATACTTTTTAGAGACAGGACGTTATTTTACAAAGTATAGACTGAGAAAATTTTCAAGCTACTTGTTGGGTTACAGAATATTCTAAAAAGATGTAGGTCTTTTGAACATGAATCATCCTTTGTTCGACAACTTTCTCATGAGAGATTTGTGATTCTTACAAAATCCCTTTTACGCTCTCCCAGCTCGCGGCGTAGTACCATAAATGCAGGACAGGAACTTCCTGAGTTATAAATACATGGCCATATGAAAGGCCCTTGGGCAGGGGCTCCCCTGGAATGTTCAGCCCAAAATACTGCCTGGCCTGTTTGCCCCCTTCCCCCTGATGTTGCCTTGGGGATTGGAAGCCCAATCATGAGTGGGAGCAGTTTCTGTTCTGTTTCTTTCTCGGCGACCCCCATCAGTGTTGTGCCGGGAACAATCTACTTCTCAGACCTCTCTCACTGGCCCTGACTTAAGACTCTGGTGAAATGATGGGGCTGATAGGCAGGAGCTTTTCCCATGCTCCTGGCCCCTCTTCCCTTTAGCCAGCTAGCCTGGGACATATTTTCCCACAGATATTATTCCTTTATTCTATGTTTATTGTGGAACAGTTTACTTTCCTATTATTATATATCATGCTGAAGGATGTAGGCCATGAGATGTAGGAATTTACAGCATTACAAGATGAATGAAATTTGTATGCATCTCAGGATTTGGTTTAAATGGCAAATGAATGACTGGAATCTGGAGACAGGAGAGATGAATACCGTGGCTTGGAACAGGCTAGGAATGGGGTTACTGGGAACTTCTGCCCACTGCATGATATACACACACGTACACGAGCGTGCATACGTGCTTGCCAAGGGAAAAAGCATTAGAATTCAAAACAGAAGACTTTAAGCCTTTATGAATTCATGGATTATAGTGTGCTCAGTTTCAGAATTTTCATATAGACTGGATCAAAGAAAATATGAAATATTATGGCATGGATATGTTTTGTTTTAAGAAAATATGTACCAGCAGGAAATTAGAATGTAAGAAGCATAGAATTAATGATCAGTAATTTTACAAGAGTCCAGCAGGTTTACTATGCACAATTCCTTTCTTCTTTTAGAATGTTTGACTTCTCCAAAATATACAAATAATACCTTTAAAATAAATTTTAGTACACAACATGTATCTGACTTTTAGAAGGCAACCTTACATTTTAATGCTCATTATAACCATTGCCACACTATTGATCTGTAGTGTCCAGCATTTTGGAAAATTTTATTTCTTAATAGTTTTCATAGAATTTTTATATTGATTGAAAATATGTTTATGAATGAGAATTGTTCAAAGTTGAAACAAGTATGATAACAAACTTGTGACTTCCTGGGACACTGTTAAAATGGTAACATTTAAAGTACTTTAAATACATTAGAAATACAATTTTCATTTTCCCACTGTTCTCATTCTCTTTAATCCCCTAGATCTCCTTTCACACAGATTTCTTAAAAGTGGTTTTAGGACCACCTATCTCAAAGCCACCGGGAAAGCTTGCTAAAAATTAGATTCTGGAGCCCCACTGAAAGTACTGAATCACAATCCTTTGAGTGTGGGCCCTAGGAATCTGCGTGAATAACCTTCCTAGATGATTCTATACTCTAAAGTTGGAGAACCAATAATCTTACACACAGTTTGCAAAATGGCAGCCCTGCAAGTCATATCTGGCCCAAAGAACTGTTTTGTTTGGCTTTCAGTGTTGGCCTTGTGGTTTTCAATTTTCATTTGTTTACAGTCCTTAAGAATTGGGAATTTACACATCGAAATCCACATTTCTGGCTTCTCTCAAAAAAGTAGAGCATTTGTTATGATGCTGGGCCACGTTCCTACATAGCTGGCAGCAGTCCACCGTAGCTCATTTGAGTGGGCCTCGTGTTGTTGGATTTGCCGCAATCCAGCCCTCCTGCATTCCAGCCAGAGTCAAGTGGTAGGTGACATTTATTTTCTTCCAACTGACCTGCATCTCTCAATTATATTACCTGCTTGAATGTGTATACACTTGAGGTTTTGACTCTGGATCCAGAGGTTTAAAACAGTGAGGAGAAATGTTTGGAAGTAGTGAGACTGGAGGGTGGGAGACCAGAGAACATATACTAGTAGAGATAAGAAAGGAGCCTCTAAATTAGGTCATTGGTACTAGGAATGGAGAAGAAGAGGAAGATTAGGAAACAGAGGCTGTTAACTCTGCTGACTGACTGAATTGGGGTGGGAACTGGATGTGAAAAGGAAGACTGACTGTGATGGAATGGGAATAGCTGGAAATAGGTATAAAGATGAATTTGTTTTAGGACACAATCACTTTAAGTAACTGTGGGACATCATTGCTAGGGACTGAGATGTAGCTTGCTATAGAGTGGAGAATCTACTTTGTTAGAGAGGTTGACTCCTGGATGGACTATATAAAAAGTAAGCTCAAAAGTCTTCCTTCTTTTCTTACTGCAAACCGAAAGAAATATCTACCAAATTACGGTAAGCAGGAATAGGGAGAACAGTATGTCCCCAACCTTAATCTAACTAGGGCAGAGATAGACACAGAATCCCTGGGAGGAAGTGTATTCCAATCTCTAGATGGTGTGAGATTTTTGTTCAGAAGAGTCACAGATGAACAGAGGCTGACACATTGCAGTAAGATATAGCCATGAGAGATTTATTGTAACTATTTATTTCTTGCAAATAGTAACTTTAGTTTCTTTCCTTATCTCGTCTGCATTGAAAATTTGCTCAAAATATTCTTTAGTTCTGTGGACACTAGGAACAGGGTATACTCTAGTGTTTGCGAGACTTCTTATTTTTTATATCTACAAGAAATTGTTTCTTTGGGAACATGTTATCAATGGACGTTAAGTTTTCAAGGTAGCCCCCGCTTTTCAAATTCCATTTCATCTACATTGTAGATGAGCTGTTTTGTTACAAGGAGGCTGAGACAGGATTCAGGGCCAGCCTCAGCTACTTAGTGAGGCCCTCTGCAACTTAGTGAGAACCTGGTTTAAAATAAAGGATAAAAAATAGGGCTAGGGGTGTAGCTCAGAGGTAGAATGCCCCTCGATTCCATCCCCCCAACAGTGTGTATGTGCCTGCATGCGTGTGTGCGTGTGTGCGCGTACACACACACACACACACACACACACACTCTGAGCTCTGGAAGCAGATGTGCCATATGATTTAGGAATAATGTAGAAAACTCCTTCCTGTTTTCTTGGTGCAGGGCTGACCCTATGAAAATGGTATTTTTTATTTTTTGGGATTCCTTATGCCCCCTCTTGTACCCCATTTCATATAATAGTGCCCCTTTCTTTAGGTGCCCACATCCTTTTGTGATTCCCCTATCTTTCCAGTTTCTCAGTGTTCTAGAATATCCTACGTCTTCTTCCCAAATTCATTTTGATCATGTGACTTAATTTAGAATGAACTAAATTATGCTAAAATAATTTCTGCAAGTGCTATATTATTATTATCTTAAAAATGATTGTTGAGCTGCACGTGGTGGCGCACACTTGTAATCCCAGTACTTGGAAGGCTGGGATGGGAGAATTCGGGTTTGTGGTCAGCCTCAGCTACTTAGTGAGGCTCTCCATAACTTAGTAAGACCCTGTTTCAAAATAAAGAATACAAAAATAGGGCTGGGGTGTAGCTCTGCTGAAGCCAGCCGGCAAAAATACGGATTCTGAAGAGAGGAGTAAGGATGAAAGAATATAACTCTAAGAATTTAAATCAAATAATATTTAATTCTAACACGGTGGGATCGCCAGTCCACTCCTGGGTCGATATCTCTACTGGCTGATCATGGGGTTTATTCTCTTGTGGTATTTATAGTTTTTAGCTTCATGTTACCCTGGACAAGAAAAAGTCCAAAGTCCAGGCAGGTCAAACAATACCCTGGTACAACACAAACAACAGAAACCTAATCTCAGCTCAGACAGAACAATAGCATCATTAGTTCTGAGAGAGTCTTAATTACTTTGAAACCTCCATGACCCCAAACCTTGTTGACTCTGGACAAGGACAGCCAGAAGTATGCTTTTAGTGAATATAAGGGGAAGACCTTAATGGCTTCCCACATAGCTCAAAGGTAGAATGCCCCTGGGTTCCATCCCCAGTATCAAAAAGAGAAAAAACAAAAACAAAAACAAAATGATTGTTAAGAGGGTGTGGTGGTGCACGCCTGTAATCTCAGTACTTGAGCAACTGGGACAAGAGGATCCCAGCTTGGAGACTAGCCCTCAGTATGTTGCTGAGCTCCTCAGCATCTTAGAGACACCCTGTTTCAAGATGAGAAATAACAAGGGCTGGGGGTATAGCTTGGAGGTAGAATGCCCCCGGGTTCATTCTCTGGCACTAACAATAACAAAAAAGCATGTTAACATCAATTGATTGTGGTGGGAAAATATCTTTCAGGAGCTCAGAAAAGTGCATGAGGCCGGGCAGTGAAGGAGACTGTTTGGGGGAAGTACGGGATCATAAACGGGTGCTCCCCTAGGGATCATTTTCTCTAAGTTGTTTCTACTCTTCAGGTTTTGCCTTTATTCACTTAGGAGCCCATTGCTTGCAGAGCATCACTTTTTTCATGATTGAGAGCAACAGAGAAGCATCTGGAGTTGAGAGTAGGCAAATAGGGCTGTGTGGGGTTTAAGAAAGTCTAGGACTGCCTCTATGGCCTTTCGAGGGAAAGCAATATCCCATAATATCTTAAATTTAAGCAGTGGTTAACAAAATCGTTTCCTATTTCTTTTTTTCTTGTAGTCCTGGGGATTGAATTCAGGTCCTTGCACATGTTAGACAAGTGTTCTACCTCTGAGGTGCATCCCCAACCCTTTTAATTTTTGTATTATTTATTTATTTGTTTATTTGGTGATACTGGGGATTGAACCCAGGGGCATTTTCCCAGCCCCCCCCCCCTTAAAATTTAATGCAGGTTCTCAATACGTTTCTTAGGCTGGTTTTAAACATGTGATCCTCCTGCCTCAGCTTCTTCAGTAGTTGGGATTGCAGGTGTGTACCTCCATGCCCAGCTTCGTTTCATATATCTTGCCAACAAATGGTGACACACAGTTTGGGACCTTAGAAAATGTAATCATTGAGACAAATGATGAGTATCATTAAAAACATTGATTTTTTATTTCTAACTTATTTTTATTTATTTTTTTGGTACTGGGGATTGAACTCGGTGGCATTCTACCTCTGAGCAATATCCCCAGCCCTTTTTATATTTATATTTTATTTTATTTTTTGTGGTTCTAGGGATACAATCCAGGGCTACTCTATCTCAGAGCTACACTCTGAGCCCCTTTTTTATTTTTTATCTTGAAACAGGTTCTCACTGAGTTGCAAAGGGCCTCACTACACAGCTGAGGCTGTCCGTGAACCGTGATCCTCTGGTCTCAGCTTCCCAAATGCTGGGCTTACAAGTGTGTGCCACCACACCCAGGTTCTGTTTTCATTTTGAAACAGAGTCTCACTGGGTTCATGAGAGTCTCAGTACTTGCTGAGGCTGTTCTCAGGCCTGCAATCCTCCTCTCAGTCAAGTACTGGGATTGCAAGTGTGTACCACCATGCCTGGTTTAAGCATTAATTACTTTTTTCCTTTTTTTTTTTTTCGGTAATGGAGATGGAACCCAGGGGCATTCTACCTCAGAGCTACATGTCCAGCTCTATTTCTTAGGCCTTTTAATGTTTGAAACAGGTTGTGAAAGGCCTAAGTCGTAGCTGAGGCTGAGAGATTTATAAGCCTGCGCCACCATGCCTGGCAAGCATCGGTTTCTAAAATGCCCTGTTCCTTTCTGTTGAGTTGTATCCTTACCAAAGGGTCATTTGCATTTGTTCCCAAACCTGTGTATACCAGCCATAATTGCTATTGTAAATGCAATTTAATTAGGTGTCATGTATGCCAGGCGTGCTGGCACTGCCTATAATTTTGGCACTTGGGAGGGTGAGATGGGAGGATCACAGGTTCTAGTTCAACCACAACAATTTAGCCAAACCTTGTTTCAAAATAAAATAGGAAGCCGGGCATGGTGGCACACATTTGTAATCCCAGCATTTGGGAGGCTGAGACAGGAGGATCGTGGTTCCTGGACAGCCTCAGCTACTTAGTGAGGCCCTTTGCAACTCAGTGAGACCCTGTTTCAAAATAAAGAATAAAAAATAGGGTTGAGGGTGTAGCTCCGAGGTGGAATGCCACTGAGTTTTATCCCCAGTACTGCAAAAAATAAAATAAAATAAAATAAAATAAAATAGGTCTAGGGATGTAGCTCAGAGGTAGAATGCCCCTGGATTCAACCCCCATTCTGCCCCCCCCCATTATGTTAACTACTGAGATGTCCTTGTGAGAAAGATCTTTCTGTGAAAATTCAGAAGTCTTTTGCATGAGTTGATAAAACAGCTAAAGAAATTGCTACTGAATTAAGCATAGGTGAGGTAACTGAAAGCCTAGAGGGGGTAAATAGCAAAAATCTAGAGGATACATATGGTTTTGCAGATGTCTCTGGTTTCTCTCCTCTAAAAGAAATGAAATTCAAGATAGTAGGGAATGCATTAAGGATGTAGTTTCTGAAAGGAAGATTGCTCTGAGCTCCAGCTGATGAGCCTATATTAAAAAGGCCTTCATTCTACATCAAAAGTTTGATAATTGAATACATTTCAGTGTTGCAAGTTCAAGTAAAATGTTGAAGATAATTTTTCTCTTAGTAATCACTCACTTTAACTAACTTTCAAAGATTAACCACCTACTTGGACTCATCATGCCTGTGTAATACTTTATGCTAAAAACCCATTTTCCGTGCTGTGAAATGAAATTCTAGCTAACACCTCCCTTTGTCTCCATTTCTAGGCATAATGAGGGGCTAACATACTTTAGAATCAAGCTTTCTGGAATGATCATGGCAGTCAAACAGATTTTCTTTATTAATTACTAATCCACAAATTGTTACTTTATTACAACATCCTTTCCATGACAAATGAAGGCATTTATTGAATATGGAAATTTTATTATGTGGAAACGATAAAGTAGGGAATCATTGCAATATATAGTGACCGTGTCCTTGTAATTAAAGATTTTTTCCAAGTCCTCATGAAGGAGTGTACTCTCTGGAGTTCTCGCGCTTCCTCTTTTGTGTGTGGTACGGGGGTATTGTATCTCCAAGCCACACTCCCGGCCCTACTTTTTATTCTTTATTTTGAGAGGGGGTCTCACTCAGCCTCCCACTGTGGTTCCTCTTGGTAATTGACAGCTTTTTAAAGTAGGGGATGTGTTTGGAAGCTTTGTGTCTTTGCATGTGAAATGTAATGGGGGTTCTGGAATCCGTCCCAGGCCCCAACAGTTCTTTTCAAATACAGATGTACTGTCATCCAATAGGCTTACATAGGTTTACTGCCATCTTGTGCATATTGATAATATGATTTTTTTTATACTTTGTTGAAAATTAACAGACTTAGCCACTTTATGCCTTTTTTATTTTACTCATTTCTTTTAAATGACTGGGGATTGATCCCAGGGACAGTCTACTACTGAGCTATAGCCTCAGCCTTATAAAATAATTTTTAAAAAAGTGTTAAGATGGTAGGCTCCCTAAATGAACTTGGCCATCCTCCTACCTCACCTTCCCTAGTACTTGAGATTACAGGCATGTGGGTAGCCTTTATGTATTTTTATTTATAATTACTATTATTATTATTATTATTATTATTATTATTGTGTTACTGGGGATGGAAGCCAGGGACATTCTACCTCCGAGCTACACCCCCAGCCCTATTATTTTTTTCCTTTGTTTTGAAACAGGGTCTCACTGAGCTGCAAAGGGCCTCACTAAGTAGCTGAGGCTGTCTGTGAACCATGATCCTCCTGTCTCGGCCTCTCAAATGCTGGGATTACAAGCTTGTTAGCTATTCAGAGCTTGGTATGGACTTGTTAGCTTCAAAGACTAGGTGCATTAGGGCCAGGATGCTAGATATTAGAAATGAACAGACAACAAAAAGGCTAAATGTGTTGGTCACAAATTCCCAGGTCTTTTACCTGTTACTTGCCATGATTTTTGCTTTCTTTACTTCCTACCTCTATGTTCTCATAACAGCCACAGAGCTCATCTTTATCACAGAGATGGGTACACAGATGGGGCACCGATGCAAAACTAATTTACTTCAGGCGGACAGACTGGCCTTGTATCCTTTATTTTATTTTTTTGGAACCCAGGGGCATTCTACCTCCGCACTACACCCTGAGCCCTATTTTTTATCCTTTATTCTGAAACCGGATCTCACTGAGTTGCAGAGGGCCTCACTAAGCAGCTGAGGCTGTCTGCGAACCGCAATCCTCCTTTCTCAGCCTCCCGAATGCTGGGATTACAAGTGTGCGCCACCACGCCTGGCTTCTTGCCTTCTTTTAGAAGCTAAAAATCTTCAGGAAAAGAAGAAAACTCACCTGTTGAAATATACCTAAAACTAACATTCCTAAACTGTTAGTTCCGCTTGCTAAAAGCTGTGCTCAAAAGAGTACGAACTAGTTGTACCCTTTGTCCAGGGAATTAGCCTGACATTCTGTCGAGGGTTACTGCTGTCTTCCCCACTGGTTTGTAGTTTGTAAGCTCTGTGAAAGCATGGGTCAGGCTTCACTTTCGTTGTTTGCCATTTTATCTCTAAGCCCTACTAGCGTACTAGCTCGCCTTTTTTTAAAAACTGGGTATTAAACCCAGGTAACATTCTGCCAACCAGTTATACCTCTAGCTCTTTTTCTTTTGCAACAGGGTCTCACGCCCGCCATTTTGGTACACACCTGTAGCCCCGGGACTTTGGGAGATCCAGACAGCAGGGCTATAGGTTCAAGCCAGCCTTAGGAATAGAATGAGGCCCTCAGCAATATAGCAGGTCTGTTTAAAAAAAAAATAAGATAAAAGGCCTGGAGGTGTAGTTTTGATGTAGAATGCCACTGAGTTAGATCTTCAGTACCAAAAATAAAATAAAATAAAATAAAATAAAGTTGCGGAGGCTGGTCTTTAAAGCCGCAATCCTCCAGCTCAGTAACTGAACTTTTTTAAACAAGTATTTTTAAAGAAGGTTGAATTTTAAATGTGGCTGAATGAATGAGTCAATCCATCAGTTGCTACGTTGGATCAATGCTCGCTCTCCTTTACAAAATGATTGATAATGATGTTTTGATTTGGCAAGTTTATTTTGCTTGAAGAATTTTACTTAGATGACAGTGCACTAGCTAGGCAAAATCGTTTGAAATTTGATATGAGAAAAAATCAGACACTGAAGTTCTCCAAACTCCATCTTCTGTGTGTCTCTGTGTATACGCATGTCTGAGTATTCAAATTACTGCGTTTTCAAGTGAATTTATTTGTAATGGCTATTTTCAGCTAACAGAAAATTTTACAAAAAGTTTTGATAAGTGTGATGTTATTAAACAAGGAACTTTCTTCATTTCTGTGAAGTGTCATGAATGATTAAATAGTGGATCAGAAAGTTCTATATCTTTAAAGAAGCTACTACGCTAAGACTTTGCTTGTATTCTTATTGGGTAAGTGCACATTACACAGGTAAATGTATACATAATTTACACATGACCGAAGACTTGAATGTTGTTTACTTCTGATAATCACTTGATGACTCTTCAACACATAGGAAGAGAATTTAGGGAGTAAAGCATTGGTTCAGAACATTCAGTTTCCTGCAACAAAATAGCCTTCCAGCTCAAAGAATTTCAGAACACAGATTTTCAATTCAGGACAACAATTATTAACTAAAGATGGAGTTGAATCTAATTGAAAACGATATTCTAGAGACATTTGGCACAGTACTTCACTCCTATGGCTGCATTATATGCGCCTTCACACGACAGTATTGATTAAACAGTGAAGATCGACCCTTTGTCACCATTGGAGTTAAGTAGTCATTGGTAAGAGGAATTGGGACACAGAAAATGTGATGCCTTGACTCGCTTTTATTTATCTCTCTTCTCTCCCTCTCTCTCCTCTCTTTCTTTAATATAGACTCTTATTTATGTTTCTTTATTTAAACCTCTTTGTTTAGGTATAAATTACATATAATATATTGCAAATGTTTAATGAGTCCAGTTAACTAAGTTTTCCATATGTGAAAAACCACCTTCATAATAAAAAATAAATATATCCATAACCCCTAAAGAGATTATGTTCCTTGCCATATACCATTTCTGTCTTCTCTTTCCCATATCAGGAATCAGCTTGCATTTTCACCAGTTTTATGAAGATTTTCTTTGGAATTGATTTTTTTGTGTGTGTGTGGTACTGGGGTTCCTGGAAGCCCTTCTACCTCCGGGCTACACTCCCAGACCTATCTTATATTTTTTATTTGGAAACAGGGTCTCCTAAGCCAGTGCGTGCGGCTGGCTTCGAACCTGCGTGATCCTCCTGCCTTGGCCTCCCAAGTGCGGGGATTACAAGCGTGCGCCACCACGCCCGGCAGGAATTGATATTTAATAGAAGATACCAGTGAAGCCATAGTTTGGGACTTTGTCCTTTTTTTTCATTTTTAGTTCAGTAAACCTCAAAGAACCAAATTTTGGTTTGTTCGATTGTTCTATGATGTTTTCATATTCTTTATATTCTCTCATTTTCCTTTCAACTTTTATTATTTTTCTTCTGCTTACTTTGGATCGATCTCTCTCTCTCTCTCTCTCTCTCTCTCTGTGTGTGTGTGTGTGTGTGTTACTGGGGATTGAACCTAGGAACTTTCTACCTCTGACTTTCATACCCAGCCCTACTTTATTCTCCCTGTTTGTGTGTATGTGTGTATGTGTGTGTGTGTGGGGGGTATTGGAGCTTGAACCAGGGGTATTCTAACTCTGAGCTACACCCCCAGCCCTATTTTATTTTTATTTTTGAAACATGGTCATACTAGATTGATGAGTCTCACTTCTTGCTGCGGCTGTCCTTGAACCTGAGATCTTTCTGTCTCAAGCCTCCCAAGTATTGCGATTACCAGAGTGTGCCACTGTGCTTGGCTTGGGTTTCTGTTTTTGTTTGCCTAAGCTTGCATCTAATGGTCATTGATTTGAGCACTTCTTATTTTACAATAAAGGTATTCATTGTTCTAAATTTCTCCTCTTATGAATGTTTTAGTGCTATCCCACAAATTTAGATATGTTGTGATTTTATTTTCCTTTAGCTTAAAATTGTTTCTAGTTTTTCTTTTGATTTGTTCTTTTTTTTGACAGTACTGGGGATGGAATCTAGGGGCATTCTACCTCTGAGCTACATCCCTAGCCCTATTTTTTCTTTTTTATTTTGAAACAGGGTCTCAATAAGTTGGGGACCGTCTCACTAAGTAGCTGTGGCTGGCTGTGAACCTGAGATCCTCCTGGCTCAGCCTCCCAAGTACTGGGATTACAAACATGCACCAGCACACTCAGCTTGCTTTGTTACTTTTTGAGCTCCTAAAGTATTCAAAACCTTTTTTTTTTTTTGGTGCTACTGGACTTTCTGGAAACCCTTTTACCTCCAGGCTATACTCCCAGGCCTATTTTATACTTTTTTTTAAAATTTGGAAACGGTCTCTTAAGCCAGCGAGTCTGGCTTCGAACCTGCGCGCATGATCCTCCTGTCTCCGCCTTCCAAGCGCAGGGATTACAAGCGTGTGCCACCACGCCCGGCCAAAAACTTTTTAAGGAAAATGTTATTGTTGGATTATAGTTATACATTGGGGTGAGATGCAAAGTAATACACTAATGTATTTTGGTCTCTTTGATCCATTACTTATTTAACAGTATATTATTTATTTTGTAAATATTTGGGGGTATTCCAGAAATCTTTGCATTTTGTTTTCTCATTTAATTCTGCTGTGGTCAGAGAACATCATGACTGAGTTCTTTTAAATTTATTGAGACTTTATTTTGCGGTAAATATACTATGTGTTCATGAGAAGAATATGCGTTCTGTTGTGAGGCTGCGAGTTGTTCAGGTGTTCCATATTTCTTGTCGATTTTCTGTCTTTGTCTATCAATTAGTGAGAGTGGGACATTAAAATCTGTGTCTAATTGTGGATTTTTCTGTTTCTCCTTGCCTTTCTGTTGGTTTTTGCTCTATGTATTTTGAAGCTCTGTTATTACAGGCATTAATGTTCAGAGTTGTTTTATCTTTCTGATTAATTGACCCCATTATCACTATGAAATGATCCGTTAATCCCTAGAAATATTTTTGCTCTAAAATCCACTTTGTTTGATATTAATATGGCTACTCAACCTTTTGACTAGTGTTCCTATGGTTTATCTTCTTGTATCCTTTCACAGAACACTATTTTCCCTTCTCTTTGGCTGCTTTTAATGTTTTCTCATTATCACTGGTTTTCAGTAATTCAATAAAGATGTGCCCTGGTGTAGTTTTCTTCGGGTTTCTTTTGCTGGCGTTGGTTGAGCTTTTTTGGAATGGTGGATCTATAGTTTTTTTTTTAAATCAAATCTGTATAATTTTGTGCCATTATATCTTCCGGTATTTGTCATCCCTTATTCTTTTTTCACTTGGGATTGAAATAAAAATCAACTTCCTGATAACTGCTTTTCTGTGTCCCTATTTCCTCCTACTGAGAATGGACACAGAGGGCCTACCCTCCCAGACATTGGTGCCAAGGTGCCAATGAAATTAATACTGACTGGTTCCAGACTAATACAGCCTAGCAAAATTTACATAGGTATATTTCCTGCCCACTCTCTAGTCTGTTTCCCAAATTTTAGTGGAGCGAAGAGCAGTAAAACCTTTCTTTTTGGGGTTTTTATTATCATTGATACTCTTTTTATTTTTGTTTGTTTTTTCAGTTTCATTTTGGAAAGGTCTACAGCATATGTCTTCTAGTGTAGTGATATTTCCATCTGTAACATCTAATTTGTCATTCATTCTACCCAGTCAATTTTTTCTGCTCAGAAATTGAGCAGATTTTTATTTCTAGATGTTCAATTTGGACCTTTTAATATCATCCAGGTCTCTAATATTTTCAACATGTGGAATCATGTTAAAATAACTTCATGCTCTGGTATACTTTCAGCATCTAGGACAGTTTCTTTTTTAAAAAATTTTTTATTGGTGCATTATATTCAAACATCATATTGGGGTAAAAAACTTGTGTGTACATACATGTACACATCACTGATTTAACCCCTACCCAATTCCCATCCCTTTCCCTCCCCATCCCTCCTTCCCTTGCTTGGCTTAGTGGTTGACTTTGATATCTTTAAGTACATTGTGTGTTTTAGAGATTTTCCTCTTCCCCCCTCCTTTAGGTTGTCTTGTTTGCTCTTCCATAGGATTTCCTTTTTCATCTAGAGTTCCTCCTATGACCCATTTCTCCCTACCTTTCACATATTAGGGAAAGCATCTGATTTCTTATTTTTTGTGACTGACTAATCTCACTTAGCATAATGTCCTCCAGTTCTATCCATTTCCCTGAAAATGATGTAATTGAGGTTTTTTTTTGATGGCTAGGTAAAATTCTATTGTGTACATATCTCACAGTTTTGTGATCTTTTCATCTGTTGATGGACATCTTGGCTGGTTCCAGAGTTTGACTCTGGTGAATTGTGCAGCTGTGAACATAGATACACATGCATTAGTTTGGTAGTTTGGTTTAATTTCTTTTCAATTGATCGGTTTTCTGTTTTGTTTCATTATGAAGCATATATTCCTGCTTTTTGCATGCCTGGCAATCTGTGATTGGATGCCAGCTTTTGTGAATTTTACCTTGTTGGGTGCTGGCTATTTCCATATTTTCATAATTATTGTAGAGCTTTTCTGGGATGCAGTTAAATGACTTGGAAACAAGTTGATCCTTCTGGATCTAGTTTGTATTTGTTCGGCAAGGCCAGGGCAAGGTTTATTCTAGAACTGATTTATTCCCTACTAGGAAGGCAAGAGCCTTTTGAGAACTTTACCCAAAATTTCATTAATTATGAGATTTTCCATTCTGGCTGATAGAAACGGGTTTTTCTTTCTCCAGTGTTTTGCATGCTTCTTTTCTGGTCCCCGGGTAGGTTCTTTACATACATGTGCCATTTGGTACTCTGTTCGTACTCAAAGGTGAATCCTCTACCAACCTCCCGAGTTCTTTTTCTACGTGGCTCTCTTCTCTGGTATGTTGTCCTCTGGGTTCTATTCATTTTCAATCATCAGCTCCTCAGAATAGTGTCCACGGTGCTCTGCTTCGGTTCCTTCACCCTGAGGCATGGACTATGGACTAGAAACTTTTTTTTTTTTGGTAGTACTGGGGATGGAACCCAGGAGCATTCTACCTTTGAACTACACCCCCAGTGCTAGTTTTTATTCTTTATTTTGAAACAGGGTCTCACTGAGTGGCAAAGGGCCTCACTAAGTAGCAGAGGCTGGCTGCCAACCTTGATCCTCCTGTCTGCTTCAGCCTCCCAGATGCCGGGATTACATGTGTGCACCACCACGCCCTGCTTGGACTAGAAACTTTTAAAAACAACACGGGTGAGGGCAATGACAGGGCTACCCTCATTTGTGTACTGTCCTTCAGAGATCACTACCCGTTGTTGTCTGAAAAACAAACCATTGTTTGAAATATTTATGTCTGGGGTTTCTTCCATTTATGTATGTATGCATTTGTTTGTTAATTTTTGGTGGTACTGGGGTTCCTGGAAACCCTTTTACCTCCGGGCTACACTCCCAGACCTATTTTATATTTTTATTTGGAAACAGGGTCTCTTAAGCCAGTGCGGCTGGCTTCGAACCTGCGCGATCCTCCTGTCTCCACCTCCCAAGCGCTGGGATTACAAGGGTGTGCCACCACACCCAGCCTCTTCCATTTATTTAAAAAAATATTTTTTGCAGTACTGGGGATGAAACCCAGGGACAGTCTACCTCCTAGCTGCTCCTCCAGCCTTATTTTTTATTCTTTATTTTGAAACAGGGTCTCACTGAGTTGCAGATGGCCTCACTAAGTAGCTGAGGCTGTCCTCGAACCGCAATCCTCCAGTCTCAGCTCCCCAAATGTTGGGATTAAAAGCGTGCGCCACCATGCCCGGCTCTAAACTTCTTTGGTTAAATTGTAGTTCTTGTGGCTTGTTTTGGGCCAGGTGGTAACTCAAGGAGAATTAGAAGTCTTCTGCTCATTAAGGAAAGAAAAAAAGAAACCAGTTTGACAAGCTAATGAGAGTGACTGGGACTTTTCTGATCCTCTTTTACTCCATTCCCCCACCCCTGGGGCTCCTTGGTGAAAGTGGAGTCCTTGCACCTTTCACGCCTAGAATCTAGCTCTCATCTTTTTGTTTAGGCGGAAATCGCTTACTCAACAATTACCGTAACCTCCACTTGGCGGTCTCTGTTTCCTTTGCTCAGTTGTTATTAGACCATTCTTTTGCTTATTGAACTTGTTCCATTCATAAAAAACTGCATCCATGTAGCTTCTCCCACTTTTCAGTTTTTCCTCTTTTCCTTCTGGCTATGTGCATTTTCCCTTTATGTTGTTAATTACATCACCCTCTCTGGCCTTGGTCAAAATTCATCCTTCTGGGTTTGTATATCAAAGATTTTTGCTTCAGCACATAACAGTTTTCATTAGTAATATAATATATATTTGCTATACTTATACTCTACTTATACTTTTATCATATTTATTATAGTATAGTATATAGAGATAAATACAAAGTCCTTGAGTGGATGCCTGAAACCACAGATTCTAATGAACCTTACATGAATGTATGTATATATATACACATATGTATAAATATAGATGCATATGTTACCATATATATATGTGTGTGTGTGTGTGTGTGTACATACATACAATATTTTTTTCCAATACATACATACCTATGGCAAAGCTTACCTTATGAGTTAGGTGCTGGGCCTGGTGGTATATGCCTGTAATCCTAGTACTTAGGAAGTCAATGCTGGAGGATTGCAGGTTCAAGAGCCAACTTTAGCAATTTAGAGAGACTTTAAAAAAAAATGGCTGGGCGGGCGTGGTGGCGCATGCTTGAAATCCCAGCATTTGGGAGGCTGAGACCGGAGGATCTGGGTTTGCAGCCAGCCTCAGCTACCTAGTGAGGCCCTCTGCAACTTAGTGAGACCCTGTTTCAAAATGAAGAATGAAAAAATAGGGCAGGGGGTGGAGTTCAGAGGTCGAATGTCCTTGGGTTCCATCCCAAGACCCGAAAAAAAAAAAAAAAAAAAAAAGGGCTGGGGATGAATCTTGGGAGTAGAATGCCCCAGGGTATGATTCCCAGTATATACCATATATATATATATATATATATATATGTGTGTGTGTGTGTGTGTGTGTGTGTGTGTGTGTGTGTGTGTACATACATACAGTATTTTTTCCAATACATATATACCTATGGCAAAGTTTACCTTATGAGTTAGGTGCTGGGCATGGTGGTGCATGCTTGTAATTCCAGTACTTGAGAGGCTGAGGCAGGAGGGTCATAGGTTCGAGGACAGTCTCAGCAACTTAGGCCTTCTACAACCTAATGTTTCAAAATAAAAAGTTAGATAGGGTTAAGGTTGTAGCTCAGAGGTAGAAAACTTCTGGGTTCAATCCTGAGTACACAAAAAAGAAAGAAAAAGAAGATAGGTTTTAGTAAGAAATTCACAACAATAAGTAATAGTAGAATAGAGCAATTATAGCAATATACTGTCATAAAAGTTATGTGAGTGTGGTTTCTCCTTGTTTAAAGAGCAAGACGATGTTAATATTTTCAGACTGAGTTGGTCGTGGCTGAGGCTGTGGAGAGTGAAACTGCAGATGGGGTGACTGTACAGCACAGAATCAGATTGTTTTTTCCCTGTGGTCCTGGGGGTGGAACCCAGGGGCTTTCTACCTCTGGGTTACATTCACAGACCTATTTTCTATTTTATTTGGAAACAGGGTCTCACTAAGTTGCTGAGAACCTCACTCAGTAGCTGAGGCTGGCCTCGAACCTGTGTGATCCTCCTGTCTCAGCCTCCCAAGTGTTGGGATTGGGATTACAAACGTGTGCCACCACGCCCGGTTCCGAAATCAGAATTTTTATCCTAACAAGAACTTTACAGTTTATTCTCTCTACTAAGCAGACTTTGCCTCATCACACAGTGTTTAAGACATGTTCGTCCTGATTGTTGTAAAAACGCATATAAAGCCTCCTTATAACACATACAGTGCATAGGCTAGTTTGGGGTTATTCTCTTCAAACAACTTTGTATATTTTTGCCAGAATGTTCTCATTGGCCATGCTGGCAGGGAGACGAGAAGGCATGATAAAACCCAAGCCACCGTAAGAACAGAAGCTGCATTTGAGCTGAATGGGTGCATCAACATGGATTTTGGCAGAAAACTTAGCAATTTGACATATTTTCCTCATGATAAGTGTACTTCTGGAAGGTTTGCAGTGAACTCTTCAGTTATAAATGGACATTTCTGAAGGAATCCTTCCTTCCTTTCCTTTTTTTGTTTTTTTTTTTTGGTTCTTTGTAATACAGGGGCATTCCACCTCCAAGCTACATCACCAGCTCTAATTGTTTTTATTCTTTTTTTGAAACAGGATCTCCCTGAATTGCAAAGGGCCCCACGAAATAGCTGAGGATGTTCACGGACCGTGATCTTCTGTCTCAGCCTCCCAAATGCTGGGATTACAAGTGTCTGTCACCACGCTCCTGGCTAATCCTTTCAGATTTGTTTCAACTTCCAGTTATCTTCCCCTTTGAAACTGTATTCTGCAAAAACTGAATTAAAACTTACGGGATGTGCTGAGCATGGTGGTAGAGTCCTGCAATCCCAGTACTTGGTAGGCTGAGACAGGAAGCTTACAGGGTGGAGGCCAGTCTCAGCAATTAATGAGACCCTCCACAATTGAGTGACAGCTGATTTCAAAATAATAAGATAAAAAAGGCTGGATGTGGAGCTCAGCAGTTGAATATCCCTGGGTTTAATCTCCAGTTACCACTAAACAGCAACAACAATAACAGCAACAACAAAGATATGAGATGTAAAGACTAGAAAGCTTATTATACTCATGACATCATTGCATCCTGATTCCCCCATCTAATTCCATCGAGCAAGACTTGAAGTCCTACCTTTTTGCTGGGAATCCAGTGAAGCGAGGCTCCTGTTTGACAGTGTAAGGTCCAAGAGAATGAACTCTTCATTACTGGCTGTCTCCAGAGTTTATGTTGAAGTTGTCAAGGCCGGGAGGGATTAAGTCAGTATATTAATTCTGGATATTGCCGGAACTAAATTTAGGAAGATAAAAGCAGAAACGGGGAAGATTTTTAATCTTTGTCTTAAGATTTATTTTATATGATGGAAAAATCTAATTACCTTGATGTGCAATTTAAATAAATAGAAGAAATGCAAATCCGAACTAAAAATTCATCTTTTAGAAATCATCAGTACTTATTTCATACATTTATTTTTTTCACAGAGATACTATGGGCAAAGCTTCTGGCATGTGCCCATGAGAGACTGTGTTTTTTGCTCGCTGACTGTTTTGCATTTTACAGTTGGCTAGTCAAGTGCTGACTAATGAATGCCCTAAAAGGTCTGTGTCAGAAAATAAATTCAACAGCTTCTATACCCAAGCAACCTGGGAGGCAGGTCACCTTTTTGAGGTATAGCTCTTTCTTGAAATCGAAAAGTAAACTATGTAAAGGATCTAAGATCTCAGGTCACAATGTTTCCTTGGTTGTCAACAAAGAGAACTATAGGTAGGCTGGGTGCTTCCATGCTGGTAGGCCTCACCGCACCATAGTACTGTGTTTGTTGTTTGTATGCTCTTAACTGTCAGGGTGATGTTGCGTACAGGCTGGTAACATCATACAAAATGGCTCTGATTCATTTTTGTGTGCCTCCCTTTACTAATAAAAGATGGGGATAATAATAATACGTCCTGGGCTGGCTGTGGAGGTACGTTAATTCAATCAAAGCAAAGCACTAGAAATAGAGCCTGGCACATAGTAGGTGCTCACTGAATCTTGATTGATAGTACTCATAGTGACAGTCTCTCTGTAAGTCTAGCCTTTCCCCCTTGTTTCCATTTTAGTATACAAATTATACAGTAACACCATTCCCTGCTAAATATTCAATTCCATAATTTGGCAATTACAGAGATACTCCTTCATTCATTTCCCTTGTCCTTCCTTCCTTCTCCTTTTTGTTTTCTGCTTCCTTCCCAGGGGAATTCTCCCTCCGAACTCCACCCCCAGCCATTTTTCTTTATTTTTTATTTTGAAACAGGGCCTCGCTAAGTAGCTGAGGCTGGCTTCGAACCTGCGTGATCCTCCTGTCTCAGCCTCCCAAGTGCCTGGATTCCAAACGTGCGCCACCATGCCCAGCCTATTTTTTAATTTTTTATGTTTTGGTACTGGGAATGGAACCCAGGGGCATTCTCCCTCCGAGCTTCCCCCGGTCCTACTTTTTATTCTTTTTTTATTTTTCGAAACAGGGTCTCACTGAGTTGTGAAGGGCCTCGCTAAGTAGCTGAGGCTGTCTGCGGTCCTCTGGTCTCTGCCTCCTGAATTCTGGGATTATAAGCGTGGGCCACTGCGCCTGGCTTCACCTTGCTCTCTTTTGATTGAGGCAGGCAGGGTGTGATAGTGTACACTTTGTAATCCCAGTATTTAAGAGGCTGAGATGGGGATTACTGGTTAGATGACAGTGTCCAATAAGTTAATGAGATTCTATTTCAATTTTATTAAGTAAAATTTAAAAAGGGCTGAGGCTGAGAGAGTAACTCAGAGGTAGAGTACCCATGGGTTCAAACCTCAGTACCACACATATGCATATGTGTACACATACATGCACATACAAATCTTTATACCTCTGACCTACGTCCGTAGCCCTTTTGATTTTTTAAATTTTCAGACAGGGTCTCGCTCAGTTGCTGAAGGTTTTGCCAAGTTGCTGAGGCCACAAACCTGTAATCTTCTTGTCTCAGCCTACCAAGTACTAGGATTATAGGTGTGTGCCAGTGCTCTCAGTATTTTTTTTTAAAGAAGAATATTCTAATCGTCTATTTTGATCTGTGCATGTGTAAGTGTCTATTCATTATGCTAGTTCTGGAGTTACCTGTAATTTTTCAGGCATGGGGACGCTCAGCTCATTTTTAAAAATGCCATAACTGATACAGTGATTATATACAGCGTATAGGACTTCAGGAACCAAGTATAGTTGTTGATGTATTTGTAGCTTTTATTCCTGCTCAGTTCAAATAAATGAGTTTTCATTAGGAAAAACATAGAAGAAATATGAGGTCTATATGAGTGAATATTGATACAATTATTGCTTTATTTAAAATCATAATAAAAATACAAACTACCTACTAATTCATTATGAAAATGGTTACAAAGCACAGCGGCATAAATGGCATTCTTTTAAAATTTTTTATATTGACAGAATTCCTGTCACAATCTCAGGAAGAAATTTCTTATCCAAATTAAAACTAAGTACAAAATATTATTTAAGAGTTTCCGGGGGACAAATGCTTTTAATGGAGTTGTCAATACTCAGCCCATTTTGGGAGAAATGAAGCTGACGAAATTGAATAACTTTTAGTTAGTAGATTCTCTTCAAAAACTTTTATAACTTTTCTGAAAATCAAAATTTTGGCTCCCATGTAATATTTTGCCTAGGCTTTTAAATATTTGTTTTATTTAGTTGTCTTAAAAGTTCTTCCCATGTGAGTCCAAATGGATGTTTTTGCTTTCCATGGGCTCGGAGTTGTCTACTTTCAATTTTGAAACAATTTTTTAGGAGTTACATCTCTGAATATGTGTTTTCCAAGAGCTCCAAATCTGCTGTACCAATGACCTTTTAGTGATAGCTCGTTCCCGAATGGAGAATTGTTTGCCAACTCAGTAACACTAGTTAAAAGCACTGATGGTGAAATTAACTTAAATTGTTGGTTGAGTTTTATGTATTTTTTTTCCTGCAAAAAGTATGTTATAATAATACCTTATTCACCGTGTGGGTATAATTTTCAGTTTTAGGTGATTTATACTTTTGAAATTTTAAAGGAGTGAATCACTTTGTTTTGTCAGATTAATTTTGTAGCTACATCAGAAACCTAAATGATGCGTTTATTTATAAAAGCTACTTGAAGTAGATATATGGCAAGTCATTGTGAGGTGAAGTATCTCCCGAGTGATAATCATAGCCATTTAGAGGTTATTTGTGTGTTGTAAAGATAGTAATCACAACAACAGATATTTAAATTACTCTATTTAATACAAACAGCAATCATATGTCTGGGTACATTGCTTCAATAACAAGAGTAATTTTAAACAAAATTACATGTACTCACTGTTTTCTGCGTTCCTATTGCTACTCTGAGTCCTTGTCTCACAACTGGGATCATTCTCTCTGTCCTCTTCCTCCCCCCAGCCCCAGTTCCATTAAGCATCCCAGATTTGAGTTCTTTATGGTAGAAGCAATATAAAAACCCGAGGGCACTGGGGACCTAGACCTTACTACGTCAAATTTGCAGTATAGGCGGGAGAGGTGATTTTGACAGGTAACTGTAATTTGGTAATTGAAATGTGTTGCAAAAGGGAGGAGTTCAGAAATCATGGGAGACTGTAACAGAACAAACATAACCTTAGCTAAGAGCAGATATGTCGGATAGGAGATGGTAGATAAAGAAGAAAGAGGGAGCTGGGCCCAGTGCGCCTATTATCTCAGCGCTTGGGAGGTGGACAGAATTGCGAGTTGGAGGACAGCCTTAGCAACTGAGATCATGTTTCAAAATTTAAAAAAGAAGAGAAAAGAAACAAGAAGAAGGGAGGGAGGGCGGGCTAGGTTGGGAGGACTTGCTGTATACAGAGTAAAGGGTGAGCTGGCAAGACCAAGATTAAAAAATGCTTCGGCTTTAACCTGCATTGTTACAGTGATAAAGACCCTTGCAAGCAGATTTCAGAAGTTTTCCAGCTCGGGGTCTAATCAGACGTAAATGTGAACCCCAGCTCTGTCATTATTACCTTTGTGGCTTTAAGCCAGTCTTATTGACTGTAAACATCGATTCCCTTATGTATGACATAGGACAGTATATTTCTATACCTAGGATTGTGAGGATTTGAACAAAGAGCTGTGTGTAAAGCTCTTAGCATAGTGCTCTGGACATAATAAATGCTCAGGAAATGGTAGCTGTTATTTAGGTAGAATAGACCAAATTCGCTCATCTCTGTGAGCCTTTCCTTAAGCCTTTGTTGGCTTCGCCAATCATTCCTGAATAGTACAAGTTCACAACCTTTTTTGAAATTCCAAGTTCAGAACTTTGAAAACGGATATAGAATTTGGCCACCAACCCTGACCTACTTGAGGTTGTTTCTAGTCTTTCTCCTGTTTAGTGGAATGTTCATGATTCACTGTTACTTGTGAATGTATTTGAGGCAGTGTGGTAGCCCAGATCTTGCTTGGGTGTGTTTTGTAATATATGATGATACACATAATGTATTTCTTTAACAAATAAAGACCATTCTGAATTCTGAAATACAACTGGCTTCAAGAGTACCCAAAGCCTGGTTTCTTTCTTGTGTCTCTCTGGGAATGGAAAGATCGTGAGGACCCCCAGTGGTTTTTAACCTTAGTCTTGACTACTCCTCGTGATTTTTTAATTCTTTATTTTGAAACAGGCTCTCACTAAGTTGCAGAGGGCCTCAATAAGTAGCTGAGGCTGTTGGCAAAGCACAGTCCTCCTGTCTCAGCCTCCCAAATGCTGGGATTACAAGCGTGCACCAACACACCTGGCTACAGTTCAGCATTTAATTATTTGTTTTTTATGAGGTTAGGTTCTTCTCTGGTTGGATTGTAAAACCTTTCAGGGAAGAATCTTATCTTAAGCTTCTACTAGCCATAAAGTGTTGGCTGATACTTGATTGATATTTGCTTGATTCATTTGTCTTTTTTAAAAACAGAGAAGGTAGAAATGTATGTATTGAATATTGAGCTCTACTCCTTTTTGTGTCTAAAGGCATCTGCTATGTGCTGAGTATAGCGTTTGATTTCAAACATTTGTGTTGATATAAAACTAGATTTATTTTTCATTCTTTTTTGTGGTACTGAGGATGGACCAGGGGCATTCTACCTCTGAGCTACACCCCCAGCTTTATTTTTATACTTTATTTTGAAACAGGGTCTCCCTGAGTTGCAAAAGGCCCCACTAAGTACCTAAGGCTGGCCACGAATGAAAGGATCCTCCTTTCTCAGCCTCCCAAATGCTGGGACTACAAGCTTGTGCCACCACTCCTGGCTCTTTTTTTTTTTTTTAAATTATAGACTAAGAAAAAAAGAACTTTCATATCCAAATCATTTTCCGACTTGAAATGGTTTAGTACAAACCAAACAAACATTATTTCTACTACGTGTAAAAATCTGGATTATTCCTGCTATTGTTTTTGCTTAATTCAGGTATTGAGTAACTTCCTCCAGTTCATTAGTATAAACCTTTTTGAAGACCTGAGCAGCAAACATACATTTCCGGAACCATTTGCTCTTCTTCCAGAAATTGATCGTGCTTAATAAACAGAGAGACTGCTGGATTCCCCCACCTCAGTCAACTCTTGGGGCACTTCAAGTTGAGGCTCATGGCCAGACAGTTTCCTTAAGATTGAGCGTATTTTGTTATGAGGAACTAACAAAATTAATCCGGGGAAGTAACAGTCTTGCTTCTTAAAAACCGAAGCCCTGCACTTTGACACCATCATTGATCTCTTGTACATGAATATTTTGTTCTTTGTAAATTGAAAGGACATCCTGAGGAAAGAACTCCGGTGGGTTAAAGTTGGAGAATTTGGAATTGACACTCTTTCTGAGATGGCATGCTTATGGTTACAAATATAAAAAGGCATTCCTTTACTAAACTGCTGAGATGGACAGTTTGCGATGTTAGCGATAGCAACACAAGGTGGGAAACTGGACCTTACTGTCTGTAACGTCTTCATCTTCTTACCTAGTAGGCTTTTGAGCTTTGAGGGTAGGGCCTTGTCTCTTTGAATCCCCATTGCCTAGTGCACTGCTGACTGATCTAGCATCATTTTGTAAGTGCTAATGGTGATAGAGGAAAATACCGTGTAGAATGATGTATGGGTGTTTGCAGATGACCCTTACTGCTGGAAAGGAGATAAAAATGTTTGGGGGTAATTTTAAATATAGGCAGTAAATATTTCAATGATCATAAAAGCCAAAATTTGTTGTCCTCCTGTCATTTTTGAAGCAAGCCTTTATGTTGAGCTCACTTCTAAAAATCATATTATGGCTAGTTTTCTTGGTGAAATAAACAGGAGTGAGAGACGCTCAACTAACACAATCTCTTTATGGTAAGGTATTTGAATGCCAGCACAGAGTGTTCAGCTCGGTGGTTGGATGGCCTTGAATTTTCCTGATGGTTCTTATTGGGTTTTAATGTTTAGAGTATCCTATATGGGGAAGTGGGGAAAGGGAAGTGGGGAGGGAGTGGAGGGGAAGCCCACTAAGAGCTGAGTGTATGTATTTCACTATCACTGTGAACTGCATTATGGTGTGAGACTATAATGCACCAACAAAAGTATTAAAAATGATAAGTGAGGGGATGGGAGGGGAGAAGAAGGAAACTCTCTAAAGCACAGGATGTACTTCAACATATCGAAGTCAACCACTAAGCCAAGCATGGGAGGGAGGGATGGGGAGGGAATGGGGTGGGAACTGGGTAGGGGTTAAATTGTTGATATGTCCATGTATGTACACACAAGCTTTTTGCCCCAATATGATGTATGAATACAATGCACCATTAAAACAATTTAAAAATTTTTGAAAAAATAAAACTCTATCATCATATATGACAAAAAGCTAGCATAAACATAATGTTCAGAATACAGGGTCTTGGAAGATGAAAGGCAGGCCTTTGAATAGTGACTGCTTCCTTCTCTTACTACCACTGATCTGAATAATTACTGGGCAAGGATATCCTCATGAGAAATCAAACCCTGGATCAATGGTTGATGTTGATCACCTCTGTCAAGGTCTTTCTAAGTTGGAAAGTATTTGTTGGCTCTAATAGAGTACTGCTTTATCATAAATCACAACTCTCAGAATCTTTTATTGTGATTGGTCCTTTTTCTCTCTAATCTTTACCTAAACTGTAGCTTCCTTCAGGAAGGAACATGCGTACCTTGTTCAGCATTGTGCTCCTAGTGCCCAGCATGGAACAGGTGCATTGTAGATGCTCAAATATTTGTCCAATGAGTCCTAGTGCTCTTGCCCTTCTTGGAGAGCAAGAAAACTAAAAGCCTGGTGAATAATTGACGCTTCTTTGTGGTAATGGCCCACTTATTGATTTTCTTTAAGAGAGAAGAAAATTACCAAATAGTGTGACTAAGTTTTTGAGTTGGTAGTTGAGAGTTTTGAATTATATGCAATTTAGTTGTCCAATTTCTCTGGTACTAGAGTAATTGCAAGATGTTTATAAAGCATTGTATTACCATGTAACATTAGCCATAAGAGAGTTGAATCTTTACATCTTGCTGTTTTTGTTAATTTCTGCCTGATTGAGAAAATTAAAACTTAATTTTCTTGCAATAATGATCTCTTGCATTGCAATCAGAACTACAGCATTAGAGTTTATAAGTTAGTCAGCCATTTCTCTTATTCTTAAGGGGTTGAGGCTCCAGAGTGATTCTTTTATAATTATACAATACTCATACAATACTGTACTAAGTTATATTTAATATAGCTGATCATAAATGAAGTTTAATAAACTCCGATTGCTTGACTAATACACAATCTGATTGCTTTTTCAGAGTTGATTTTAATGAAAATCTATGGTCACTATACTTCCTGGTGTAAGCTGCCCTCGTTGTAATGACCATTATCATTAGATTTGCATAATAAAAACTTGCTAAAATGACTTTAATCAGTGCTTTTAATTCAAGAGTGTGAATCTGATAAAGAATTTTTGGATCACTTTTGTCTTTTGGTTTTTAAAAATTTTTTAACTCCATAGTAGCTCTAGAGTTTGTATGCAAGGGTAAAATCCATTTATGTTGACTTCTGTATGGTATAAGAGAGAAACGTATACACCTATATCAAAATTGAAATAAGTTTGAAAGAGTATCCCTGAAGAATATAATTTTAAATTAAAATGAGTTTCTAAAAAAATGTATTAGTTTGTGGTGCAGGGTATTGGGCCCAGGGGCTCACCGTGCCAGGCGAGCATTCTACCACACAACTATACCCTGACCCTCAAAACATATTTTAATACAACCATTTTTCAAATATGTTTTAAAGGTCAGTTCACATAAAAAGACTGCTTTAGTCTTGTCAAAAAGAAGCTCTTTTGTTACAATTCTGTGAACTTTTTCTTTTTGGTGGTGTTTTTGTTATTGTGATGGAGTCCTTCTAAGTCTTTCTTTTTTGAATAATATTTAAAGTAAATTTGGGGCAATCAATTTTTAAATTGTGGATCATTTAATTATAATGTATACAATGATACCAGTGCAATTTTAGTGTACAGTGGCCAAAAAATGATCAGTTTTTTTTTTTTTTTTTTTGGTGGTACTGGGGTTCCTGGAAGCCCTTCTACCTCCAGGCTACACTCCCAGACCTATTTTATACCTTTATTTGGAAACAGGGTCTCCTAAGCCAGCATGGCTGGCTTCGAACCTGCGTGATGCCCCTGTCTCCGCCTCTCAAGCGTGGGGATTACAAGCCCGTGCCACCACGCCCGGCCCAAAATGACCAGTTCTGAAACATTTTCCTTATATCTGTTTGACAGTTTTGTTTTTCAGTCAAGCACATTTGTCTTTTTTCCCAAAGAGTTATAAAGATGAATTCTAAGTGATGTTATTATATTTATGGAATATGATACAAATAAATAATTAAGGCAGATTTTAAATGAGGGAAGTGTATGAGAAAGACCCATATTAGATCAAATATGCATAGTTATACAGTACAGTTTGTAGTTGAATCGAATTGATAAATCAAGAAATCAAGAGCACAATTTCTCCTGATGGTTCTCTATCACAAGTAATTGAGATAGTTTTTAAATGAGTCAAGTTTTCTATCTGCCTTGGTGTGCTGTACCCCGCTCATAAATGTCTATTAGGAAGAAAATTCTCTAGGAATTCACAAAAAGCATAATCCTCTTCCAGTATATATATTTTTTGACCAGAGTTTCACATTTGTTTTATGGATAGCCAAATTTTAAATTCGAAGGAAGCTCTAGAAATGGAAATTTACCTCGCAAAATGAGCATTCCCAGGAGAGACAAATAGGACATCATGGAGTGAGCACTGGGAAATGGGTTTCCAGTTTTGATTTCTATAAGGAAAGAAGAAGACAGTATTCGGGGGCCGAGTCATATAGGACTTTGGATGCCTGATTCAGGAGATCTGACTTTATAGCTTATCAAGAGGCATGGAATGTTATGGCTGGGAATATGATAGCCTTTCATGATGTTTATTGAGCTTCAAGGTTCCAGGCACTGCTCTAGGCATTAAGGGTACATCTCCAAAGCAAACATCCCGGACCTGGTAGAGTTCACATTCTTACTGGGAAAAACAGACCAACATTAATATTGAAGTGATTTAGAGATTATATTTGCTATGTCAAGTCCTGTTGGCACAAAGGAAAAGTCGAGCAAGGGAAAGCAGGTCAGAAGGGCCAAGAATGAGTGCAAGGGGCCCAAGTTTCTGTTTGAAACAGGGTGGACAGAATGGGCCTCACTGAGCAAAGCCTTGCAGGGGACCAGGGAGTAAGCATATGGCTGTGGGAGGAGTCAGCCTCCGTGGCTTATTTATTACCTTACCGGGGAGCAGGGAGGTGGTTAGTGTGACGACCTAGAAGGATCAAGGAAGTGAGGTCAGAGGACCTGAGGAGTGTGCTGAGCCATTGTATAACAACCTTGACTTACACTGGAATGGAAAATAGCCAGTGCCCAGTTTCCAGACGGGTCGCGACACACTCTTACCTTGGTTGTCATAGTATCCCCGTGTCTGTTGTGTTCACAATGAACTGTAAGAAAGCAAAGGTGGACAAATTAGTAGGACAGTAGGACAAATTAGGAAGCAGCTCCAGAACAGTAGGTGAGGGTTGATGCTAGCTTGAACTGGTTTTTGTGGATTGCTGCACTATTGCCTTGGGACTGGATAGCTGGCTGCTTGGCTACAGAGAATGAAAGAGAGGGAGGAGGTCAAGATGACATGAAAATCTTAAACCTAGACACGTGAGATGCAGGTGCAACATCAACATAAACGTTACTCTCATTTGTGAAATGTGAGGCTTTGAGCAGATTACTTCAAATTTCACTCAACTCTAATAGTCAGTGCTAGTTGGCTTAATGTGGGCAAGAAGTGTGTTAATTCCAAAAGAAGAGAATAGTGGGGGATACAGATAAACAGCTAAGTCTCTTTCCCTAAGACCAAATGGAATATCGCCACAATATTTTTCTGTTGTTTTTCCTTGTGTTTGTCTCCCATGATTAAACTGCCAACATGAATTCGATTGAGATACAGATTTGAAGCAGTTCTGACATTTGTATACTTTGACTTAGGAAATTTGACTAAAGCAAATTATATTTTCCTTTAATTTATATTCTTGCTTTGGAGACACCGATGTGTTTCCAATCTTGAGTTTGCAACCCCCAAAGATGGGAAGAAAATGAAGTCAGAGGTTGCTGGAAGGAACTATATAATCAGTCTAAAAAATCCAGGTGGACAAGCACACATCTGGATGGTGGCAGGGTTGCTTCGTGCACCTTTGATACTTTGCCACTTCTTCCTCTGATTTTGTATTGCAAGAAATCAGAGGCTTGTCATTGTGCATAACATTTTCTGTCACCCTCTAGAAACACTAAAGAGGAAGTGGCTGGTAGAGGGAGTCCTAGGGTGAATTCATCTTTCTCAAAATGGCTTCAGTTCTGATATAAGTAACCCCCCCCCCTTCTTTTCTTTTTCCGTGTCAGCAAAGATTGATTGGGGTTTGTGATAGGAACTTAGTATATAGAGATTAGAAGTTCAGATCGCTGAGGGAATCGAAGGATTAAAAGTAAGGAAAGAGCTATACATATAATAGTGTTTTTGTTCCAGCCAATTCAGGGAAAGATAATCTTTAATGGTGCAGATTTGGTGGTATTTGAAGAAAATTTCCCAAGATCCTAAAACCAAGCAGTTCTCACTTAAAATTCATATTGGGATCCTCCTCACCATTCGGGAACACTGTATTCTTAGTTAAAAGGGTTGTGAAATTTCATGACCCCGTTAGTACAAATTATTCAACGTTTTTGGTAAGAAATGCATGTATGAAATATGGCAGAATGGTTATATTTAATCCCTAACTAGTAGTTTAAAAAAACCTGGTTCTGGATGCTGGTAATCCCAGCATTTGGGAGACTGGGACAGAGGATCACTTCTTGGACAGCCTCAGCTACTTAGGCCCTTTGCAACTCAGTGAGACCCTGTTTCAAAATAAAGAATAAAAAATAGAGTTGGGGGTGTAGCTCGGAGGTAGGATGCCTCTGGGCTACATCCCCCAGTATCTCAGAAAAAAAAAAAGGTTCTTTCCTAATGACATCTCTTAGTTGACACTTTAACATGTAGTTATGTGCCATAGAAAGAAATTTACCCAAAACAGCATCAAATATATGATGATGGTCCCCTAAGGTTCTATCACCCAGTGATATCGTAGCCGTGTTAGTTCCTGTAAGTACATTCTATGATGTTTGTAGAATGAAGTCGCTTCATGTGCATTTCACAGAACAAATTCCCATCATTAGGAGGCTCATGACTATTTATTACAAATAAGAACTATGCTTCACACTGAAACGCTATCATGTATTGAAGATTCTTCTGAATCCTGGAAGATTACTAAGCGATTAGGCCTTGCTTTATTTTTGTTGTGATATGGTTCTCTAAGCAGTTGTGCCCATATATGTTATGTGGTGGTTTTCTTCAACCCTGTAATCTATTAGCTAGGATACAGGATTTCCAGTGTAGTATTGGAAGTAGGAAACTGCATTAAAAAATTCTTGGGAGATTTTGAGAAATTGGCATATGTTAACAGAATCACAGAATTTGATGCTGCTTTAGACTATTTGTAAAGTGGTCCTTTATTATTTTTTGTGATACTATAGATTAAACTCAAAGAATATAAAATATTCTGTCAATGAGTTCTACCCCTAGACTTTATCCATATATCCATCTATGTACCTGTCTGTCTACTATGTATTTATCATTTATCCATCCATCCTCGAAATGAACCTAGTGCCATTCTACCTCCAGGCCGTACCCTAGCCTTTGTTGTTGTTGTTGTTGTTATTATTATTATTATTATTATTATTATTTATTTTGAAACCAGGTCTCGCTAATTTGCTGAGGATCTAGCTACATCGCTGAGGCTAGCTTTGAATCTGCTGTCCTCCTGTTTTGGCCTCCCCGATGTTGGGATTATAGGCGTGTGCCACCATGCCTGGTTTTTAATAGTGCCCTTTAAATATCCATCAGCTGTAGCTGGGTGTGGTGGCACACGCCTATAATCTCAATATATGGGAGGCAGAAACAGGAGGATAGAAAGTTTGAGGCCAACCTTAGCAAATTGGTGAGACCCTCTTTCAAAATTATAACCTAAGACAGGTGTGGTGGTGCATGACTGTAATTCCAGTACTTGGGAGACTAACACAGAAGGATCACAGGTTCGAGGACAACCGTAGCAACTTGGTGAGGCCCTCGGCAACCTAGTGAGATCCTGTTTGAAAATAAAAAATAAAATCGGGGAAGTGTGGTTTGGAGGTAGAATGCTTCTGAGTCCAATCCTCAGTACTACTTCCACCAAAAAAAAAAGGACTAGGGTGTGGCTCAGAGTTAGAATGCCCCTGGGTTTAATCTAGAGCACCTAAGTAAATAAATGAATAAATATTCATCAGATTTCACACTGAGGCCAAACTGTTTTTATTACATTTCATTACTATTAAATGTGACATTTTCTCTATTGTATAATACAAAAAATCTGGGTGTCTTTAAAATGATTTTTCATTTCCAAACTTTGAAGAAATTTCTTTGGGCATATTATTTTGCTATATCTCTTTTCAAGTTTGAATCTTGATAGTAATATCTGATCTAGATCTGGCTTTGGGATCTTGGGAGGCAGAAGTAAAAACAAATAGATACCCTTCTCTGTAACCAAACCGAACCTTCATTTTTAATATATAAGCAGTTTTTTCTTTTCTAAAATATTTATCGTTTATATAGTAAACTTTCTAACTACAGATTATAAGATGAAAATGAGAACCTTTCAATTATTATATTGTTTTATCTATGAATTTCTTTTATCTGACTGGTTTTTCTTTTTTTTCTTTTGCTTTTAATAGAACATTCAAATAAAAACTTTGGCAGATGATGTGGTAAGGTGGTCTCAGCAGCATGATATTATATTACTTATGCATGTTGCTTTTTATTAACGTGGTTGGACATTAAAGCATTGACATATGTAATACATAAAATATATTTATACAAAGTATTGTAGGATGGAATAATCGTCAATAAAGTGACTTCTCATTTTTGAATATTAACATAAACCGTTGTGTAAACTTCCAGCAAAATTTTGATATCCTTATATTTCATAACCCAAAATTTAAAAAATTCTTTACATAAATCTAGACTCTGGAAACACAGATGTTTCCTTTTTCAGTAGCTAAACAAATTGTGAATATGTTAAGCATGAATATTGGAGGAAATTAATTTCAAACAAAGTTCACTATGTTCGTCAGATACATAGTTCTAAATTTCAAACCCTTTTATGATGTCAGGCAGAGTGTATCATAGACTTATTAAAAACCATGGGCTCAAAACTCAAAGCTGCCCTTTTATAGCTAAACGTAAAATACTGGTACACAGCGCAAAGCAAAGCCCTATGTGCTGCCTGTGTGCAAATAAGTAGAACGGTGTTAGTAGTCTAAGGAGATGCAAGTGTGTAGTTTGACTTCATTTCCTTACCAAGATACAGCTGAAACCAAAAGCCACTTTTTAGCTACAAATGAAGATCAGATATTTTGGTTAGTAGCTGCTGCTCAGCAGAAATGTCCTGTGAACCTGAACATTAGGTGGTAGGAAAAAAATGGAGAAGTGGTAGTTTGCAGGCCAGTTGCATATATAAATGCTTTCCTGTCCACCGTACGTTTTAGTTCAGTGTGACTACTGGATATGCACTCAGCTTATTTGGGATTACTTAATTTTCTTTCTTGAGGTTTGTGAAGACTATATATCTAAACCAACTTGATTTCCCTCAGAGATTTAAGACACAATTTGAGAATGTCATTCAAAAATAATTCCTAGTTTTCATATGAAGACTGAGCTAGAGACCAGAATTTACTTTTTGTCTGAAATGAGGGAGTTGGTTCAGATGATTTTTTATGGTTCTTCCCAGCTCTCAAATGTTGTGGTTTATATAATCTCTTTGTAAGCAACCATGTCCTCAAATCATTTTTGTAATCCTCAATAAGCTGCTTAAAACTGCTCATATTTCTTTCAAAGGACACCTTTTAGCTAAAAAAGGTGTTCTTTGAATCAATAAAATAAAAGATACCTTCTTTCGTTGGAGGTCACGCGCTCTTACATAAGCTGCGGTAATAGAGTCTGCGAAGCATTTTGTATTGTCGAGGTCATTTAGAAGGACTCTGGTGACCGGCAGCGAGCGCGCACTGCCGCCGGATCTAACACGCATGCATGCTTAACGTGAGCCCATGTGTGCGTGTGCTTTCTAACCAAGGCCAGAAGAAAACTGAGCCGCATTCGGTTTCATGCACGTTACTAATTCGTGATGCCCGATGTTTGCCAGTGTAGAATTGAATGGCTTGTTTGCGTGCCGCTGAAGGAGTGAACGCACTTTGTGTGAAAGACATGCTAAGTATTAGAGATTGTTTATGTGGCGAGTGGTGCAAAGTCAATATTCATAAAATATGGAATTTTTAATAATAGCATTTGTAGGAAAGATCCTTCTGTTTATGTTCCGTTCCCAGTAAGTGATGATTTTCTTTTTGTTTGGCTCATTATTTGCCCTACTTTATTATTTATTTATTTATTTATTTATTTATTTTTCTTTTTTGTGGTACTCGATATGGGACCCGGGACATTCTGCTTCCAATCCTCACCCCCAGCCCTATTTTTTTTTAATTCTTTATTTTGAAACAGAGTCTCACTTATTTGCAAAGGGCCTAAGTATTAGGTGAGGCTGGCTGTGAACCCCGGATCCTCCTGTCTCAGCCTCCCAAATGCTAGGATTACAAGTGTGCGCCACCACACCCGGCTATTCTACTTTAATTAGAGAAGAAAAAGTGGGGGGTACTAATGATAATAATAATAACAACCATAATAAATAGTAAAGCCCAGTAAACATACTTTGTTTGGAATTTTTGGGTGATACTAAGGATTGCATACAGGGCATTCTACCCCTGAGCTACAAACCCAACCCTGTTTATTTTTATTTTGAAATGGGGTCTTGCTAAGTTGCTGAGGCTGGCTAAGTTACTACACGTGTACTTTGAACCTTCGAGCCTCCCAAGTACTGGGATTTCAGGAGTGTGCCCCAGCTCCCAGGTTAAGCACTGTATTTAAATCTCACAATACCACTATTCCTATTTTAGAGAAGAGAAAATAGTTATAAGCCAGGAAAGTTTCATAGGGTTCCTCGGCCAGTAAATGGCAGTCTGGGTTCCAACTCAGTCTGGTTTTAGAGTCTGAACCACTCTACTCAACTGTTACAGTTTCATTATTCATATGTACTTGTCACAATTTTTATCATTTTTTGCAATACTGGAGATTGAACACAGGGGCTTGCATATGTTACGCAAATGGTCTTCCACAGAGTTACATCCTTAGTCTAGCTTTTGCAGTTTAAAAAAGAGAAACATTACCCTAATTTCCCTTTAGAGTTGGCTATCAGAGTACTCTTTATTTTCTTTCTCTTTTTTTCATAGTTTTTTTTTTTTTTGTGGTACTGGGGATGGAACCTAGGGGCATTGTACCTTTGAGCTATAACTCCAGCCCTATGTTTTATTCTTTTTTTCCTGTGGTACTAGGGGTGGAACCCAGGGGTTTTCTACCTCCATGCTACACCTCCAGACCTATTTTATATTTTATTTGGAAACACGGTCTCACTAAGTTGCTGAGAACCTCACTAAGCCACTGAGACTGGCTTTGAACCTGAGATCTTCCTGTCTCAGCCTCCCAAGCGCTGGGATTACAAGCGTGTGCCACCACGCCCGGCTCTACTCTTTATTTTTGAAACAGGGTCTCACTGAGTTGCAAAGGGCCTTGCTAAGTGTCTGAGGCTGGCTGCGAACCCAGAGCCTCAGGTCTCTGCCTCCCCAGTGCTGGGATTACAAGCATGCACTACCACGCCCAGCTTTTTTTCATGGTTTTAAAATTGCCACCAAAGTCACAGTATCCCTGAAACAACTACAGGATTTTGATCTGAGACTTCTTTTACCTGCTTACTCTGTAAAACAGAAATGGCAAGGGACTAAGTTTTACTTTTGAGGAATACTTTTCACCCTCAGACTTCTGAAGGCTGAAGAGGTACTTCAAGGTTGCAGAAGAGTACAATCTCTAACGGGAGCTTGCTGCTTAAAATAGCATTTTGTCAAGAGACAATAATAATATATATTATTCTAAGTACCATTTTGATGTTTCGATTCTTCATGATCATGGTTCTCAGTCCTTTTCTTAGGACTTTTTTTTTCTTCTGTTTTCAGCGTGACCGGATTACAAGTTTTAGAAAGTCTACGGTCAAAAAAGAAAAACCTCTTATTCAACATCCTATTGATTCTCAAGTTACAATGAATGAGTTTCCAGCAGCTCAGCCATTATATGATGACCGATCTTTGAATTTGTCAGAAAAGGAAGTGCTGGATCTCTTTGAAAAAATGATGGTAAGTTATCCTTCTAATTTTGTTGTAGTTTTAAAATGGATGCGTCCAGAGTAGCACTGGTTTTGAAGTAGGTGTTCTTACGTGCACTATGTTTATATCGTGTAAAAGACACAAGAAACTTGCTGATAGAAAAAACAATCCCCCAAAAGAGTAAGGTGAAATAAAACTGACATATCCAAGTTTGTCCCCCTTTCTTTCCATTCTCCTCATCCCCTTCTACTACTGTATTGATCCCTCTGAAGAAATAATTCTTACATGTGCAAAAGCATATCTATTACTAAAATTTTCAAATTCCTTGATTTTTTTTCCTGTAGAGAGAAAGAGTATAGAAAAAATGTTTTTTTCTTTCTTTTTTTTTTTTTGTAGTACTGGGGATGAAACCCAGGGATATTCTACTTCTAAGCTAATACCCCTAGCCCTATTTTCTTTTTCTTTTTCTTTTTATATTTTAATTTTTTTGTGGGTCTGGGGATGGAACCCAGGGGCATTTGACCTCTGAGCTACACCTCCTGCCCTATTTTTTATTTTTTATTTTGAAACTGGGTCTCACTGAGTTGCAGAGGGCCTCACTAAATATCTAAGGCTGTCTGCAAACCGTGATCCTCCGGTCTCAGCCTCCCAAATGCTGGGATTCCAAGCGTGCGCCACCACGCCGGCTTATTTTTATTTTGAAATAGGGTCTCACTATATTGATGAGAGTCTTACTACTTGCTGAGGCTGTCCTTGAAACTGCAATCCTCCTCTCTCAGCCTCCAAAGTCCTGGGATTACAATGTGTGCCACCACTCCCAGCTAGAAAAAATCGTTTAAATGGAAGTTCAATTTTACGAAGCAGTCAATTCTACAGGTCATATAAGGCTGTGCTAATTGGTATTCATGTTCGTTATTTCGGTGGCATAGAGAAACAGGTTACATTTCTTAGCATGTTTCTTATGTTTTTTTTTAGCTTGTGGCCTAAATTACTTCTTATGTTAGGTAAGACATGATATTTTAGTTTTTCGGTGGATTGTCGTGGAGGAGAGAAAGGAGGCACTAGGCCACATGACACTGAGAAGAACTGGAGATCCGTCTTTCATTAGTTTTCTCTCACTTGTCAGTATGAATTCTATATAAACAATTTGTGAACATTTGTAGGTGCCCTGTTCTTTCCTCAGTTTCTGGCATTTCCCGATCATGCAGCCTCCCCGCAGTTTACCACTCCTCTCTCCTCTCTTACTTGCCAAAAACAGTGGCAATAGTAACAAACAGAAATATTCCTCGAGACTGTTTCTTAGCACTTTTCATCTTTTTAGGCCTTTTTTCCTCTCTTCGCTAAAACATCATACTTACAACACTCATCTGCGGACCAATTTGGTTGCTCTCTTTTGCAGTATTCCATTCTTTGAAGGTATGGTGCCATTTTCTACTTGATTCTCTTAATTGCGCACCAATTTCTGTGTTTTTTGATTTTGCAGTAACGGTGACATCTGTGTCCTCCGCTGCCCTGCAGCTGCTCCTGCTGTTGTTCAGATGCGTATCACTGTCATGTTATTTCTTGGAGCTAATAAGATATCTTCCTATCTGGTCTCCCTCCCATCCTCCAAAATTTGCCTATGCTAACCTGCTATTGCATTATTATTCATTTTATTTGGGTTCTTGGGATTGAACCCAGGGGCATTCTTCCCCTGAATTATACCCCCAGCCCTTTTTATTTTGAAACAGAGTCTTGCTAAGTTGCTGAGGCTGGCCTTGAACCTGTGATCCTCCTGTCTCAGTCTACCAAGTACTGGGATTACAGGCATGCACAACCATGCCCAGCCGCCCTATTAGTAATTCTGAAATAGATTGCTTTTCCAAACTCCAAGTGGGCCTTATGTTTTTAGTCATTTTATATGTTCATAATTTCCTCCCTCAACAATGTTCCTGTATGACTCTTTCATGTCTCTGCTTCTCCAGCCTTAGAATGCTCTCCATCTTTATTCTCTGCTGATTATTTTCTTGCTTAACTCACTGAGTAAATTGAAGGACTCACAAGAGAACTTGTAAGGCTTCCACGACCACATTTAACTTTGAGGGTCTGCACTCACATCGTCTCTCTTGCTTCCTGTGACCATACATGAACTTTCATATCTCTGGCCTTGGACTCATGTATAAGATCCCACTTTTTTTTCCCTTACCCAATCATTTCTTCAATACTTTTCTATTCTCTTTCTTTATGAATCCCTGTAGCTCATAGTCATGTGGTCCCATCTTCTCTCTCCTTCCTGAAAGAATGAAAATAGCGTTAGGGGGTTTAGGAGGGAGGTAGAAACACCAACCGGGTTATCAGAGACCGCTGCTTTATTCGGACCCGACCCGGCACCCTCCGGGCAGTCAGCCGGCCGTGGGGGGAGAGACCGACGGGCCACGCGTCTGGAGAGTTGGGCATAGTCCTGATCGGCCGGCTGAGTCACGTGGGGGATCGGAGGCACCGCTGTTTTATAGGCACGCCGATTCTCTCGCGACATCTGTAGTCTCATGACCTCTGGAGTCCGTCTTGCGATGTTTGGAGCCTCTGCTTCCAGGTTTCCGCCTCCTGTTCCCATTGCGAGATCACGTGGGGGAGGGGAGGGACCCGAAACATTACCAAGCTGTCCAGGGTAACCTCCCACTCCCACTGCAGCCATACTCCCACCTGCCCACTTCCGAAGGACTCAACCTCTCCTAGCCGAGTAGTCCCCCTATGATGACCCCTGACAGCAGGAAGTAGCTTAAGACTGTTCTCCGCCCATTATCACCAAAAGGCCGGGATGATAAATTGAGTCCCTCCCTACCCCACGTGATCTCACAGCGGGAACAGGAGGCGGAACCCTGGAAGCGAGGGATCATGAGACTCCAGGTGCCTAGAGACTCCAAACACCGTGAGACAGACTCCAGAGGTCGCAAGACTGTAGATGTCGTGAGAGAATCGGCATGCCTGTAAAGCATCCGTGCCTCCGATCCACCACGTGACTCTGCCGCCGATCAGGACTGCTCAACTCTCCAGACGAGTGGCCCATCGGTCTCTTCCCCCATGGCTGGCTGACTCCCCAGACAGTGCCGGGTCGGGTCCGAATAAAGCAGCGGACTCTGGTAATCCAGTTGGTGTTTCTACCTCCCTCCTAAACTCCCTAACGCTATTTTCAACCTTTCACTTCCTACATCTGTTGCCAGTTACTTCTCCATTTATTTACTCTCCTTTGAAACAAAGTTCCTCACAATAGCACTTTCCAATTCTCATCTTTTCGCTTCCTCTCCTGAAGTTCCTTCCTCCAACCAAGCTTCTACCCCACTTCTATTCCACAAAGACTGTTCATATCAGTGTTACCAAAGATCCTCCTGCCACGGAACCCTACGTTCAGTTATCTTCTTAGTCAACCCATCAGCAGTGTTTGATGCACATTTGAAATACTATTTTTCTGTTCAGCATGCATCTGTCTTCAACCTGTAAATGTTGGCGAGTTCCAGGGGTCTGATCAGGATAGTTGGATAGTTCAGGAACTGATCTCTGGAACTCTACACTATCTTCTTTGGTGCTTGCAACCATTTCTGTGGCTTTTGGTTTCTTTTCTGCACATAATTCTCAAATTTATCTTCAGCTTCGTTTTCACATCTGAAATCTAGACTCATACATCTAGCTTTATAATCAACATCTCTCTTTGTATGCTCAACAGACCTCTCAAGATAGCATAGTCACCTGCTGATATTCCTCTCCAAATCCTTTCCTCTAAATATCTTCCTTCCCCTTTACAGTTAACTGTGTAAAGGCTATCTGTTGACTTAGGCCCCCAAAATGTGGAAGTGCCCATTAATGCTCTCTCACCTTCAACATTCAGCTTGTTAGGAAGTTCTATTATCTGTCCCTTCAGAGAAAGGTACTTTCAACACAAGACCATTTCTAACCACCTTCACTGGTACCACCACCCTTTTCAAAGCCTTGCCTGGACTACTGCAGCAATGGCAGGACTGTTGGGACTACCATCCTCCATGGTCTCCTTACCTCCATCAGTTACCTTCTAGACTATATTGTCAACACAGAAAAACATTAATCATCTGGGCATGGTGGCAGAGACTGGAGGATCACAGGTTTGTGGATAGCCTTAGCTATTTAGTGAGGCCCTCCCCAATTTAGTGAGACCCTGTTTCAAGATAAAAGAATAGAAAATAGGGCAGGGGGTGTAACTCGGAGGTCGAATGCTCCTGGATTTCATCCCCAGTACCACACACACACAAAAAAAGAAAGACATTAATCGATTTTAAAACACGAACATCACGTCACTTGGTTCCCCGAATCTCTACTCTTACTCCCTGTCTTAGTCTAAGAAGGCCATGATACTTAGAGTAGCCTGTAAGGCTATGTCTCACCACTCCCCTTACATCTTTGAGAATATCTTCTACTACCCTCTCCCCTTGCTCGCTCTTGTTTCAATTGCATGCAGGCCTTTTAACCAGTTGTAACGCTAAGAGATCAATAGTGATCAGTAGTGATCCTGGTACTTTTCAATTTGGGCAAAGGATGCACAATATTTTCAAACTTTGTGCAACATTTCTCTTTTGTGATGTGAATGTTAATTCTAGTGTTTCACCAGAAAATTACCATTTTCCTCTTGAAATGTGTGATGGTTTTAGAAAGACTTGCTTGATGACTTCGTAAATGTGATTTTAAGGTAATGCTCAGCTGGGCGTGCTGGCACATGTCTGTAATCCTAGTATTTTGGGGGCTGAGAGAGGATGATTGCAGGTTAGAGGTGAGCCTCTGCAACTTAGTGACACCTTGTTTTAAAATTAAAACAAAAGTTAAGCCCGGCATGGTAGTGCGTTCCTGTAATCCAAGTACCTGGGAGGCTGAGATAGGAGGACCACAGGCTCAAGACCAGTCTCAGCAACTTAGTGAGACCCTGTTTAAAATTTTTTTAAAAAAGGGTTGAGGGTGTAGCTTGGAGGTAGAAAATTTCTCTCTCTCTCTCTCTCTCTCTCTGTCTGTCTGTCTGTCTTTTTTTCTCTCATTCACTCACCCTTCTCCCTTTTTTCCCACCACCTCCCTTTATCCCTCCATCCTTTCCTCCTCTCTCCTCTTTCTCGCTCTCTTCTCTTGCCTTTAAGCTCCCTGAAGATAGAGATTTACTTGAAACAACTTTCCTTTATCTTCCATCAAAGCTGGCTCTCAATAAAACCTGTTTCCTGCCAATTTGACACCAAGTGTTTGCAGTTGAGCCTAGTCTCTTGCCCCAAGGTAAAGATTCTTTGTGGTAACCAAAAGACATAACATTTCAGTTAGATAGGAGGAGTAAGTTCAATACTTCTGTTGTACAACGTGGCGACTATAGTTAATCCTACTTTGTATTCTTGAAAAATGCTAAGATTGGATGAAATATATTTGGATCACAAAAATCATAATATATGTGATAACACATATATTAATTAGCTAGATTTAGCTATTATATAATATATAGTTCAAAACATGTCATACACAATACATAGTTTTTTTTTGTTTTTTTTTTTTTTGTTTTTTTTTTTTGGTTGTACTGGAGTTCCTGGAAACCCTTCTATTTCCGGGCTACATTCCCAGACCTATTTTTATATTTTTATTTGGAAACAGGGTCTTTTAAGCCAGTGAGCTGGCTTTGAACCTACACGATCCTCCTGTCTCTGCCTCCCAAGTGCGGGGATGACAAGCGTGCGCCACCACGCCTGGCCACAATACATAGTTTTATGTCAATTAAAATCCTTATTTATATGTAAGTGTATGAATATATAAATGTACATATTTGATGAACATATATTTTTTATATCAGTCTATGATAAAGATTTGCAGCCTTCCTTTCCTTTATCAAATAAACTTTGTTCCTAGCTGGGCGTGGTGGGGCATGCTTATAATCCCAGCGCTTGGGAGGCTGAGACAGGAGGATCACACAGGTTCGAAGCCAGCCTCAGCTACTTAGTGAGACCCTGTTTCCAAATAAAGTATAAAATAGGGCTGGGAGCATAGCCTGGAGGTAGCCTCTGGGTTCTACCCCGAAGTACCACAAAAATAAATAAACTTTGTTCTTTTGTGTATTGTCTGGGTACCTCTCAGTTCACCACCATTTTCCTATCTCAATTTCCAAAAACAGTGATGACAATAATAGCAAAACCAGAAACATTTATATATGCATGAATATTTTTATATTTTATTATTGTTATTTTTGTGGTTATGGAAATTGGAACCAGGGGCATTCTACCTCCAAACTCCCAGCTCTTTTATTTTTAATCTTTAAACAGGGTCTTGGTATGTTCAAACTTGTAATATGCCTGTCTCAGTCTCCCAAGTACTGGTATTATAGGTGTTTGCCACTGTGCCCAGCATGAATGAATACCATTCATAAACACATATACAATATTTTAAATAATGGAATAATAAAATAGGAAAAGGATATCGGAGAAATATGATTTGATTAAAAGCTAAAAACCAGTCAGGCTTGGTGGCACATGCTTGTAATCCCAGTACTTGGGAGGCTGAGATCGGAGGATCGCAGGCTCATGGCCAGCCTCAGCTACTTAGCAAGGCACCGTATACATTAGTGAGACCCTGTTTCAAAATAAAGAATAAAAAAGAGGCCTGGGGGTATAGCTCGGAGGTAGAATTCCTCGGGTTTCAATCTCCAGTACCACACATACGAAAAGGTTAACAACCAAAAGATAGGAAACTTTTTAAGGATTGTATATCATCTTTGTGAGAGGTATACTTGTATCTTAAACATTGTGTATATTTTTTGTGGTACTGGGGATTGAAGTCAGGGCCATTGTACCTCCAAGCTACACACCCAGCCCTATTTTAATTTTAATATTTATTTATTTATTTATTTATTTATTTATTTATTTATTTTTGCAGTACTGGAGATTGAACCCAGGTGCATTCTACCTCCGAGTTACACCCCGAGTTCTACTTTTTAATCCTTTAATGGAAATGGTTTCACTAAGTTGTGGAGGGCCTTGCTAAGTTGCTGAGGCTGGCTGTAAACCTGGGATCCTCTTGTCTCAGCCTCCCAAGTGCTGGGATTACAATCGTGTGCCACCACGCCTGGCTTTCATTTTTATTTTGAAACAGGATCTTGCCAAGTTGCTCGGGCTGGCTTTGAACCAGCCAGCCTCCTATTTCAGCCTCCCACGTACTGGGATCACAGATTTGTGCAACCACATCCAGTGGAACATGAGCTTTATATATTGCCTTTAGTTTGACCACAGTCAACTTGCAGTGAAAACATGATTTTAGGAATAAGCAGTTTCCATTTACTGTGCATTTGTGGTCCAGCCTTGAAACTAAACCTGATTTCAGCTGAGCCTTAGGACAGTGCCACAGACTAGGTAACATTGTCATACCCCATTTGCAGATAAGGAAATGGAGGCGTAGAGAGAGGCCAAGAGGGTTGTTTTGGCAACTTGCCGATGCTAGTAAGTGGCTGAGCCAGAATGGAAACTTGGCGTACACAGATCGCAAACACTGGTATTTTTGCATCATCTATATTGAATGATGTTTTCTTTAAGTAACATATAAAATGGATATGTTTTCTTTGTATATGTTGAGTGACATATACAACAAGCAGGCAGACCATTTCCCACTGGGGTGAGAAACTTATCTGTAATTGCTTTTTACAGAGCATCCTTTGAAAAGAAAGGGGCCAACAATCTAGTATTGGGAAGCGTTAAATGTCATCATTATTACAGTTGATTGGGAGAAGGCACTTAAGTCACTCTGCTTCTAAAACACAGAAGATTTTGAGATAAGAAATTTCTCCTTTTTGTTTGACTCCTTGTGGGTGTCCTTCCTTCTACAAATGATGCAGAGATGTTCTTGTGCTATTCGATGGCAATCTTGCTTCTTTTGAATCTCCTGATGGCCCCCTTTATTGTGTTGTTCCTATTGATTGGCTTTTTTGGCCTTTGGGGAAGTACCGTACAGCTATTTAAACTGTTTGGCCTAAATACCTTATCCGTGTTTCAGGATAACATACTCTGAAATAGAAAGCTTTTTAAATAAATGGATCAAATAAAAAGACCTTATGCATTGTCATAGTAAGTGAAGTGCTTGACAGAGAATTAATTACCTTAAAATTACTAATATATTATTTGGAATTTCTGGGAAATAGATTTGTATGAAACATTTCCTTCAGAAGTTAACATAGGACAAATTCAACTATAATTCTATCTTACTCTGATAATCGAAAACTTACCGCCTGAGAATCCTAACTACCGACAACAGCTGTTATTGTTAGGCTTATACAGAGTTCACCCTTACTGCAAGATAGGACTTTTTAAAAAGTATAAGCTATTGTATTTCATTACTAATGCATCATTCTAACAATCATTTGATTTCTTCTAGCTAAGCTAAATTCTGAAATGAGTCCAGTGAAGTAAAAGATCTGTGTGACTTGGTTTCACTTTATTAATACATTAGTACATTACTAATGTTCCATTGACGCTGACATCTGTTCTGTGCGTTGATAAATCACTTTTCATACTGTGGACATTCAGTGAAGCAGTTTTAGAATTTCCGAGTAATGGTATCAATGACAATTACTGGCAGACTTAAAGCCCCAAATTATAACATTTCCGATGATTGTTTTGTGTGGAACACAAGCTGTTCATTAAGCAGCGTGCCTCCTTTAGCTTGCAAAACTAAGTTTCATCCTTAGAATATGCTCACCAGATATTAATTCAAAATTGAGAGGTAGTTCTTATATTAATTTTAAAATTTTTAAATATTTATTTATTTATTTATTTATTTTGGTGGTACTGGGGTTCCTGGAAACCCTTCTACCTCCGGGCTACACTCCCAGACACCTATTCTTATATTTTTTATTTGGAAACAGGGTCTCTTAAGCCAGTTAGGCTGGCTTCGAACCTGCGCGATCGTCCTGTTTCCGCCTCCCAAGCGCGGGGATTGCAGGTGTGCGCCACCACGCCCCTTTATATTAAATTTTATTGGTACATTGTACACATACCTTTTTTTCTGTGGGTCTGGGAATGGAACCCCGAGGCATTTGACCTCTGAACTACACACCCTGCCCTATTTTTCATTTTTTATTTTGAAACAGGGTCTCACGAAGTTGTGGAGGGCTTCACTAAGTAGCTGAGGCTGTCTGCAAACTGGGATCCTCAGGTCTCAGCCTCCTGAATGCTGGGATTACAAGTGTGCGCCGCCACCCCGGCTATAGTCATACCTCTTCAGGGGGTACAAGATGGTTGAGGCATACATTCGCTCATCACTCATTTAGCCCGCATTTACTTCTTTTTGATAGCTTTTACAGGTGAGCATACTCTTCTTTTTTCTTTACCGTCTTTGACCCCCAGTTTAAATTTGAATGGGGTTTATAATTGGAACTTTTCTCACGTTAATCAGGAGCAAATATTTTGTATGACTGCTAATGAAGATCGGATGAAATGTCTCTTCTGTTCCACTTTAAGGAAATCGATAACGCTGCAATGAAATAGTTGTCACAGCCTTTGAGCTTACTGAGAATAACGGAACTTTTTTATATAGTGAGCGGACTATTTAGGGCTTATTGATGAATAGTAATAACTTATTTTCATCCAAAATCAACCAGTGTGATTATGGTCCTTTTTTTTTTTAAATTTTTTTTTATTGGTGCACTGTATTCATACATCATAGTGGGATACATACTTTTGTAGACATACATGCACACATCGCCCAGTCAGCCCCCACCCGATCCCCACCCCATTCTCTCCCCATCCCTCCCTCCCATGCTTGGCTTAGTGGTTGACATCTAGTATTATGGCAATTTATCTAAAATTAAAAATGATAATCTCACATAACAGTTTCATTTGTCTGATACCAAGCTTTTGATGACTTAAAGAAAACATTTCAATATTTCTTTTTGCTTTCTTTCTTACCAGAGAATATTTTTTTCTTTTTTTTTAGGTGAAACTATCATATATTTATATATTTATTTTTCAGAAAAAATCTATCCTAATATGGAATATGGACTCTAGGTACCCAAAACGACCTTGAAAAAGAACAAAGCTAGAAGATATATATTTTCTGATTTCAAACCATATAAAGCTACAATAATTGAAACAGTGTAGTACTATTCTAAAGGCAGATATATAAACCATTGGAGTTAAATAAAAGCCTAGAGCTAAATTCTTCCCTATATTGTCAAGTTATTTTTGACAAGGTTTCCACGAACATTTGGTGGTGGAAATAAAAATCTTTTAACTAAATATTTTTAAAAATATTAATTACATGGAAAAGAATAAAATTGGACTCTTACCTAATCCCATATACAAATATTAACTCAAAATAGATAATAGACCTAAATATAAATCTTAAGACTATAAACATTTAGAAGAAAATCTGGGGCATAAAACCTCACAACATTGAAATTGGCAGTGATTTCTTGGTTATGATTTCAATGGCACAGGCAACAGAGGAGTATACAAACACCCTAAAAAATAAAAATAAAAAAAATTGTATATCCAAAGACAATGTAAACAGAGTTAAAAGTTACTAATAGAATGGGATAAAATATTTCCAAATGCTATATCTGAAGGTATATTAATATTCCAACTAGAAATCCTAAAAATTAACAACAATAAAGGCAAACAATACCCTTTAGAGATAGGTAAAAGACTAACATAAATAAGGAATCTCCACAGATAACCAATCTTAGTTGTCTGTTGGATGGAAAATCTTGTTTCTCTAGTTCTGGAGTGTGTTACCTATTTCTTCTTTGTAGTTAATCTCTTTGAGTATTTTCTCTAGCGCTGGTTTTGAAGACATAAATTCCTTCAGTTTCTGTTTGTCATGGAAGCTTCTTATTTCTCCATCTAATTTGATAGAAAGTTTTGCTGGGTAGGAAATTTTTGGCTGGAAGTTGTTTTCTTTCAGAGTTTGGAATATGTTACTCCAAGCCCTTCTGGCTCTCATGACTTGGTTTGGGAAGTCCAGAGTGATTCTAATTGGTTTGACTCTGAATGTCACTTGGCCCTTTGCTTTTGTTGCCTTTAAGATTCTCTGCTTGGCTTCCACATTGGTCATTTTGACAATTATGTGGCGTGGGGATCCTCTTCTCCGATCCTGTCTAAAGGGAGTTCTATAAGTTTCCTGGACCTTTGTATCAACCTCTTGCTCTATGTTTGGAAAATTTTCTGCTATTACTTCCTTGAAGAGATTGTTGATCCCTTTGGTTTCACTTTCTTTTCCCTCCTCTATTCCAATAATTCTTAGGTTAGCTCTCTTAAAATGGGCCCATATTTCTTCAATATCAGATTCCTGCTGTCGGATATTTTTTTCTAGATTAGAAACTATGAGTTCATTTTTGGATTGCTCATCTTCTAAGAGCGAGATTCTGTTCTCCATGTGTTCTAATCGGTTGTTTGTGCTTTGAATTGAGGCCTTTACTTCATTAATTGCATCCTTTATCTCTTTTTGGCTCTCTCTGAGTTTCTTTTCGAAGCACCTCTATTATTTCTACAGTTATTTTCCTGATTTGATCTTCTAGAAATCTCTGATTTTCTGTTTTATCGGGTTCTGATGTTGTGGGGTTGTGGGCATTCATTGCTCCAGTATTATTCCTCTTTCCCATGATTTAGGAAGTTTGTGCCTTCCCTGGGTTCTTCCCTTGGGTCACTATGACTTCCCTTAAGGTGTTCTGGATCTCGAGTCAGTAGTATCTCAGACCCCACTACTCCTTTACTGGGTTGTATCACAGAGTCTCCGACCCAGAGAGTCGATAGAGACTGCTTTAGACTGTGGGGGGTGCCAGGTTGCATGTTCTCCTATGGTGTGATATCTCGGCCACCGCCCCTCCCCCACTGGGTCAAGTCCCAGGGATTTCTCCTCTGTGGCCCGCAATTTGACTCACTGTTCTTGAGTACGCAGATGTAGCTGTACTGGCCTCGCTGAATTTGCTGCTGCTGCTGCCGGTAGCAATATGGCGCCGCTGCTACGCCCTCGGCTGTGGGGCTGGCGTTTTTCTTCTTGATTTTGATTTCTACTCTGAATCCCTGCAGCGTGTGCTGAGCTCGGCCACTGGGAGCTGTAGATGCTCTCTGCGCGGAGAAATCTCGCCTAGCTGTCCCGCAGTGGCTCACCTCAGCTTGCTGTGGTCGTCTGGTGAATTCGCCGCTGCTGCCGGCAATATGGCGCTCATGGTCCTTTGTTTTTGAGAAGGATGTGGAGGAAGTAGGAGATTTCCATTATAAGTTTAAAAACATAAGCATATAGAAACTTCTTAGTAGTTTAAGTTGGAATTTAATTTCTTGTGTAATTAGCTTGTGTGAGAGTCTATTAAGTAGAGTCTAGGTTGGATCAGCAACATTGGATTCACATGGATATGTCAGTGATGACTGTGTTCTAATAGTGGTAATTAAATAGTTTTGCCTTATGCAAAAGATAGGGCGAGAAGTGATTTGTGATTAATTTCTAGGTGCATTTCCTTTTTAACATTACTTTATTAGAGATAATTATTAACGGGTGAATTTACATTCAAATTTGATGTTTTACACATTCTTGGCATTGCTGGGGATGGGATCCAGGTCCTTGTGTATGCCAGACAAGCACTCTACCACGGAGTTACATCCCACTTTCTATTCAGCAACTTGTATTACTATGCTTTGCATTTTTGGCATAATTTAAGGGTAGTATAGTTATATGCAATAAGTACTACATCATCTGTCCCATATTCCATCTGTTAGAACTCTCATAAATAATCCCAAAGCTTTTAATTGTTATTTTCTCACTTTCCTTTTAATCAATTTAGATAGAATAGTTGCCTTTGGACACCAGGTGTTGTACTTTTGCCCAAACGTATTTGTTCTCCCTTGACTGCTATTAAGGGTTTCTCTTTCACCCAACATCAGTCTTTTAGAAGTTGGTTAGCTTGGATGAGAACGCTTTAGTGCTCTCGGCATAAGTAATTTTAATTAACAGTTAAACTACCATAAAATAAATTATCGTTAAAGTAGGTCTTATAGTCTATAATCAGCCATGGAAAAGTTGTCGAAAATGATTAGATTCTCAAAAACTGTCTAGGCAGCTTAATTTCCACTGGCTACATTACCATTTCCAACATCCTCACTCCATATTATTAAATGGCTATAATGCCAATATATTTCTAGACAACATATTTTATTTTATTATGCAGGCTTTGATGAAAAACTTGTAAAGGAGAAGGAAAACATACCTAGTAAATAGGCACAAAAGCTAAGTAAATCTGGCTTAATTTAATTATTTTTTTTTTACCAAGTATGATTCTCACCAAAGGATTATAACTCAGTGGGCATCTATCATAGAGTAGGAGTTCCGGGAAAAGAAACTTATGGACCTAGGTTGGCAAACTTATTCTCTCACTGGTAAACTTCACAGTTCACTGCCTCTTATCTAGGTTTGTATATATAATTGGTTAAAAATTTTACTTCCTCTGTCTTGAAAGATTCTGCTAGCATTTATCGCCTTGTGTGCTTTCCGCAAACCTTTACTTGCATTGCCCTATGTGCTCGCGGTATGAAGATGAATGTAAGACCTCTCTTACCCTCAGAGAGCTCAGAGTGTGGCCAGGAAGACAGGAGACAAATGGTTTTCACAGGACCAGGGTAGCTGGGGGTAGGCAATTTCGGTGGGTATTTAATCCTGTGCAGGGGTTGAGGAAGGGATCAAAGATCTGAGTAAACTAGGAAAGCCACATTCAATTCTGAGTTACCGGTCTTTATAATTTTGGCATCAAAATGTGCTCATACTGTGAGCACTTTAGTCCATCAGAGTGTAAGTGCGTTTAGATGGTAGGTACTGTGCCTTTTCTTTTCTTTTGTACCAGAAGCATTGTGAGTGATACCACCAAGCCTTGTTATTATTTATTTTGAAACGCCGAGTCCGTGTGTGCTGTCTTGAAACCCGTGAGCCTCCTGTTTTGGCCTCCCACGTATTGGGATTATGAGCATTTCCATCGTATCTAGCTTGTTTTAGGTTTTGAAGAAAGAGCAGTGAGCAGTTCAAAGAATATATCTTCCTTCGGGAGCTTATATTCTTATAGGGGCGATATATGGAATCATCAGGTAGAATTGCTAATGGAAAAAAAAAGGAAAAGCAAAAGCAAGTTTCCATGTCATAGTGAGGTTCACTTGATGATTCTCTGATTGTCAGAAGTTTATTTAGGTGCAGGGGTCATTGCAAATGATCCTGTTGCTCCCATAGGGATTTTATTGTGTATGGCCTGCAAGCTAAGAATGTTTTTTAATATTTTATGTCATTCTTTATTTATTGCGATATTGGGGACAGTATACCTCTAAGCAATACCCCAGCCCAGTTTTATTTATTTTTTTTAAATCTTGAAACGGGGTCTCACTAAGTTGCTGGCGGGTTCAAAATGGGCTGTAATGAGCAAGTCTTCAACAGATGTCGAAAGAAATTGGCTGTTGGCATTTAATGTGTACCCTGCCCCCCTCACATTTGTCTGCTCACACCTACTTCAGACAATATGTCTAACACCAGGGGAAAAAAAGAAGCAGGATGCGGAGAAGTTACTGGTAGGTGCGTCTGGCTACATGTGTCTTTTTCAAAAAAGTTTGTTTGAAAAAAGTTACTTTCCCATGAATCGCTCTTTTTTTGTGAATGAAAAATATGTTAAATTTCAACAATTTAAAAAAACTTTATAACGAGAAATATTTTTGTAAATTAAAAAAGGTTTTAATGGTTATATTCCTACCTTATTTGAAAACACTGTAAATATTCTATTGTATTTGAACTGCCTTATCTGGGCACAGTGGCACATACTTGTAATGTCAGTATTCAGGAGGCTTGGACAGGAGTATTGCAAGTTTGAGGTTGGCTCCAGCAACTTAGACCCTGTTGTAAAACAAAACAAGAGCTGTGCGTGGTGGCGCACGCTTGCAATCCCGGTACTTGGGAGGCAGAGACAGGAGGATCGCATAGGTTTGAAGCCAGCTTCAGCTACTTAGGGAGGCTTTCTTCAACTTACTGAGATCCTGTTTCCAAATAAAATATACAAAATAGGTCTGCGGATATATCCCAGAGGTAGAAAGCTCCTGGGTTCCACCCCCAGTACCACAAAAATCAAAAGAATAAATAAATAAAAGCAAAATGCAAAACACTAGCAACAGAACAAAACAGGGCAATGGGTATAGTAGCCTACTAGTAAGAAACAACCCCAGGATTCCATCCCTAGCACCACACACACATAAGAAAAAAACCTTCATTTTATTTGCAGCGATAATTAAAATAGCCAGACTTGGTGGCGCACGCTTCTAATCCCAGCATTTGGGAGGTGGAGACAGGAGGATCATGGTTCGAGGACGGCCTCAGCTACTTAGCGAGGCCCTTTGCAACTCTGTGAGAGCCTGTTTTAAATTAAACAATAAAAAATAAGGCTGGGGGTGTAGCTGGGAGTAGAATGCCTCTGGGTTCTATCCCTGGTATCCCCAAAACATAAACTAGATGCTCTATAATTTAAACTTCTTTGTGCAGTGGTTTGAAGTTCACATGTGGTGTAATACTCCCACTTACAGTTTTCTCATACTTTATTTTGTTATAAAAGCAATTAAAATCATTTATTTTGGTAGTGTTTTTTTCTCTGTTAAATTTTTTATTCGCGAGCTGGGCATGGTGGCACCTGCCTTTTTTTTTTTTTTTTTTTTTTTTTGGTGGTAATGGGGTTCCCGGAAGCCCTTCCTCCTCCGGGCCACACTCCCAGACCTATTTTATATTTTTGAAACAGGGTCTCCTAAGCCAGCGCGGCTGGCTTCGAACCTGCGCGATCCTCCTGTCTCCGCCTCCCAAGCGCGGGGATGACAAGCGTGCGCCACCACGCCCGGCTGGCACCTGTCTTTAATCCTCGTATTTGGGGGACTGAGACAGGTTCGAGAACAGTGTCAGCACGTAGTGAGGCTCTTATCAATCTAATGAGACCCTGTTTCCAAATAAGGAATAAAATCGGGCTGGGGGTGTAGCTTGATGCTGGGATGCCTCTGGACTCAATCCCCATTGGCACACACACGACCGCGCGCACACACAAACACACACGTTGTTTTATTAGTGACTCACATAAAATTGGTTTATATCCATTACATATTACACTTTTGAGGCAATCTAGCAAATACTGTAAACTAAGATGTTAAAAAATCTATTTTCATTCAATTATATATTAAACCTCCCACACTGAATAATTTTTCTGATACTCACATGAGCCAATTTTCTGCCATGATTTCTGTGTGTATCTTCAAACACTATTTGCTGACAAGGGATGTCCTTTAGTTTACCGCTATGGGTTTTTTGCACATATTATTTCAGCTGCTTTTACCAAGTGTTGCCTTTAGTGCCCTGGGACCTTTTGTCTTTTGCAGTTAAAGACGGAAAATTCCAGAGGCTTCTAAACATGTGCCATTAAGTTTACACAATACCAGTAAGGTACTGGATTGCATATTACGTGATTTGAATTTTTTCTGCGAATATTGAAAAGCTTTCTTCATGCTCTGATAGCTTGGATTTTAAATGGCCTGCTAATTTGAGGTGGCTTCATAATAATACCAGTAGTATTTAATTTTTTTTTTTTTTGTGGTACTGGGGGTGGAACCCAGAGGCTTTCTACCTCCAGGATATACTCCTCCAGGATATACTCCCAGACCTATTTTCTATTTTATTTGGAAACAGGGTCTCACTAGGTTGCTGAGAGCCTCACTAAGTAGTTGAGGCTGGCTTTGAACCCGTGCGATCCTCCTGTCTCAGCCTCCCAAGCGCGGGGATTGTATACAAGCGTGCTCCACCACGCCCGGCTGTATCTAATATTTTGAAGTATAATATGCATATAAAGCAACGGTCATCGGTCATCACTGGAGACTTGTTTGCACCCATATTTCGGATAGATACCTTACAATTTCCAGTCTTACGGGGACAGCGTATCAGCCTCAGGTTTTTGTTATTGTTACTGTGCGATGGATAAAAGACTCAGAATACTGAGTATAAAAGTCTAATAATTTCTTGTTCCCTGTGCTTGCATTATCGGTATTATCCTATTATCCTCAATCTGTTGTCTTCGCAGGAATCATTTGGACCTACATTTCTATATTTTTTGAGGGCTGATTTAAGTAAACCTAGACAAAATGATCCATACTCCAGCCTGCCGGGTACACGTCAACCGCAGGATGTCGCAGAATACTGGAAAGGAATAAATCTGCCCTGTGGGCTGGGGTGATGGCACACATCTATAAGCCTAGTACTTGGAACGCTGAGACAGGAGGATCACAAACTGAAGACTACTCTCAGCAATTTAGTAGAACCGGTTTCAAAATAAAAATAGAGAGCCGGGCGTGGTGGCACACACTTGTAATCCCAGCATTTGGGAGGCTGAGACCGGAGGATCGCGGTTCGCACACAGCCTCAGCTACTTAGGCCCTCCGCAACTCAGTGAGACCCGGTTTAAAAATAAAAAAAAAAAAAATTGGGCAGGGGGTGTAGCTCAGAGGTTGAATGCCCCTGGGTTCCATCCCCAGACCCACACACACACACAAAAAAAAAACAACAAAAAAACCCAAAATAAAAATAGAAAATAGGGCTGGAGGTGTGGCTTGGAGGTAGAATACTCGTGGATTCACTACTCCCCCGAAAATAAACACGTTCACACAGTATGTATATATACAAATACGAACGTATGGATCTGAAGAGGGAGCCTGTGTTTGTTCTCATGGTAAATATTAGTAAACCTTATTTCCTTTTCTCTTTGGAATAATACTGTTTCCAAAACATTAGTGAGTCCTGGATGGGATTTCTGTATTCTGGAAGCCACGGGTTGCAGGTTGAGCTCATGATTAAGGATTGTAAGAAAGTAAAAATAGCTGGGTGTGGTGGTGTCCGCCTGTAATCCCAGCATTCGGGAGGCTGAGCCCGGAGGATATCGGTTCATGAAGAGCCTCAGCTACTTAGCGGGGCCCTTCGCACCTCAGGGAGACCCTGTTTCAAATATAAAAGGACTAAAAATGAGGGCTGGTTGTGTAGCCCGTAGCTCGGAGGTACGGTGCCCCTGGGTTCCATCTCAGTACCGCCCAAAAAAAAAATATAATAAAAATAATAAGAAAATTTAAAAAAGAAAGTAAAAATAATATTTTTCTTTTCTATTACTAGAACATAGGTTCCGAATTTACCCCCCTGATGATAAAATGGTATGTAGGTATTCAAATTAGGTTTTTTTTTTTCCAAAAACAGAAAGAGATGAAGAACTTTTGTGCCATACTCAGTGGCATTCACCTAATACCCTGCCTACTTTTCTGCATTTGGTGCCATGTTACTTTCACAAATAATATATTGGGACAGTTTATTTCCTTTAACTTTGTTCCTACCCAAACACCTTTATGTTATGTGGCTACAGTCTACATAGGCAAAGTTAGCCGGGTCTCTTGAAAAGATTGGATAGAATTGATGTTGGGTAGAATTGGCCAATTATTTAACTGTAGAAAATCCCTGATACTTTAATTAGAATTTTCAAGAGAAATTTTGCTGGATGTGTGACTCATGCTTGTAATCTCAGTCCTTAGGAGGCTGAGACAGGACAATCGTATGTTTGAAGCCAGCCTCAGCAACTCAGCGAGGATATCAGCAACCTAGTGAGATTCTGCTTCCGAATAAAAAATAAAATGGGGCTGGGGTATAAAATGTTTCTCGGGTATGAAATACCTCGGGATTCAATCCCCGGTATTAAAATAAAAAGAAAGAAATCTTTTGTTCTTTTTGGCCCACAGGTGATAGATTATGGAATATTTCTTTAGAAAATAGTTAGTTTAAACACATCTTGTAAAAATCCATTAATTTAAAACCTTGAATGTAGTTGTAGGTATTGTTTATGCTAGGGTATATTTTTAGGTACTCCAGAATTGTTTTCTTCACGGGTACAGTCCTTCCAGCCTAGAAGTTGGGAGGGTGGTTGAATAATTGTAGTTAAATGGAAGAAAACAAGCATTCAGTGGTGTGGTAAAGTTCAGATTTAAAAACAGCAAGTGTAAAATCCAGCCATGAAGTAAAATGAACACATATTGCAGGAACAGAAGAACATACTTTATGGAAAATTGTAGGAAATTTTAACAGGACTGGCGTTATAGCTCAGGGGTAGACACTTGTTTAGCTTGCATGAGGCCCTGGGTTCAACCCCAGGCACGAAAAACAAAAACCTAAATTTATGGCAAATTTACACAAGTGCTAAGTTCGTCTTATATTGAAAGAAGAGATAAGATAGAAGGTTGACACTTATTTCTCATCAAGCAAATTAAATGGACAGTGATAAAGGTAGGAAAATACACAATGATGCTGAAAGCTGAGGGGAGAGTCGAAAATATGTCACCTGTTCAAAGACAGGTGACAGTGGGGGAGACAGAGATAGGAGGAGAAAGAACAGGAATCAGTGGACACGAATTCAAATGAATGAACGGGCGGCTGGTTCAACTCTCGACTTTGTCCTCTGGCTCTTTTCTACGTACGCCCTCGGCATGTTCCCGCAGGAACGTAATGGTGGAGGCTGGAGTTGTAGCTGAGTGGGAAGTCAAGCGTGTGCTTTGCACGCATGAGGCCTGGCTTCCATCCCTCCAACCAACCAACAAAACCACAAAGTAAGAATAAAATGTTTGCCGAATAGAAGGAAATTATCTATCGGGGGGAAATGTATCATGGTACATATTGAAGGAGGAAAAACTAATTTCTTATTTGCAAATGTGACTTTAAAATTTTTTTGTGTGGATTTGGGGATGGGACCCAGGAGCATTCTACTTCCGAATTACACCCCCAGCCCTATGTTTTATTCTTTATTTTGAAACAGGGTCTCACTGAGTTGCAGAGGGCCTCACTAAAGACCTGAGGCTGGCCACAAACTGCAGTCCTCCGGACTCAGCCTTCTGAATGCCGGGATTACTAGCGTGCGCCACCACGCCTGGCTAAAAATATTTTAAGTCAAGCTCATCACAGGGCTGCATGCCTGTGATTCCAGTACTTTGGGAGCAGAGACGGGAGGATCACAAGGTGGAAGCCAGTGTAGTAACTTAGACTCTGTTTCAAAATGAAAAATAAAATAGGGCTGCGGGTGTAGTTCACTTATAGAGCACCCCTGAACTCAATCCCCAGTGCCACACACGACCTCCCACAAAGTATTAAATTATTTAGAATTCAAAGGTCATTTTTAATATCACATCTCTCTCATGTATTATAGATACACTAATGTTAAACATTTTAAAAGCTTGCTTTTGTGTTTTGACTACTCTAAGAACTCAGTGTGTTAAGAAGTAGTTTCATATTCAATTATGTTGTTTAGAGTTAATACTGAATTATGAGTATTGCTCTATTTAGTTTTATTACTGTATTATAAAGCTGGAGTTAATGATTTGGAAGTATAAGCTGCCTAATTAGTAGTATGCTTTTTCATTTCTCTAAGAATGAATCGAGTCATTACAAACTCTTCCGTTCATATGAATGATACCCATTCTCAATCAATGTACGCAGCAATTTATAAGTATGAAAATGGAAATGACTCTAAAACAATTTAAAATATTTGAACAAGAGGTCATAGTATCACATTGGTTCACCAAATATTTATTAAATACTTACTGCATTCTAGGAATTTTCTTCTTGCGGGGAATACGTAGATAAGCTCCATCTTTGGCTTAGAGTTTTAAGGAAATAAATTTCTCACGTAGTTTTGATGTAAGTAGAATATGGAAGAATAGGATGAAGGCTACCATTTTCAAATGCGGCACTTGAGGGAAATCATTCTGAAGTCTGTTTTTTTATGTGGTGCTGGGGGTTGAACCCAGGGGCATTCTACCTCTGACCTACACCCCCAGCCTGATTTTTTAATTATTTATTTTGAAACAGGGGCTCACTAAGTTGCAAATGGCCTCAATCAGTAGCTGAGGCTGTCCTCAAACCCACGATCCTCCTACCTCAGCCTCTCGAATTCTGGGATTACAAGCATGAGCCATCATGCCTGGCTGAAGAGTGGGTTTGAGTACAGTCTTGAAGTATAAGGTGAGCCAGATTCAGATTCAAAGGGGAGTGGTGTTCCCAGAGGGTTAGACTGTGAGGAGATGACAGCTTTTTGGGCAGAATGAGCAGCACCCCGAGCAAAGCAATAGGAATGTGGAGCAGCGTAATGCATGCAACGAAAAGCAGACAGCTTAGTGTTAGTAAAGCCTGATGGGTAAACCAGGCGCAGTGGTGCACGCCGGTAATCCCTGTGCTGGGAGCTTGAGACAGGAGAATCATAGGTTCAAGGCCAGCACCAGCCACTTACACCCCGTTTAAAGATAAAATAATAATGGCTGGGGGTGTATCTCAGTGGTTTAACACTCTTGAGTTCAATCCCCAGTAGGACCAAAAATCAAAACCAAATACCCCCAAACCCCAAAACTAAGGGGTAAGATAAAATGTGGTTAAAATGATCCCGAGGCGGTGCTACCGGTACTGATAGCAACATTCTTTGAAGACTAGTTAATATATACCAGGCTCGGTATGCACAGTCAGACTCAGTGTGCACACATTCCTCTCAAGTCTGTAATCTTAGCCTTCCCCTTATCTTATTTTTTGGTACTGGGGTTTTTATCCAGAGACACATTTCTTCTGAATCACACCCTCGGTCCTTGTTTGTTTCTCTTTACTGAGGATTGAACTCAGGTGCATTCTGCCTCTGAGCGACTCCCCCAGCACTGTATTTTCCTCTTTATTTTAAAACAGTTATGGAGGACCTCACTAAGTAGATGAGGTTGGTCCCCAACCGTCGATCCTCCTGTCACAGCCTCCTTTCAAGTACTGGGATTACCAGTGTGAAAGAGTCTTGCTTAGTTGAGGCTGTCCTTGAACCCTGCAATCTGCCTGTCTCAGTCTCCCAAGTACTGGGATTATGGGCACGTGCCGCTGTAGCCATTAATGTTGCGCTTATTGTCTTGTCTGCTTTCCTATAGAATAGTTCTAGTTTAGTGACAGGAGCTCAGCATGTGCCATTAAAAATAAATGGAGGTACTTAGTAACGTCCGAGTGTCACTGGGAGGAGAAGTGAACTCTCCATGTAAAGATCTTCAAAGATGACACTGCCACCTTCTTCGGCCTGGCTGTGAGGTATACAGATAAACGAAAATGATCTTTCCAGCATTCAAGAGCGATTCTAGTGGGGGGCATGGAATCGAACCCGAATATTTTGAGCCATTACATATATTTCCCAGCATTTTTGAGCAGAACTTAAGGATCAGGATGAAAACAAGACCATTGAGTCAGCAGAATTGTTTCATTAGCCAATAAGATTATAATGTAAGCGAAATTAACAGAGGCACACTGTTTCAAGATGGAGGTGGAGGTCTTTTCCTTCTTTGCATTTATCGAACCACAGAGTCTTTGAGATGGCCTTGCATATCGAGCAATGTAACGTGAAGACTAATTGAAGCAAGTAGGTATATTTTAGTATGACAGGGAGAACGCTGCCTTCAAAGACCATCTGTGTGGTTCTTCAACTCATTTCCTTTGGCCTGTCTGACTCTTATCACTGCTCCCTTGAAATGCATCCACAGCTCAAATACTGAATATAAAATCAGTCTGGGTATTTTAAGGAGTATTTATCACTAAGGGACAGTAGTTTGCTCTTTATCAGGAGGCTGAAGAAACAGGCTCCAGCTACCATTATCGGAATAACTTCCAGAATTACACGACCAAGGTACAGTGTGATTAAGGAGTTGTTGTCATACCGGAGCCACTCCGTCAGACTGTTTGAATAAAGAAGAATGTGGCTTTTGCTACTACTTCTGTACTCATGTCATTTCTCTCGCCACTCACGCCAGCAAGATGGATGGCCTCTCTATAGCCTGTTTCCTTTCACAGTTGACTTCTGAATCTATACCTCTTATAAAAGTCGTTCTTTGGTGGAGCCTCAGCCACAGGCCTGTACTCTAATTATAAGGGAGGCTGACAAATTGGGTTCGTTGCAGTACCTAGCTTTGTGAGATGGGCCCCACAGCCTGGGGCTATATTAAAACACGGGGACATGTTCAGATGATGACGGGCAGCCGGAAATCACAGATAACCACCAGGGACTCTTAGCTGGTCTCCTGGCCTTTGCTCAGAATTTTCTTATCCTTCATCACCCAAATGCTGGTGAAGATTTCTCTGATTACTTTTTACAGATTCTTTTTTTTTCTCGCTACATTCTCACATATGAGTGCCTAAAATAAATTTAATATTTAATATTGTTCCCTTCCAGTTTGTTTACTTGGTTAAAAAGACAGAATGGGCCAGTTGTGGTGGCGCACACCTGTCATTTCAGCATCTGGGAGGCTGAGACCGGAGTACCATGGTTCACAGACTGCCTCAGCTACCTAGTGAGGATCATCGCAACTCAGTGAGACCCTGTTTCAAAAGAAAGAATAAAACATAGGGCGGGGGGAGTTCAGAGGCTGAACGCCCCTGCGTTCCATCCCCAATAGCACTAAAAAGACAGAATGGTCCAAAATTATTGAAAGAGTAAAGAGATAAAATATTGATTTTAAAAATGAAGATATGTTTATTCATATTCACATCCAAGGGAAAACATGGCGTATTTGTCTTTCCATACCTGTTTTTTCAATTAACATAATGATCTCCATTCTATCTATGTTGTTGGTGATGACAGGATTTTATTCATTTTTATGGTCGTAGTCTGTTTTTGTACGGACTTTGTTTTCTTTATCCATTCATCCATCGATGAACACTTAGGTATTTTCTATTTCCTGGTTATTGTGAACACGGGAGTGCAAGTGTCTCTTTGGCATACTGATTTCACTTCCTTCAGGAATTTGTCCAATAGTGGGATAGCTAGATTGTGTGTTCATCCCATTTTTAAGTTTGGGGGGAACATCTTTCCTTTCTTCCTAGTCATTGTACCAATTTACATTCCTAGGAATTTGTATTCTCCCCAAACTCTCGATTAGAATAGTAAGGAGGAGTTAGAAGGGGAGACTTATCAGTGAGTACACTGTTCAAGTCAGACAGGAGAGAGAAGCCCTGCGCAGTAGGCTGGTTATAGCTAATGGCAACATCCTGTATATTTCGAAATATGTTCGGAACATTCCGACAGCACAATGGAATGCTTTAAGATGATGGTTATGCTGACCGCGCTGATTTGGTCCTTACACGGTATATACATGTGCCTCAGCCTGCATTCTTACTGCTATAATCCTATACCTGACCACAGAATTTAGACGAAGGAGGATTTATTTGTTCAGTTACTTTGTAGATACCATGTTCAGTCCATGGGAGGCCATTGTCTGTAGCTTAGGTGGCAGGAAATGGGAGAGAGAGAGGGAGGGAGGGAGGGAGGGAGGGAGGAGGGAGAGGTGAATGTATATGAATGAATGAATATGAATGGGGATTCGTGAACACGAGCTCTGCTTTTCATATCTTGGAGGCTCAAAGCAAGAAAGTGTAAGTACGGGAATCATATAAAACCCCCAAGTCCACACCCCCAGGGATCCACCTTTTCCAACCACACCCTACCCACCCTGGCCATCACCCACATAAACCCAATAGGGATTTATCTACTGATGAGGTTACAACCCTGAATATTAATAAATGTGTTCTTTACTGTACAATTCGTTATTGAACAATAGCATGTATCAAAAGACATACTCAATGGATATATACAATCATTAGATGTCAATCAAAAATAAAACTTGAACATGTAAAAATTTAAGGTACAATGCACAAAATATTGAACTCACCCTTTCAAAGTGTCAAATGTGGTGTTTTTAATATATTCAGTGACTTGTGAAACCACGACAGTAATGCATTTTAGAACATCTGCATCGTCCCACAAAGAAATAGCATATCCATAAATGGTCTACTCTCATCCTCCTTTCCTCCTCCCCTGGCAACCACTGATTTTTTTTCCATCTCTCTATATTTGTCTTCTCTTAATATAATGGAATCACATAATATTTTGTGTGTAATGGTTTTTAAGGTATATCCATTTTATAACATATATCGATACTTTATTACTTTTTTTTGTCATACTGGAGATGGAACCCAGGGGCCTTCTACCCCAGAGCTACACCACCAGCCCTGTTTTTTATTCTTTAGTTTGAAACGTGGTCTCACTAAGTTTCAAAGGGTCTCAGTAAGTAGCCAAGGCAGTCCTCAAACCACAATCCTCCTGTCTCAGCCTCCTGAATGCTGGGATTACAAGCGTGCGCCACCACACCTGGCTTAGTACTTGATTACTTTTTATGGGTGAATAATATTCCATTTTATCTGCATACCATGTTTTTAACCTAGGTATCACTTGATATACATTTGGGTTTTTCTATTGGTGTTGGTATGTTTTCATTTTTTTTTTTTTTTGGTGGTACTGGGGGTGGAACCCAGAGGCTTTCTACCTCCAGGCTATACTCCCAGACCCATTTTATATTTTATTTGGAAGCAGGGTCTCACTAAGTTGCTGAGAGCCTCACTAAGTAGCTGAGGCTGGCTTCGAACCTGCGTGATCCTCCTGTCTCAGCCTCTCAAGCGTGGGGATTACAAGCGTGTGCCACCACGCCCGGCATGTTTTCATTTCTTTTTGGTATATGAGCTGAGTCATATGGTAACTCTGTTTATTTTTTTTTTCTCTTTTATGTACCGGACATTGAACCCCGGGGCATTCTCTCTCCATGCTATGCTACCAGCCCTTTTTAATTTTTTGTTTTGAAACCGAATCTTGCTAGGTTGCTGAGTCTCCCTAAGTTGCCGAGGCTCTCCTTGAACTTGTGATCCTACTATTTCAGTCTCCCAAGTACTGGGATTACAGGAGCGTGCTACCATGGCTGGCAAGCGTTTAACATTTTGAGGAGATTTCAGATTTTTTTCAAGAATGGCTGCATCATTTCACATCCCCACTGGCATTTTGTAAGAGTTCTACTTTCTCTGCACCTTTTAGAACTAACTCCCTCCCCACCCCTCTCCTCTCCTTCCCTCTCCTCCTTATACTTTCTTTTTCTTCCCAGGGCCTTCATTATGTTAGGCAAGATCTGTACCACTGAGATACATGCCCAGACCTGCTTTTGAACATTTGTTATGCTCACCTTTTTTATTCCGTCTGCCTTAGTGGGAGTGAAGCACTATTCCACTGTGGCTTTGCTTTGTGTTTTCCTAATGAATAATGATGTTGAACATCTTTTTCATGTCCGTGTTGGACACTCCTGTCTTTTTTATGAAAATATCTACTGAAATTCTTTGCCTACTTGCAATCAAGTTGTCTTTTTCTTTGTGAGTTCTAAGTTATTCTTCACGGATCTGGGCAGACAAGGCTCCTCGGACATGATTTATAAATGTTTCCACCACCCATGCCGTTTGTTGACTTTCTGCTGGTCGCAATTTGGAGCACAGTCTTTTCCATCTTGGTTTTGCGACCTAAGAGTTAACATGAGTTTCAAAGTGAAGAAAGAAAAATGCATTGTGTAATGCAGGTGTTAATTGCGTGCATGCCATGAAATAAAGGTGGCTTCCCAACAAAATGCAAGTTATGGAACCTCAGTATGTTCTTTCTGAATATTTTTCTTTCCAGTGAGTGATTTTTGTTATCCCAATACAGCTAGTTATGTTTCTCATTTTTTTTCAAATACACCTACTTGTTGTGAATTTCCTTCAATAATATTATAGATGTATATTCCCTGTTAATTTGCCAATCATATTTTTCCTTTATAATTTGGATCCTAAGGTAGTACACGCTAACTAGCAGTTTGTGTGTGAGTGCACATGCATGAACATGTGTGTGTGTGTGTGTTCGGTTTTGCTAACGAGTTAAATAGCTTTACTAGGGCTCTATAATGTATATCTATGCCATAAACTTTCAGTTTATTCTGCAAAATATTTTACAAATAACTTCTCTTTGGCTAGGTAGTTTTATGAACCACGAATACATAGCAAAATTAACTCAAGATTATGGTGTCTAGGGTGAAAAATAATATGAGTTATCCAGGAAAAAGAACTATTGTTAGTTGCAGCACAACTAAAATTTTAAGACATTATTAATATTTACTCGTTATTGTTAAATTTCTTAAGCAGAAATTTACCAGTGCTCACAGTAAATGTTCTTTTTTACAGGAGGACATGAACCTTAGCGAAGAAAAAAAAGCTCCTTTACGAAACAAAGATTTCACCACCAAGCGCGAGATGGTTGTCCAGTACATTTCTGCGACTGCCAAATCTGTAAGTAGGGAGACTTTTTTGAAACCTCAGCTCTTCCAATTCTTGCCTTCAACATTAGAAATGAGAAACTTCCATTAATTGTAAACAACACACAGCAAAAGGGATAGAAAGTTCCTGAGACAATCCCGTGAGTTTAGGGACAAAGGTTTTGTACACTTGCTAAAAATTGACAGCACTTTGCAAGTATTTCCCTTAATATACAGGTTGTTAAATGGAAACGTTGGATTTAGGGGAGAGGACAGAAACTTAGCATAGTCACCTGTAACTAGGTTTCTGTGAAAACTAAGTGTGTGATGTTTGCTTGCATGTCATTTTTGGTAATTTTTAAGCATGCAGTTTGGTTGTTGATTTTCATTATTTTATGCAATGCAAACTGTAACTCGTCTCATAATTGTTACTGTACAGCTTTGTTTAATATATAGGAAAGCACTTAATCGTATCTAATCAAATATCTGTGTGTGAGTCTCAATACTTGAACATTGGCTTCATTGAGATGATTAATTATCAACAGGAATAATTTACTGTTTTAATAAAGTATTTTTCTTTGTTCGTTTCCCATGGCACTTTCCAAAAATATCTTTCAGATTTGATTTCTTTGTAAGGAAAGTATATTTTTGAATTGGCAAAATGTAAATTTCTACAAAAAAGAGCTTTCTTATCTAGAGACCACAAAATCTCTGTGTGTGCATGTATATATACACATACACAGTGATTTTATTTGTAGCGGTGTGTATACATTATAAATGCGTGTGTATGCACACACATTTAAAACATACTTTATATGTAAAAAATTGACCACTAAAGCAAACATTTGCTGGAAACGTATATTTTAATCTTATTTGGCTATCCTATTAGTACTATTTCAGTACAATAATTCCAGTAGCAATTACTGAATTTTGCAATTGTATTGATTCTGTATTGTACTTTAAGCAAGCTAAATCTGAATGCTGAACTATTTAAACATAACGCATTGCAGCTGTGCCAGAGCAGAGCAACAGCATGTTTTTTAATTTGCTTCTGGTATCCAAGGGCAGAAATATGTTTCAAGTGATAAGTGAAATTTGCCATGAGCATCGTTTTTAATAGAATTAGGTGATGCATAGGGTTTTACTTTGAAATTCTGATGAATCTCTTCTCCTTTTTGCACTCAAGTTATTGTTCACAGTAAAATGATGTAGGAAATGCAGGGTGTACATTCAGTGTTATTTTTCAAATACCTAAAGGCAAGTTTGCTAGTAAATCTCTATAACTAAATCTGAGTGCAAAGTGCAGATAATATTATATGACTAATCGCGTGGTGTTTTTAATGATCGGATTCTGTTAGTGTGTCTGGCTCTGTTGTTGTTGTTTGTGTAAGTGGGACTCACTCTGATTTAGATCCTGTGATGCTCTTCTTCCTTGACCTTCTCCCTCTTACTCAGTCTCTCTGTAGACCTTGTTTGTACTTATTTTCGTATTTTCTTCTTGTCCCGACCAAGGAAATGCATACCTGAAGTTACATACTCATTTTTCAGATTGGAATGCAAAAATTGGGTTAAATATTAGATGTTTGTTTGACTGCTTTATTCAAAAATGCAAGTGGGATGTTTCTCAAAACAGATAATAATTCCATGTTTAAGGCACTAGACCCCAGATCAGTACTATTGATCTCTTCTATTCCCTATGTGCTCGGTTCAGCACACCTGTGAGCAGCTCATCGGTTGCAGAGCTCATTCATGAGCATTCCAAGATTATATTTTTTTATAGTTTTCATGGACCAAATATTATGATGGAAGAAAAGTCTGTTGACAAGCATGTTTTGAAGCTTTCTCACCTTGGGGATGCAGTAATTAGTACTGTCTTCTGTCTTTAAAACTACGAAAATTGTTTATGTAATTTCTTTTTCAAGGTGAGAGGGATGACATTAAATGAAAAACAATCTAATTTTTGGACCTCTTCAAGATCAGGACAATAAAATTGCCACCAATTAACACCGAAAGTATGGCCATTTTCTCATGTGTAAGCGAAGCTTCCCATCTTGCTCTCTGTCTTTCATTAGGCTTTCGATACGCTTTGTATGTTTTGTATTTTTTGCCTTTTTGTCTCATATTGATACGCTCATTAAAGTATTTCTTCATTTAGGGTTGGGATGTATCTCATAACAGAGTGTTTGCCTAGAATGCATGAGGCCCTCGGTTCCATTCCCATTGTAGCGGGAAATTTTTTTTTCTTCTTTAAAGCAGATATGATGGTAAAGACGGCTTTATGAAAATGCTTTATAGGTAATCAAAATTTTTCATGTTGAAGTTAAAACAAAGTAAGGGGTAGAGTCCTTGATGGAAAAATGTTTTATAGTTACATGTAAAACATGTGAGAATTATGGTTACATTGAAACATAAATTGTGTATTTCCCCCTTTACTCACCCATATTAGTCATAAAACCAAAGAAAGTATGAACCCAGTGAGAAATGTACATCATAGTCCTTGGGTTCTTGGGCAAGGACATTAAAATAAGATGAAGCAATATGCAGATATGCGGTCAAAACCTGTTTCTAAAGCAAACAAGAGTCTCCTGTGTAATTGACTGTTTAAATTAGCATAGGATGAGAGAATAGCAAGGGAATCACAAAGTAGCCATGAAAACGATTGCTTGCTTTTTTTTTCTTTCTAATTCTGTTACTACACAGTAGAGAAAGTTGCGTGAATGTTAAAGAAAAAAATAGCTTGAATATTTCTGTCAGTGACAAATAAAGTTTAAGTAGGTGGGTGGGGAAAATCCTCCCCTTTACATTTTTGCCGCATGAGTTTGCGTCTTGTGCTAGTCATAGGGAGTGTGGTTTTGGATCTGATCTAAGGTACTTGGTATGTGCATAATTTGGCTACAAATAACCTGGATGACTCTGTATTTCAAAACAGGAGCGTGTTTTCAGAAATGGAGAACCATGCTTTGTTAACATTGCAGACACTTTACTGATTCATAATCTGGAAAGGGGCAAAATGTGTCAGTGATTTAGGATTTTGAATGCACTTACCAGCTTACATAGACATTTATGAGGAAAAGTTATCTCTCATTGTTTTTACATTACTCTGCCAAATGTCAATGTTTTTATGAGAATATCGAGGAACTGGTCTAAGCAGGTGGTGGTGACACACCCCATAATCCTATTATCTGAGGGGCTGAGACAGGAGGCACACAGGTTCTCAGCCAGCCTCAGCAATTTAGTGAGACCCTCAACCATTTAATAAGACCCTGTTTCAAAATAAAAAGATAAAATAGAATTGAGGGTATATCTTAGAGCTAGAACACACCTAGGTTCAATCCCCTCTACCAAAAGCAAAAAAATATAAAAAAATAAAAAACTAGTTTATTTCTAATTGAAATCACAATCTTTGTGGTTGATATTTTAGAATATGTTAGGCTATATGTTTAAGACACAAGAGCCATTAGGATCTACCATTGATTAGCAAAATATCATTAGGAAGTAATTTAAATAGTAATACCAAGTACATATACAGATTTGTTGGACTTCCCTGGAATACAAAGTAGGTAAATGTTACAGTAACTCTGTGTGTGTGTGTGTGTGTGTGTGTGTGTGTGTGTGTGTGTGTGTGTACTTTTTATGGTTTTGCTTTCACCATCATCAGATACTTTCTTTTGCACGTTGTTTTTAGGTTTGGTCTAGATCTGATGAAACAAACCCAGACAAGACCAAACTAGTTTCTCTCTTAGCTTCTTGTTGACTAATCAATCTAATCTGTGGCTTGTGTGCTTTAGCTAAATGCAGTCATTTTGTAATGTAAATGAATCATTAAATGGACCATATTTTGGTTGGTTCAGAGTATAGACCTGCTTTAATTGTTCAAACAGTCTCTCGTTCTTTTTTTTTTTTTTTTAGTCTCCTGTCTGTGCTAAATAAACAAGGGACAAATAAGACCTCTGTCTTTTTTGGTGGGAGGAAATAATTTAGTTCAATAGCATATCTTTCAGTTCAGAGGACTGTTAATGGCACCAAAGAGGCTTTTATTCAACTAAATAATCATGGCCTGTAAACTGTGTGTTGAATGAATATTTAATAAATCTGCTCTGCTATTTGGAGATTCACAGATTTCTCTGAAATAATTTACTTTTTGCATCTTTTGATATCCTGAAACTCATCTTTTTGCATCTTTTGATATCCTGTTCAACTTAGGACTCTTACTGGGCTTGCATTTAATTTTAATTTTAATTTTTAAAGCACTAGTTGAAAAATAGAGCACATCTTGATAATAGCTATCAGATTAATGGCTTTAAATTGTGGATTAGATCTTTTTTGGACACTGTTTGATCATTCAAGTGTGGGGATCTGATAAGAGTGATTTGATTTATATTTGGATTTCAGCATAAAACTGTTTAGGATGATGAGTTTACTTTATGCTTTCTTAAACACAGTTCTCCCCGTCAGTAATTCTCTTATCTCCTATCTGTTAGGAAAGACCAATGAAAGCTGAGATTTTGGAAGTATTTCTTACTTATTAATATGTGCATGTTTAGACACAAAGTGTTTCTTTGTCCTTACATTATATAGAAAACTCTGAATTTTTAATAGAAATGTTAAGATGATTTAGAAAACTAGAATAATAAAGTCTATCTTTGTGATTTTTGAGTATAAGATAAAACAACTTTATAGGCCTGAAACTTTTAACTATAAAATAATTTAGTTTTCAACATAAAGTTAATTCCTGAACTTAATGCGTGATTTTAAATATAACATATACATTCTAAAATACCTTAGTTCACGCTTAATGGTATTCTTGCCAGAGCAATGGAGGAAAAAAGCAATATATGGAAAAAATTTTGTATTGATAATTTTTTGAGGGCCTGTGAGCTGGAAAAATATATGGTGCCAGATTGCAAATAAGTTTGCATTGCTTGATAATTACTTGTACTATATGAGATGCCCATTACATTTTATAATTTCTCAACTAGTAATTAGTCTTTATTTGGCAATCATTATTCCACAGACTTAAATATTTTTGATATATGATATATATTCATAGTGATATATTTATTTTGCCCTCTGCATTTGAAGTAGTAGAAGTATAAATAGGGCGGTGAGCTGTTTACTAATTTACTAAACACTTAACTTGTGTGAAAAGCTTCTGATTACTAATATTGTTGCTGTTTGTTTTTTTTTACACCATAACCACTCTTCGTTGACCACTGCATGCAGATAGTTGGAAGTAAAGTTGCGGTAAGTACAAAAGATGTGTTTTACCCCTAGATATAACTTTGTGCTTTGGGGCATTATTATTATTATTTTTTTTGCTTGTGGTATTTTATGTGTTTGGTTCTTTTTTTGGAGTCTCTTTTATTCAATGCTGTGAGATAAATATTAAGAACAGGTGGTATGATTATAGGTCTGGTAAGTATTTTTCTGGTAGTTTTGGAAAATATGGTTTTCCAAACACCAATAGAAATAGAATATGGTTATATGTCTGCTTGCAGTTCTTTACCTTTTTTAAAATTATACCCGTGTCAAGCTATATGACTGTGATAAAATTACCTGTTGTACCTCAGTTCCTCAGTATGGCAGAGAGAGACTCTTAAACCCTGGTATATGTCCGTAGGAATTCTTGTTAAAGAGCTTCAGTTGATGTTAGTGTCATTGAGTACGTAGTACTGTGCAAATCACCTTTGCCATGTGAGGCGGCCTGGGAGCTTGTTTTGTTTGTGTTATTAATCAGCTCTGACTTTGGCAAGCCCTCCTACCTCTTTGGTGTTCAATTTTTAAGTAAGTAAATGGAAACAATTGGCTTAAATGATCTATTATGGATCTTTTTGTTGTCATTAAAATGTTTTATACTCAAGGCAGTATATTTTAGTGCTGTAAGTACATAATATACCATTATCATAGAAAAGCCAAAATTGGCTGTGTTGTCATTGAGAGCTATTTGTAATTACTTTGGTTCTTACTAAGTATTCTTTATTGTGATAAAGGGAAACATTGTCCTAACACCACTGAATACAGAGGTATCTAGAATAGTGAATGTATTTCATATTTATTTTGCTTTTCAAAATTGACTTTTTTGTATTTTAAATTCAAATGACATCCAGGAGAATAAAAGCCATCAAACTTCTGGCATAATTTCAAAAACCAGCAAATATTTATTTAGTCTTTATTATGTGTCAGCAATTATGCTGGGTATATTTATGACCAGAAAGTATAAATTAGATAGGGCCTTTAGTTCATAAATGTTGAAACACTCAACGTACTTAATTATGCATGCTCCCTATAAGTGTAATAGGAACGTATAGGTAGGAGAGAGATGCAGGGCTGGAGTAATTAAGGAAAACTTCATGCAAATATCTGGACTCAAGCTAGGCTTCCAGGAATAGTTTGTTTATTGTTACTTAGATTTCTCTAGGGTGAGGCTCTCAGGTTCTGGAAGTAATACTGCGTGCAAAAGTCTGGAGAGAGAACCAAACCATATGTGTGGGAGCAGGGGCGAGGGAAGTGAGAGATGAGGTTGACTTTGTTGAAAAAAGAATGTATATATTAGAAAGATTTTAACGTATCAAGTCTAAAGGGAGTCTTGGAGTTCCGGCAGAAGATAGGAAATGAGTTTGAGCAAGGAGTGACGTGACGGAAGCTGGATTTGAGGACGTACCTTGGATGAGAACTTGGGCTGGGTTAGGATAATGGTTCTCAAGCCTCACAGTGCATGAAAATGCACATTTTATGTCCCCACCTCACCAGGATTGTGATTCCTGAGGTCTGGGACGTGGCCAAGCAATTTGCATTTTTATCTAGCACCACAGGAGATTCTGTTAAGGACTTTTGAGGAGCACACACTGTGAAATACAGTCATGCACCAAATAACATTTCCAGGAAAAACGATGGTGATCCCTTAAGATTATGATGGAGCTGAAAATTTTCTGTAAAAGTTTTTTACTGTACCCTTCTATGTTTAACTATGGTTCGATACACAAATATTTCACATTGTCACGCTTGTACCGAGTCCAGTAACGTGCTGTGCAGGTTTATGGCGTAGGAGGAAAACACTAAGCCAGGCTGCCTAGGTGTGTGCTAGGCCGTGCCATCTAGACTTGTATGAGCACGTGCTGCAGTGTTCATACGACGCCAAGAGTGCCTAGCTGCATTGCTCGGAGGATAGCTCCCTTTAAACTAGCCATCTACTGGATTAGGATAAATGGAGAGTACTGCACTTTAGACTTTTCTCTCTATGAAGATACGTATGAAACTGGTTACTAGTTGGAGGAAGGGTGGGGTTTGGGCTAAACAAGGGAGTTTGGGGAGCCTTGAGCTTATTATATTGGGGGCTAGAGGCATCGCCCATTTCCAGTCAGGGCACCATAAACAATCCAATGGACTATGCCAGAAGCCCAGAAAAAATGACTGGTTCCTCCTGGTTCCTCCACATCCACTTAAATCACTGTCTCCCCTAGTTACACTGTTAACTGTGTGTGTGTGTGTGTGTGTGTGCGTGTGCGTGTGTGTGTGTGCGTGTGTATGTGAGAGAGACAGACAGACAGACATTCTACCTCCGAGCTCCACCCCCAGCCCTATTTTTTTCTTCTGTATTTTGAAGCAGGGTCTTACTAAGTTGCAGAGGGCCTCAGTTAGTAGCTGAGCCTGGCCGCGAACTGTGATCTCTCTGTGTCAGTTTCCCAAGTACTGGGATTCTAAGTGTGTGCCAACGTGCCTGACTTTCATTACTTCCTTAGTTCAGATTCTAATGATTTAACACACTCCCAACAGTTTTCCTGAGTACAGGAAGACTTGACCACCTGGCACCGAACCTGTATGTGTTCTACCTGGTTACCAGAGATTATACCATTTTCTTCCTTAAAGCCTCAAAGGGCTCCTGATTGCCCTTTGAGATCACATCACTACCGCCTTCTTCTCCTTCTCCTTCTGAACTTCTCCTCCTCCTCCTCCTCCTTCTCCTCCTCCTCCTCTTCCTCATCCTCCTTCTTCTTCTCCTTCTCCTTCTCCTCCTACTCCTCCTCTTCCTCCTCCTTCTCCTCCTTCTCCTCCTCCTCCTCCTTCTCCTCCTTCTCCTCCTCCTCCTCTTCCTCATCCTCCTTCTTCTTCTCCTTCTTCTTCTCCTTCTCCTCCTCCTCCTCCTCCTCCTCCTCCTCCTCCTCCTCCTCCTCCTCCTCCTCCTCCTCCTTGTTGTTCTGTTACTGGGGATGGAAACCTTCTGCCTCCAGGCTACATTCCCAGACCTATTATATATATATATATATATATATTTTTTTTTTTTAATTTGGAAACAGGGTCTCTTACGCCAGCGTGGCTGGCTTCGAACCTGCGCGATCCTCCTGTCTCCGCCTCCCAAGCGCGGGGATTACAAGGTGCGCCACCACGCCCGGCTCACTGCGTTCTCTTAAAAAGCCATCTTTAGCTGCATTCCTCTCTTCTGCTATACATGAACATTTGGTAGTTCCTGAAGACACTTTCCTTTAATGCCTCGAACGCAAGCCTGTGCTGTCTCTGAGCTGCAGTGCCTTTTACTTCTACACTATGCCCGGCAAGGTTTTAAGTATCCACTGGGATTAAGTGTCCTGTTAATTTTAGGAGAGGCTCCTTTCCTTTCCATAGTACCGTGTATATAGGTCCATTATAACACTTAATGTAATTTCTTATAATAAATCACATGCTGTTGTTGTTTTAACCAACGACCACAGTTTCTTCAAGAAACTGGGTTGAGCTTGGTGTGGTGGTACATGTCTGTAATCCCAGTACTTGGGAGGCTGAGATAGGAGGATCACTGGTTGGAGGACAGCCTCAGAATCCTGTTTTAAAATAAAAAATTGAGCTGGGCGTGGTGGCGCATGCTTGTAATCCCAGCATTTGGGAGGCTGGGACCAGAGGATAGCGGTTCACAGACAGCCTCAGCTACTTAGTGAGGCCCTTTGCTACTCAGTGAGACCCTTAAAAATAGGACTGGGGATGTAGCCCTGGGTTCTCCAGTACTGCAAACAAACAAACAAAAAAACAAAAGCTTGAAAAGGGGCTGGGGGTGTAGCTCAGAGATAGAACAGCTCTGGGTCCAACCCCTAGTGTTAAAAACAACAACAAAAAAGAACCTGGGTTGAATGGGGAAGAAGATAGGAAAACAAAATAGGCGCTGAACCTACACTACCCTAAGGGTTCACAGTGGAGTCTTATGGCTCCCATGTATGGCTGGCAAAGTGTTTTCACAGACGGAAGACGGGATCGGCGTTCCGATAGATCCATAGTATATCCTGTCTCACCCTCATTGCCTTATCTGTCTCACAGTTGAGCTTGTAAGTCCTGCTATAAAGGGAGGAAAGTTTAGGAATTACTTTCTAAAGTAAACATTGAGAGGTTACTTCTACAGTTTTGGTAGGAGACATGCCTCAAGGAAGATATTTTTGTTCTTTTGTGACTAGAAGGAGGAATGAAAAAACAATATATAAAATCCCTCTGATAAAAGTCCCGGACAAAAGGGCTTATGTGTCACCGTCTCATTAATCTTCAAGAGATGGAAGTTTTTGTTTATTGATAAAAGGGGCAGGTGAATTTCCTAGAGGTGTTCCACGGAGAAGAAATGATAGAATAGCCAATTTAATTATTGTGGTTACCTAGAGATTGTCTATATTAATAAAAGTGAGTGGTATAAAAGCCAGATTGAACTAAGAAAGGTGGAACCTGCCATGAGCTAGCTACACCTGGCCCTGTTTCTCCTTTGTCTATCGAATGCTGATTAGAAGCAGAAATGAAGGAAGGCGAGGTCCTTCTGGTCTTGAACTATTATACTTGACTTTCACTATTCATGTCTCTACATTTACTTTAAAACTCAAGCTTGAATATTGCCTGTTATCTAAACATAACCAACCCTTCAGTCCCAAGCAGGATGGCTTCTTACTTTATTCAATCTTTTTTATGTTTAATGTTTTCCTTCCCTTGTAAACATTTTGTTCATAATCCACAGCTCTTTCCCGAGCCTGTCTTGATCCTAATTCCCGAGTCCTCCTTCCGATTCCCACCCCCAAAATTTATCTGAACTCCTATAGTACTGTATTTTAAACTTTCTTATGGAGTCACTTTCTACTTTGTCTTACAGTTTTTATTATTTTATATATTCCTCAAGGGCTTCATTTATGATATTTTAGAGTAATTCATACCCGTGAATAACAGTCTTATACTAGGGGTGTGTTTTTATGTCCACAGTCTAAGTTCTATACAGGAGTGCAAGTCTTAATAGAAGTCATAGATTCTGAGGCAAATGGACTTGGATTCAGAGTTTGACTCTGCCGCGTGCTAGCTGTGACCTTGGATAATTTATATAATCTTTCTTAATGAACCCCACTTTCTCATTCATATAGAAGGCAACAGTTCTAAATGCAGGATAGTATGGAAGTGTGTTGTTTGTGTTTAATATATTTAACATGCAAATAACATTTGCAATAATAGGTCCAAATGATATTTGTGTTAAATATAGTGAATATTACAAAATGCCTGGTATGAAAGATAGAAAACATCAAAACTAGTTGGTAAATCGAAATAAAACTATGAACCACTTTGTTTTTGCTAAGTATTCAAGGTGTGTGCTATTTGATGTTTTATTTTATTTTACTTTCCTTTTTACATTGCTGGGGATGGAATTAGAGACATTCTACCTCCAAGCTATACCCCCAGCTCTATTTTTCTATTCTTTATTTTGAAACAAGGTCTCACTAAGTTGCATAAGGCCTCACTAAGTAGTTGAGGTTGGCTGTGAACCTTTGATCCTCCCGTATCAGCTTCCCAAATACTGGGATTATAAGCATGCGCTGCCATGCCTGGCTTCTGTTTGCTGTCTTAAAGGAGGAAATGAGATTTGTTCTGGGTCAAGAGTGGTTGGAAGGATTCATCTGGATGTTAGAAGGAGGATGATTAACTTACATTTTGGAAGCTATGTGTTACTTGGTGTGCATTATGGCTGGAATTTAATAAAAATTGAAAATTTCACATGTGATCTCAAGTTAATATTGGTAAGGGTGTTTTAAAGAGTTAATAAAATACTTGAACATTTAGTAAGGTGCCATCTAAAAAGGCAACATAATAAAAATTCTGAAAGTACTGAAATGTTGTTTTCATTGTCCTCTAGTTCTAAGTAAGTGTTGTAGAACTTTGTGGACCAAAGTAAATTTGTTTTTATTATGTGGTAACACATTGTATGAAATAGATTAAGAAAATGACTAAAATGATTGATTTGATTTGATTGCAAACCAAGAATAACCTGTGTACAGGTGGAAAAATAAGCATGCTCTGAGAAGAAAAGTAAGGATTGACATGATTACACATGATAGTGGGACAATAGAATTATAATGAGCAGACCTTACCAAGTTAACTAGGAGGTGATTTAATAACATGTATAGTTGAGTGCCCAGGGCAGCAGCAAGGGCTTTGGGGGAAGTATTTGTTTTGCCATTGGAACGAGATGAGTTTCAGTCCCTCATTCATCACTTATTTAGTCCCTGTGACTTTGTACACCTCTCTGACAATAGTTTTCTTCCTTATTTGAACATAAAGTTACCAAGTACTCGTTATATATCAGGCACTATTCCAGGTGCTAGAATGATTCTAGTTGGAGGAAAATAGTAAGACACATATCCGATGTAATGACAGATAGTGGTATGTGTTGTGAAGGAAAGTTTTTCAAAAAGCCAGAGGAAAACAGAGAGTGATCCAGTCTTTCCTAATTTCATATTTCTTATTTGAAATGAGTAGCTACTTTCTCGTTTCCTAATGATTTAACAATGTAAGCTGACTTGTGTATTATACTCATACTGTTTTGAAGGTGAGCTCTCAGAAAATTATATATATTTTTGGAATCCGAGTTTTTGTATTGGTGCTGAATAATTATACAGGAGAGTGGGTTTCATTTTGGCCTATTTGCACATGCACATGACAGTTTGATTACTTTAATTCCCTCGTATCTCCCTTTGTCCTCCTCTCCTTTTCTCTACTGGTCTCCCTTCTGTCTTCATGAGATCCTTTTCTTCCCTGTCCCCCCCCTTTACTTTCCACATAGACAAAAACAAACCAAACTTGTCTTTCTGAGTATGGATTATTTCACTTAACATACTGCTCTCCATTTTGATCGATTTTCCTCCAAATGACATAATTTGGTTGTTATATCAGAATAAAAAACTCCATTTTGTATATGCTGCATGTTTTATCTATTCCTCTATGGATGGGAACCTGGGTTGATTTCATTACTTGACTATTGTGAATTGTGTTGCTATAAACACAAGAGTCATGTATCACTAGAGTTTCTTTTGGAACAATACGTAGGAGTGGTGTAGCTTGTTCAGATGGTGGCTCTGTTCCTACTCTTTGAGGAACCTCTGTAGTGATCTCTGTAGTGGTTGTACTTTGCAGTTTTGCCAACAGTGTATAAAACTTTCCTTTTCCTGCCTCCATGACAGCATTTTGTTTTCTTGATGATTGGCATCTGAATTAGGATGAGATGAAATCTCAGTTTAGTTTCGATTTGCATTTCCCTGATGGCTAGAGATATCGAACAAAATTTGGCTTAATTGTTGGCCAAGAAAATGATATTTGAACAGAGACCTTACAATTTGCAGGCAGAGAGAATGTCAAGTGCAAAGGCCTTGAGATAGGAGTGTATAAGGAGTGTATGAGAGCAAAGAGGCCACTGTGGGTAGAGTAGGGTGAACAAAGGAAAGTATGGGAGGATTTAATGACCAAGCCCTCTAGTTAAGGTGAGTCAAAGCACAGTAAGCCTGGCTAATTGGTCATAAATTTGGAAAGGTAGGGTGATATGATTTTAGGAGATACAGGCCAAGGAGTTGTGACTTTGATAGTCAGTGAGGAGCCTTGGAAGGCGTTGAGCAGTGAAATGACAGAATCCAAGTGTAATTGGGGAGGATGAATTGAACAGTGGAAATTGGAGAGCTTAGAGATGACAGCAGGAAGATCAAGCTCTGGGTTGTTGTAGTAATTAAGTAATAAGACCCTGAACTGGAGTGTGTGAAATATACCAGTCTTAGCAAGTGATGAAAAAGGGCAAAAGGGATATGTGAATCGATAATGACAGGAATTTCAAGCGTGGATGACGAAAAAGACTTGTACCTTCGTATAGAAATCAGTAGCAAGACTAAGTTTTGAGTCAGAGATGATGAGTTCAGTTCGACATGTAAATCCAGAAGAAAAGACTAAGATCACAAACAGGAATAAAGTCACCGTGCAAGGACATTTATTAGCTCTTTTAGCATTAACAACAATTTCATAATGTGGTCTCTGTTTTAAAATTAAGCGTTTTAATATTTGAAGTATATACTCTGTGCTGCTGAAAGTACATTGATCATCATTCCAATAGCTTTTACCCATGTGTAAACTGAAGCCTGAACATCTTTACCAGTAATGACCGTTATTAGCACATCTAGTTGGCTCAGCGGATGCAGGCACAGAAGAGACGATCGTTTTGGCGGCCCGTGGTATTGTTTGTCAGATGGACACTGTACGTAATTAAAAGTCACGTTTACAGCTTTTCCAATGTTTCAAAGGAGACGTAGCTGGGAGTGGTGGCATAGGCCTGCAATCCCAGGCAGTGAATCCCACTTCATGGCCAACCCCAGCAACATATCAGGGCCCTTTGAAACTTAGACCCTGTTTCAGATTTAAAAATAAAGTAGGGCTAGAGGTATAGCTTGGGGGGTAGAATACCTGGGTTCAGTCCCCAGTACCACAAAAACAATGACCACAAAAAATAAAATAATATCGTAGGAGAAGAATCCCATGACGGCAAAGGTTAGGTACAAATGTATGCTTATTTTCCCTGAGGCCTGAGAATCACCAGCACTGACAGAGTGGCTATTGAAGGACCTTCTCAAAATAGAGCTGAGAGTGCGTGTTCCCTCAGGCGGTGAAGAAGGTGAGGCTGAAAGGAAGTTTACTATTTAAAGCATACAGTTACGGCCAGGTTCAAAGTAGTAAATTCAGAGTGAATTTAATGTTCTATCGATAAGTTCCTTACTGTAAGCCACATGGTAATAGTAATATTCATAAAATACCACTAAGTGTGGCAGTATGTTTTTGTGGGCTGTTTAGTTGTTATTGCATTATTAGAATGAAGGTTCATTTGTGTTTTAATGAAATACTGTCTTAATGACTGCTTTATATAATATTACACATTTGTATCAGGACAGTTATTTGAATATATCTTTGGAAAAAAGATTACATACTGCAGGTTTTTTTGTTTTTATAATTGTGTAGTCCAGAAGGGGGAGACAAAACATTGATTGTTGGAGTTTGAAGTAGTTGGTTCAGGATGATAAAACACTGCTTTCCTGTACTACAACTTGATTGTTTTTCTTTTCTAACGGGTTTAGAAATTGTAGCATAGTTACCACTGTAAAATATTTAGTTCCATGGTGATGACAATTTTGCTAAAAATCTAAATTCAAACAGAATAAAGCTATTATTTTTAACTAGTACATATAAAGTAGAAAAACTCACTTGGTAATCACATGGAAATAAGATGTGAAACTGTGTAATAATTGTATAGAACAAGTGATCGTTTAAAAATAGCACAAACACTATTAAAATACCAATTCCGGTCTTTTCTAATTTCATATTTCTTATTTGAAATGAGTAGCTACTTTCTAATTTCCTAATGATTTAACAGTGGGTATATTTTGAAGGGTTTTCTTATTTTGGAGGGTATGTTTTGAAAGGTCTTATTATTTAAATCTACCTTCATTTTAGAACAATTTCTCATCAGTCCTTTCCCTTCTAGTATGTTTTCATAAATCACACTATTTCATCATATTAGGTTAAATTCATTGTTTAAGGAATACTAAGGTAAATTAGATGACCAAATCTTAGCAAATCATCTTACTTTCGGCATTAGGAAGTGTCTAAAAACAGCATGAACATTGATATTGTTTAGACATATGTTTTATAAATTGATTCTATAAATATTTGTGAATATATGGTAGTGATAATTTTAAATATGTCTTGATATAGAAACTAAAAGATGTACTTTTCATGTAGGAGTCTACATTGCAAGTTTATTGTGCATTGCTGTGTATTTTCATTGTTATCATTTTACAGGTTTCTGTCTTGGGTGTTTTTGTGTGAATAATCAGATAAAAGTATATTTAAATCTGATGCTTGATATAAGATGCTTAAAACTACTGTACATCTTATTTGACATTGGGTTGGTCTATTTTACTTTTTTTCTGTACTAAAATTTTTTGATCGGTTAAATAGCATGAGATAATTATGCAGCTGTTTTTTGTTGTTGTAAATAAATATAATCTCCACACTACATATCCTTTAAAAGCTTTGGGTAAAATTTTCTCTTGCCAGTATTTTCTGTGGCATGACACAAAGATGTTTTCATGAAGTAATAATGCTTTCTTGATCCTCTCCTTGCCAGCAGGGGAAAACAAGAAACAATCTGATTATGATCAGTATTAGAAAGCTTCTTTAACTTATCATGCTCCAAATTTTGGCCTTTTCTTCACATATTCGAGTCCATTTCCTAGTTCACTTAATTAAGTTTCGTTTATCTGCTTATGAGTTAGGAAAGGACTGTTTAGTTGAACCAACATTGGATCTTTTCAGTAGAATGAGGGAAGAATAGAGATTTTATAAAGCGCTGTAGAGTGTTTAAAGCTCTTTCCCATACTTTTTAATTTAGGCAATATAGTAATAGTCTTTCTGTGGCTTTGTACATGCGTGTTTCAGGAAGACATTGCCTGGGGAGGTTAGAGTCTGGCCTTGTTCCATGGAGGATTGTTGTTCTTTTTGGGGGGGCAGATAAATAGACATTCACAGTATTTTGAATTATGTATACTATGGCATTTGCTCTCAGTGATTGACTATTCATAACTTGAATTAATATTCAGTGTAGAGATTTATATAAAATGCTTTGTGAGTCTGCATCTCTAAGTCAGATGATAGTGACATTTGGGAGATATATATATATATAATATATGTATATATATAATATATATATATATTTACAAATATAAATATATATATTTCTTTTTTTTAGAAAAAAGATCACCACAATTTAAATTACGTGATAACTATATTAATTGTATGTGCTTTTATAGATGTATCGACACCTATCAAAACAATACAGAAAACAAAAATGAATTTTAGCAGCATTGACCAGAGTTAGTAAAAGCCTCCTGGGTTTAGTTTTTTCCTTTTTCGTTTTTTTTTCTTTTTGGTACTGGAGATTGAACCCAGGGGCATTCTACCTCTGAGCTCCCTCCCTGAAGCTGGGTCTCACTGGTTGCTAAGAGTCTCGCTACACTGCTGAGTCTGGCCTTGAACCTGCCAAGCTCTAGTCCTAACCTCCCAGGGACTAAAATTGCAAATGCGCACCACCATACCTGGAGGGGTTATGTTTTCTCCTGATCTGTTTGTAGATTTCGAATCTCTCGTGGTTTTTTTCTTCAAGGAATTTGTGATAGAAGAAAAAAGTAAATACTTGCACATTGCGATTCTTGTGCTTAAAATTAGTAACCACCTTGTGTACTTTATGCCAGTCATGTATTTTCATTGATGGTGATGCTTTTTGGCCCAGTGATGGTGCTGTCAGGGAGCTGTTCCTCAGTGTGTACTGGATATACTGTGTGTGTGTGTGTGTGTGTGTGTGTGTGTGTGTGTGTCTTTCTCTCTGTGTACCCTTCTCCTTGTCTATCCTCCAAAAGTTCAATGGGCTTAAGTAGGTTCCTTTTATGTTAGGAAGCAGAGAATTATTACAAGAGAACTGACTCTCTTTTCCTAGATTATTTCACATTATTTCAGATTTTCTTATTGTGTGGAGTGCCTTTGCTTGAGCTGAATTGTGCCCCTCCTCTCCACATTCATATTGTTGTAACCCCAATGCCCAGTCCTCTGAATAAGAATGGGACTTATTTGGAGATAGGTCTTTGAAGGGTTGATTATATTCAAATGAGGCTATTAGGGTGGACCTAATCCAATCTGACTAGTGTACTGATAATAGGAAATTTGGACACATGCCCTAGAAGAAGATGGCTTTTTTGAGGCCCAAGAGACAGGCTAAAGAAGAAAACAAAACATGCTGACCCCCTGATCTTGGCCTTTATGTCTCGAGAACTATGAGAGAGTTAGTTTCTCTTGCTCAAGCTGTGCTATTTTATAGTATATAGATTTCCTTTTCTTGTATCTCATAGTTAACAAGAGCTAACTTTAAGAGGAAACTAAGTGCCAGTAACTGTGCTAATGAGCTCTATTGTGAAAATTAATTAAATTCTTGTAATAATTATGACTGTAGTTTTATAGATGAGAAAAGTGAGAATTAGGAAGCAAGCACATTGCTTATACAAGTGTATTATACAGTAAGTGAAGGTGAGGGCTTGTAATTTACTCCGAAAGACTTTGAGCTTGGCTTCCTACCAAAACCTAGGTAAGACTTGGTGGCTTTTGGGCAATTGTGGACAATGTTCAACAACATGGGCGCCTGCCCTGTCTACCACTGTTAATATGTTTTCCTTTACTATATGCTACTAGGCGATTCTTCCTTTCAGCCAGCTAGAGAATACTTGGTCAGACCTATGACACGCAGAGAGCCCTGCCCATGTGAGCTGATGTGTCACAGAGAATCAAATACCTCTCGGGAGAAATGATCTTTGTGGCTGGGTGTGGTGGTGCGCGCTTGTAATACCAGGGCTTGGGAGGCTGAGACAGGAGGATTCCATAGGCTGGAAGCCAGCCTCAGCTACTTAGTGAGGCTCTCAGCAACTTAGTGAGACACTTTTTTCCAGACAAAATATAAAGTAGGTTTGGGAGTATAGCCCAGAGGTAGAAAAGCCCCTGGGTTCCACCTCCAGTACCACCAACAAAACACACACACACACACACACACACACACACAAAAGAAATGATCTTTGTGTTTTCTTTTTTTCTTAAGCAGATGTTTGCAAGGAGGTAACATCAGTGCAGATGAATGGATCGTCCTGTGTAACTTCAATTAGAGAAATTTGATACTGTTGCCAACAGAACCAGGCATCAATATTAGGAATAATTCCACTTTTAGCAATGGCCTGTCATTTTTTCTAAGCCATTTTCCTTGTGTTTGAACACAGATTAAACATTGTGCCTCTTTGAATTTTATACCATACATATGCACCTTGCTTATGCACTCTCGCCTTCTATAATTAATTTCAATTAAACATTAGTTTTGTTTAATTGATACTCTAATTAAAATGCTTCTAAGCTCTCACAGGGCAAGAACCATGTCTTAACGCACCTTATACAATTTTAAATGCGCTAGGCTATAACAGCAGTAGAACCATTAAGCGTCATTCCGTCCAATCTCTACATACTCACAAATCCTTGGACATTGAGCTCTATATTAGCTGAAGTCAGAAAGCTGCTAGTTATTTCATAACGCATCTCAAAAAGAGGGTCCTCTTCTTTTGGGAATGCAGTCAGCATCTGAAGATTCTTCTTTTTTTTCCCAGAATGAAATGAAATTTCTCCCGTTGCAACTTAGGTCCCCTTTCCCTTGATACATTTTTACTTCCACTAAGAATGATTGTGATTGTTCGTTACTCATGCGATCTCTCTTGGGATACTTGCAAGTTTAAGTTGCCCCTCAGCTTCTGCTCCTGCTTCTTTTAACTTTTCTAGGTGGTGCTATCTTCTTTTCAATCGCTGGCTGTCTGCAGTTTGGGGCCTCAGAACAGTGCGTGCTGCCTGGTGATCCACTGCTCCGAATGTGTTGTGCTTCTCATCAGCTCCTCAGCCTTAGCCCTGCCGCTTCTACTGAGGGCAACTGTGACGTTTGTGTGCAGATGTGACTGACAGATGTTGGGAAGTTTTCTTCCCCTATTCTTTTCCCATTACCTAGGAAACTCAAACAGTAACTCTTCAGCACACTATTGGAAACACTCTTAGTGTTACCTTGGAGTTTTTCTCTGTTTGTTCACCATTTGAACAAAGCGAAACGAGCGCTTAAGCGTAAGATTACAGTATGGCGAAATTTATAATCTATTGTTTTGGACTTTGAAGTTCTTGGGTTTGTGTTGGAGCGCCATCTCATCTTTTGTGTTTATACTTTTCTTTCACTCACTTTATTTGTTTACTTGTAAATAGGGCTAAGGTGCCAAGATGGACCTCAAATTTATGATCCTCCTGCCTCAACCTCCCAAGTAGCTGTGACAGGTGCCACCACCCCAGTTGAGTTCCCCCTCGCCTCCCTCCTCTCCTCTCCTCTCCTCTCCTCTCCTCTCCTCTCCTCTCCTCTCCTCTCCTCTCCTCTCCTCTCCTCTTCTCTCCTCTCCCCTCCCCTCCCTTTGTCTCCTCTCCTCTCCTCTTCTCTCCTCTCCTCTTCTCTCCTCTCCTCTCCTCTCCTCTCCTCTCCTCTCCTCTCCTCTCCTCTCCTCTCCTCTCCCCTCCTCTCCCTTCCTCTCCCCCCTTCTCCTGTCTCTCCCCACCCTCCTTTTTGTGGTATTGGGGGTTGAACAGGATAGAGGGTCTACTCTACCTCTAGCTATACTCTCAGCCTTCTTTTTTATTTTGAAACAAGGTCCCACCAAGTGACCCTGTGCTTGTCTCAAACCTGTCCTCTTCTATCTCAGTCTCTTAAGTACTAGAACCACAGACACAGCCCGCTGCCCCAGCAGGCTCCATCCTTTACTGGTTTGGTGATTGGCATTACAGTGCACTTTACCAACTGTGAGCCATACTGCATATAGGAATCATTGCAGTAATATTAGCTTACGAAGTGCATCTCACGGTGGTTCCTAATACAGATTGTTGAACCATAGCTATAGCTAGCTTAAAAACTGCGTTATCACTCAGTGTCAGTTTAGAAGGCAGTTATGGTTCTAACCTTTGTGAAATCCCAGGTCTTCTGAGATAGCTCCTGAGCTACAGACTACATTTAAATCACCCTTTTTGTGAACACGCACAGGCAACTTTGAACCTTATCCCCAATCTTCCATCTAAATGTTAAAATATCTGTATTTTAAATTGCTCAGTATCCTTTTCTCATTTCATTTGAACTCTTTTCTAACTGAATTTCTTATTATAACGTATAAATTAAGGGTTTTGATAACCGTTTCTAAAACTAAAGTTACATGAACTCAAAAATGGGGTAATTTCTGGCATGTTACTCTGAAAACTGTGGTAGTAGATAAGAATTTTTCTTTCCCTTTTTAAAATGTTATACTGTTTTTAAATTCAAAAGGTCATATCTCCTTTAAATATATGACTTCAAGCAAGTCCTTTTCAAATTTGCTCTCCTCATTATAAGAGTAGTACAAGCCACTTCAGAAAATTAGATAAAGGATATAAGGAAAATATATTAAAAATATCACCTATACCCTCATAACCCTTCCTTAAACCACTGCTAGTAATTTGGTACATTTATATTCAATCATTTATCTGCTGCCTAGTCACACCTTTAGAATAGTTTATACCCCTTTTTGTAGCTATACTTCCCTTGCAGAAACAAATCTCTTTTATGAAGAGGTAAATGGATGTAGATAATGTTGGTAGATTGCACCATATCAGAGCAAAATAACTTTTTTTTTTTCAGTACTGAGGATGGAACCCAGGGGCATTCTACCTGCAAGCTATATCCCCGGCCCTATTTTTTATTCTTTATTTTGAAACAGGGTCTCACTGAGTTGCAAAGGGCCTCGCTAAGTAGCTGAGGCTGTCCGCGAGCCACGATCCTCCTATCTCAGCCTCCCAAATGCTGGGATTACAAGCATGTGCTACCATGACGAGCTTATTGACCATTTTTATATGCTTTTCTGGACAGATTAAAAATATTTATGGTAATGAAAAATGCCCATGATCTTCTCATTATTAAAATAATACAATAATTGTGATCAAGATATAAATATTAATTTCTATTGCAAAAATATTGGTAATTTTTTATAATAAATACTATTTATGAGATATGAATAATTTGGAGAAAAATCTAGGTGTTGAATGGATGAGTACTAGAAAATATGTAAATAAATCTCATGAAATTTTGTAAATAGTTACTCACAAAATTTTGTAAATCCTTATTTTCATTATATTTTGGGGGCGCTATTGAATTACTATTGCAAGTGAAGGAAGACTTCCATTTGGAAAAATTACGTGGACTAAATAGATGACTAGGCTGAAATAGCTGCTAAAACAATTTCATGCTTTTGTTTTTAATGTAGTCCAATTATAAAATGTCACATCAGATTGTATGTGAGTACACAAGTGCATAATTTTAATTTTATTTCTGAGTTACTACATTTTGAGAAGTTGACTAAAATAACTCAAAATATTTTTATAGCTTTTTAGTATATCACAATTTAACCATTTTAAGTAACTTCAAACAAGATAGGGATTTTGTTTGTTAATACCTTTTTAAGGACTCGATCAATTATTTTTTAGTTACTCATTTTGTCCTCTTCATTTGTGGATATATAAGAAAATATTATATTGAATTACTTTCTCCAATTTCTTCAAAATAATTCAAACCTTTAGAATCATTGAACAAAACATTACATTGAATATCTACACACTTTCTCTCACATTCTATAATTGCAAACATTATACTGTATGTGCTTTATACTTCATTTTCCTTCTTTTTCCTATTTTCTGAGTCTTAGTTTCTGCTAATTTGTTATGCTTTACCCCGAAATATTTAAGTGTGTATCTCCTGAAAAGATCATAACACTTTCCACATCTTCATAGTTGTCTTTAATTTACAACTTTCCCTAGAATTTAAAAAAAAATTCATTAACACTTTGAAGATACCAGACCAGTTGTTTTGCAGAATGGTTTTCAATTTGGATTTAAATGATTCTTTCCCCATGATTAAATTCAGGGCATCCATGTTTGTCCTCGGTGCTCCCGGTCCCGAGGCACGTGGATGTCACCTTGCATTGTTATTGGTGATTATAGATTTTTGGTCAAAGGGGGTATCTTCTTCCATTTTTGTCTTTGTAATTAGTAAGTGATATATAGGATAAAATATTCCAAGATTGTGTGAATAACCTGTTACCTACAACTTTTCATGTGCTTTTAACATGTGGGGATGAGATTCTTGTCTGAATAAATTATAATTAGGATTGTTACAAAATGGTGATTTTTCTACTTTCATCACTTCTTTCTGTATTTGTCGTCTGGCATTCTTTTATGAAGTAGAGTTTTCCCTTATCTGCCCTCCTCGTTTTTGAATTAAAAATATTATCATAGATATATGGTCTTTATTTTTTTGTGGCACTGGATTTGGAATCCAGGGGCTAACTCTGGACTACACTCCCAGACCTATTTATATTTTATTTGGAAACAGTCTTACTAAGCTGCTGAGAGCCTCACTAAGTAACTGAGATTGGCTTTGGAACTGTGCCACCTTCCTGTCTCAACCTCCCAAGTACTGGGTTTACAAGTGTGCGCCAACATAGGCTCATACTCTTTATTCAAATTCAACTCCTTGCCATAATTTATTGATAGAAACTCTGTAAGTGCTTTTCAATTGCTTACTGAAATTAACACATAAAGAAATTAAGCAACACATATTTGGGTTGTAATTTATAAAATAACTGTACCCATACCAATTCACTAGCCTTCATTGGATGAACAGTTCTCCCCCCCCCCAAAAAAAAAAAAAAAAAGCATTAGGCAGTTGTAGGAGAACTGGAAGTAGTGAAATGTCTAACGTGATACATTTATTCACTATGGTTGTTATATTTGTGCCTTATCTTTTTTGCTACATAAACCTGACAAATTAAGCATTAAAATCTACTTTTGTGTCTTATTGTATACATAAACTCTCACATCCCATTGCTATTGAATTAGAATACTTTCATCCTTCATTTCCAGAGTTACATTGTTGTTGTTGTTGTTGTTTTTGTATGTTTGCTTGTTTGAAGTGGACATTGAAGTGGGGGGGCATTCTATGTCTAAGCTACACCCCTAGTCCTATTTTTATTTTTTTCTGACACAGTGTTTCACCAAGTTACCAAGGGCCTCACTAAGTAGTGATCCTTCTGCCTCAGCCTCCCAAGTACTGGGATCACAAGCATGCATCACCAAGTCTGGCTCCACTCTTGTTTAACGGCATGACAGTTTACCTTTATCTGTTGTCAATCATGAATCTATAAATACCCACAAATGCGTTTCTAAAAAATTATGGTGTTTTTTTAGAGAAATAAGGTTGCCACAGTATTTCTTTCATGCTTCTATTGATGCATTGCTGTCTCCTATCATAATGCAGTTCAGAGTGATAGTGACTTACAGCACGTGGTGGGCTTTCCCCCCAGCTTCCTCCCCATCCCCCTGCTCTGTACAGGGTATTGAGATTGGCATTGGTATCTCACATATGTCCAGAAAGGCAGTGGAAGTGATTCCTTCATGGATCCTCCCTCTCCCCACTTCTGTTAGACCACCATCCTGGCTCCCCTGAAGTTTCTCCTCCACTATCTGAAGTCCCTCTTGTATCCTAATAACTCCCTAGTTTCTGCATATGAGATAAAACAGTATGACCCCCCCCCCATTTTCTGTGACTAGCTAATCTCACATCTTCCTGCAAATGATATTTTGTTCTTGTTTGCTGAGCAGAATTCCACTGTGTATGTATATCCCTTAACCTTGTAATCCATTCATCTGTTAGTGGACACGTAGGGTGGTTCCATAATTTGGCTATTGTGAATTGTGTTTCTACAAACATGGAGATGCATACTTTGCTCTGTTTTTCTTGATTTCAGTGCCTTTGGAAAAAGATGTCCAGAAGTATATAGCTGGATCATACTGTAGATCCATTGTCTGTTCTCAGAGGAATCTCCACGTTGATCTCCATAGCGGCTACACTAATTTTCAGTCCCACCCACAGTGTAGAAGAGTTCATATTTCTCTCACATCCTCGCCAGCGTTTTATTTTCTGACCTCTTGATGGTTGCCATTGTGTTTGGGATTAGATGGAATCTCAGTGTAATTTTGATTTGCATCTCTCTGATTGCTAATGAGTTTACAGGGCATTTTTATATCTTCTTTTGTGAACTGTCTATTTAGTTCAATTGCCCATTTACTTTTTAGTGGTAAGTCTTTTATGTACTTTGTATATTCCATATATTAGTCCACTTTCAGAGGAATAACCAGCAAAGATCTTCTCTCATTCTTTAGGCTTTCTCTTTAGACTTTTGATCATTTTCTTTGATGAGCAAAATATTTTTAGTTTAATGCTATATCCAAAAACTTTTTAGTTTAATGCTATATCATTTATTAATTCTTGTTTTAATTTCCTGAGCTTTGGGATTCTTGTTGAGAAAGCATCTACCTATGCCTACATGTTGGAGTGTTTGACCTATGCCTTTCAGGATCTAACTTTCAGGATTTATAACTTTCAGGTCTAACTTCTAGGTTTTAGGGGTTTTTTTTGGTGGTACTGGGGTTCCTGGAAACTCTTCTACCTCCGGGCTACACTCCCAGACCTTTTTTATATTTTTATTTGGAAACAGGGTCTCTTAAGCCAGCGAGGCTGGCTTAGAACCTGAGAGATTCTTCTGTCTCCGCTTCCCAAGCACAGGGATTACAAGCGTGCGCCACCACGCCCTGCTGACTTCTAGGTTTTTGATCCATCTCAAGTTGACTCTTGTGCAGGGTGAGAGGATAATATTTTTCTTTTAATGGATAACCAGTTTTTCCAACATCACGTGATGAAAACGCTATCTTTTCTCCAGCATTTGTGTTTGGCACCTTTGTAAAAAATTAATTGGCTATATGTGTGGATTTGTTTCTGGATCTTCTATTCTGTTCCATTGGTATAAGTGTCTATTTTTGTGTCAATACCAGTGGATTCATGGTTGGCATATAGAAAATCTACTGATTTTTTAGATTGATTTTGTGTTATGCTACTTTGCTGAATTTGTTGATCAGCTCCAGAAGTTTTTGGGTTGAATTTTTTTGTTCTTCAAATTATGTCTTCTGCAAATAGAGATAATTTCAGTTCTTCTTTTCTTATTTGAATTCCTTTTATATCCTTCTCTTGCCTTACCAGTCAGGCAAGAGTCTCAAGTAGTGTATGGAAAAGGCGTGGTGATAGTAGACATCCTTGTCTTGCAGTTTTCCCCTATTCAAAATGATGTTGGCTTTATGCTTATTGTATATAGCCTTAATGATATTCAAGTAATTCTCTTCTGTTCCGCTTTTTTGCAATGTTGTATTTTACATGAATGGGTGTTGAGTTTTGTCAAATGCTGTTTCAGTATCTATTGAGATGACCAAGTGATTTTTTGCCATACTGTTTGATCATCCAGTACAGTGAAATTTTATACTTACAAGTTCTTCACCCTAGGCTTTTACAAAGATGCTTCATGAATTCTGCAAACATTCCCCCATCCCAGTCCTGTTTTAGAAGAGAGCTCTACTCACTTAAAAGTATTATGCAAAGAAAAGCTCATGTTCAGTCCTCCAAGTTAGTAGTTTATAAGACAAGATTTATTAATTTATGTGTACAACTAAGAATGCACTTCTCTTCACCTCATTAAGGGTAAAGTATCCTAAGATTGCAAGATATGCTACTTTAAAACTCTTAACATTTATAGATTCTTATTTGCAAAAATCTTGACTTTTTCAAATGATATGATTAATAGTGTATAAATCATCTGGGTTTTTTGTTTAATAGGACTTACAGCTCTTGCCTGGTGTTAGATGTTCCTGTTTGTTCAAATTGTCTCATTGTTCTTAATTGACTTAGAAAACTGATTCCTTCTAATGGAATACTATTTTAATATGCTAGAAAAATAGTCATGGGAGAAAAAGGATTTTAAACAACTTATCTTAGAGGAAATGTCTGTCTCTGCATGTGAATTTAGTATAACCATTATTTATAGTGTGTGCATGTGTATGTGGCCTATTTAAATGTATTTGTATTCTTATTGTGGGACACACAAGATTTAAAACTTAGATCTCTTTCATCTTTTTTTTTTGTTTGTTTGTTTGTTTTTTGGTGGTACTGGGGTTCCTGGTAGCCCTTCTACCTCCGGGCTACACTTCCAGACCTGTTTTATACTTTTTTATTTTTGGAAACAGGGTCTCTTAAGCCAGCAGGGCTGGCTTCGAATCAGCATGATCCTCCCGTGTCCGCCTCCCAAGCGCGGGGATTACAAGTGTGCGCCACCATGCCTGGCCTCTTTCATCTTGATAAAATGAGAGTGATGGTATAAATTTGGAATTCTTGCTGCTCTTATGTAAAAACAAGAACAATATTAATGGTCTGTATTGAGGAGTCATGAAAAACACTAGATAGGTTTAGCAATAAGTCCCGGTGGCTGAAGTAAAGATTCTGGCCAAGTGGCCAGGGAGCTATTAGGAGGGCCACAATATCATGACATTGCTACATTTCCTATCTTTTATTGGAGTTTGCATAGTCTGTGTGATCAAGATACACTTTCCAAAAGTTTTTGTAGCCCTTTATAATCTGTTTTCTTCATTCTGGTTATGCTAGTCAGCTTTTCTTTATTGTGAGCAGATCCTGAGAATAACAGTTTTAAGAGGGGGAAGATTTATGTGGACTCATGGATTCAGTTGTTTTAGTCCAAGGTTGGCTGGCTCCAGTGTTTAGCCTGAGGTGAGGCAGAGCATCATGGCACAAGGAAGTGGGAGAGGGAAGCTGCTCAGCTCATAGCAGCTGGGAAGGGGTAGGAGGGAGAGAGAAGAGCTGAGAAGATTGAAAGGGAGGAGAGGGGCGGAGAGAAAAGAGAAGAGAAGGAAGAAGAGGGGGAAAGATAGGAGAAAAGAGGTGAGAGGAGAGAGGGAGAGAGGGGAGAGAGAGAGAGAGAGAGAGAGAGAGAGAGAGAGAGAGAGAGAGAGAGAGAGAGAGAGAGAGATATCAGGTTCCTAAGAACACACCTTTGGTGACCTACTTCTTAAAACTGTGCCCCACCTGCCTACAGTGACCACACAGTGGTCCATTCAGCTGTTCATGGATTCCTTCATTGATGAAGTCAGAGCCCCTCAGGATCCCATCACTTTCCAAAAGCCCTACCTTGGAACGTTCCCATCTTGGGGACCAAGCCTTCAACATGGGAACCTTTAGGGGAACAAATGATATCCAAACCACACATTGATGGCACATTACCTTTTAACACAACCATTTCCCTTTACAGAGAGGATTCTTCTGATTACCTCTTCTACATTGAACTGTCCATTTTGCATCTGTAGCTTGATTTCTGCCCTTTAGATGTGTTTGCTCTGTGTAATTAGGAGAAGGCATTTCTGCAGTTTCATTATGTAAGCATCACTTAGGGGAAAATAATTTTTCATTCGCATGTTCTAATTGCCAAAATTATTCTTTGGATCTACAAACTACTTTCCTAAAAATAGCATATCACATAAATAAAAAGACTGCATAAACTTAGATTAGCATTTTATGAGTGAAGGTAAAACGAGATGATTTCCTTATATGAGGTGGTATTATTATTATTGTTGTTATTAATATTATTCTTTGTGGTACTAGGGATTGAGGTTAGAAGCATTCTACCTCTGAGCTACATCCCCAGCCAAATTTTATTTTCATTTTGAAACAGAGTCTTGGTAGCTTGAGTCTCACTACTTGCTGAGGCTGGCCAGGATCCTTCAATTCTCTTGTCTCAGCCTCCCAAGTACTGGGGTTATAGGCGTGTGCCGCCATTCCTTACTGGGAACAATTATTAATAAAGTAATTCTTTAAGGTCCTTTTTGTTGCTTTCTTATGTGAGGAGAATACTTAAGTTTAAATAGTATACTAGATAACTATTGGTTGGAAATAGACTGAACTAAGCAAGCTGTTTTAAAACACATACTTATAAAATAGATTTAAATTTTAAGAAATAAAATTATTATTATCGAAAGTAAAGTTTTAGTTGAGCATGGTGGCACACACCTATAATTCCGATATTTTGGAGGCTGAGATAGGATTTCAATGTAGCTTCAATGCTAGCCTCAGCAACTTAGACCTCTTTCAAAATGAAAAATAAAATAGAATGGCAGTGAGGCGCTGAGGTAGAATGCCCTTGAGTTCAATTCCTAGCACTTCTCTTCCCCCCAAAAAGTAAAAATAATCTACAGATTTTCCTAGTTCCAAAGATGTAAATTTTTATGACTTTCATACTGCTTTATAATACTTTGTAAGCCCAACCCTATATCCTCTATATCTTCAGTATTTCTTATTTATTTATTTATTAATTTAAATAATTTTTCGAGTGATTACTGATTTGTCAGCTATTTTTCTAGGTGTAGGAGTAGAGTAGGCCACAAAAGCTGAAGAATCTTTTCTGGTGGTTCAAGTTTACTTGGGCTCATATCAGAGTTAACCCTTGGCACATCCACTTGTTTGGGAGTTTTCAGTTCTTTTAAGGTAGGCGGGGCTCACATTTTCCAGTTTCTAATATCTTTATAAATTGAGCCTTTTATTTGATTTAAGCGCATTTATGTTAATCTCTCCCCATTCGGCATTTAGTATTAAGTGACCAATGTATAAAATCCAAGCACAGGGAAATGTTAGTAAGCCAGTGGTAAATCTTGTGTTACTGCTAGCATAACCTGAACAGATACCAGTCTACTGTAAGAGCTGGGCGAGGACCTACTGTGTTGGAGAGAAAAACCTGAACATCTGAGTTGGGATTAAAATAGGGGTGGAAGGGGAGGAAGGAGGGAGGGCCATGGAAATCTCTGGAATTACAGTTTTACACATTGAATCATTGTTTTGCTGACAAGAACAGGCATGTTCTGGCTGGTGACTGACTTCAGGAGCCTACCTAACCTTCTTGAATAGACTTTAAAGAGAAAAACCAAGATACCAAGAAGGAAGAGAAGAGTGAAGGGGATCGGTGGTCACATTAATATGAATGGTGTGCAAATATTAAAACCATCAGCAGCAGATACAAATTGGAGGAGGTGGTAATAATTTTCTGGTGGTCTTTAGGAGTAATGACTGAAATAGATGGAGTAGTAAAGGCATATACAAAGAAGATCTTTATCAGTAGGTTGAGGGGCAAAGGATATTATAATGCAAAGTCACAGGCATTGCCTCTATGGGAGTTAGTTGTAGATAGGAATGTCACCAGCTTGGGAGGCCTACTCCTTCTTTTCTCGGCATCGATTCTAATGACAGATACTTATAAAAGGATAAAGTTCTCACCCTTACCCCATGGGAATCACTCTTCTATTTTTTGTGCTTTATGCCTATTTAAAAACTCTGGTGTCTTAGTAATTTCTTAGGATATTGTGTGAATGTATTCCCTCTAACAATCACTGGCCATCAATTTGGCCCTAGTAATCATCCATCCACATCTGAATGATCCCACTCAGATCTTTAGCATATTGTAATGTATTGAGTTCACTGGCAAGTATAATAGTATATTGTAGACAGAGACATGTTTCAACTTAACGCCTTAAAATAGAAGTGTTAGAATAGAAACTTTCATCTTCCTAGAATATTTTCTCTTAAAATATCTCATTCCCTACCGATTCGAGGTAGGGAGGCATTTGGCTGTGTTGATCTGGTTCCTGGCTGTTTGGGGTTTTTAATATTACTCGTACTGCACCAGTTTTCTTTGCAAATAAGGGCACAGAATGATTACATAATTACATATATAAAATTCTCATGTTGCTAAAAATAATACAGAAAGATTAGTATGTGTGTCATCTTTCTGAGTAAGGCATTTACTTTGAGATCTGCTTTATGATTCCAGTTAGTCTGTTTATTCATTGTCCTCTATTTTAAATCAAGAAATGTACTCAGACAGGTGTGCTGGCTTACATTTGTAATCCCAGTGCTTGAGAGGCGGAGACAGGAGGATAGTAGGTTTGCAGCAAGCCTCAGCAACTTAGATCCTGTCTCAAACTGAAAAAGGATCAAATAGAGATGGGGATGTAGCTCAGAGGTAGAATGCCACTGGGTTCATTCTCCAGTACAACACACACACACACACACACACACACACACACACACACACTATATATATATATATATATATATATATATATATATATATAGTATAATCTGGCCCTGCATGGTGATGCACTGTAACACTAGCATTTGGGAGGCTGAAACAGGAGTGTCATAATTCTGAGATCAGCCTTAGCAACTTAGTGAGACCCTTTTTCAAAGTAAAAATAAAAATAGCTTAGAGGCAGAATGCCCCTGGATTCAATCCTCAATACCATATAGTACACGCGCGCGCGCGCACACACACACACACACACACACACACGAAAGCACATACTGGGCATGGTAGCACGTGCCTGTAACTCCAGTACTTAGGAGGCTGAGGCAGGAGGATCACCGCTTTGAAACTAGCCTCAGCTATTTACATTCTCAGCAACTTAGCAAGACCCTGTTTCCAAATAAAAAATAAAATAGGGCCGGGGGTATATCTCATAGGTAGAATGCCTCTGTGTTCATTCAGTGCCCAGCGTAACACACACACACACACACACACACACACACACACACACACACTCACCCTCACACATTCTGGCCTTTGATTTCTTGTAGATGTATGGAATTGGTAATATTGACTAAAATATAATCCAGTGCTTTTAATTTTGGTACTCCACCCAGTTAATCAACCATTAAAAATGTTAGTGTCAACATAAGCATCCACAATTAAGTAAGGGAAATGATGTTTGTGTCACTATCAGAGTTTTAGAAAAGTGTGCAGTTAAAAAAAAAAACTAAGTGGTAAGCCAGGCGTGGTTGTGCACGCTTGGAATCCCAGCATTCGGGAGGCTGAGACTGGAGGATCGCGGTTCTTGGACAACCTCAGCTATTTAGTGAGACCCTCTGCAACTCAGTGAGACCCTGTTTCAAAATCAAGAATAAAAATAAATAGGGCAGGGAGTGTAGCTCAGAGGTCAAATGCCTCTGGGCTCTATCCCCAAACCTGCAAACAAACAAACAAACAAAAAACGAAATGGTGATGGTCATATAGCTGAGTCAATTTAAACATGATTTTTAATACCCCTGCATAATCACATGTGGGACTTGTTTAATTAGAAAGAGGTAACAGAATAGAGTCCACGATTTTGGAGAATAGCGAGGGGCACCAGAGCCTAGATAATAAAGGTAGACTTCAGTAGAGTCTATCTAAGTGTCTAGATGTTGAAATATTGTAGGAGAAATCATCAGTGTGGAATGGTGACCTTCGAAATGTTAGCTGGCTTTTGACTGTAATTGGAGAACGGCCAGTTGTGTATGGGTGGCTAAGTCATCGTCAGATGACTCAGATACGATGAGCAGCAGTGGTTAAGAATGCAACCTCTGGAGTCGAGCTGGGCTGGAATCCTGGCAGGCTGTATAATCTTGGTTTTCTCATCTGTAAAATGAGGTGATAAAAATAGCATCTATTTTTAAGGTGTGTTGTAAGGATTAAATGTGAAGTCATTGCCACTGTTGTTTCTAGGGGAGGGAAAAGATTGGGCTTTGGACACAGGACACAAGACTTTTGTTTTGTAGGAGGAGTTAAATATTAAGTGGAAATGTCTGCTAAATTATTGGAAACACCGAATAGAAGTTAGATGAAAGGGAGAACAAGAGTTGTGGGGACTCAGTATCTTTTCCGTTTGTGCTGCCATAATGGAATACCCGAGACTGGGTAATTTATAAAGACGAAAATTTATTTCTCACCATTGTGGGGGCTGGGAAGGCCATGATCAAGTTGCCTCCCTCTGCTAAGTGCCTTTGTGCTGTGTCCTTATATGGCAGAAGGCAGAAGGGCGGATTGGTGAGAGAAGGCCAAACTTCCTCTAATAACACGGGAATACGGTGCCTGAGAGGAAAGCTGTCTTGGCCTTGTCACCTGACAAAGGTCCCACCTCCTAACCTGACCACAGACAACCAAATTTCAACATGAGTTTTGGAGGAAACTCTATCATTCATCATGTAGAAGCCATCATCCTCAAATTAGAGAATGTGAAGGGATATATACTTGCGTATATACTCTCTCTATATATATTTATGTATACTCCATTATGTGAGGGGATATATATTTATATATACACTTCATATATACTTATTTATATGAACTCCATATATGGAGTCTATTTATATACTGGAGTTTAATTTATGGAGTATATATAAATATGTATATCTTCACATATATGGAATATATACATATTTATATATATTTATATGTATACATATAGCATATGTGAATACATAAAATATGTATATATAAATATGTGGCTCTATCATATATTTATATATAATATATGGAATATGTGTCTATGTAAATATGTGTATATATATCACGTATGTATTTATGAGCAAGAGAATATATCGGGAGGTGCTCCTGTGTCGAGAGCAGAAGGATGAAGTGAAGTTAATGGGCAAATAGCAGAGACAAGGCCGTGTCCAAAGTCCAGTGAAGATTTTTACTGGGTTGAAGAAACCTGCGTTATGTTTGAAGACAGAATTGAAGAAATCAAGAGAGTTTACCCAAAATGTGATTGTACCCACAAGGCCCTTTCCCCCCGAAAGTTACTAAAAGTTTTCTATTGCAGTCAGTGAAACGTCACACAATTATATAGTATAAAAGTTATTTAGTGTGGTAGTAATCAAGAATTTGGCAGCCGAAATGAACTCAATGGCCCCTTGATAACCCTCAGAGAGGCTGCTCTCCTCCTGAAAGGGCTCACCTGATTACCAGGGCGTCATTAAGACACTGTGGAGAAAGGGACTTCAGGTAATTAGAACTTGGAATTAGTCAGTTCTGTTGCAAATAGCTAGGATCCTAAGCAGATTTTTGTGGGATTATCAAAACTGCTAAAACATAATTGATGAGCACTGACAATATTATTTGCATCGAGATTTAGCAGAGGCAATACGTAGTGATAGAAGATCAGTGGAAGAGCCCCGAATGGACATATTTCTCTCTGGGCTTTACTTTCAGAGCACATGACACCATTCCTTTTACTGTGCTCTAGTGATAAGTTAATGTTTTGTTCTGCAGACTAGACTCCTTATGCTGTTAGAAAGAATTCGTTCAAAGGTAAAGGAGAAGCCTGGTCAATACTATACATGTTTTTGCTGGTAAATTTTCTTTTAACATTGCCTGCGCCAAATTTGAGAAAATGTCATAATGGAAGCTAGTATGCAAGCACTAGCTGCTGTAATACAATAATTTTGTATTATGTACCATGATGTAAGCCTTATGGCTTGGCTTGATTTATATGCAAATATTTCTTTTTTCTTATCGTTGATACTGCTTTCAGCTGCTATCTTAGTTTTTGTGCTTGAGCCTATCTCCAATTTTTCCATGATTACCACAATAAAATAGACAAGCAAGAAAAATTATGGCTACTTCTGGCCTCATTTTATGTATTTGTTTCAGTAGCAGTGCCAATCGTTGCGGCAACTACTGTTGTCGATGTCGTGAATTTCCAGTAAACCTGTGGAATTTACATATATAAAACATAGATGTCATGCTGGTGAATTCAACTTACAAGCCATGGAATAGAACTCTTGCAGCGAGGCTATTAGTTTCAGGTAATTTAAATCTCAGTGGGAACCAAGAAATGGATTTTGAACTAATATATTTTTGAAGTCCTCAAAGATAGGAGGTTGTAATATTCTGTGTAAAGGGAAAAACATCGGTGATTTTTTTTAAGGTAAAGAGGTTTAAATTTAATGAAGTGATTAAAAGTAATTTCAAGATTTATTTTCTCTCTATAAACATTGTTTTTCGTTGGCTTAAAGGAAATTGGTTTAAAAATTAGGCTCTTTTTCAACATTATGTCAAACAAAATGAAGTCTATCTTTCAATGTTTGAAACTTTTTCAAGTAGGAGGAATGGAAAATTACATGGTTTTGAGGATATACACAGGGCCTAATGTAGTTTGCTCAGCAATCCCGTTGATCAGGATGGTAGACATTACTTTCAAAGTATACTTTATATTAGCTTTCCTATCAGGTAGATTTATATCATGATAAAATGTTTGTCTAATTTTAAAGCTTAAAGGATAATGTATAGCTATTTTAAATATAGGTAGGAATAATTATAGCTAATTTAAGACCACTCTTGTTATTAATCGTTAGCTCCTTCTCACACATTTGTAACATTAATGATGTCTAAAAGTTAGAGATCACCAATTACATGTTCCTCATTGATACTGTCATATCATGTCATATAAATTTCTCACATGTGTAACTGGGAATTAGAATGACTTGTCTACTTCCGTTTCTGTGTTAGGAGACAATGGGGTCCTTGAGGTTAGGACTGTGTCTGTATTGCTATTCCAACCAAATTTCACAATGTTTGATAAAATTCCAGCAAGGCCCCTGCAACACACATTTAAGTGATCTATCAAGACTCAGGGCATACCACTTTCCCCTTTAAAATGGTTTTGAGGGCACCAAGCATTGTATGAATGTATGCCGTTTTCAGTATGATCCACATAAAAATAAAAAAATTCAAAAAAATGTTTTTGAGGAAAGTTAACACCTACATTATTACCCAGGGGAGCATATGAATTATGAATTATGCAAGTCAAATTCTCAATCAGAGAATATTGCAATGTTCATGATGGAATAATTAACATATTGTTATTTTTTAATATTTCAAGCAATGCCATATCCGAGAGGACCATTTGTTTCCATATATAACTTCTATTAATATTTTAAAGCCCCTTCAGCTATGTTTACATTTCTTTCTTTCTTCTTCTTCTTCTTCTTTTTTTTTTGGTTGTACTGAGGGTGGAACCCAGGGGCTTTCTACCTCCGGGCTATACTCCCAGACCTGTTTTTTATATTTTATTTGGAAACAGGGTCTCACTAAGTTGCTGAGAGCCTCACGAAGTAGCTGAGGCTGGCTTCGAACCTGTGCGATCCTCCTGTCTCAGCCTCCCAAGCACTGGGATTACAAGCCTGCCCCACCACGCCCAGCTTAAATTTTATATTCCCATTATGCCATTACTGATATTGCCCCCGATACAGCATATGCTCACTAAAATTTTGAATAAATGATCGGTATTGAGTTTATTGTCAGTATACCCTCCCTGCTCTCCCATTAGAAAATAAGCAAGTTGAGGGTACAGCTCAAGTACCCTCAAAAACCCTCTCTTCCACATTCAACATAGTGCCACATGTATTCCCACATTTAAGGAATTTGTTAAAAGGTCTTATACGACCTAGAATAAAGCTTTACTAACAGCTACAAGTTATTATTTTGATGTAGTAGGGGAACACGGATGGTTCAAAGGGAAAAAAATATGGGCAGGATCTCAAAGCAAAGGCAATATTCATAGAAGTAGGCATAGTAAACTCTCCTTACCAGTTAAGGAGCAGCAGTACACCCCAAACCCAAGTTCTTCGACAGTAGTTAAGGGCAAGCCTTTTGTAAGCAACGGTCTTAGGCTTGCTGTGGCCACTTTCCTGCACAGCATGGCTTTGTATCCATTCAGTTTTGGTAAGGGAAGGAAGCCATATGACATTTCTTTTAGTACTTCCAACGAGTCATACACTTAATTCTTTAGACAGGGTGATCAAGGTTTCCATTCTTTATCCGAGGCATCTCGAATACCTTAGTGGTTTAACTACTTATTTCTCGATTGACATTACTAAGTTCCCTTCTTAAGAGTATACCAACCATACCTTGCTCACCGTCCTCCTAGCCAGAGCTTAAAAGCTTACTAAAAATCTGGATGCTGATAGTCCATGTTCCTTGGAAGTCCAGTCAGCTGGGCATTGCCTTTGTGGAGTCTTGATTACAGATAGTGTTATACAGCCATATACTAGCCGACTGGCTTTCGTTCACACTGTTATTTTTCTTTGTTTTGTTTAGTGGGATAGACAGAGTCTTCATGCAGCAGAAGCTAAGAAAACAAAGCAAAGAAAAATGAGGATTCTAGAAAATCTGTGCATATTGTCGCAGAATCACATGTTCTGAAATGTTCAAAGCTTAATTTCTGAGCTATTTAGATGAATTCCTGATAGATGACATTTCCATGGTGATTGATAGAAAATCACCTTTGATTACTGCTTTATGTGGTTCTCCTGTGATAACATGTCTTTGGATTTTAAAGGTTTCCATCAATTGGGCTTTGCCACTCTGCTTTTGGAAATATAATTATGGCAGTTTTGTATTCAGCAGAAGGTCCTCCTTATCAGGAACTCGGCATTCTGGCTGATTTCAACTATTTGCGGTATTTCTAGCATTTTTCAAATTAAGAGAAAAAAAAGACACTATGTGTCTTGGAGAATTGTGAATGTCAACTCAGGTTCTCACCCGGTTAATCTTATGTTTTGAAATGAAAAAAAAGGTGCTATTGACAGTGAGATGTGACAGCTCAAAGCAAAAGGAGGAACTATAAGAATATAGTAGTCTTCAGTTATTTCATGGAAAGAAAAAGAGCCTGATGCTCTTCAATGGTTCTGGAGGGCATTGCTGTATTATTGCACGGAATAGAAATTGATCTTGATAAGAAGTCATCAAGGGGAGATTCGATATACTCTTCACCAGTGCAGCCTCTGTCTAATACATTTTCTAGACGTTTCCGCGAGGAGTGGTTAGCTCCTCCCTCCCTTAGTTGTATTTTAAGACATATCTTTCCAAGTATACAGCGTGTGTTCATGGGTCACTGATTGTGCTAGATGAAAAACTAGTTATCCTTAAGAAAGCTCGCAGAAAAAAATATGCCTGTGACTTATTCAATACTTTGTCCAATTAAAATGCTAATGGACGCAGCTACAGGATAACTATACCAAATGAAGGAGGGAGAATTCCAGAAATACTTGATAAACTTAGAATGGCTTTTTCATGCCCCCATCGTCTGACAGGTTTATTTCCAAGGAAAACTATTGCTCACCAAGAAAATATATTATTCAAAATGGTTTTGTGTTGTGGATGAGGCTAAGAAGTCTTTTAAAATTTTGTTGGGAAAGGGAAATCAATTAAGCATAGAAATGAAAAAGAGAATTGAACTTTGGTGGCATCCCTCGGGAAGGGGAAAAACCCCTATTTTTCAGATTTTTAGAATCCATTTTCTTAGCAAAATGGCAGTTTTACTTACCAAGTAGGGAGAGGAATGATGGCAGTTTTGTTATATAAAGGTCTGTCCCTGTCCTGCCTGTGTCTGCTGGGCAGCTCTCCAGTAACCTTTACTGGCTCCTTACTATAGTGTGCCAGATACTGTGGTGCGTGCTTTTCAAGAGGGGCTAAAATTCAGAGAAGTTAACTAAATTGTACAAATTAGCTGTGCATGATGCCGAGCCCCCCACTCTCTCATTACTAAAAGTGTACTGTGCATAAATTCATACATACTTGAAAAAGACACAGCTGAAATACAGTTCCATTTGTTGAGCGGGGACCGAGACGTGACCTACAGAGAGAAATTTATAGGTAGAATGAAGATAAATATTGCTTTCCTGGAAACAGAATTTTAAAAACATCTAGGAAGGATGTAAGCAGTGATGTCGCCCAGAGATGAACAGTAGGTTTGGTCGGCAGTTCCTCTCTAGTGGAACACGTGAAGAGCCGCGAAGCCACTCTTGCCTGGTATGGGGGAGATGACGTCTGCTGCTTACCCCGACGCACTCCCTACACGCAACGGCGTCGTATCCAGTCAGCTCGCCCCGGTCACTGTAGAGATACGGGGGTAAGTGTAGATGTAAATTTGAATGTGCAACAAGGGCAGAGCGGTTCCATAGTTTTTCCAGGAGTTTTTAGTAGGGAAGTCCACCCATCATTAATGCAACGAAGACCTACTATTTCTTACTTTGGATTTCAGAACAGTGAAACCGCGCTTCGTGATGTTCACTAGTCTCTGTGCTTTTGTGTAGTTAACCGTTTCTGGATTGTTTTGATACTTATAGTCAGCCCTCGGTGGCTCATTGCAGGTAACTCACTGATCTTTCTGAGCTTGGGGACTCAGAATCCAAAATGCCGGACGCTCCATTACTTTTGGTCTCTGGGTGCTACCAGAGCCGGAACAGTGCTCCTCCACTCCCCAGTACCATTTGAGCTTCCAGGACTTCTTGACTCTCCCTACCACCGCTTGCAAGGGGTTTAGGGCTTATTACTCTTATTATGATAGTACATCATCTTATGGTTTAAGTGTATTTTTCTGGATAATCTTGGCACTTAAGCAATACATTTAAATTTATTTTACTTGTAAAATATGTCCCACAGGATTTTTTTTGAAATCTGTGTGCCAGCTGATTTACAAACATATTTTAGAATAAAACCCACTTGTAAATTGGGACTGCTTGTATAGAACAGAGAGGTCTGGGGATACTTTGTCTATCAGATTATATGGAGTATTCTTGTTAACTTGGATCGTGTGGTATGTATGAAATTGTGTTTGCTGCAGTTAGTTTAACACTTCAGTTGCTATGAAAGCGCGATTTCAATAGTATGTAAATTTAATGTAACTTTGGAGACTTAGAGTTGGTTTGTTCATTTCAATGTTAATTTATTTAAATTTTAGATACTTTAAAATAGGTTTGTTTGTGTAGGCATCATAATGTCTTTTATTTCAGTTTCATTACATTTTGAAATGAATGTTACTTTAAAATGGACTCTGAGGAGGTGTTAGTTAAATTATTAGTAATGAGTTTGGATGCTTTGAAAAAAATATGCTTGTCAATGAATGGAACAACAGTGGAATCCTTTTATAATGTGCTGCTACAGGGCACACTACCTGCTATGATGACTAATTGTGTCATATCATTTATTATGTAGAGTGAGTTTCTGGAGCAATAGGGTTTTACTTAGAATACTAAAAGCTCTGTTATTTTGAGCTGCTGCATTTTAGGTGATATCTTCTGTTAGAGGAAAGCTCGCTCAGAAACTCTTTATGTAATTTTAGAACCATTGGAGAGTTGAAAGTAGTCACACCATCATATTATCCAATTTTTTTGGTTACCTATCATGAATGTTATTGCTGATATCTCTTAAGTTACTCTTTTCTTTGCATTTCTGTCTTCCGACTTAAGAAGTGAAAACTTTACCAAGCATAGTGGTGCATGTGTGTAATCCCAGAACTATGGAAGCAGAGGCAGGAACATTGCCAGTTGGAGGGCAGCCTCAGCTACACGGCAAAACCCTGTCTCAAAGAAAAAAAAAGGGCCGGGGTTGCAGCTCTGTAGAGTGTCCCGGGGCTCAAACTCCAGTACTGTAAGACAAATAAAAGTAGTAACTTAGGAACATAATACAGCCACCTTGTAGGAAAACTAAATGAGTGATGTGTGTATGTATGCCTCTACCATCTTGTACTCCATTAAGATGCATGATTGCAATGCAGCAATAAAAGATTAAAATACATGGTTGAGAGTATAGAGCCCACCTCTCATTTTAAGAAAAAGCAGTTTAGTCTCACTATCATGAAAAAAGTGGCTTTAGGGTTTATGTGTGTATATGTGTGTGGTATTTTTCATTGTTACTCTCCACAGGATAGTATTATAGTTGCCTTTCCTTGGCGAAATATCTAAAACTACACAATTTTTAATGTTTCCATACTACTTATTTATCTTAATGATTTGGCGGGTATTCTGTCTTCCAAAAAACCAACAGACTGTTTTGAGTATAAGGAGATCTTACTTGGTTTAACCGAGGGAAATAAACTACAGGTGGACAGACACCTAGAGGTGTCTCCACCTGGACTGGAGGTGGAGTTCCTGGGGGCATGTGGGTTCAAGTGAAAAGAAAAGAAAAGAAGCCGGGCGTGGTGGCGCACGCTTGTAATCCCCACACTTGGGAGGCTGAGACTTGAGGATCGCATGGGTTCGAAGCCAGCCTCAGCTACTTAGTGAGGCTCTCAGCAACTTAATGAGACCCTGTTTCCAAATAAAATATAAAAAAGGTCTGGGAGTATAGCCCAGAGGTAGAAAGCCTCTGGGTTCCACCCCCAGTAACACACACACACAAAAAAAAAAAAAAGAAAGAAAATAGGGGTTCATGAATGGGCAGTGACCTTTAACAGGATAACTCTGCCTCATAGGGAATGAAGGCTTAATGAATGACAAAGTCCCAGCAAATAATTCATTTGGGTTAATCAGTTATTTCGGGGAAGGACTAAGTGACAGCTAGAGAGAATTATAAAGTTTTGTTTTTTTACTATTTCTTCCCAGAGAACAGAGGGAAAGCCTCCCTTTCTGGAAAAATGTCATATGTTTTGAGGATATAAAATTATTCACTATTTGCCTACTGAAAGGCATTTGGAATGTTTGCAAGTTTTTACCATTATAATAATACTTTTTTGCAATACAAGTAATCGAACCCAGGGACATTCTAACTCTAAGCTATACCTCCCAGTCCTACTTCACAGGACCTAAGTTGCGAAGAGTCTCGCTAACGTCCTGAGGCTGGCCTTGAACCTATGATCCTCTTGTCCAGCCTCCCAAAGTACTATGATCACAGGAGTGCACCATCATGTCTGGCTTGCCATTATTACTCTGAAATGAACATATCTGTGCAACCATGAATATCTGCGTAATTTTTCCCCTTTCATATTAGAAACAAAATATCTGCGCCAAAGGGTATGTGTATTTGAAGACTTTTTTCATATCCACCACCAAATTGCCAACCCTACTCTTATGTTTTATGTTTGATTTTTCTTATGGAAGTAGAAAAGAACTTTACTATTGGCACTTACGATACACCAGTCATTTACATTAAGTAATCCTCCCGGGTTTTGAGGTCTAGTATTCTTGCTTTCTTTGAGATGAAGAAGGTGAAGCTTAGAGAGAGAAAAATAACTTGCTTCAAGTCACAGAATTTGTGTGATGGCATCAGGCGTGAATTCTAGGTCTGATACCAAAGTTCCTGATCTTTGCCCTGCATCAGGATACATCTTGTTTATTATTATTTCCCATTCCTCTAATTATTAAACTGTGCTTTACTAAACAATGACTTATTGAGCCAGGAGTGGCGGTATACACATGGCTTCAGCCTAAGTACTTGGGAGGCTGAGCCAGGAGGATCGCAGGTTCATGGAGAGCCTTCAGCATGTAGTGAGGCTCTCTGCGACGTAGTGAGACCCTGTTTTAAAATAAAATATAAAATAGAGCGGAGGGTCTAGCTTAGAAGTGAAATGCCCCTGGTTTCAATCCCCAGTACCAGAAGAAAGAAAAGAAGAAATGATACTTGAGACTGAAACCATAATACTAATTGAAATCAATATCTAGAGATTTTATGTGTACTGACCTTCACCGAGTTCCTCAGCATAAGCATTTAATATCTTAGTGAGAATATCTTTGTTATCTGACCGGAAACTTCAGTATTCTCCCTAAGTAGCCATACTATATGTTATCTTCCTTATAAAAAGGGAAAATATATAAGAATGTGGAAAAATTCAGAGCATATAAAATCTGTCCCATCTCTCAACGAGGGGATTGTAGCTGAGGTTTAAAAAACTATGGATGGGCCATTTTATGCATTTGAGTAATTTCTTCAAAGATTTATTAGACTGTACAGAGCACTGGCATAACCACTATGAAAGACAGAAATGGAATCTCCTTCTTACCAAATTTATAATCTAGTTCAGATAAAAAATCTGCACATGTAGATCAATGTTGGCTGCTTCTATATTCATATACACATGTGCATATGGTGTTGTCTTACTTTGGTCTTCTATAACGAAGCTCAAACACTTGGATCAGTTAAACCACAGACACTTACTGTTCTCAGTTGTGGAGTTTGGGAGGTCCGAATTCAACATGCTGATGTATTTGGTTTGGTGAGGGCCCTCTTCCTGGCTTGGAGAAAACCCTGTTCGTACTGCGTGCTCACAAGGAAGGGAGAAGAGCTCTCACAAAGGGTTTAGAAATCACATCCTGAGGGCTCTACACTCATGACCTCATCTAAATCTAATTTCTTCCCAGAGATCTCACTTTCCAATACAATTACCTTGGAGATTGGATTTCAACATATGGATTTTGGGGGCCACAAACATTCAGTCCATAGCAGGTGTTTTCATGAGGATTTCAATAACGTAAGATGATATATCAAAAGGTAGTGTAGTACACGGAAGTATTTACATGCAGTGGGCGTAGAGAAAAGAGGAAAACTGCTGAAGTAAGACAGCTAGTGAGGTGGGAAGACATAGAGCTAATACGGTAGTCATAGCTGCATCTGTCCTTGTTCAGATATATAAATGCCATATATTTATATATTTTATATAAATATATAAAATGCCACATATAGAAGTAACAGAGACTTTGGCTTATAGATGGAGAAGCTGGGAAGTGCAAGATCAAGGCACTGGTAGAGTTGATGCTGGGCGAGGGCGCACCCTCTGCTTCTGCCCCTTCTGCTGTATCCTCATTGGCAGAAGGGACACACAGGCTCCCTTGGGCCTCTGTTATAAGAGCCCTCGTCCAACTCACGAGGGCTGCATCCTTATGACTTAACCACTTCCCCCACAACCTCATCTCATAGTAATGTCACAGTGAGAATTAGGTTTTCACATATGAATTTTGGGGGTACACAAACATTCTGACTATAGCAGTATCGTTAGTTAGTACAGAACAGAGGGCCTGACACAGGGGAGCCTTTCAGTAAAGGTGTGTTTAATGGATGAAATACAAATAATGGAAATAGAATTTTGAGTTGACAGAGACCTTCCTTAGAGGTCTGATAGTACAGTTGCCCAGTTCCACTTCACTAGGAACGTTAAAATAACAAAATGTACGGGCGTGTTGGCTCACACCTATACTCCCAGTACTTTGGAGGTGGACACCAGAGGATTGAAGTTTCGAGGCTAGCCTCAGAAATTTAATGTGATTTTGTTTCAAAATAAAAACTAAAAATAGGGCTGGGGATTGGTTGCTTCTGGGTTCAATCTCCACTACCCCCCCAAAAAGACTTTTAACTTTTCATTCTCTACTCACGGAAGTATAAATAGATATAATCATGTTGGAAAGCAAATTGGCAGCATTGATTCAAGTTGAAGATAACTATTAAACCTTTACTCTCTAACCCCTGGAGAAGCTCAGCTCTGTGGCCGTATGCGTTTCCTGAGCTTGCTCTAACAAGCTCCCACAGATTTGGTGGCTTATGCAACAGAAGTTGATTCTGTCAGAGTGCTGGAGGTTGGAAATGGGAAAGCAGCGTGTTGACAGGACTGTGCTCTACACAACAGCTCTAAGGGAGGGCCCTTCGATCTTGCACTTCTGGGACTCCAGCCCCTCGCTTGCTGGCTGCGTATTTCCCATCTCTTCCTCCACTTTCACGTGGTCTTTGCTTTTCACGCCGTGATACTCTTCTGTGTCATTTATAAGGATACTTGGCCTTGGATGTAAGGCTCACTGAGATAATCCACGATTAAGATTGATTGGAGATGCCGGGCGTGCTGGGCACTCTTGTCATTCCCGCACTTGGGAGGCGGAGACAGGAGGAGTGCAGGTTCGAAGCCAGCCGTGCTGGCGTAAGAGACCCTGTTTTAAAAATATAAAATAGGTCTGGGAGTGTAGCCTGGAGGTAGAAGGGCTTCCAGGAACCCCAGTACCACCACCACCACCAAAAAAAAAAAAAAAAAAGATTGATCGGAGATCCCTAATTGTATTTACAAAGACCCTTTCCTTAAATAAGGTCACATTCTCAAGTTTTTTTTCTAAGTACTGGGGATTGAACCCAGGATCATTTTACCTCTGAGCTACATCCCTAGCTGTTTATTATTTATTTATTTATTTATTTATTTATTTATTTATTTATTTATTTATTCTTCTTGATCTTGAAACAGGCTTTTGCTAGGTTGCTGTGTTCCACAGTGTTGCAGAGGCTGGCTTCAAAGCTGTGATCTTCCTGTTTCAGTGTTCCAGGTACTATGGTTGCAGGCATGCCCCTCAGCACCTGGAAGATATGTCTTTTTTATAGTCATCATCCAATCCACTATTTCAACCAATGTTTTGAGCTCTAGTCTTGGTACTGAAACTGACTCTGACCTTCATGCTTATTGTTCTGGTCTTGTAGTTCCTGGTAGGTGGCAGGTGTTTTCATTATCATCTCAATTAACTGAACATGTGAAGGAAGAGGGATTTTACAGGTTACTTTCGTATATATTGAGGCTCATTTTTTTTTTGGCCTGAATATAGTCTGTTTTGTTGAATGTTCCCATATATTTGCAAAAACAATGACAACAACAAAAAGAATATGTTTTGCAGGTGGTTTAGGCACTCAATAACCATTCAGATGAAGTCAGTTGGTAGTGTTTATAATAACTTTCTGTTTATCAAGTTTGAAAATGGGCATGGTGAAAAACAGACTATACTTAAGAATTTCTCTGTCTCTTTTATTTCAGTCTTCATGTTCTTGAGAGTTATATACATGTTGGTTAAATTATGCTTTATGTATTAGTTGACAATTACATTCTTTAGTACAAACATTCTTACATCACATTTTGTTTGAATTTTTTCATCGAGTGTTTTATGTGCCTTTCACATGTATCTATTTCACCTTCACCTTTGAAGGACCTTTTCACTGAATCCAGAGTTCTAAGATCAAGAGTTTTCTTTTTCTTTTTTTGTGGTTTGTTTCCTTTTAGCACCTTTAAGACGTTATACATTGTCTTCTGGTGTGTGTTGGGTTTTATGAGTAGTCAAAAATCATTTTTAAACTCTCTTCCTCTCTACGTATCATGTCTTTTTTTTCTGCCTGGCACAAATATATTTTTTTTCTTTATCACTGGTTTTTGGGAAGATTGCAATGTATCTTGGAGATATTTTGGTTTTTTATTACAGAATTTTATGAAAGTAATTTTCCGTGAGCACAGTGCACTGACACATAGTAAGGATGGAAAAGATGGTAGCTCTTATAGTCAAAGAATATACAAATCTAAAGAGAATATGGACACTCTAGCCTGGCCTGACCATCCCGTCCCACCCACAAGCCCATCCCTCATTTAGAGCCAGCCTTCGCACTTAACACGGTAGCCGTCTCCATCCGAAAACTGTGTGTCCTGATCCACCTTGCTCTGTCAGCCACCCGATACTTAGTTTTTTAAGTGTTTGTCTTCTTTGATGTTCGAGAATTTCTTTGCAGGTTGATAGCTTTCATGAAATCTAGAAATTGTTGATCGTTATCCATTATTTCTTCTATGATTTCTTTTTATTTATTTCATCATTTTGCAAATTTTCTCCATAAAGTATAATTTCATATTGTCTCATGTCGTTGAGTCTTCAATAAATTTTTAACCTTTTTTTCTCTCTGCCATTATTTTAATTTCATTAAACTTTTCTTTGTGTTACTTAATTTGCTAAGCTCGAATAGTGAAATTTGATTTCAGATATGCTGTCTTAGCTTTAGAGTTGTTTTTCTTTTTTATAGTTTCATTTCTGTTATGCTTCTGTCTTCAAATCCTAAATATCCTGTCTGGATTTGTTTCCACTAAGGAATTTAGTTTTGCTCCTTTGATGATCTAGTGATGTTTGATTAGCCTCTAGAGATTCGAATGTGATATCGTTGAATGTTGGGATTTAATGAGTGCTGGGGTTTCTTCTAGCAGACCCTTTGTTTTGAGTTGCTGGAGGTCTAATCCAGGGCGTTTTGCGTGCTAGAGAGTGTCTACCACTGAACTACATCCTCAACTCCGTGTAGTTAGTTTGTATGCAGATTTGCATAAATGTCAAGTCTCATTTGCTCCTGGGCTGATTAAGTCCCATTCCTAGCGCGGCCCTCTTCTCCTACTGCTCAGTGAGGACTCTGCACTCTGACTGATTAGAACTCGAATGTCTCTCAGCTGTGTGCAATCTCCAGCGGCTGTGGAGTTTATTCTTCTGTGGTAGTTGTTCTTTTTCTCATATTTGTTCTCCTGGAGTCCCCTGTGCAGGTGCAGATTGCTTTCAACCGAAGAATCAAGTAGACTCGTCCGCCGATATCTGGAGCAATTTTTCTGTTGGGATTACTCTTCTCTGGCACCATGCTGCATAAATCCAAGCTGCCTCAGCCTCACTCGCCTCCCATGTCTCTTTTCAGCTGCACAGTGCTGCAGTAGCCTGCCCAGTTTGTCCTCTCCCCACATGGACACGTGGCCGGAGGGCGCCATTTTGTTTTCTTTTTCTGGGGGACCAGAGCCCTGTGCAGCCTATCGTCCAGTGTCTGAAAACAGTTGTTTCATATGTTCTTCTGGATTTTCCAGTCGTGTATGGATGCAGGGCAAGTCTGGTACCACTTCCTTCTTCATGGCCAGAAGCAGAAGTCCCCATGTAGCTTTTGTAAATAGACGACGTGTGTTTAGTTGCCTTTATTTAGTTAATGAACTTTTGAATTTGTCGTCACTTTTTTTCTTCGGTGTTGCATTTTAAAAATAGCCTTTCAGCCGGGCGTGGTGGCGCACGCTTGTCATCCCCGCGCCTGGGAGGCGGAAACAGGAGGATCGCGCTGTTTCGAAGCCAGCTCGCTGGCTTAAGAGACCCTGTTTCCAAATACAAATTATAAAATAGGTCTGGGAGTGTAGCCCGGAGGTAGAAGGGCTTCCAGGAACCCCAGTACCACCAAAAACAAAACAAAACAAAACAAAACAAAACAAAAAAACCCCAAACAGCCTCTCTTCATTCAGGGGCAAAAATTGCAGACATACACATTTGTAAAGCTGTAAGATAACCCTATTAATTTAACCAGTCAGTCTTTCGTGTGTGTGTGTGTGTGCGCGCGCGCGCGCGCGCGTGTGTGTGTGTGTGTGTGTGTGTGTGTGTGTTTAAATTCCTGTATGTACGAGAGACATTTACATGTTGAATTTGTGTGTGGTTTGTTTCAAGTAAAAGAAAATCATTACAATTGTGACCTACTTTTTCCCATTGAATTTTATTCACTAATACTGAAGTGTTTTGATAGAATATGAAGGAACGCTTTATTCTTTTCTCAAATCCCTTGCTATGCTCTTTTGCAGAATGAATTTTTCCCCTATTTATGTCATAGTAGAGAATATAGAATATGAAAATATAATTGTCCACTCTCCTTAGCTGCAATTACAATTTGAATAGTCTCACAAGATACGTTTCCTTTTCCCCTAGAAATAAGTGAAGCCTCTTTTGAGTTCAGAGCTACAATTAAGGGCGTTTTAGATTGAGTCCCCAGGACGCTCCGTTTTTCATTCTAGGTAGCACTATCTCATTTTTACATTTCCTGTGTTGTCTCTGTAGACGGGTAGAAAAGCAATACTTCATCAGAACGATGGGCTACTGCCAGCACCCCTCTGTGAGATGGTTATTAAAAGCATGTCCTTTCCTCTCCAATTCAGAGTGCAAGGTTTTCACTGATGTTATATACTTGAGCTCCTCTGCCACAAGGGAGAGGACAGCTACAACAGCTCTCCAAGCCGGGTTTATAGCCTTGCGTATCACTTGGCATTTCAGGGAACTAGGCAAGGTGCTTCTTAAGCTTTCTCTACCTCTCTATCATTACCGTGGTTGATCGGTGGTTGAGAGCTGCAGTCAAACAAAAATGGAAACTTTGTAATTTATGTATAGCTTTAAAAAGGCAAAGAAATGAAGGATTATTGCAGTTGGTGCAGTCCCCGATACAATTAATATCAAATGCATATAAATCCTATTAGAGATCTGTCATGGGTGAAAAAGGAATATGAAAAATGCGTGACCTATCTTTATTAGATTCAGTTAGGGAGAGACCATACAGAGCTAAGGAGCTTTACGAAATGCATATTAATCATAACCAGTCTTCTGAGATAAACCTATTTCTTGTAACTTATCAAAGCCATACAGAAGATTACTCATTCCCTTTGGTAAAGGAATGTTTTACATATTGTTCTGAGTTTTGAGCATCACAGCTTTAAAAACTGATTAACAGATATTTTAATACTAAAATATATCTCATTGAATTATGTAGCTTAGACAGCTATTATCCTGTAATGCCACCTCAATAGGGAGATGGGCTCTTTGTCAAAACCTCTACATCATTGTTTTGTTGCCTATTGAACAAGACACTCTGGGGAGCTGTATTAGAGACCAGACAAAAGAACTTTGCTACAGCAAGCCATCGTTAAATCATGCAGAAATATTTCTTTCTTAAATCTTTACTTTAAGCAACAATTGGGAGATGCGCACACCATTTTTTAAATGTCACTTTCAATTCCTGAAGTCTTTTATCTCTTTGAGAAGGAGGAGAATTAGCTTAAGGGAATGGTTAAGACCATCATGTTAATGTACAGTATTACTAAAGATAGAGGATGTATAACAGCTATAATCTGACAAAGATAATTAAGATTGTATTTTAAAAAACATGAGAGGGTTCCACAAGATGATGAAACTTTTAGAGAAAACAGAGAACAAAAGGTGTGAAATAGACTTTTTATTATTGGCTCGTAAAACTTAAGAGATGTTGAGTGATTTGAGAATTCAGTTTCTGGCCCGTTATTGTCACTTGAGTGCCCACAGTGTATTAAGTTATGTCAATAAAATTTTAAAATTATTTTATTATGAGGATTTTATATAGAAAGCATACCACTTTATAGCTTTGTTTTCATAACCAAAAAAGTAAAAAAGCATATACCTTCTAAAATTTTCTTACTATTCTCATCTTACATTGGGGGAAACTTTGAATAATAATTTGGTGTAATCTTTCCAAAAGAATTGCAGTCAAAATACTAGAGTGATGCACAAGTGCCTGTGTTTATGAGCAGCACTATTCAGTCTGGACAGATATGGAAGCAACCTGGGTGCGAGGGCTAAAGTAGATGTGTCTGGGTGGAGGGGTGGTGCATGCCGGAATCTCAGTACTTGGAAGGCCGAGACGGGAGAATCACAAATTCGAGGCTACTCTCTGCAAATTAGCAAGATTCTCAGCAACTGAAGGAGATCCTGTTTAAAAAAAAAAAAAAAAAACTGGGCTGGGAATGTAGGTTGCAGGTAAAATGTCCCTGGATTCAGCCTTCAATGCCAAAACAAAACAAACAAAAAAAAAAAAAGGAAAGAAAGAAAGAAAAAAAATGAAATAGGACGATCATGGTTCACGAACAGCCTCAGCTACTTAGTGAGGCCCCTTGCAACTCAGTGAAGTGAGACCCTGTTTCAAAATAAAGCATAAAATATAGGGATCGAGGTGTCGCTTGGAGGTAGAATGCCCCTGGGTTCCATCCCCAGTACTGCAAAAAAAAAAAAAAAAAAAAAAGAAAAAAATGTGGTTTTTATATATACTATAGAATTTTTCACTACACCACTGCTACTGCTGTGGCTTCCCTGAAGTTTCCTTCCCATTATCTGGGGTCCCTCTGGTATCACCATTACTCCGTATCTTCTACATACATGTGAGAGAAAACGAATGACCCTTTTCTTTCCGTGACTAGCTAATCTCACTTAATATAACGTTCTCCAGATTCATCCATTTTCCTGAAATGATGTAATTTTGTTCTTAATTGTTGAGTAGAGTTCCATTGTGTGAACATCTCCTAGTTTTGTCATCCATTTGTCTGTTGATGGACACCTGGGTTGGTTCCACAATTAGGCTGCTTTTGAATTTTAAATTGAATAGTATAGTTATCCCCTTATATCTGGTTTTTGCCTTCAACTCTATGATTGTGAGTCTTCATAGTTTTGAGTATAGGTGAAGTTTTTCATTTTATTGTTCCATAGCTGAGGTCAGCTAACTTTTTTTTTATAACAAGAGAGGTGGCAAATATTGTAGGCTTTGTGGGTCATATGATCCCTGTCACAACTGTTGAGCTTGGCTTTTGTATCATGAAAACAGCCATAGACAGTATGTGAATAAATGAGCATGATTGTATTTCAATAAAACTTTATTTACAAAAATAAACTTCAGGCTAGATTTGGCCGTGGGCCACAATTGGCCATAAATATTGTAAATATAATAAAAGGGATAGTGTAGTATAAGATTCCATTGTATAAATGTATCACAGTTAAACATTCAGACAGATATTGGCAGACATTTTTTTTTGCAATGAACACTCATGCAACATGCATTCTTTATACGTATACGTGAATTTCTGTTTGGTAGATGGAAATGTCGTATCATAGGGTACGTGTGGATTCAACTTCAGTAGTAATGCCAAATGGTTGCCCGTGGTGACAGATTAATTTATATCCCTACTAGTAGATATGCTCTTCATCACTTGCTATTATCAGTCTTTTCATAATATATTTTCCATACTAACATAACTTATACCCAATATATTTTCATTTTTAATAATTTACCATTGGAGATTATATCAGTTTATAGAGAAAAATCCATAGAGAGAATTTGATGTGATATGTTAGCCTATGATTTAACCGGTTACTTTCCTTAATCTTAAAATGCGATAGAATCTCCACAGCAGACATTATATAATTTATATAGTGAACTACTTTTCATTCTTGACAAATGTCTAATAGTACCTGCTGGAGGAGGTTGCACAGTCATTTCTAGATTAGTGTAGCCATGCAGAACAAAGGAGAATAAGTAAATCTTAGATAATATAATTTCCCTTCCTCACACATACTCTTATTAATAGCCTCTCCAAGGTTATCTATGACCTTTTGTCTTCGAATCCAAATTCATATTCCTTTTTAAAAAGTGTCATCCTCTCCAAAGTCTTTTTGGCATTTGATCTGCCTAATACTCCTCCTTTCTTGAAGCTCCTGTGCGCTGCTTCTGTTTCCTGCCTTCACACCTTCCTGCTCCAATAATTTTACCTGATTCCTGAGTTTCGACTCAAAATTGTTTGTCCTTTTCCCACTAAACTTTTTTCTTTTCTTTTCTTATTGCGTTGGAAATTGGATCCAGGGGCATACTGCCTCTGAGCAATCCCCCCAACCCTTTCTCCGTTTTCACTGTCAAACAATCTCACTAGGCTACCGCGGATCTCACTGTGTTGCTGAGGCTGTCCTCGGGCATGTGCTCCTCCTGTCTCATCCTCCCAAGTACTTGGGATGGCAGGCATGCGCCGCCATGCCTGGCTCCCCCTACACCTTGCCGGACACAATAAGGGCATACTATCAACCTAATATGGGTGCTCATAAATTTGTTTTCAAGCCAAACTTATCTAATTCTGGTCTCATATTTTTAGATACCTAGAAGGTATCATGTTTCATCTTAACTCTAAATACGCAGCGTGAAACTAATCTTAACTGTATTTGTTCTCTCTCTCTCTCTCCGCCTTTTACCTCCTTTCTACCACCCTAAAATCCCAACCTCCTGTATTCTCCATTTAGCAAATACAGAATAGACAAAATGTTGAAGGAACCTCTGATAAATAGCCAGGAATAAAAGGTAAGGGAGGGAACGACACATTTTACAAAATTCTTATCGTGAAAGAAAGTTGATTGCGCGTGCTCAGTCATATGAACTGTTGTTAATTTTAATCTTCGTTCACCAAATATAAATCATTTTATAGCCATAATTTTGGAGAGTTAGTCAAGTTAATTTTGGAAAAGAGTGCAAAAGTAGTGCCAAAGCATTCCAAGTGGACCATGATCGTAGTTCAGTTCTATTCAGTGTCCCAAAAATAAGGTTACAAATATATGCTAAAATTTAAAAATAATTTATTCAGCATAAATAAGTGATAACTATCATCTTGAAAAAGGAATTGCTTTGGGTAGCAAGAAAAAGTATATCTTTCCAAGTGAGGCATTATTATCCTGTGACTCTAACTGGAATTAGTTTAAAAGTTTTGTGAAAAGCATGTCATTTATCCAAGTTTCATTTTCCAGTATAGGAGCCCTGAATCTCATAGGGAATGAGGAGAGTCACTAAAATTTTTTCATATTTCTTCCTGTACTATTACGAAATGGCTTAGCACCGAGGTGAGTTACGTGGTGATGACCCTGGCAATTAGGTAAATAATTATATGTTTGGGTTCCTATTGTGTTCCATCAGTGTGTCTTTCTGGGAGATTTTGAGTATATTCTCATGGGGACAGATGGAATAAAAAATTAAATGTATTCACACATATATGCATCCATGTACCTACACAGGTGACTGTTCTTTATAAATTTTTATAAATTGAATATTACAGTTGTAGGTGTTATGGATTAAAGAGGTAGCGCAGGCTTCAGCATGTTGTGGTTGGAGGTGGACCTCATGGAAAATGGTATTTAGGCAAAGCTGGGAAGAACAAGGTATGTGCCGGAGGAGTATCTTGTATGGCGTTTCTTTATTCAGTCCTGACAGTTTTTACTTCATCCCTGAAAGGATTCAGTGCCCAAATTATTTAATTTAGGAAAACAAAAGAACAAGTTGACACATGAACATTTGCTCCCTTTGGTAATATAAAGACACCATGTAGGGAAAACAGGGCGTACTCTGTGCCAGTGCTCGGCCTGCGCTTCCGTCTGTCAGAGCTCTCTCTGGGTAGCACGGGCACCCCGTGTACAGTGATGGACTGTGATGTCCTCGCACCCCATGAAAATGACTTAGAAGTACAACACCCTGTACCTTAGTGCCTTAACCTGGTTCTTTTTGAGCACTGATTTCTAATCCATAAATCGAGGGAGAGAGGGTATGAGAAAGTTTACTGGAAAATACCAGGCACAGTACTGTATGGGTGTTGCAGCAGTGGCTCTTTTTTGATTTCTTCTAATGTTGTTATCTGTTGAGTGCCGGATGTTTCTAGGCAGGTAAAGGGGAAGGCAGATGAGACCTTCGAATAGCCCTCAAATCACATAGTATAGGAAATTACCTTTGCCAATTATGTAGAATGTGCCCTGGTTGCTGACTCCGCCATTACTCACCATCACTGTAATTGGGAAACATGGAGAGCTTAAACAGGGAAATTTGAATAGAGGGCTCTTACTTGGTTTTGTTGCTGCTAGCTATTATTGGAAAATATACAGGTGTAGTTTTACAGGATGTTGGGTGATTATTTTACTCAGAAATTCTACTTCAGTATTCAGAATTCTAATCTATTTTGTGAAATTTTCCTTTTACTTATGTATAATTTAGCTAATAAATCCTCTGTTTTCCACTATAACAATCCATCACTGATACTCAATTTAGAGCACCCAGGGCTTGTAATTTGAAAAATTTAATATCAGAAATTGCATCTCATAGGTTTTCGCTATATATGATCCAATGTCCTTTTGCTTAGTTTTCTGGCTTCTGGTTTTCGTTCAGCTGAACTTACCACCTTCACATCAAACTCATTTATAGTCTTGGGTATCCAGTTACATATACTTTACTTTTGCAACAGGGAAGGATAAGCATAGATACCCTGGACTGGTTGCTGGAGGAGAAGCCCCGTCAATCATCATTTATCTAGGTCAGTGAGCAACTGTAAGGAATGCAGAGAACATAAATAACAGCCACAAGTCCATATATAGAGCTGGGCATATGAACATTTTAAAGATTTGAGTAGACAGATTCATGAGCCATCGTTTTAGGACTTGAGGGGAATTCTTTTACCAGGTGGACATGGAAGCAAAGCCAGGCAGTTGTTTTGATTGGTTAAAGTGGGGCTGTCCCCTGCTTTGGATCATTCTAGGGAAAAGCCCCTAGTTAGAGCTTAGTATAATTTGTGACTGGTTAAGCTTAAGTTTTATTTTCTTAGAACATGATACTTTACATGAAGTTGACTTCGGTTGGCTTACTTGCAGAAGAAACCAGGACACTGGGACCCGGGAAGAGTCTGAACTAAAAAAAAAAAAATCTCAAAATGATAGGCAAAGGAAAAGAACTCAGTGGGGAGCTGAAGGTTTAAAGCCATGGATCTTCCTGGCCGGGAGTATACCAGTGTTAGAAGGATACTCAGACAGCATGCGACTCATAAGGCTCAAGTTGGCGGAGGGAGAGTCCCACATATGCTGTCCAGCGTAATGAGATTTGGTTGTATAAACACCAAAATAAGAGGTCTCTTTGTGGACCTTAAAAATATACAAGCCCGGTTCTCCAAGCCGAGCTGGGGATCCCGAGAGTTCGCTCCTGGCTTCCCTGGCGGCATGGCCCCCAAACGCCAGCCTTCACTCTCGCCCCAAAGGAAGAAGCCCAAGCTGCCTCCCGCCTCCCAGCCCGCAGACACCTCGGCCTCTCCTGGCTTGCCCAAGGCCGAAAAAGAACAACAGGAAGCAATTGAACATATCGATGAAGTACAAAATGAAATAGACAGACTTAATGAACAAGCCAGTGAGGAGATATTGAAAGTAGAACAGAAATATAACAAACTCCGCCAACCATTTTTTCAGAAGAGGTCAGAGTTGATCGCCAAAATCCCAAATTTCTGGGTAACAACATTTGTCAACCATCCACAAGTGTCTGCACTGCTTGGGGAGGAAGATGAAGAGGCACTGCATTATTTGACCAGAGTGGAAGTGACAGAATTTGAAGATATAAAATCAGGTTACAGAATAGATTTTTATTTTGATGAAAACCCTTATTTCGAAAATAAAGTTCTCTCCAAAGAATTTCATCTGAATGAGAGTGGTGATCCATCTTCAAAGTCCACTGAAATCAAATGGAAATCTGGAAAGGATTTGACGAAACGTTCAAGTCAAACACAGAACAAAGCCAGCAGAAAGAGGCAGCATGAGGAGCCAGAGAGCTTCTTCACCTGGTTCACTGACCACTCTGACGCAGGCGCAGATGAGTTAGGGGAGGTCATCAAAGACGATATCTGGCCAAATCCCTTGCAGTACTACTTGGTTCCTGATATGGATGATGAAGAAGGGGAAGGAGAAGAAGATGATGATGATGATGAGGAAGAAGAAGGACTAGAAGACATTGATGAAGAGGGGGATGAGGACGAAGGGGAAGAAGATGAAGATGATGATGAAGGGGAGGAAGGAGAGGAGGATGAAGGAGAAGATGATTAATTGAACACTGATGGATTCCAACCTTTTTGTTTCTTTTTTTTTTTTTCTTCTTTTTTTTCCAGTCCCTGGGAGCAAGTTGCAGTCTCTTTCTTTCCCCTTCCCCACCCCTTTGTGCTCAGTCGCCCTGTTCTTGAGATCTCTTTTCTCAATACCGTCATTCTCAACTTATTTTGGGGGGAAAATACCTTGAGCAGAATACAATGGGAAGAGAATCTCTACACCCTTCTGTTCTAAATTCATTTTTATCCCTGTCAACAAAAACTGTATGGAACCAACACCACCGTGCTTTGTGGGAAAAAGAAAACCCGCTCCCTCGGCTCTGCTGGGGCTGGAGGGCGCGGGGCCCTGTGTAGTAGTGCATAGAATCCTAGCTTCTTTCCTCCTTTCTCTGTATATTGGGCTCAGAGATTACACTGTGTCTCTATGTGAATATGGACAGTTAGCATTTACCAACATGTACCTGTCTACTTTCTCTTGTTTAAAAAAAGAAAAAAAAACTTAAAAAAATGGGGATATAGAAGGTCAGCAAAGGGTGGGTTTGAGATGTTTGGGTGGGTTACGTGGGCATTTTGACAACATGGCTTCTCCTTTGGCATGTTTAATTGTGATGTTTAACAGACATCCTTACAGTTTAAGATGACACTTTTAAAATAAAATTCTCTCCTAATAATGACTTGAGCCCTGCCACTCGATGGGAGAATCAGCAGAATCTGTAGGATTTTATTTGGAATTGACATTCTCTATTGTAATTTTGTTTGTTTATTTTTAAATTTTCTTTTTTGTTTTCACTGGAAAGGAAAGATGATGCTCAGTTTTAAACGTTAAAAGTGTACAAGTTGCTTTGTTACAATAAAACTAAATGTGTACACAAAAAAAAATATACAAGCCCTCTTTGAGGTTGATTTTTTTATATAAACTAAAATAACCAGTTATATCTCAATGAACAATGGGTGTATACATTGTGTATTGTTTGCCCTTTTTGTGGTCCTGGGAATGGAACCCAAGGGCCTCTTACCTCTGGGCTGCACCCCAACCTATTTTCTATTTTATTTGAAAACAGGGTCTCACTATGTTGCTGAGAGCCTCACTCAGTAGCCGAGGCTGGCTTCGAACCTGCGCGATCCTCCTGTCTCCGCCTCCCAAGCACAGGGATTACAAGCGTGCGCCCCCACAAGAGGCCGGCTCTTGTTTGTCCCATTCTTAAATGGGGATATTGAACTTCATGATGCTTAGGGACTTTAATAAAAGTGCTATCATTTCACTCTCTCATCTCTCGATGATGGCTACCAGTTTAATAAATACTCAATAAATAGACATTCTTCCTAGCATTAATTGAACTCAAATGAGGCATAAATATGGAATAAGAAAAGAATATAATGATAAAATTTACAAAATGCTTTCCAATGCACTCGTACCTTTATTGCTATAAAAGCTAACCTTTATTCTAAAATTACGGTACAAAATGTTTTCCAATAGGCAGAATAAAATTTTTGTCCATTCCTTCCTCACTTTACTTCATATTTTGAATGTATCTGCAAGCTGGTTTGAGTCATGTGTAAAAAGTTTACATTAAAAAATGTATGCACTGCACACAAATGTGGTGATGCTTAATTGTCCATTAAAGAAGGCATTTTACGTTTTCAACGTGAATGCTTTCATATTCTAAACATTTTTATTAAGCCATTTATTCAACAAAAGAAAGCCTGCACAGCAAGCAATAGTGTCGTTGTTTTTCAGCTACTGCTCTGTCAGGAACTTACATAGAAATACATTTGAAAGACCATGGAAAGAAAAAACGTGAATAGAGATCCAGCTGTCACTAAAAATCATTCATGTTGGGCTGTAGATTAGAGGTTGATTTTATGGCGTTTTAAGGTTGTCACCTATAAGTTCTCTTACCATTTCTACCATTCCCTCTTAAGTTTTCTTCTGTTAACAATTGGTTTTTAAATCACACAAGGCCAAGAATTTTATTTTCATCTTTCTCCTCTGTCCAGTAATGCTTTTTATACTGCCTTGAATAGTCCTGTGTATTCATATATTGCAAAGGGGTGTTAAGATAATAATGAGGAAGACATCACTAATTGCTTATGTATTCTTTCAATGACATATGAAACCGAAAAATATTCCATTTTTGAACACTGAGACAAAAATCTGTTTCCTGATATTGCAAAACAACTTCACATATTGATCTGTTAAGTATTAAATGTAAAAAAAATCTCTCTCTTTATATCTCATTTAATTCTTTAGCTCCCACTCTCCCTTTCTCTCTCTTTCTTTATTCCAACATTTTGGAGGCTTAAATATGACCTCGCCTTTTCAGACATGTAGCGGAGAAAAGTCCTTTTATTCCAAACATAAAAACAAATCTTCCTATTTAAGGACAGGAATGAATCAATCTGTTTGCAGAGCCCAGCTATGCTTTGTATACCTATCTTTTTTTTTAAAAAAAACTAAAACCACATCACATGAGACCTACCCTTTTAACAATTATTTAGTGTACAGTAGCATTTTATTAACTATAGGGCAGTGCTGTAGAGCAGATCTCTAGCATATTTTTACCTTGCATGACTGAAATTTTATACCCACTGAACAACACTTCTCCATCTTCCCGTACTCTAGCTCCTGGCGACCAGCAGTCTACTCTCTGCTTTGATCAGTTTGTCTACTGGAATCATCATGTATTTATTGTAGCATAAGACAGGATTTACTTGCTCTTCCTGACTGAAAAATCTTCTTTTTAAAATTTTTTTATTGGTGCACTGTATTCATACTTCTTAATGGGATGCAAGGTGGTAGAGACACACATGCACACTTCACCCAATTAGACCCTACCCAGTTCCCACCCCTGAATAATATTCTTGTGTGTGCATGTATTCATTTAAACGTTGATAGTCATTTAGATTGTTTCCACCTGGCGGTTACCATGAATACTGCTGCAGTATACACAGAGGTGCACACTTCATTTGGGGATTCGGATTTTAATACTTTTGGATAACTACACAGAAGTATAGTTGTTCCATCTTGTTATTATTCTGTTTTTTAATGTTTATACAAACCTTCATGCTCCTTTCCATAGTGGCTGCATCATTTTACATTCATTTGTTCACTCATTCGTTCAATTATTTATTTATTTTTGCGGCACTAAGGATGGAACTCAAGGAACCTGTACCTCCAAACTACACCCCTAGCCCTATCTTTGAGTCTTTCTATTTTTAAGACAGGATCGCACTGAGTTGGGAAGGGCCTCGCTAAGTATCTGAGGCTGTCTGCACTCTGAGATCCTCCCCGTCTCCACCTCCCGAATGCTGACATTACAAGTGTGTGCCACCATGCCTGGCTCATTTCGCATTCTTAATGGAACACAGGGATTTCAATTTTCACACAGTATCACTAGCATTTGCTTTTTGTTGTTGTTGTTGATAATGGATATCTTGATAGGTATGAAATGATTTCTTTTTGTGGTTTTGATTTATATTAATGACATCAAACATCATCTCATATACCTGTCAGTCAGACATATATGTTTGTTTTTTCTTCTTCAAAGAAATACCTGAGCACTTTGCGCATTTCAAAAAGTGCTTTTGCGTGTCCAGATTAACCATGCTACATTCACACTTCTATACATATTCCAATATAGCTCCTCCATTAATCATCCTCAGCCTCCTTCCTCTCCTCTTATTCCCTTCTAGCTTTGCTGAGATTTCCCCTCCATTATCTGGAGTCCCTCTGGTATTCCCAATGCTCCCTAGTTTGGGCATATTAGAGAAAACATATGTCCCTTCTCTTTCTGTGCTTGGCTGATCTCACTTAACATAATGTTCTCCAGGTCTTTCCATCTTCTTGCGAATGGCATGATTTTGTTCTTCTTTATAACTGAGTAGAATTCCATTGTGTGTATTTCCTATAATTTAGCAATCCATTCATCTGTTGACGAAGACCTGCACGTATACCATTTTCAGTATGTTCCACTTATAAATAAAAGTAAAATAAATAAATAAACTGCTTTTGGGTTTTCTACTGTTAAGTTGAAGGGGTTTCTTACACATTTTTGCTATTAGCCCCCTACCAGATACATTGTGCCTTTCAGTCTGTTGATTATATCCTCTGGTATCAGGTTTTTAGTTTTTATTCTCCCACTTTACTATTTTTTGCTTTTGTCATGTGTACCTTTGGTGTCCAAGAAATAGCTGCCCAGACCAATGCCATGAACCTTTTGCCCTATGTTTTCTTCTAGGATTTTTACCGATTCAGATCTTGGCCTATGTTCCAGTTTCAAACTTATTTTGAGTTGATTGATTGACTGATTATGTGTGATACTAAGGATTGAACCCAGGAATGTTCTCTTTTTTTTCCTTCACATTTTGAAAAGTTTAGCAGTAAGTTACTACATGCTGGCCTTGCTCCTGTGATCCCCCTGGCTCAGCTTCTCAATTCCTGGGATGTCTGGTGCAGGCTACTATGCCTGACTTTGAAGTGATGTTTGTGTTTGACATAAGGGTTCGATTCCACTCTTTTCACTCTTTTGCTTGTGAATATCCAGTTTTCCCAATACCATGTATTGACGAGATGATCTGTTTCCCCATCATGTATTCTTGGCACACTCATGTAGGATCACTGGAATGTATGGAAGTGGGGTTATTTCTGACCTTTTTATTTACTTCCATGGTACATATTTTTGTCTTTATGCTTGTATCATACTGGTTTGACTATTGTAGTTTGTAGTATGTTTTGAAGTCTAGTATTAGGCTTCCAGCTTTGTTCTTTTGAAGATTGTTTTTTCTTCTCCTCTCTCCCTTTTAATTTTTGCTATTTAGGGCCCTTTGATTCCATATTAATTAAATGATTTTAAAAAAATTTCTGTAAAAATACCATTAAAATTTGTAAAGAGATTACATTGAATCTTCCGGTTCCCTTGGGTAGTAGAAACATTATAATAGTATTATTTTTCTAATCCATGAACATTGATGTCCTTTCATTTATTTGTATCTTCTTTAGTTTTAGTAATGTTTTCTACTTTTCAGTGCACAAGTCTTTTATCACTTAAGTTACCTCATGATTGATAGTATGTTACAGGATTCTTGAGAAGTAAGGAAATCTGACGTTCTTCACTTTTTCCATTAAAATTCAGAATCAGAGCAACATTTGGAACTTACTCCATTTTCATTAATTTCTTTTTATTCTTGGATATAATTCCAGAAATATTTAGAGTGGCCATCATGCACTGCACTCTCCTAGGCTTTCTAGATACTGCTGCAAACCACATAGACAAAACATTTCTCGCTTCACAGAACTGAAAATTTGATTAAAGTTAAATCCAGTCCAGTAAATATTTTGGAGATGATTAGAAGTAAAGATTGCCTACTATTGCTACTTCTCGCCACAAACCTCACTATTTCATTGGTTTCATTTCTGACTGGGAGGTAGAGAATGGTCTCTTTTTTCATTGCATTCAAGAATATGAGTGAAACCAGGTGTGGTGTGGCACACACCTGAAATCCTAGGATCTGGGAGGCTGAGATAGTACAGTCACAGATTTGAGCCCAGCCTCATCCATTTAGCAAGAGCCTCAGGAACTCACTGAGACACTCTTAAAAAAAAAAAAAAGCTGAGGTTGTACCTCAGAAGTAGAATGCCCATGGGTTTAATCCATAATACCAAAACAGGAAAAAAATGAATATGGATAAGAAAAAGTGATTAGAAAATAGTTCATTGAAACCGAGTGTGGTGGTGCACTCTTGTAAACCCAGCATTCGGGAGGCTGAGATGGGAGGATCACGGTTCACGGACAGCCTCAGCTACTTAGTGAGGCCCTTTGCAACTCAGTGAGACCCTGCTTCAAATAAAGAATAAAACATAGGGCTGGGGGTACAGCTTGGAGGTAGAATACCCTGGAGTTCCATCTACAGTACTGAAAAAAATAGTTCATTGATCCTGAAATATTTTCAGAGCAACTTTATGTTTAAAATAAGATACTGAGACCTAACCTGTTCTGAGAAGCAATCAGAATCATTCATAGTTGATTACGGATCATTCAGAGTTGATTTTCAAAACAAATTCAAGCCAGTTAAATGTACTTGCTAAAAGAAATTATTAAATGCAATTTATTTCGGTGTTCTAAAAAATGCTTGAGATAGAGCAGTAAACAAAATAAAATCCCTACCTTCTTCGAGCTTACAGTAAAGGCAGCAAGTAGCTGACTAATAAGCCAATGATACATGCTATAGAGAGAATTAAAATGGAGAGATAAGATAACAAGATAACTCCTTTATATTGATTCAGAGGAGTCTATTTTGATGCAGAGATTTGAAACCTGAGATATGAATGATATGAAGAAACCAAATTAGCTACATAAAAATTGGGAGAATGTACCTCCCAAGCTGATGGACCAGTTGAGATACAAGCCCTAATATGGAAGACACTGAACACCAAGTAGTGGGAGGGCCAAGGGATGGGACTAGATCATAGTGAGGTCCGTTCTTATTTCTGACCAGATGCAGTAATGCCATTCATGTGTTTCTCTAGCACAAACTGATACCCTACTCAATGTAGAATTGCTTCTTTTAAAACTTTTCATGGGCACACTGTAGTCACACATCTTAGTGGAGTACGAGATGGTAGAGGCATACATGCACACTAGACTTGCTTCTTGAGTAGCCAGCCCTCAGTACTATCCAGCTGCTCATAGATTAGAAGGAAATCATCAGAGTGTCGACTTCACTTAGTAGCAAACACATGCTCCAGTCTTTGGTTTCATTTTGGTTTTGTACTCTCCTTCATGCTTCTTCGTTTTGGTAAAACAGCAGAACCTATTGCCTTTTTGCGTCGTTCTCTATTTCTGTTTCCGACTTCTTTGCATGGGTGCATACTCAGCTGCCATAGTCTTTTAGCCAGGACTTCTAGAGCTATCTAATTTGTGGGGGGAAGAGTGTGCAATCAGTAACCACTTGGGGGTGTGTGTGCAATCAGTAACACCATGTCTTTTACAGGTGATTGGATCAGTCATTTCTTGTTTTTGAGCTTGCACAAGTGTCGTCTTTTCTAGGGGAGGGTTTACATTCTAAGATCTTCAGTGGATGCCTGAAACCTTGGGCAACCCAACCTTTTAATATGCTATTTTTCCTATATATACATAGCATGATAGAGTTTATAAATTTGGTGCAATAAGACATTAGCCATGACTACTAACAGTTAAATATAGCAATGGTAACAGTACATTGTGATAAAAGTCCTTTAAAATTTATGAATTATTTCTTTCTGTAATTTTTTTTAACACTTTCAGACTGCTCTCGACCAGGTATAACAGGAAGTGCGAGAAGTGAAACTGTGGAGAAGGGAGTGGGAGTGCTGTTAGAGTAAAAAATTGGAATTGAAGTAAAAATGTTACAGAATATTCTAGTGGCTTTTAATTTTAATAATTTTTTTCTCTTATCCTTTTTTTGTGGTACTATGGACTGGACACGAGAGGCGTATTCTATGCCCTAACTTTAACACCAGCCCTGTTCTTTAATTTTTCATTTGGAAATAGGGCCTCACTAAGTTGCTATGAGTCTCACTAATTTTCCAAGGTTGGCTTTGAACCTGTGACCCTCCTGTTTCAGCTTCCCAGGTACTAGGATTACAGGTGTGCACCACTATGCTCCGCTGATTCTTTTCTTTTAGGTTACCTAAGGCTAAAATGGTACATTTTAGTCTTAAATCTAGTATCAATCACCTTCCTATAATTTTAAGACTATATGGTTCTTTTACATAGCTTTTAGGGCTTTGAAAAAGAGAGATTGAATGTAATTCTGATAGTTTTCTGTCACTAATACTGGTGCTAGGGTCTGACTTTCAGCTCTTAAAAAACTTATTTTCACTTTGGAAACACTTTAAAGATGCATTGAATTCTTTTTCTAAAGCTCTGTAATCCATTTATACACACTAGACATAGTAGCATGTCTCCCACATACAAGGCTCACAACAGGCAAAATTCTATATGTCTGCTTTAGTTTTTCCTGTCAAATACATTGTTTTGGCTGCTTTTAAAGCATCAAAGACATATCTGCTAGGTTGTGATTTTTTGTCTTGACTTTTTCTAAGTTTTTCTACTATTCTTTCTTAGATTGCATGTGGATCATAAAGTACAGTCAGATCTTATAAAAGATGGATATCTTGTACACCTCCTGGCCATAATAAACCATCAAATTCACATTAAACTCTGCTTTTCTATATTGTTAATTTATCTCACTAATATAAAATAACCGTTATGTGATGATACAACATTAAAACAAAGGATTATGAGATTCGGTTCTCTGAGTAATGTTTTCTTTTTTTGAGTACCCATTGGCTTACTGATGGATTGTGCTTGAAATTAAAAGGAACTTGAATATAGAAATTATGAACTTGAATTGTTTGATTGAAAGGGATCATGTCATTTCCAGGGTTGTCTGATGCCCTTTAGTATAGATTAGAAAAATTTCAGTAAGAGAAATAGATACCACACCAGGCGTGGTGGTGCACACTTGTAATCCCCGCGCTTGGGAGGCTGAGACAGGAGGATGGCGCAGGTTCGAAGCCAGCCTCAGCTACTGAGTGAGGCTCTCAGCAACTTAGTGAGACCCTGTTTCTAATAAAATAGAAAATAGGTCTGGGAGTATAGCCAGGAGGTAGAAAAGCCCTTGAGTTCCACCCCCAGTACCACCAAGCACAAAACAAAACAAAACAAAACAAAACAAAGAGATAGATACCTAAAAATGTTAGAATTTACCAGTACTTCTACTATATTGTTTGTTCGTTTCCTTCCTTCCTTCTTTCCTTCCTTCCTCCCGCTCTCCCTTCCTCCTTTCTCTCTTTCCACCTTTCTACCCACCTACCTACTTACCTAATGACTGAGGATTAAACCCTCTACCCTCTGAGCTATACCACCAGGCCTTTGTAGTTTTTTTTTTTTTTTTGGTTAATTTTGAAACAAATTCTCACAATGTTGCTGAAGCTGGCCCCAAACCTGACATTCTCCTGTCTTGGCCTCCCAAGTACTAGGATTTCATAAAAATGTTCATAATGTAGTAAATGATAAGAGCAAAATATAATATGTATATATAACATGATTTTACCTCACTTTTGTTTAAGAGTTTATTGTACATTGAAATAAAAGACTAGACTGTGCGATAAAATATTAACAGCAGCTGTTTCTATATGAGAAATTATGCTGATTTTTATTTTCTTCTTTTGTCTTAACTTTATTTTCTAAACTTTCATCAATGAACATATATTTGCTCTGAAACGAGAAATGAGAAAATATGATAGAGAAGATTGGGTTAGATTATATTATCTTTATTTCTTCTTAGTGCTTACCATGGAGCAATTATTGATAGAATTATTAAACTATTTCTGCCGGGTTTTCTAACTTTCAGTTTAGCAAGAGGAGATATTATTTAAATTCTGTTTTGTTTTTTGAAATAAGAAAAATACCTGCTGTGTGGTGTAGCAGAAAGAAGCAAAGGAAATCGTAGTCATTATTTTACCTACCTTCTCTTTTAGATATTAAGAAGATAAATGTAGCTGGACTGGACATAGCGGTATAGACCTGTAATCTTAGTACTTTGGAAGATGAGACAGGAGGATCGCAGGTTGTAGGATAATCTCGGCAACTTAGCGAGGCCCTCTGCAACTTAATGAGAACATGTTTCAGAATAAAAAATAAAATTGGGCTCGAGGTGTATCTCAGAGGTAGGATGCTCTTGGTTTCAATCCCCAGTACCCTTCTCGTGAAAAAACAAAGACAAAACAAATGAACAAAAAAAGATAATTATGATCTATTATATTTCCTGTTAATTTGGCTATGCAAGCATATAAATACATAAAAATCTCCAACTCTTTCTCCATTTTTTCCTGATCATTTTAGTCTTATCTTCAACTTTAGAAATGGTATCTTATTTATAATTTATTTTGACCACTTATGTAGGGTCTTATTTTGGGGGAGTCTATAATGATAATAAATTTAATGGGGGGTTAGCATTTAAAAATAGATTTGTGGCCTGCTTTTGTGCTTTTTATAATGTGCTGGGGAGATAAAAATAACATCTTATATGGGAAAAAATTGAAAACATGAAATTTAAGTGAGTACCAGGCACTGAAATTTGAGAAGCACACATGGGGCAAAATGTATGTCCTTAAATGATCAAATTACTGGAAATGAAATGCGTTGGTACAGTTGGGAAGAGTCAAACAAAAACAAGTTGGGTAGTTGGTAACTTCTTTCTGTCTGCTCTTCATATTATGAGTAGGAATCCCCTGGCCCAAGTTCATGGCAATCAGCACTTCAAAAACAAAGAAATGCTTCAAAATATCAGCTTTAGATGGTGTCATCACATCATGTATAGTTGTAAGGGACAAATATACAAATTTTTTTACCTGCAGATGTTTTTTTGGAATGCTTTTCCTTCAGAGTGTTTTTTCTGAAAAGACTAATCTCATGAGCTACTTAGGAAAATGCCAGTTACTGGGGTTACCAGTGTGGACCACCACGCCCAGCTCATGAAATCCTTTTATATATATTGCTAATTTATTTTTTCATAGCATTTTTCTCTTTAAATCCTTAGTTAATCATTTCAGCATTGTCTTACAATAAGATATTTAGATCTTTAAAAAATATTATATAGGCACAAATAATAGGTAGAAATTGAAATAGTAGGGGTATGAGTTAAAACTATAAGCTAATTTAGGTTTCAACAACTATAATGGATTAGTTGTTGCCTAGTTTTAAATGGGTCCACCATATTACAATATATTTTTGGTGTGTGTGTGTGTGTGTGTGTGTGTGTGTGTGTGTGTATGTGTGAGAGAGAGATAGTTACTGGGAGTGCAACCCAGGGGCCTTATACTTCCATGTACACCCCCAGAACTATTTTATTTTTTATTTAGAAACAGAGTCTCACTAAGTTGCTGAGAGCTTCACTAATTTGATGACACTGATTTCAAACCTATGATCTTCCTGTATCAGCCTCCCTAGTACTGGGATTACAGGCACCAACTACCATGTTTATAGGTTATAGCTATTTTTTTCTCCATGTTTTTTATGGATTTTATTTTATTTTATTTTTATTGGTGCACTGTATTCATACATCATAGTGGGATAAAAAAAACTTTGGTTATAGCTATTTTTGACAGGGTAAAATTATGTACTACTGTGTAGGTTGAGTGGCTTTGCCTTGGGGATAATTTCTGGCCCTGACCTACTCAGATGGTAAGGAGCAAGCCTGATTTGTAAAGCCAGAGGAGATTAGATCTGGAATAGATCATTGACTTTAACATATCCATCCATCCATCCATCCATCCATCCATCCATCCATCCATCCTTCCTTCCTTCCTTTCTCCCTCCCTTCCTCCCCTTCCTTCCTTCCATCTTTCCTTTTATTCCTGTACTGGAGATTGAGTGTAGGGGCATTCGATCTCCAAACTACACCACTAGCATGTTTATTTTTATGTTTTTTATTTTGAGACAGGCTCTTACTAAGTTGCTGAAGGTCTTGCTAATTGCTGAGGCTGGTCTCAAACTTGAATTCTTCTTCTTAGCCTCCCACATACTGGGATTACAAGGCTACACCACTGCTTTTCGGCGAATGCCCTCCTTTTAAAGAGGGAAGAGAAAGTAGAACTTATTCAAAGAGAGAAGTAGAACTTATTCAATGAAACAGTTAATATTTGGATTATTTGGTAGAAAAGACTAAACATTTAAAATAGAATTATTTTATTGAAGTAACAAATGTGTTATATTAAGTTTAAAATATTTTGTAAAAATCAGTTGTGTGCATATTTTCATATTAAATATTGTCTTAAGCCATGCGTGGTGGCACAAACCTGAAATCCCAGTACTTGGGAGGCTGAGACAGAAGGATCATAGGTTTCAAGGACAGACTCAACAAGTAGTGAGACTCCAGTCAACCTAGTGAGATCCTGTTCAAAATGAAAATAAATTAGGAATGTAGCTTGGAGTAGAGTACCCCTGAATTTATTGTCCAGTGTATCACAGTAAATAAGTAAATATTGGCATAGAGTATAGAAGAGTTCACTAAAATCAGACATTTAAAACTAGGCAACTACTAATCCATTATAGTTGTTGACCTATATAATATTTTTAAAAGATCTAAATATCTTATTGTAAGACTATGGTGAAATGATTAACCAAGGATTTAAAGAAAAAAAGTAAGCCAAGGGCTGAAAATAATTTTCGGAATAGCAAATTGGCAGAGTTAAAGAGGCTATCGAAAGGAAAACAGTGTATCTATTATTTATCTATTAAACTATAGTCTACATTAAAAGAGCCTGTTAGGTTAAAAACACAATTATTATTTCCAAAAATTTAGAAGGCCACTTTTCAGGGACCAGTAAACCACTCATTTTAGAGGAACAACGCTCAATTAGACCAATAACTTAAAATGCCTTTCATACCATTTGTTCTTAGGGCCCCTTTATATTCTTAAAACCATGTGAATGACTTACTTAAGGTGGTTTATATCTATTGCTATCTTCCAATTTGATGTAAAAACGAGAACATTTTCCAACACTAGAATCCACAATTTCTCAGAAGCATTGAGAGCAGTGCGAATGACTGCATGGATCTCCCGATTTCGGGGTTTGCATGCTTGTGCCTAGTGTGGTGGCATTTTTCATATATGGATGTGGTAGATGTTTTAGCATCTTCCCTTTCCTTTTGAAGAATTCCTTTTGAAGAATCAAAATTGATAGCATTCCTATATATAGACATTGAGTTAATTGGTTACTAATGAAAATAAGTTCTGTTTATTTTACAAACTGACAGCGTGATGTGAAATTTTATTTGGAAGCACTAACAACTGGGAATAGCCAGGAAAAATTGAAACTGGAGTGCACTGAAGGGGAAATAGTCCTACCAGATATAAAAAAGGTTAAAGCTATAGTAATTAAAATAGTTTGATCTGTTTTAGAGCGGACAAATAGATTACTGGTGCAGAACAGAGAGTTCAGCGATAGACCTCAATGCATGTGGAAATTTAGTGTTTGATCAAAGAAGTATTTGAACTCAGTAAAGATCAGTTATTATTCAATCTCCAAAATTTGAGTAATAAAAGGATCATAAGCAAAGTTAAATGCTACGCTACATAATAAAAATAGATTTGCAACACATGTGAAAAAGGGCTCATGATCTTAATATACAAAGACTTTTTGAACAAAATAAATAAAATAATTAAAATCCCCTTTTAGGAAATGCCGAAAGCCTAATCAGCTCGCCACTAAAGACATATAATTTACCAATAAATATATGAAAAAAATTTAACTTCAAAAAATTAAATAAATTTAGATAAAACCAGCAGTGACATAGTATTTTAAAAACCGAATAAATTGGCAGTTTTTAATCATTTGTTGATGTAAGATAGGACAAGAGAAGTAAGCATTCACTCCACTTGACACTAGTTTTTTTCCTCTTATTTTCATCCTCTTCTTTTGGTGGCTAATTTCATGATATGTGTGAAAATTTGACCCAGAAATTCCATTTCTTTGATGTATCCTTTGCTTAATCCTATAAAAATTTGTGGAGATGCATGTACATGAATATCAGGGCCAATATGGCCCCTCATCGGAGGACTGGTAACTTAGTTACCAGCTTACCCTGTACGAGAGTGTTCCAACCACATTCTCCTTCATTCTGTTTCTGGAAGATATCCAGTCACTTCTACTTTAGGGCCTCTATACTACTAATCCCTCTGTTTGACATATTTATTCTTCCAGACTTTTTATATATGACTAATTTTTGTTAATGAGATCTCACTTCAAGCATGACTTCCTGAAAGAATTTCTAACTCTTCCCCCTCATGTAGTAGCTCCCAATCCCCATCATATCACTCTGCTTTATTGTAATCCTATGTCATTACCATTTGATTTTTCTTTGATTTTATGTTATCAATTTTTCTGAAATCTGGAAAGGAAATATAACGTGGTAATTAAAAAACATTGGCTTTGGAGCTACAGCTGGTTTCAAATTCTGGCCCGGCCACATTTAATATCTGTGGGTACTTGGGGATAATATATACTTAATTTCCATGTATTTTAGTTTTCTTATCTGTAAAACTCTGAGTAAGGATAGAACCCACCTCATAGACTTGTGTTAATTAAATGAACGTTAGCATTTAAAGCACTAAAAGCAGTATTTTAGTATGTGCTTGACACTTAAAATACATGTCGATCAAGATGATTAAAATCACTAATTGTAATGATACAGTCTCAGTGATCGAGGTAGGTCTTTATGTGCTGATATGTATCTACTTTACCATGTAATACCTACGAGACTAGGCTAGGACACTGTGATGTTAAAGTAAAAAAATGCCGGTGCTTTCTAAATGCAAAGGCTTATGTCTTTCTCAATGCTCCGTGCGCACCGGTATGGGTGAAGGTCTCTGTTCTACTATCCTAACAAAGGGCCCCGGACCCCACCCGATGGCAAAAAAGGGAGGTTAATGAATTGCAGCTTAAGTGCTTCCTTCTGGAAGCTTCATCCTTTTTATCTACACACCTTGCATTAGTCCAGATAAGTCACACACACCTAACTAAAGGAGCAGGGAATCACAGTCCTGCCATATCCCTCTAAGGAGGAGGGCCGTAAATATTGGTGAGCAGCAGTTTTTAGAATAATTATTGAGAAAAAGTTACAAAAGAATGGGTGTAGTTTTTTCAGAGCTTCATACAATCCTGTCAGTTATGGGGATATGCTCATTAGGCGATTTTAGCATTGTGTGAACCTCCCAGAGTATACTTACACAAGCCTAGATGGGACAGCCTACTAAACGTGGAGGCTCTATGGCATGGGCTGAGTACATTAGTCTAGGCTTAGACACGATCAGGATCATCAGTATTACTCTCTCGCCCCTCTAGAAGGTCTCCAGGACAATAACGTGCATGGAGCTGTCATCTCCTGTGGTAAGGATGACTTCATCTGGAATTCCTCCTCAGGGACCTGCCTGAGTGAGGCTGCTTGTTAACTCATTCTTTTTAATATGTAGGAGGAGTTCACTCTATAGTAAAAATAAAACACATAGTATAGTAAATGCAAACACTAGTAGCACAGTTATTTATTATCAAGTTTTATGTACTATATGAAATTATATATACTATACTTTTATTCAGCTGACAGCATAGTCGGTTTATTAAACCTGCATCACCACAGACATGGGAGTAATACATCCACTACGAGGTCATAGGTGCTTAGAATTATTAACTCTATTTTAATCTTATGGACTTATCATTGTATATGTGGTCATTGACTAAAATGTTGTTATGCAATGTATGACTACATGTATGTATTATATATGTAATGTTTCATATACAGTATATGTTATAAAAAGGGAGTGATCCAAAAAATCTTAACAATGAGCTTATTTAGAAGTGAGAAAAAAGAGTAAACAGAATATATTCTTTTCTGCTTTGAACTGTACAGAATAAGGTCACTCAAGGACTAAACTTCTTTAAAAACTATCTCGTAGAGGAGGGTCCGTGATAGTTTTCAAGCTTAGTTAGTAGTACTGAGTGTTTTGAGTAGTGATGTGGTAAGAATGTAGGAGCATACCGCATTATATCTATCTCCATCTATATTTGGTGTTACTGGGGATCAAATACAGGGTGCTCTACCTCTGAGATCACCTCTGGCATGTACCACTGTGCCTGGCTCACAAAATGGTTTTTATATCATTTTATACTTAGATAGACTATCCAATTTTAGGATGTTTCTGAATAAATATTAGCAATCCTAAAAAAACAACCCAATCAAGAAATAGGCAATTGAATTGGATACCTCACAAAGGAAGAGATACAAATAGCCAATAAATATATGGCAAAATGTTCAACATATTTAAGAATCAGGGAGATGCAAATCAATTACCCTGAGGTTCCATCTAACTCCAATCAGAATGACAGTCATCAGGGAGTCAAACAACAGTAAATGCTAGCAAGGACGAGGGGCAATTGGGGCTCTTCTACTTTCTTGGTGGGATTGCAAATTAGTTCAGCCTCTATGGCAATCAGTGCGGAGAGTCCTAAGAAAACTGGGAATGGGTCCACCATATGATCCAGCTATACCACTACTAGGTATCTTTCCAAAGGAGTTGAAACCAGAAAATCACAGTAATATATGCACATCCTTGTTCATAGCAGCACAATTCATAATAACCGAATTATGAAATTAACCTAAGTCTCCATCAGCGGATGAATGAATTACAAAATGATGGGCTATGCGCACAATGGAATTCTTACTCAGTAATAAAGAAGAATAAAATTATGTTATTTTCAGGAAAATAGAAGGACCTGAAGGACATTCTGCCAAGTAAGATTAGCAAAGCACAGAAAGTGAAGGGCCAAATTTTTTCTTTAATATGCAGAAACTAAGGAATAATTGGGATGCAACAGGGACCTTAGATAATGGAAGAGAAACTTTAGTGGAGCCAGAGAGGTGGTCTAGGGCAAGGGGGAGAGGGAGGACCAATGGCGGCTTCATTTCCATGGGTTTTATGTATATAAACCAACGCCAATCTCAGTACCCTGTATGGGGAAGGGGAATGGGGAGGGAGCCGGAAAGCCCACCAAGTGTTGTATGCGTGTAGGTCACCAACAACATTATTTACAATAAGATGCGAGACTATAAAGCACCAATAAAAGTATATTATTAGCAATCCTTCTGTGACCTCTTAAAGTTGCTTTCGGCAATCATTTCGGTGCTTTTCTTAGATTGGAGCTTCTAAGTTTTCATGCTACGTCTTTAAAATTAAGGTATAAACTGACTTTAAGGGAAAATGACAAGATAATGTTTTAACTTAATATATTGCTTACAGAATTATTTAGAGATAAATAACATACATTTATGTATGATTTGTAAACAATTGGAAGAAGCTTTGATTTTAGGAAAAGATAACTTTCCTTTAAATTTTGTGACTTATATCTCAGATATACGTATATATACATATACGTACATACATACATACATTTAGGTTGTGCCCCTCATATACGTCTTGGTTGCTGATCTATATAAAATAATGAGCTAGTATTCCTGCCAAAGAAATTGATATGCAGCTTAAAGAAGTATTTTGAAGTTGTTCATATTTCCCCCTTCCTTAAATAGCTAGTAATTCCAAGCTTTATACTTTAACAGTTACTCATGCATAGTGAATGAGTTTTTAGAAGTGACCAAAATAAGATAATTAAAGTAAATACTACAATAAATATAGTAAAAATTAGGAACACATATAAGAGCTTAAAGACTTTATGTATTTAATACAAATGGAAATCTTTAAATTTCAGTAATGGCAGGCCATGGTGATACACACCTTTCATCCTAGTACTTGGGAAACTGCGCCAGGGGGATCACAGGTTTGAGGCCTTCCTGGGAAACTTAGTGAGACTGTTTCAAAAACAAAACAAAACTAAAATCAGGCTGGGGATGCAGCTCAGTGATAGAATACCTCTGTGTTCAATCTACTAACACTCATACAGAGAAAATTTTGGTAGTGTGCTATATTAGGAAAAAAATGACATATTTGATAAATATATCTTTGTTTCTTTGACCATCTTTGCAAAATAATTATTCTTGATGGAGTCTAAAATTAAAAACATTGAGTCCAGATTGGCCAACTATAATTACATACTCTTTTTTTAGAGCATGCTGGAAAGACGACGAGCTTACAAGTCAACAATAGTTATTTATTGAGCTTCTGTTATTTACTCAGCACTATAGACAGGTGTGGGGAAATAAAGTAAAAATATCTATTTCAAGGTAGATACAATTGTACTGTATGACTTACTGAATGGTTCAGTCCACAGTTGAATTGGACTTTAAAGGATGTTCTTGGGAGAACAACAAAAATGGAATTTTAAAAAAGTGGTAATGAGGAAACTGCCTCAATCCAGAGTATGTGTTCTAGGAAGGGAATAACAGTGCAGATGCTGCTACCATTAACTGGACACGTAGTCCATGTTGAGTTTGAAGTGGTACATGCACGTGCTAATTTCTATCAACAGTGTCCCCTTCCAAATAGAGAAGAAACTTCTCTCCTTTCTACCCCTGGGTGTGGGCCAACCCCAGGTGAAAGTTTCTTGGACTGGATGAAAAATCCTTGTTTGGAGATTTGATTTATTTATTTATTTATTTATTTATTTATTTATTTATTTATTTATTTAGTGGTGCTGGGGATGGAACCCAGGAGCATTCTACCTCCAAGCTACACCCTCAGCCCTATTTTTTATTCTTTATTTTGAAAGAGGGTTTCACTGGGTTGCAGAGGGCCTCACTAAGTAGCTGAGGCTGGCTGCCAACCTTGATCCTCCTGTCTCAGCCTCCCAGATGCTGGGATTAGAAGCATGTGCCACCACGCCTGGCTGTTCTTAAATTTTTATAGGTATTTCCCTCCATCAAATAGAATTATAGTTTGCTATAAATACGGATATCTTCATAAATTTAAAACATAGCCACCTTCTGTGGTTCAAGTGTGGATAATATCCAAGTATTATACTTGAATATCAGCTTTTTTATGATTGCATCGCTGTTGTTAAAGATTAAATTTTTATCACATCAGTGATAAGGGCCTTGAAAGCTAGTTAGGAATTTATGCTCCAACTCCTTGCCTGATAGGATTATATAATCCAGTGATTTAGAGAACTTTCGTTATCCAGAGTTTAAGTACTCATAAAATGCTGTTTGGTCATGGAATGAATTTTCCTTTGATAAATGACTATTCTCCAAGGCATATTGATTTCCACATAATTATATAGCTAGTTATACTTTAGTTTATTAGCAAAACAGCCTTGGATTTTGCATAATTTAATGAATATAATTAATGGCTAACTATTCTTTTTTTCCTCCAGTAGGCTAAGTAATCAGGCTGACCTAGACTAATTCCTTATACTCATTACAGAAAAGAAAATATAGCTGCAAAAATACTATTTGCATGATGGCTCTATTTTTCTTATAATCATAGGCACTTGATTAATTTTATCTTAAAGATTATTACAGGTATATAGAGTAAGGCATGAGGGGAATTCTAGACAAAATAATGTTAAAATAATAGGCACAGGAAAATTATCTCGTTTTTCATGCTTCAAAATAAAATGATATCACTGGAAAGTGAGGCATTGGAATTGTAGATCGTCATTATTTTTATTTCATTGTTTTAGCATTTAATCATTATGTAAGGATGTTTTGTTTTGTGAAATATGAATGTAAAAATTTCAAAACTACAAGTCATGTTAGGTAATGACCAGTCTCGAAGGGACCTTATAAGAAGCTTTGGGAACATATCCACATTTATATTTTAATAGTGGCATTCTCTGTATGTGTGTGTGCACACATACATGTATGTATATGTTCAGTCAGCCGAAAGAATAGCAGGAAACTGACTCGAAGATGAAATGGCGAGCCAGGTGTGGTTTGCACACACCTGTCATCCCAGTACCGGGGAAACAGAGACAGGAGGATCACCAGTGTGTGACATCTTATGAGGAGACCCTCTTTCACGATGAAAACTTACAAATGTTGAGGACATAGCCGAGAGTTAGAATGACCCTGGGTTTGACCCCAATACCACCCCACCCCACCCCCTGGAGTGGGGAGGAGGAAGAAAGAAAGAAAAAGATGAGATAGCGAAGCCTCTCCGGGTTGGGAGAACAAAGACAGTGGTTAAGGAGGGAAACTATCTTTTCTTTCTTCTTCATTCCCTAGAATAATGTGTGCAATAGTAGCTGCTCTAAAGTTTTGATCACTCTGTGTATACAAAAGGTTGTGGTGGTGCCTGCTTGTAATCCTGCCGTTCTGCAACTTAATGAGATCCTGTTTCAAAATAAAGAATAAAAATATCAGGCTAGAGGTGGAGCTCGGAGGTAGAATGGCCCTGGGTTCAATCCCCAGTCCTCCAACAAAAGTAAAATTAAAAAAAAAAATCTTGGATAGGTTGGAATCTTAATGCTGTTTTTAGAGATGTATATGTTGTATTGAATAGGATAGTTCTGTCATTGAAATGGGTCAGGGCTTTCTGAACTATTGTAAGCACATCAGAACTGTTTGGTCATAAAGTTTTTTTTTTGTGTGTGTGGTACTAGGGTTGGAACCTAGGGGCATTGTACCTCCGAGCTACACCACCAGCCATATTTTTTTATTCTTTATTTTGAAACAGGGTCTCACTGAGTTGCAAAAGGCTTCACTAGGCAGCCGAGGCTGGCCCCAAACCGTGATCCTCCGGTCTCAGCCTCCCAAATGCATACAATTTTTCATGTGTGGCTTTTCACATTCATTTCCCATAGTGTTAGTACAGTATCTTCATCCATCGACCCCTCATTCCTTATCCAGCACCATGTTACCACTCTTACAGATGTCCCCCTCTTTAACCAGATAAACTCATTATGTCCCTGAGAGTAGACGTTGTAATCTTCATTTTTCATGTTAGAAAATTCAGATTTAGGATTTAAGTAAGCTGCCCAGTGAGTTGGTAGTAAGCTCTGGGGCTTATGTTTAAACTCAAGTGGTATTGTTTTTCAAATATCCTTGCTGCTAGTAAATATTTTTTGAGAGTGGAAATAGCTTTGGCGATATTCAAAAATTTCTGCATTACATTTTATTTATTCTTATTATATTATATTTATTCTTGTATAAGATGAGTGATTAAATTAATCGAATCTTGGCCTAAAAATCTAAAGCAGTGAGACATGTTTTATTGTTTGGATTGTAAACTGTCTCTGAAGGTAATTTCTCCATCTACAAAAGAATGTTCAGAAATGGTTTCAGCGGTGGCAGTGTAATTTTAGTAAGTATGTAGCCCCTGAGATAACTGTGATAGACAATGCACATTTGGAAGATTAAGTTCTGTTTGTTAAAAAACAAAGCAGAATAGTTATTTTATAGTCACATTTTGTGATTCTAAAGTAAATCACTTCCATGTCATGATCTAATTGTGTACATTGTTTTAAGAGATGTAAAGAAATATTATATTAGAGTACAAAATTACACCATTTATGTTAGTGTGGAACAGTTGATCACTTCTAAGGGAAAATTACAGAACTATTTAGTTCCCCTCAGTTTCTATAGCACAGCCTGTAAAGTCTCATTGCTTTAACAGGGCCTTGTGGGTGTTCTAAAGGAATGATTGAAATGAAAAGAAATGAGAGAGTCAAACCGTAATAGATGAAATGGAAAGTAATTATGTTAATGTTGACTCATTATGAAGCTCGAACCATTTTTACCTGCTCATTTCTGTGTGGAAACCTGTGCAGCTGAGATGCTGAATAAGAAATTCTTGTATAAATGAGCCTAGAGGCATGTTTCTAATATTGGAGCTAAGCCTATGCAGAATTGTAATGAATTTCCCTAAGTCGGTATTTAAATGTGCTATCAGAGAAGGTAGTTCTCTTGCCAGAAAATTTGGATTCTAATGTTTACCATAAATTTTTAGCTGTATATCTGAATCTTTAGAGGTGCTTATAATTCTCATTTGGTAATTGGAAGGAAAATCCCCTAAATTCCACAGTATATCTATATCATATATAGTATCCGATTTTTCAAGGTATATGTGAGAAGTATTGTATATAAATTATAAGGAAGGGATATATGCGAAAAAAAAGCTAGCAGGGTATAGTGATGAGTACATCTTGGCAAATATGTGTTCCGGAATATTTTGTAAGGAAGCTTTTGTAAATGACTCATTCAAGCAGTTTGACCAAGTGGTGAAGATAGTGTGTATGTTTATTATATAAATACATAATCACAATTACCTACATACATGAAGATATATGAAATACTTAAAAAGCATGCGAATTGGAGTCAAGCAAACTCAATTTAAACCATGTCTGTCTGACTCGGAAACAGAAGCCTTTATTTATGGTCAGAGAATCTTCCGTGTAGGTCCCCCGACCCGAGCACTTAAATGTCTCCCTTTGCCCATATCCTGTTTCTAAAGCATTCGTCTTTTGGTCATAATGTGTGACAGAATTTAATGCCCTTACCTTTTATAAGTAAATTGTACTGTCTGCATTCTGGAAATAAAATATTGTAGAGAAGCTCTCTGACTATGTTAAATTGCCAACTCTGGTTTAATTACTTCTTAGAAAAATGGTACATTGTCATTTTTAATTTTTAGAGACTTTTTTCCTGTGCCAGTGAATGACTTCTACAACAATTAAATTCCTAAAATAATGAAATACCTAATTTTTGTCAAATTATGTTCAACATTAATTTAATAATTTAATTTAAGCAAAAGAATATTTTACCGTGGGTATGAACTTTTCTTTCCTACTGTCAGTGCGAATGCTTTTAAGTAATAAACTTAAATTTCATTTTCTTAAAACCAGTGTTAGTTACGCTGTTCTTTTGTACTTGATGGCATTTAATGCGAGCTTGGTGTTTAGTGTCAGTCTTCTTTTTAAAGTTTGGCTCTTTTTATTTTTTTATTATCCCCAACAGTGAAGTCTTGATAGCATAGAATTATTGCACCAGAAGGAATGTAAAAATTTCATCTAGAGCCAAGCTGTCTAGAAGAAATATAACGTGAGCCACATATGTAATTTAAAAATTTCTGGAAGCCACACTAACAAGTAAAAAGAAACAAGGTGAATTCATCTTAATATGTCTTATTTAATCCAGTATGTTGACTGCATTATCATTTTAGTATATAATCAACATAAAATTATTGTTGTGATACGTTACATACTTGTTTTGTACTAGCTCCTGAAAATCTGGTGTGTGTTTTGTAGTCATAGCAAATTTCATTTCTAGCTAGCTGCCTTCCAAATGATTGGTCGCTGTGCATGACTAGTGGCTACCATATTGGGCAGTGTAGATTTAGTCTCACTTTATTTTCCATCCCTGTATCCCTGATGATATGAGACACTGAAAATAGTGCTAGTGGCTCACAGAATGGCACATACCTGCCTCTCGAGGCATCGTCAGAGAATCGAGGTGAGAGGACCTGTCTTCTGTAGGTTTGGAGGCGAAGTGCATCCTGTTGCTCTGGACCTTTCTTCCATCTGGGATGGGTCGCCTGCTTTCTTCACTAAGAATCACTGATCTTATTTGACTTGATTTTGCCATGGGGAAATGAGACCAAGTTTCACTAAAGGGACTTTGTTGTGCAATAAAGTTAGTGCTCTCAGATTTCTTCCTGTCTTGAACTTGCCATTTCCCACATTCTTTGTTCACTTGGAAATTAAGTTTCTTTTCTGTTCCCATCTGGTTATCCAATGGCATGGAGATATATCGTTAGTGATGATACCATTGATCCTATTTCTCTTATTAAATGTTCATTGTCTCTGCTACGGTTGGATGCCATTTGAGTATGTCTACCAAGGGTTCACGCATTGGAACCCTAGAGTTAGTTAGTTCTTGAAAGATGGCTGTTATAAAAAGAGTAATATTGGCCCTGACAAATTCTCTGGCTTCCTCTTTGGTGGCTTGCATCAGAGGCTGAACTAATTAGGCTACTTACTCTTGGACTGTGAGCAAAATAAATCTCTTTTCTAGTTAAAGTTATCTAGCCGCAAGTATTTTATAATATAAGAAAAACAGCTGAATATAGCTTCTGTTTTCTTCCTATCTTTGTTAGTCATTTAAGCCACATTCTCCTGAAGGCTCAACTAATCAGAACTAATTGCTTTACATCTTAAACATGAAATGCCCACGAATTCTCTGGATTGGAAATCGAAAATCTCCTCTTTATTGGTCTGAAATGTGGCATTTCTTCCTCTTGAACATGTTTGCTTTTTTTGTTTGTTTTGTTTCTGGTACTGGGGATTGAGCCCAGGGACACCCTACGACTAAGCTATATCTCAAGCTCTTTTCATTTTATTTTTTAATTTTGAGACAAGGTTTCATTAATTTGCTGAGGCTGGCCGTGAACTTGTGATCCTTCTTCCTAAACCTCCCAAGTAGCTGGGATATCATAGGCGTGTGCTACCATACCCATGCATGAACATGCATTCTAAGCATACATTGGATCCTTCCCTTTACTTTTATGCTTACATTATCCTCTAATCAAATGAAGTAATGTAAAGCCTATTGTGTGAGTGTCCATTGGAAACTCACTGAAAAAGAGAGCAAACAGAGAACTTGGAAATGTCATGAAGCTGGCTCCCTGTGCTCAATTTGTCTATATTTCAAACAACAACTAATGAAACATCTTTTGAAATATTTCTTCTTTTTCATTTCCTAGAATTCTGTGCTTTTAAGCCAGGACATTTAAAAGAGCCTCCCAGATTATATCCCTCATCCCATGAAAGTGCTTCCAGGTTATTCTTCTAAAAATAAAGCTAATTATGTTGTTCTTGGTTTAGAATTGGTCTCAAGCGAGATGTGCAGAGCCCTCAGCAGCCTAGTACCAAAACCTACCTTTCCCTAAGACTACCTGTGTTTCCTACCTGCTCTCCGTCCCTCACCACCACGAGCACCTAACACTCCACCTCCTCTAAGCCATAATTTCCCAATGTGCTTCAAATTTGCCTGCCTCTGTTCATGATTTTCTTCCTTCACAAAATGCCCTCCTCTCTCAAGAACCCTAAAGAACTAGGGCCATCTCTCGCATCTGTCATGTCCCTTCCCTCCATTGGAGTCATTACCCTTTCTTTGCATTCTCATGACACTTTTCATTCACATTTTTTTCACAACACATGATAACTTCAAACTCTTGCCTTTTTTGGTAGTAAGCTCCTTGGGATGCAAAACACTTACCTGGCATTTACTGAGCATCTAAGTGTTAGGCACATTTCATTTATATTTGCAACCCCAGCACCAGAGAAATCTATAGTAAGCGCACAAAATATGTGTGGAGTTCTATGTCATTCGCAGCTTTGGAAGTCCATTGGGATTCCTTTGGGAATCCTAACTTGGTAGTTCAATATGGAAAGAAAATGACATGTATTAATTGCCAACTAGGTGCGTAGCATGCATTGTTTTAGGTAGTATTGGCGGTACTGCTGTGTGGTTCACGGGGTATTCCCATTTTAGAGATGCAATGAAGCTAGGTGGTCTAATTACCCAAAGCACTCACCTAGTAAATGACAGAGCTGAATCCAGGTGTGACTGAAGAATGCCTCCTTCGATTTAAAAGTCCAGACTTAGGGTAAAGAAACAGACTTAGGTGGATGTGGGAGGTAACAGTCTTTGCTAACTAGATCAGCGGACTCAGGCATGACAGGTATTAAGGTGCAGGCATTTCCACCTGACAGCCCTTACTTTCCTTTCCCAGGTCTAATTGTGTTGCTATTTCCATTTTCCCACGTTGGTGTATACTAAACTTTTAGAAGGTTATTATTGGCAGTATACCCATGGGAATTGTGAGATAGTGAAAGAAAGACTATAGAAAGAAAACCTTTCTATAGAAAAGAAAGACTTCTAAATTAGCAAAAAATGGGAATTACAGGACTTTTCTTTGAATGAAATATAGGGATTGGGCATAGGCTAACAGCACTGCTTAGCACTGGACTTGAGAAAACCTTTTTTGCTTGATGTATGAAAATGCTCAGTAATTGACATATCAATAATTTGTCAATAAGAAGGGACTTCACAAATGTATGAGGGCATTTCAAATGGAAGAGGAAAACTAACACTAATTGAGTGGAAATATACTTCACGTATTATGAAATCTTCACATCACCCTGTGTGGTATGTTACCAGGAATTTTCAAGTGGAGGTTGAATAGCTTAATCACTTGCATAAATTACAAAGTAAATTAGTAGTAGAATAATACCCAAATACACGGTTTCTCTGACTCACCCAAAGCATATACCTTTGCAGATTTGTCAATGAGTGATTTCAAAATTCTTTCTGTAATGTTTTTACTCCATTAATTTTTATTAGCAAACATATTTCATGAGTGGTACAAAGATGAATTTCAAATCTGCTCTATCAGTATGCATACAAAATCCACAATCATAATTCTTGACCATACATGCTGCATGAAAACATATTTGCAACCATTTAAGTGGCCATCAATCAATTCCATTTCAGTTCTGCATAAGCCTTATGTAGGTCACGTGGCTTATTTTTCATTGTGCAAACCTGTTTAAATGCACAATTTAAAGGTAACAGTCACTATCCTACCTTTTAAATGATATTAGGATTCTTCACTAAGTCATTTATTTTACTTTTTCTTTATTTTTTAAGCAAGTCAGATATTTGGACTTCAGTGAAAAGGAGATGAAAAATGTCACTTTAAATTTAAATAGTAAAACTTTTGATTTATATACAAAATATGAAGATTTAAATGCTTATTTGATTTCGTCAGTGAAATTCCTAACCCACTATGGTGTATGGTGGTGGCTTGACTTCACATGGTTTTGTGGAAAATGGTAGACCTAAATGAGTCTTGATTTATGTTGACACACAGATTTTTCAGGAATACTTAGCATATTGCAGAGAGAGGCTATTTCACATCAGTATACTAATCCTCTCCAACCCCCCCCAATTCATTTGAAACACTGAACAACTGAACACACTATTCATTATACAAGCCAGAGCTTTTAAAAGCTAGCAAGCTTTAACATTCTCCTTATAATTCAGTTATGGTTATGGAATATGAAAAATCATACTTTAAGATTTATTTGAAAACACTTTGGTAAGGAAAGCACATTTCTTCTTAGCCTATCATTAATCTGGTTTTACATATGGGCCGGTCCCACTTATCCTGGAGGCAGTTAATCATTAAACAGTTTTAGTGGCAAAAGCTTCTCCTTATAAAAAGATTTTTGTCTTCCTGTCATAAATTTCTCATTTCTCTTCTTGGATTTTTAAGCTAGAAAATGCTGTAAATATCTTAAGGTAGCATTGGATTTTTTCTTCCAAATTAAAATGATAGCTGTCCAGAATCACATGTCCTTCTTTATGAGGAGGACATATTGTTTACTAGCCATATTCAAATATATACTGATTATATTTCACATAGACACTAGATTGACTACCTGATTAAAATCACATTAATTCTACTAGCCCAAACCAAGGCAAAGCACTAGCGAAGAGAATAAGCTATTAATAAATTAAGGAGCATTAACATCTTGGTGGGCTTTTCCTTAAAGCATACATGGAAAGTCACTTTAATGATGAGGCACCATTATCATGTTCAAAAGACAGGGATGTGTTACCCTTATCTTTAACGAGATGATTCATAATTTTCCCCTGATTTTTTTGTCTGTTAGCCTGATTAACAAATAATTATTCCATGTAGGGAGGCGGGGAAATTGTGCATTTACAATTATTGTTTGGGTTGAATTTCATTCAGTGGTGTTCTTGATACAGGAAGGAAGGGGATTTTTATATTTCACCTTTAATTTTTGTATTATCTAATTTCATTTGATATAAAGTATAAATTAAATCAGAAATACCACTTATATGTGAGTGTGTAAAATTTTGGCAGTGATAGATAAAAAAGATGATTTGCATCAAGCAGTGCATTTCTTTGGATCTCCACCATAATACTATTTATTTTTCTATGAGTACCTTTATGAAGCCTATAATATCAAATATTCAAACTAAAGCAAATGTACAAATTCATCCAATTCTGTTTGTATTCACTTGGTCCAGTTTTTCATTTCTCATATTCACAAAGCAAGCAATGATAACATATGCATAACCTGAATATTATGATTTGCATTAAAAATTGCAGTCTCTTTGGGCTGACCAATCAATAGTGCAAATATGTTTCTAATTAGTTATTTAGTGTTCTTTAATAGTATTTTGTATGGTCTAACATGTAAAAGATGTATATTTTTCATTTTAAATGAACCTGACGGATTTTGGTTGTATGAATTTTATCTGAAATCAGAATTCTCTCTGAAATCAGAATTGGTTTTGCTGTGCCGAACTTGAGTTTATCTATAGTAGCTGTTTAGAGGTACAGTCATTGTGGTTGCTGCAAGATTAGGTTTAGTAGAATCTAAAACTATGTTAGTAAGCCTTTCTTGAGAGGATTTTTTTGGCTTGATATTTTCCTTATATATACATCACCTCTTCTTGTTTTTTTTAAATTTTGAAACAGGATCTTGCTAAATTACCACTCTGGCCTAAGAAACTGTGATCCTCTTGTCTGATCCTTTTGAGTATTAGTTTTCCAGGAGTGGGCAGCCACACCTGGCTTCTTCCTGTCTTTCTAATAGCTACCGCTTCTTTCTCTGCATCTCTAGCCCTGTGGCCATCATCCTTTGCTTCTGACTTTGTGAGTGAAAAGAAAATACCAAAGGAAAAGTTGGTAGATGGGGCTTTCTACACATTTCAATAGTAAAGAAGAGCAATATAGAAGAACTAGAGTTGCTTTAAGTAGGCCTCACAGGAATGAGCATAACCAAGCCAGAAATGACGGAGAGGTAGATTATATATCAACAAAATAACTAAGTAATGGACAACCCAACTCACCCCAGTTTGGACTGGCTGCCTTAGGAGGAAGTGATTGAGATGTAGACAGCAGGCAAGTGTAATGGAAAGAATTTGTAAGCTCTGCGACCAGGCAGATCTGCGTTCCGACTTTGGCTCCTGTTCTTAAGAGCTGTGTGGTTCTGGAGAATGATAGAACCTTGCTTTCTTTGTTTCTGAAATGAGAGACAATGCTAACCTTGCAGGTTGGTGTAAGGGTGAAGACATGCTGTGCGTAAGACTTCTTAGCCTACTGCCTGGCGTGTAATAGTTAACTCACAGAAGGGTGGTCTCTCGGTTTTTATAGTTTTACTCATTTTTTGAGTGATCAAAGGGCACTCTTCAGAAAAAATGCTGATAAATGCTCAAGGTAGTGGACTGAATTATATAACTCCTATTGGTCCATTTACTTTGCTGATATGATCTGTTATTGTGCTAGAGAGATGGATGGCTGGTAATGAGCATGATTCTTCAAAGGGCAACGTAAGTTGTCATTTCGGGAACTTATTAGTTTGTACAGTTATATCAACAACTATTTTATCCCCCCCTCAATTTGAGCAATATGACCTGGAGCTATAGCTCAGATTCTGAGGGCAGACCCCTTATCTTTATCAATGCAGTGACGAGCAGTGTGCATTTTCTATAGTGGTAAATTTTTTGGTTGAATAAATGGTTACAGGAGTTGAAGTGTTTGGCAATTGGCCATTTTCTATATCATAAATGTTTTGGTTAAATAACTGGTTCCAGGGGTTGAGCTATTTGGCAATTGGATGCATTTTCAGCCTGTTGAAAGTGAGTTGACCATTTCCTCAAAATTAGTCAGCAGTAAGCTATTATAGTAATTTTTATGTCTGCATTGCGGATAATTTTTGGAGAGAAAAGTAGGAAATAGAGAAGGATCCTGACAAAATGCATTTACTTTGGTCTGCCTTTTTGAAGAGAATCTTCAGGGGCACAGGCCTCATGGCTAAGAGATTCTTAAGTGATAAATAATGGCAACAAGAGTGGTGATGGGTTTTTCCATCAATTTTTGGGGATCAGAGTAAGTCGGAGAGAATTATATCCTAAACTTGAGCTTCATTAAATTTGAAAAATGCTGTCATTTTTGTTCTTTGATCATCCCAGGTGTCATTAGTACATTATCCACTTATGTCTACAACTTTGGAATAATGGTTATCTGATTTTATGTAATGTACTTCCCAGGCATTTTTAATAGCTTTGATTCTTTGATACTGTTATGTGAAACAAAAGCATTATTTTCAAAGTTTGCTTACCTGAAGAAGCTTCTTTTCCCTAGGGTGGCCACTATTTGTACAGAGCCAAGACTTTTATTTTTCATTATTGCTACTAAAGATGATTTTTGTTACCCACATTAATTTATACATTGGAGACTTTTACTTACTTGTAGTTGGTCTGGAGTATGGGATCATTAGCAAAACTATTCCTCATGAACGATGGATTGGGCAGAGGTTTGGATACTTTTGGGTTAAAGACAATTTCATGGTAAAATATCATCAAAATGACCTGAATAAATAACAAACCAATACTAGTTGTACTCAGCTAGAACATACATAATATAATTGTTCCAAAGAATGCAATAGTATTTGTATTGCTTAATGGTTCAATAACCTCTTATTGACTCTGCATATGCAGAATATTTCCTTAATGAGAAATGGCAGACTCAAAAAAGCCTCTGTTGGTTTTTTTTTTAACATAACATTAAAGGGACCAGATGACATTTTCTCCACTTACGTTCTTCTAGTAAAAGCCTAAAGAAAGTAACTCCCGGAGACCTTGTGATATTTTTGTCTTTAGGGTTCATATTGCAGTTGTTGCAAAAAGATTCTCTTTATGCTATTAACTGCCATTATATAACATGGCATACTGACATCAAATTGAACTCCTAGCTAGAAAAGTATTTATCTTCATGTTGAATCTAGGCACAATTGGAGATATGTTAATTGGCTAGATAACGATGATGGCTGTAGTAGTAGTAGTACTAGTAATGATAATAATAGCTAATTTTATTGAGCACTTTCTATGTGCCTAACATTAAGGGTCTTACATATATTAATTCATGTTTCACCATATCCCAATGAAATAAGTAGTGTTTTATTTCATTTTATAGAACCATATCCTATTTAACTTTTCTGTGATTATATAGGTAGTTAAGTGGATCTAACCCAGTCTTAACCATTCTGTCATGTTTAAAGTTCTTCCTAATTTTTTGATACTTGACTGTTTCACTTTTTCATGGTCATTCATTCCAAGGAAAAATAGAAAGAGGGAAAAAGTAGAAGCTCTTGAGTTTTACCAGTTTAGTTTAGATTCTCATCCCATAGTGTCTGTCTCTGTATGAATTATCTGAGGTCAGTAAGAACTATTATTATAAGAACTATTATTATGGCTTATGCTTCTAATCACTGTCATTGCTTCAGGCTCTGAGACACACAACACTCAAAATTATTTTCAAACACATTGATTTTTTTTACATTTTACATTTACTAGTTTAGAGAGTGATTTAAATACAAACTTTTTTTTTTTTTCAGTACTGGGGATTGGACCTAGGGGCATTCTTCCTCCAAGTTACACCCCCAGCCCTATTTTTTAAATTCTTTAGTTTGAAACAGGGTCTCACTAAGTTGCAGAGGCCTCACTAAGTAGCTGAGGCTGTCTGTGAAACGTGATCCTCCGGTCTCAGCCTCCCAAATTCTGGGATTACAAGTGTGCGCCACCACGCCCGGCTAAATACAAACTTGAATAAAGCATGTAATGTTTGGTTGGCATGGTATCTCCATTCTCAGATTAGGCTATGGAATGATTGAAGACTTTGCCTAGATTCTACCTTTTGGGGTTCTATTCTACAGTGAGGTACATTGGTAATTGATATTTGTAATGATCACCCTGAAAGGGCATCAAAATATTTTGTTCCTTAGGATGTACTTACTGAAGCAGAAATGTTGAGGCTTATGTTTCAGACACATTTTAATCAACGTGGCTTTATTTATGTATCTTTTGTAGTACTGAAAATTGAACTCAGGGGCATTCTGCCTCTGAGCCTACACCCCCAGCCCTATTTTATTTTTTATTTTGAAACAGGGAATCACTAAGTTGTGGAAAAGCCTCACTAAGTTGCTAAGGCGGACCTCGAACCTGCAAACCTCCTATGTCTGCCTCCCAAATACTGGAATCTTTTGGTGCGTGCCACTATGCCTGGCTGAAGAAGGGTTCAAACAATAGTAACGATGACCATATAGAGAAAATACAGCCGTGAAAAATTTAAAGCTCATGTTACTTACAAATGCTGGGCCTGGTGCGCGCCTGTGATCCCATTACTCGGGAGGCTGACATGGGTGCATTGGAGGTCTGAGGCCATCTGGTGGTAACTTAGTGAGACACTGTCTCAGTTAAAAAGTAAAACATAAAAAAAAAGGGTAGGGATGTAGCTCAGAAGTAGAAAGCCCCTGTATTCAATCCCCAGTCCAGGGGGAAAAAAACCCTGTTAACTCTAACTGCTAGTGGTTGCATAGATTTTCCTTATGTTCAGATGTTAGGAGCTTCGTCCCCAAGGCATCAGTACAGAGATGAGATGGTTAGAGGTGAAGAGGTCGTGGAAGCAGCGCCCTCATGAGTAAGTGAATGTTGCTACTGCAGGAGGACATTCTTCACTGGGAGAATAGGCTGTCCAAGCAAGCTCGCACTTCCTTGCTGGCTCTTGCGCATACCGCTTTACCCTTCTGCCACAGCACGAGAGCACTTTCCTGGACTTCCCAGGTTTTAGAACTGTAAAAAAACAAATCTCCCTTCCTTATTAATTATCCAGTCTGTGATATCATATTATAGCAGCAGAAAATAGACTAAGAGGATGTAATGCCGTACTTTATGCCAATCATCCTGGTTAATCAGTATTTGGGATTTGAAAGACATATATACATATCATGATCATTATCTAGTATATGTGTATGTGTATACTTACATATACGTACATATGCACCACAATTATTCCTTCATAGTTGAATCACAGAGCATTTCAGCAGTCATGTTTTGTTATGGCAGGTGAAAGTTTTAATTCATATTTATATTTAGTGCCAAATGAATTAAAATCTTTTACCTCTCAGTGAAAGCTCTGATTTTGGACTCTCTGCCATCCAGTCCATTTTATGTTTTAAATCTGAAATGCTAATTCATCTTAATTAAATTTAATTCATTGACATACAGTAGACGTTAGATTTCTCTTTTAATCATGCCAATCTAGCCAATCATCTCCTACAGTATTTCAGTGTGCTGGGCACTGAAGGTCTCACGGACCGCTACAAAATGCGTCCTGTGTTTCCTGAAGTAGCCAGTTGGTCGCATTCATTAGATTTACTAAAATGTTCTTTTAAGAAATATTCTTCCTGAAAGTATTCACGTCAAGTTTGCAGAAATTATGTAGAATGTCATGTTTTCGGTATGTGCCCCTAGTTTCTATGAGATTTTAGTCGCCTGGTGTTGATAATAATAGAATATATAATAATATAACAATATTCATAATATTTAATTCATATTTGTAATTTATATTCAAAATAATAAAGTGTAACAATATAATATATAGTAATATACTAATACAATACTTAATTCATTATATATTACAAATATAATAATTATATTCATGATAATATAATAATATAATATATAATATTAGTATTATAAGGAGTATTTGCATGTGTCCAATGCCCTGCTAGTGCAGCTGGAGTGAGCTGGGCTACAAACAGGGACTGTCTACCGAGTTGATCCCAAAGAACAGGAGGTTTGAGTGCCAGGATGAAAGTAGACGTATGGCAGTCCCCAAGTCATAGAGGTCTGATTCCACACAGTTTTCTTTTGCTCTGCTCATCCATCCAATATGGCTTTCTCGAAACTTCCTTACATAATTGAGAAAAACATTTCTGATGTAAGCTGTAAATTCTACTATCTTGTAGTAAACTATTTGGCAAGTAGTGTTTTCTGTGCTTGGAACCACAGTCTTTGCTGTCCAAGGGGTTCTAGTGCAAATGAAAAATAAAATATTGCCTTTATCAAATTTCATATTAAATTTGCCCCAATTGTTCTGAATCTACAAACAACCCATTGAAGAGTGAGATTTTTTTCCATATTTGACGTCCCTCCTTAATAATGGAAAGTTCTGAGAGGCTGAGTGAAAAGACATTGAAGCCAGGCGTGGTGGCGCACACTTGTCATCCCAGCATTCGGGAGACTGAGACGGGAGGATCGTGGTTCACGGCCAGCCTCAGCTACTTAGTGAGGCCCTCTGCAACTCAGTGAGACCAGGTTTCAAAATGAAGAATAAAAAATAGGTTCCATCTGCAGTACCACAAGAAAAGAAAAAAAAATCAATGAAAACGAGGGAGTCAAAATTTTATTCGGGTGTTCTGGCTGTCATGCCAGACAGTGAATTGCCATTAAACCATTCTGAATACATACTTTGTATGGATAATTTAATTTTCTGATTTTTCAGGGTGGGGAAATAGGGGTGGAAATGAAGCAGTACTAAAGTTTGCCCAACTAATGACACATTTATGTTTATCTTTTTCATGCTTAGGAAATCAAATATTACAAGAAACTATTCCAGAAAGCTTTTAAACATATCCAGACATGAATCAACATGTATGCTATTCATTTAAAGATTATTATTAGAACATTTGTTATTTCTGTATATGATAGCATTATATAATATTAAGTTCTACTAGTTGATTTTTTCCAGTTTATAACTATAATCTGGATGTACTATTCAAGTTTTCAAACTTATTCGGACCATAGAGTATTCCAGTTTTAGACTTTTAGTTATCCTACATTCTATTTGGTTGGGAAATTAAAAGGAAATTCCCATTTCCCATTAGTACATTCAAATACATTTACTTTAAAGATACCTATAAATGGGGCAGAGATTAACCTCTGTGTCTTAATAGTCTCTGCTTTAGGGTTTCACCTTTTAGAAATTGGTTTAAAACTTTCTCAATCATCATGAATATGATATTTATCAAGCCATCTCAAACACTATTCACATTTCTGTTATTAGGTATGGCTTGAAAAGTGATTTAATTGAACTTAAATGATAGCATTTTATTATTATTTTTGAGAGCTATTTTATGTTTTGATGTTTAATGGAGGATAAGTCACCAGTCACATGTGATATTGCACATATTCTAGATTTAAATGCTTAGTGCTTACATTTGACAACTTAGTAAAGAAGATCTACGTACTAGCTCTAGATTTATTTTGAAATTGAAAAGTTATGCTTTTAAAATTATTATGGGTAGCTTTAGTTTGTGGCATAGTATACCAACATGAATACATTACTGGTGTCATCTTATGTGATGTATGAAAATATTTGGTACTACAGTATTGATAAAGTTCTATTCATTCCTGTGTTCTTATTTATTTTGATCCACAGCTAAGTCTTCCTCCAGATATTTTATTTACATCATAATGGAGATTTTAATAACATGGCCCAGATTATATACATAGAAACTAGAAAAAAACACAGATGGCCTCATTCATCTTTTAGCGGAAATGAAGTAAAAAGTATAAAACAGTGACGCGCAGGATGAAAAACACCCAAACCTTATTTTCCTTGTGTACCCTGCTCGTTCTATTATGGGTTTTATATGAACATACTTTGGAATGAAATGCTATTAGTTGAAAAGCAAACAAACAAAAGTCTTAAACAACCAAGTGGCAGGTTTATAACCTAATCCTTGTTTTTAGGCCTATCTCTGATGCACCTGAATTGCACATTGAGATAGAGAGTGAACAGTTTTAGAAGCCCATTCCTTTATATCTAGCCGTGGTTTTCGATTCTGAAAATACGTATCTGATTTGTGTACCAGTCTGTATTTTTAATTTTCTAATTTTCATTTTGTAGTTTATGATTAGTCTTTCTGTTTCACATATCTTTTGGAAGGAATTTAAAATTTTATATTTTCCCTCAGATTTTCTCTGAAATGCTGATACAACATAGTGTTTTGTTTTACTTATTCAATGAAAGAAAACATAATAAAATTATCCTCATGATCAAACATTTTTTACCCAAATTCATAGTAAGAGCTGAGAGTCTATCTTTGTTATTAAACATCCCAACATTCTTAACTCTCAAGGTAACTCTCAATTAGGATTGGATTTGTTATATAGCAAATGAGAGTGATGGTTTTTATGTAGATTTCTAGTTTCTAAATAAATATGATGTACACTGAAAACAGAACGTGTTATGTTGTATATCTACTTTCTGACTATATTTTTCTTGAATACTGTATAGAAAGCAGCAGCAGTAAATATCCCTCAGTTTTTATGCTTATGAAGTTGAGGAAACAGATGAAAAAAAACCCAATATTCATTTTAATTATCCTAAGTACTTAAAGGAAACATCCAGGAGATTAGACAGCTAGCATTTGGGAGGAAAGGAAGGGCCTCCCCGAGGAAGTGATATTTAAGCTGAATCTTGAATGATGAATAAGGATTAAACAAAGAGAGTGAATAGGAAGAGTATTTTTTTTTCATCGTGGGTAAATTACAGCTTAATGTTTTAAAAATATATGAACAGTGTCTGAGATGGAGAATAATCAGAGCTATGAATTTGAGTTGCTTAAACATCCCAGGCTTTAGACCACAATGGAGATCACAAAATGTGGTAGTTGTATACTCTTATTGACAATTAACCTTAGTGAACCTAGATTTTACTTTGAATAAAGCTTTGAGGTACACATTGGTTTTAAACTGGCTATAACTGGAATACTGGGAAAAATATGGCCGTCAGCCAAGTGCCACTGGATACTTGGATTAAGAACGGGATGTGGCAAGACGAATACTTAACAAAAATGAATCCATTGACCTGTATTTGGGTGGAGGGGAGAGATGACTACATCAAAACCTGTAAGATATTCACAAGGAGCCCCTGTGATATCTAATGTTATGTCATTTAATAAGCTGATTAGCCGTGATTGGGTAACCACAACAACTCACAATTAAAGTATTTAGTAGATAATTTTAATTCAGCAATACAATTTCAGTGTGTCTTTTCTAGGTAACTGTATGCTTGGGTCCTTTGGGTGATGAAGGTGTTTTATTAACTGCCTTCAGATGCACCAGTTCTCACAAGGTTAAGTAAGTTGTATGGCTGCTAGATGAGTTGGCAGAAGATTTAAAAATAGAATTAAAGTTGTTTTTTCCTTTCTCTACTACCGTCTTACTGTGATGACACTATCTTTAAACTCTGTGTTGTTCTAGTAGTACGGGTCTTAAATTGGATTTGTGCACGATAGAAGAGTTGGATATTTGTCCTTATATTAAAAAAGGATAAAAAGAAAACATACTCAGTTATAGAGGAGAAAATGTAACAAGCTTTCTGATAATTCAAGGCTACTATAGCTACTTATTCACTATTTCAGTAAGTAGAGAGTATCTCTGGTGTGTGATATTGGAGGAATATCCTTAACAAACAAGACACAGAGTCTTTGTACCTGAGTTTGCAGTATTGCCAGTGAAATGAAAGGTATGCACATTGTCACTAGACAATGAGTTGGAAACGGCAAGTATCCTTTTGAATTCAGGGTTGTTTTGGTTTTATTTTTCATTTAAGGAGAGATTGAAAATATTTGCCTTGATATTTCATTTCTGAAATATTCTACATGAATATAATGTGAACACTGAGTATATGTGCTACAAAACTTGGTGAAGCTTCTGCAAGCTTGTTTACATCATTTTCAGGTCTACTTTATTTCCATTTTTACAGGAAATAGTGAATGAATACATTCCAGAATAATAATCAGCTACCTGTTTATAAAAATGGCCCCAAATAGCAAAATATTGCTTTTAACCAAGTCAGTTTTGTCATAGTAAGGAAAGTTCTAAAATAAAACTTCTGGAGATATTATTTATTTTCATTGAAATACTTAAAATCTGTTTAAATGATGATTTCTGCAGTATTTCCTATACTATATGTCAAATGTCCATGGAAAAATCTAGTATATTTACTGGGTAACAAGCCAGCCAAGGTTACGTACGTTTACACATTTTTTTTAAAAAAAATTATGCTGTTTTTATTATGTAGTTAGAAGTTTTGTCCCATTGGAATAACCAGAATTTTCTTTGAAGAGGCTAATGCATGCTATAGAAAAGAAAAATGAACCAAGAATAGCCAAAGCACTGTGACGTCTCGCTGCATTTTAGCAGCACGTTCAACTCCTGTACGCCTTGATCTCTTGGTTCTGTTCTTACCTCCTCTGTATATGACACACTTGTTCAAATGACACGATGCGTGTTAAAATGCTTATAGTTATAACTTGCTATGCAATGCATTTTATGAAAGCTAAGCTGTAAGTACTTTTGTCCAATAAAGGGAGTCAACTATATGCATGTTATAAAAACTAGATATAAATTTCTCATCTGGCCACATTAGTTTATTATTATGTCAAAGTTAATGTCTGAAGCAACATATATGCATGTACCAATATGTTTTTGTTGATAAAACAATGATAAAATATTTGATGAATACAAAGGTACTGAATAGTATATTAAATAAAATGACAAAGCTTATTTCATTCCCTTGAAGTACATTTCTAGATAGCTTTAGTTGTATATTTTAGGGTACCAGAGAAAGGGAATTATGATTGCTGATTATTATGCTATAATTGAGTTCTTTCGGCCTGGAGCCCTACAGTGTCCTGTAATGGCCAGTGGGGCAAAGGGAGTAGACTGATGTCCATGAGTAATTAGAACTTGGTTGGCTCTTCTTTGTGGAGTGGCCAGAGATGACGGGCACAGATAGATATGGTGACACGACATTTTATCTGGCCCACTGACAATATCCAAAGATTCTGATCTGGTTATGAGTATGCAGATATATGATCTCTAGGCAAGCCTTTGACAGAATTGTAGTTTTAGGTGATCAACATCGTTTGGAGGAAAAATACTTGTCAGGCTTTTTGATTTATCACAAAGGATGCTGTCTTCAGTCTCTAAGGGAAAAGCTTGGCATGAACGTCAAGTTAACTAGAATTCAGGACAAGTTTCTGTCCCAGCAGGAAATGTATACTGGGTTTAGGACATAGGACAACAAAGTTAAAGCTAGATGCCTCTTATATAATGAGGAACCTGAGTAGCTTTAGTTTTTCCTGGTGATATCCTACAGATCGAACACGTTGTGCTTGGAAGCAGCCATCGGTATATCTGCTAGAAAACACTAACAGGAATCATGAAACTGAAGTGTGTCAAATGTAGTAATTTCTCTCCAGTTCAGTTGACTTAAAGGATTAATTGATATGACCAAAAAATCCTGGAGAGATACCTCTAAAGACAATGAAACATTGGACTAGAAATCTAAGAGCCTGAGGTCATAAAAGTTTTCATCTCATCTTCCAGGAGAAGGTTGGAATTCTGAAGTGTTTGGCGGACAAAGAAAGTCGGTTGCTAGCTCTGTGTGAAAATTTAGAGCTAATATTTACTAAAAAATATGCTGTCTAGCTTGGCGTGGTGGTGCACGCTTGTAATCCCAGTACTTAAGAGGCTGAGACAAGAGGTTCAGGGTTCTCGGCCAGCCTCAGCTACTTAGTGAGGCCTCTGCAACATAGTGAGATCCTGTTTCAAAACACAGAACAAAAAAATTAGGGCTGGGGATGTAGCTACCCAGGGGTAGAATGCCTCTGGGTTCCATCGCTGCCAACACACACACACACACACACACACACACACACACACACACACACACACTCACTATGATGTCAATACAGTTTTTTTTTATAGCAATAACAGCCAGTTAGAGGACACAGTGAAAAAGATTAATCCATAATAGTAACAAAGTTTTGAGTAAATAATAGGCTCCTATGTAAATCTACATAAATACATTTACAACAGTTTGAAAGTTATAGAAAAAGACTAGAATAAATTAAAATAGTACAACTCCAGATGGGGTAAGTAAATGCCACAAATATATATAATTTGTATTTAATTTTATACATTTAATTTTTAATAAGAATAGGCATTATAGCTGAATTTGTTGAATTTAACGAGATTATTGTATATATGGAAAGGGAAACTGGCAAGAATTAAAAATGTCATTTTGAAAACTAGGGATCATATTTGAGGACAGAAAACTTATCCCATAATAAGAGAAATCATTACAAAAATTTAAAATGAAATACATCATTAGGACACATGTTCATTTAATGAATGGGAATAAAAAGAAAGTCCAATAGCAAATTGTGTATTTTGAGTATGTATTTTAAAAATATAGCATAAAATATAGTTTTTATAAGGATATAAAATAACATCAAGGGGGTGAACATTGGAGCACCACTTATTAAGTAACTAGTCTATAAATCTGTGGGGAAATAGGTCTATACCTCATATTATACACCAAAATGATAGGTTGAAAGTAAATACTGAAGTTAAAACATTGTAAGCTTCAAAGTAATGGAAGTCACAAAAGAAAAGATTGACTACTTTGAATAAGTAAAAGCTAAACTAAACAGAGACAATATCAAAATGAAACACTGAGAAAAAATAGTTGCAAGTTTTTTACATGACTATTGTTGATATGTAAGCACTGTGTAGAGCATGATGAAAACATTGAGATTCAGCTCTATAAATGTGCAAAAATAGACAACACACAGAGGTAGAAGGAAAATGGGAAAGATTCAAAGAGTTGGGAAATGAAAATTTTGAAAATGAAATACCATTTTCCATCTATTCGGTTGGAAATAATAAAAGTGACATTATCTAACACTCTGAAATTTGTCCATTTTTGTGTGGTGCTGGTAGCACTCAATCTGTTTGAAAGGCAATTTGACATTATATACAAATATATAAAATGTTTATACTCACTGACCTCGGTGATATAGTGCGGTGGAGAATTTATGCCATGGAAATTATCAAAAAGAAGCAAAACCTTTTTCCTTTCAGGACTGTTTATACTAATGGAAAATGGAGGTGGACAGAAACCTAATTTGAAAAAGAGGGAACTATTTATATTATTGGCTGTACCCTCAGGAGAATATCAGGTAGTTTCCAAAATGACATTTAGACTCTATCAAAAATGAAAACATTTTTCTAATACACCAGCTTCAAGAAGTTACATGTGTAGTATGATATATTTTTTCATCTATAGAAATATAAAGATGTCATCAAACATTGAATAACAATTTTGAAGCTAGTTTTTAGTATGATAGGATTTTCCTCTGTTGCTTGCCCTCGCCCCTTTCTTCTTCCCTTCTTCCCTCCCTGTCTGACCTCTCCTTCTCACTCCCTTTTCTTGGTCCTGGAGTCAAATTCAGGGCCCCAGGCATGCCAGGCAAGTACCCTACCATTGAACCGCACCCGGGCTCATATGTTGGCATTTCTAATGCCTTTTTAAAGAACACTCTCCTCTAAGTTTATTTTTAGGGCATTTAGAAAGATGAGAATAGGACAAAGTCAAAATGGTGGTTAGAAAGGCTTAATTATATTGTAATTAATAATGAAGGTAACTTGTATTAATCCTCGTCTGTGGAACTAGGAGCCACTTGTACGTGATTTGCATGTATTCTTTTATTCTAAAATCTTTGAACGTGGAAAAGAATGCTTAGGCAAGATACACTTGCCTATATATTTGAAGGACTGTGATAGGAAATCACCATTAGGATAGTCCTATTTTCCTCCCTTTGGGGGAATTGAAAAAAAATGATTATGGACAACATAAGAACGATGGGGAGACAAATCTTGGCTTAATACGAACAAAAACTGTAACCTACATGTTCCTCCTTTTTGTATTTTCCACCTGGGGAAATTGATATCAGTGTGCATCCTGATATCAAACTGGAGACATGCCCTTCCTTCTTTTTTTCCCTGTGTGTGTGTGTGTGTGTGTGTGTGTGTGTGTGTGTGTGTGTGTATATATATATATATATATATATATATATATATATATATATATATATATATATATATATATATATTGGTGGTACTGGGGTTTCTGGAAGCCCTTCTACCTCGGGCTACACTCCCAGACCTATTTTTTTTTTTTTACTTTTGGAAACAGGGTCTCTTAAGCCAGCGAGGCTGGCTCCGAACTATCCTCCTGTCTCCGCCTCCCAAGCACGGAGATTACAAGCGTGAGCCACCACGCCCGGCTTCCTTTGTTATATTTTATCTAAAAGTTTTTTCTATGCATGGCAGTTAACTTACGGAGTATAGTGTGATATTTTTATACATATATACATAATGCAGCAGTCCTATCAGGGTAACTAATATAATCACCACTTTAACTATTTGTCATGTCTTTGTGGTGAAACTTTTCAAAATCCTGTTTCTAGACCTACATTTTTGTTTTCTCAAATTTCCTCATTCTCGACTTCCGGGAAGATGGCGATCAAGAAAAGCAGCGTTTACAAGTCCTGCTAAAACTTGATCTCTGTTGCCACAAAATCAGCGCTTTTCGTAGCCAGAAAACACCATCAGCAGAGAAATAAAAAATGTAAACACAAGGGACAGAGAAAAAAAAGACTAGAAGAACAACCAGAGACAAGGGTCCAGTTTTATTCTTTTCCATGTAATTATTATTTTTCAACAACATTTAGTGAAAACATTATTATTTCCTTCACCAAATGTTCTTGGAACCTTTTTCAAAAATAACTTGATCATATATGGAAGAATTTATTTCTAGGCTTTTTATTTTACTCCACTGGTTTATATATCTGTGTTTATAGCAGTACTACACTGTTTCAATTATTGTAGCTCTGTAAGGTTTGAAATCAGAAAATGTACATCTTCTAGGCTTGTTCTTTTTCGAGATTGTTTTGGGTATTTAGACTTCATATTTCATGTTAGGATAGATTTTTTTCTGAAAAAAAAAGTATGATAGTTTTACCTTAAAAAAGAAAAAAAATATTCTCTGTTAAGAAAGCAAAAAGAAATACTGAAATGTTATCTCTAAGTGATCAAAAGTTTGATATCAGACAGATGAATCTGTTATGTGAGATTATCATTGTTAATTTTTGATAAATTGCTATAATATTAGATGTCAACCACTAAGCCAAGCATGGGAAGGAGGGATGGGGAGGGAATGGTGTGGGGATTGGGTAGGGGCTAATTGGGCAATGTCTGCATGTATGTCTACACAAGTTTTTATCCCATTATGATGTATGAATACAGTACACCAATAAAAAAATAAATAAAAAAATAAACATAGGTAAGCAAAAATAAATAAATAAAAAATAAAGTAGGATGTATTTTTCAGTGTTGATGAAAAAAATTCCTCGTTCTCTACTTCCAGCCCTTACTACATTCTACTTAGATTCTAAGTGCTAAAATATTTTGGAAATTAAACCACTCCTCCCTATTTCTACTGTTATTTTTTTCAGTTTAGGACACCGTCTCCATTTCTACTAAAATAATGGCCTCCTACCTGATCCCCTGTCTTCCAGTCACTTCCCAGCTTAAAAATCCTCAGTGCTTTCACTTTGCTGGGTAAAGTCCAGAGCCTTGAGTGGAGCTTTAGCTATCTTCATGTAGTGGCCTATATTTATTTCACCAGCACCTGGTGCCCTACAAATAAATTCATTCATTCAGCTTTCCCTTTCTCTGCTCCACTTCCTCTACCTCTGTCTGTCTGTCTGTCTGTCTGTCTGTCTGTCTCTCTCTCCCCACCACTCTCTCTCTCTCACACACAGAGTAAAGTCAGTTATTTAATGTATTCATGATCTTAACCATTTATCATTACTATAGCTACATGTAGCATCTTCCATCTCTATATCTCTAATTCTCTTCCATCACCAAATCTTCACAGGTGGCATTCCTTGCACCTAGAACACCCCATTGTTTGTCAAACTCTGCCTCAATTCTTTCTTATGTTCTCTAATTCCTACTTAACCTTTAGGTTTCCTATTGGATATTAATTCTTCCAGGAAGACTTTTTCAAAATCTAGGTTGCAAGTTCCTGGATTGCATTTTGATACTAACTTATGCTGTTTCCTTTCCATTGGGTCATCTGAGTAGAGACTATTGTCTACTTGATTTCTTCTCGTGTTCAGTTAGAAAAGCATCCGTCATATGGTAGATGCTCCACTTGTATTCATTGAATAGCTATGTGGTGTTGGCCTACACAGGATATTGTGAATTACTGTATTGTGAATTGTGTATTTTTAAGTTCCAAATTGAACACTATCTTCCTGGCTATCAGATTCTTAACACCAAGTACAATGTCCCTCACAGTTAATTTTCAGTAATAGTTGGGAAGAAATGAATCATTAAGAGTCTGTTTTCCATAGAGTACAGAACTTAGTGACTGTATATAGTAGAGAGTCCATGAATCATTACCTTGACTTCTCAGGACTCAATACTACCTAGGGAGTTTTAGCCAATGCAGGTGTTAATTAGGTGATCATAACCATATCTGCAGTTGAGTACTTAGCTGGATGTCCCCTTGTGTTTATGTTTGTGAACATTTACGTATGACTCTGTGAACGTACATTATTAAATTGTAGACTGGTTTCATATTAATTTATATTAATTAGTGATGATGAAAGCAAAGTCATCAGCTAGGACTAGTAAACATGCTCATTATTGGTTTGTTCATTTGTTTTACAGTGTCTGATTTGTTATTGATCTTGCAAAAAAATGCTGGGTTGCCGTATACACTTTTAAGGCAAGGGCCAAGATTTTCTCAGTCAGTCACTGTGCAATCAGTGACAGTGTTAGGGCCCGAGGGAAAAAATAACCTGAAGAAAAGAAATGTTTTAAACCCTTTATGGAATTTTCTTCTCTCTTTGAGTACAAAACTTCCGGTGTTGTACAATACCGACTCCTTCACCCCTGCTCCCTCATCTGCCTTTATGAGTACCTTGTACTTACAAATGTCTGCCTATGACGACGTGTCCTGAGGCCTCTTTTAACAAACAGAACCTGATACCTGCCTCTTTCTCCTGGAGATACAAGGGTACAGTTCTTTTTGTGGTTGAAGCAGGATGGCACCTCTTCGTTATGAGGAAAGTGCTTTTCTTTATGTCCTCACTTTTCCAGTTTTCTTTGTACATTTTTTTCTGTACTACTTTGTGTCTCTCTTTTGGTTAATTATTAATTCAAAGTTTTCTTCCTTATCTCTTTGATCCTCACCCTTGGTTTAGTTTAAGCTATAGAATAATGTTAAATATATTGCAACTTTGAATTAATCATGTTTCATTTAGATATTATAGAAAGAAACCAAAGTTTAGTTTTTATTGGGGAGAGGAGTCTTGGGATTGAATCCAGTGTCTTATGCATGCTTAGCCTGTCCTCTGCCACTAACCTATAGTCCCAGCCCCTAGACAGCAAGTTGTGTGTGTGTGTGTGTGTGTGTGTGTGTGTGTGTGTGTGTGTGGTACTGGGGGTGGAACCCAGGGGCTTTCTACCTCTGGGCTACATTCCCAGACCTATTTTATACTTTATTTGGAAACAGAGTCTCACTAAGTTGCTGAGAGCCTCACTAAGTAGCTGAGGCTGGCTTCGAACCTGTGCGATCCTCCTGTCTCATACTCCAAAGTACTGTGATTACAAGCATGCTCCCAGCTGCACAGCAAGTTTTAAAGGGGAAAATATGCACTAAAATCCCATTACTTAGGTGTTCTTGCCATTAACATTGCCATAGAATAAAATTAAGATGATGGAGACCTTTTTACATAAGTGAACTCGTACTATGCACAGTTTTGCATCACATTTCAAATAGCATTAATTTGAAGATATATTTCCACATCATTAAAACATTTTAATGGCTGTGTGAGATTCCTTTTTAAGTAGATGTAACACTTGTACCTCTTTATTTCTCTGTTTGGATTCTTGATAGTGTTTACACATTTACATATTATAAAATGATGTCATGAACTTCTTAGAACATAAAGCTCTGTCTACAATTTACATTATTCCCGTAGTACATTTCTGGCAGTAGCATTATAGGTGAAAGAGAATTTATGCTTTTAGAGGCTCTTGGTTCATTTTACCAAATGGCTTTCCAGAAAGGCTTTGCCAGATCTGTTTCTTCCAGCACTGTAAAAGAATTTCCATCCTTAATAAATGGGTACAGCTCTTTGGTTTCTTTAACCACGTTCTGCATAAATAAATGCATAATTTCTACATAGCTATGTGTACTACATCATCAAATTAATCCATTACACAAAGAATATAATTTTTTGCACACATTTGAATTGTATATATCTTCTTCTGAAGTCAATAGATATGTCTTGTGATTTTTACACTTAGAATTATTTCCTTTGTGTGTGTGTTGGTTTATTACTCTTTGATATTCTACTACTATGCCAAAGTCCCAAACCAAAGCAGTTATTTTTCTAAGTTTTGTACCTTTGTGTCCTTGACAACTGAGTCATTCCTTTGGAGAATAAGCCAGGCTTGACAATATTTTAGGACAATGAGAAGTGCCAAAGGCATAAGAGGAAGACTAATGGATAGGATACTAGACTAGAAATCAGATGCCCCAGCTCCTGTTCCCAGTTCCATTCGTCATGTGCACCATGGCCAATTTGATTAAAGAAACTTGCCCAATCTGTAAAACGGGGATAATATGTCTTACCTTACAGAGATACTACCAGGATTCATGAAATATATTTTTGAACACATTTTGTGTTCTTCCAAAACATTTCTAATATCAGGGACCAAATACTAAAGCCTGTTCAAACGGTAGAAATTATTATATCTTTTTTTGGTACTAGAAGGTGAACTCAGTGGCATTCTACATTTGAACTTCATTCCACGCTTTATTTTTTACCTTTATTTGCGTTTATTTTATGCTTAATTTATTCCCATGCCATAGTTTTTGTTTCTTCAATTCTTCTGGGGTATCATTTTCTTTTGTGCAACTTTGTCTTGTGGGAACAATCTGCTCCTTCTCAGTGGGGATCCTCTCAGTGTGGTGGGGGAGCTCACATATAGGTAAATCCCACCATGAGCTCTGTAAGCATGCTGGTGCATCTTGGGTACTTTGTTCACCTGCATGTGTTCAATGACCAGAGAACCTGCAACTAATCCCTTAAGTTCAGCATGACTTTCTGCATTTTTAAGCATGTGCATCAAAAATTCACCACTGTTTTTAGATCACCCATTTCGTGTCCAACCTCAGTGTTTGACATGGGCGCGCCTACCAACTCCACCATTCTAATGCTGGAATGACACACATTGCTTCTTTAAGGTGACATCTTAGCCAGGCGTGGTAGCACATACCTGTATTCCAGTACTTGGGCGGCTGACACAGGAGGAAGTTTGGGGCTAGCTTCAGCAACTTATTGAAACCCTATCAAAATTTTTAAAAGTGACATCTTTCGTCACCTGGTAGCTTTTCAACTATGCAGACCCTTGATGGCCCTGGACAGTATTCTTGAAATGAACACCTAGTTACAAACCTCTTGATTTGCATGATTTTGTGGAATTTTCTGGGTCAAGGGAGTAGCGAACCACAGATCACCTCAGGTCCCTTACAGGAAGAGCTTATTTTTTATTTTGAAACACGTTCTTTCTAAGTTGCTGAGGGTCTTAGTAACTTGTTGAGACCAGCCTTGAACCTGGAATCCTGTGCCTCAGCTTCCCATGTACTGGGATTACAGATGGTTACCAGTGCACCTGTAAGTTATTATACTCCCAGACATTTTTTATTTTCACTTCCATTTATCAGTAACTTAATACTATTATTGTTTTTATGAAAATTGTAGATTGACTCGGATTTTTCTGCTATTTGACTTATGAATGATTTGTTTCTGCTTTGTAACTTATAAATTAGATATCTATTTATTGTATATTATACTAAAGTACAAAAGAAAAATTCATTTTTTCAAATGCCATGAATTAGAATGTTAGGATTAAAAACAGCACAAAATTATTCGTTTTAGTAATCTGTAATGTTTCAGTTGAAGAAACAGTCAATGAAAGTAGTCTGAAAAGTAACTTATCTTCATTACTTAAGTCAGTGTGTTTCTGAATGTTCCAAAGTCATGTCTATACATTTACCTTAAATTTTCTAGTCTAGGAAGATTATTATTTTAAAGACATAGAAATGTGGGGCTAAATGGGAGAGAACATTCCCTAAATACTCTCCCAGTAAAGAGAATGCTATTGTCATACTCCCCAGTCTGACACTGATCTGTGTCTCAATCATCTTTGTCTCCCTGGTGTCTCACACAGAGTTAGTACATAGTAAATCTTTACCGCATCAGTCTACTTGTTGAGATAAAGTGAAAGGAATGCCTGAAGATTATTTGGCTTTATGAAAAAGGAGATATGAGGTTCTTCCGGCTAGTTAATGTCATAGGTAAAATAAAAATACTTTATATTTGCAAAGCACTTTTCTAAGGACATAAACATTTCTCAGTATTGGAAATCCATGTTTCTGGTTCAGAGGCTGTACTGTGTGTGGCTATCTCAGATTGGTTCTATTTTGACCACGAAGAGCTTGTGCTTTGTGTAAAGTCATATAACAAATTATTCTCCGGGGTGCGCAAAGAACTCTTGCCCTTTAGATTTTGCTTTATTTTTTCTTTTAGTTAGTTTGATAATGGGCCCGTATCAATTTTTAATATTTTAAGAGATGCTGTTTTCTATGACTGCTTTGTAATGTTTCAGAGTAATTTTTTGCCCAATTTAGTAGTGGCAATGGCACGTGACATTTTGTTTGAATTGTTACAAATTAGTTGTGAAATGTACATCTCTAAAGTTACTAATCTGCATGAAATTTCTTATAAAATTGCTTCCTCTTTATAGCTTTTTAAGCATCAGAAAATGAAAAACATATTGGAGGAAAGACCTCCCATCTTCCAACCCTAGTATTTTTCTAAAATTTTAGTAATATAAAGTATGTTACAGAAAAAGCAATAGATGTATGTCTAATGAATTGTGTAAGTCATTAAAAAGTCACCACCTTTCAGGAAGTTTACTAAATAACTAAAACTTGGAGTGACTGGTGGATGAACTACAGCATTATTGAGAATAATGATGGAGCAGAGAGGAATCTCAAAGATTAATAATCCTTTCTCCTCTGGTATCTATTCAGAGGCAAAGAATACAAGCAGAAAAGTTCTAAGCTTATGAGATTCAGGATGCCAGTGGAATGTGGTTTCTGGGGAAACATGCTCTCAGCGTCGTGTGTGCTTCTGTACTGTTATTTTTATCATGGTACTGGCCGCTCATCCTCACAGATCATAGGCAATATCTGTCCTCTGTATCATGTCTTAAATCCATGAAATGTTCAAGCTGCAAGCATTCTAAGAGATAATCTAGTCCAGGACCCTCATTTTCACGAGGGGAGGAAGCAGATTCACACAGAGACTTGTGTCTTAAGGTAGATCAAGACTAAAAATCATCATTTTCACTTCAATAAGTCTTCTTCAGCACAGTGCCTCCTTAAGTATTGTGGGTGGGATGTTTGAATTAGCAACCTAATCTAGTCAAACCTCTTATACCTCCTCCTGCTCATCTGAAACCACAGGGAGCATGTTGACTGGTCAGGGGACCTGACAGATTAAATGAACTGATTGATAAATCCCCACCTGATTAAGAAGGAACACTGATCCCCAGGTTTGTGTACGGTTCTGACCTTAGACTTCTAGTCTAGAGGTTTGTTTTCAGAACTGACGAAGGGTATAGATCTATTTGAAACTAAGAGACTATTACAGAAGTTGAGTAATTTGTTCTCATTACAGGTTAAAGAGTGTATTTGATAATGCTATGCAGTATTTCAGGAAAACATGGCACAAGTTGTTTTTAACAAGATTGTGTCTCATGAAAAATGGCCTGCCTGCCAAATTTGAGGTGTATCCATGTTTGTGTTTACATATATGAATGTGACTGGTAGGTGAAGTGGAGTGCAACTGAACCTTTACTACTGACGTAAAAAGCCCAGCTTTGCATCTATTCCTTGGTCTATCCACCCAACACATATAAAGGGAATTTTCTAGCTGGGTGTGGTGGTGCATGCCTATAATCCCAATACTTGTGAAGCTGATATAGGAGGGTCATGGTTTCAAGGCCAGCCTCTGCAATGTATCAAGGCTCTCAGTAACTTAGAAATGTTTCAAAATAAATAAAAAATAAACATTAGGGCTGTGGATGTAGCTCAGTAGAACACATCTGGGTTCAATCCTTAATAACACACACACACACACACACACACACACACACACACACACACAGATTCCCAATGTTTTAGGCAATATAGAGTAGATTGGGGATTCAGTGTATAAGGGACATTAACATGGGACCTATATTTTAGTGAAAGGGGACAGATAATCAACAGATAAATAAATAAAATCTCATATAGTAATAAGAGCCACACAGAGTCTAAAACAGAGTGACATGTTTTTAACAATGCTATCGCAGTGGTGGGCTGCATCATGCAGGAAGATTAGAGAAGGCCTGTGTGAAAGAGTGATGTCTGAATAATGGAAAAGAATTTATATAACTATGTACAAATTCAGAACCGAATCTTCTAAGAAGAAAGGACACATGGGGATGAACTTGGGATAATTCAGTGCCAGGTAATAAACCAGTGGTTGTGGAGGTTAGTGAAAAATGATAGGAGATGGAATCAGATGAAATTAAAGAAAGGTAGAGTGAAAATCACATGGAGTTCAAATGGGCCAAAGTTTGCCTCTTCTACTTAATAGCTGTGTGACCTCAGATAAGTTTCTAAACTTCTATGAGCTTTGGGGTTCTCATTTGTAAAATGGGAATAATTCTTGCTTTCTAAAGTTGTTTGTAAGGATTAGGATAATCAGTGGATAGTGAGGGGCACATAGTACACCCAGGAAGTAGATGTTGTTGATAATTATATAGGCAGTAAATATACATCGTGTACCTAATTATGTTATCAGGCACAACGCTGTATACTTTATAGTTTTCTATGTTTAAATCTTCAAAACAACTCTGAAATGTATAATGAAACTCACCAAAGTATTATTTGCATAGGTAAATAGTCCCAAGGAACAGGCAGTGGATTTAAATCATTTTTCCATGATTCCAAAATCAGTTCCACCCAACCCCCAAATGGTAGCAAGCGTCAATCAGTTATGCAGTGTTGGTTGGCTTTATATGTAAATGTAATTTGTGATATATGTGCCTTTAGAGATGAGATCATTCTTTGATGCTACATGATTAGCTCCTGCCAGGTGGGAACTTTAAGCCATGTTGACATTTCTGTCAATGCTTAGGATATTTTATTAATTTTAGAAACTTATTATCTCATTACTAAAAGGATCTTCATAACAATGCTAATACTCTCTAGCCACATGCTACAACTTTTAAAATAAACTGCAGAATCTTCATATTTTTCACTTTTTCTAGATTCCTTTTTTCCAAAATAAACATTATATATAGCAACCTCTCCTTTTGAATATGTTTTTCCCTTAACTGTACTAGTTGGAAAAGTCTGAAAGTGTATTAACCTTCTGAGCTGCACATGGCTGACTTGTGTCTTGTTTTGTCTAGAGAATGTGGTATTGGCAGAAGAATCATATGTCAAACTTGAGTACTATGAATTGTTGGATATAGAATAAACATGTACTTTAAAGACATACATGTTAAGCCTGGCGTGGTGGCACACACACACTTGTAATCCCTGCGCTTGGGAGGCGGAGACAGGAGGATCGCACAGGTTCGAAGCCAGCCTCAGCTACTTAGTGAGGCTTTCAGCAACTTAGTGAGACCCTGTTTCCAAATAAAATATAAAAAATAGGTCTGGGAGTATAGCCCGGAGGCAGAAAAGCCCCTGGGTTCCACCCCCCAGTACCACCAAAAAAAAAAAAAAAGACATACATGATATATTTCTATTTTTTGTTGTACACATATTCATGGAATATAATAAGTTTAAAGTTTAATTCATTTTACGTGAATGTCTATAAAGAATTTACTGGTTATATTAAAGTTTTTTTAACATCCCTATCATACTTTGAATAGTAGAAGAAATAAAGCCTTTTATGGGTATGCTTGTTCAATTGTATTAATTTTATGAGAAGTTAAGGATATGTTAAACTAATAAATTATCAAATGCATTCCACGAAGAAAAATTTCTAAAATAATTATTTTGAGGAAATAGGATTATGCCTTCTTTTCCATTCAGACTCACACCTTAGGTCTTTAGAGGTAAGAATGTTATGAGCAGAAACAGATGGTCGGCAACATATAAAAGTGATACCATTATATTGGGCCATGGTATACTGCTGTTCATCTTGGCATAACCCCTCACTGTAACATGATATTCAACACATATCGGCCACTACATTGTACTCTTATAAAAACCTTGTGAGCGATATGTGCTTAAGTGATAGCTCAGTATTCTTACCACATGATTCTTTAAAGTTAGGCTAGGGCTTTAGGTAAGCGGTATTTTCTACTCATTATTAACATTATCTGTGAAGTAAAATGGTTCTCATTCAGCCCAGGTGAATTACATATCACAAAAGTTTGAATCACTTCTAAATACATTACTACTATAGAAAATAAAAACACACGCTTCAATTTGTTAAGGAAAATCATTTTATTGATAGGATACCCCAAAAGATCTGCATCTGCATATTAGAATTTATATATGCTAACCTAAACAAACCATTCCTCTTTTACACACTAACCACTGTCACACTAAAATATTATTTGATTCCAAAGATGTCAGTTTATTTAATTAACCTGAGCATTTATGGAGTAGTTGATTTTACTGTAAATAAATGGTCACTTTTAATGTTGCGATAATTTTTAGAGGTCAGCTCACAGAAGGCGAAAATTGAGTGTTCTGTTCATACATACAAATTAAAATGTCCTCATGTGCAGTCATTCTTGTCTATGTATAAAATATTCTCTTCTGTTCTTTAGCTGTGTGCTTCTAAACATAAGCTATGCTCAGAGATTCTTTTTTCCAATTTATTTTAATTTGCCAAGATTGTATGTATTTGTCATGTACAAATGATGTTCTGATGTATAGAACCTTTGTGGTTAAATGAATTAACAGAGGCATCCCCTCATATAGTTGTTTTGTGGTGAAAACACTATATCCATTCCATTGTATTAGTATTAAAATGCAGTATATTATAATTAACCTTAGTTACCACACTATACAGAAGATCCCTTAAACTTAGTCCTCCTATTTATCTGTAAATATGTGCTACTTGAATAATATTTTCCCAGCCCCTTCTCACCCATAACTGTCCTAGCCGGCGATCACCATTCCGCTTTCTATGAGATCAACTTTTTTTGATTCCACATCTGAGATCATGCAGTATTTGGATTTTTGTGCCTGATTTATTGTCCCCCAGATTGGTGCACATGGTTGTAAATGGCAGGGATTTTTCTAGCTTATGACTGAGTAATACTCCATTGTATGTATATGTGTGAATGTTCATATTTGTTCATGCATTGATAAAGTCAGTTTGCTCTTATATCTTAGCTAATGGGATTAATGCTGTAATTATAGAAGAGTGAAAATCTCTGATTTCCTTTGGAGAAATATCTGGTAGTGGGATATTTGGATCAGATAGTCCTATTTTGAATTTTTCATCATTTTATAATGTTTCTCATGATGGCTGTACAATTTTTATCCCTACCAATGATATGCAAGGTTCTCTTTCCTCCACATCCTTGCCAATATTTTGTAGCTTTTGTCTTTCTCGTAATAGCCATTTGAACAGAATGAAGCATTATCTCATTGTGGTTTCCATTTACATTTCTTTAGTGATTAGTGATGTTGAGCATTTTTTATGTACTCCGTGGACATTTGTGAGTTTTAAGAATTATCTTTTCATTTCCTTTGGCTGTTTCCTTTGCGTTAAAATGAGTTTTAGTTTTTGAGTTGGTATTAAGTTATTTGAGTTTCCTGCAAAGGGTGCTAGAATGCGGGGCAGCCACGTATCTGCCTCCATCTCACCCCCCACCCCCAGCCCACACAGTGTGGAATCGGTGGCCCAGGGCTGGTCCTTTATGTATGTGGCACTGTGCTAGCCTGGGGACTGGGCAGTGTGGAGAGAAATGTTCCTCTGACTACTGTCTAGTGTTTTTCCTCTATTCTGAGGCACAAGGGGGTATCTCTGGCACAAGGGGTATACGCTGTTTCTAGGACATTCCCTACGGTATTCTTGCGTGCAGATAATTGCTAGTTGGATTTCTGTGGGAAGGAGGGAAGCGCTAGAACTTGGAACTCCTATTTAGTTACCTTGTTGATATCATCTGATCAGGTCGATCCCTTATTTGACAGCATATCCCTCTCTCAATCTGTGAGAAAAGGGAAGCCAAACAGTAAAGGGACCCAGCGTCTCTTCTTGGCCTTCTCATCTCCCTTTCTGCATTCAGGTGAATAGCTTTTGCAGGCTGCCTTAACCTTCTTCTCTCAGAAAGAGTCACCTCGCCTGGCCTTCCAACTCCCATAGCGCTCCACCTATTGTTAAGAGGATCTACTTTAGCTGGGCGTGCTGGCACACACTTGTAAGTACTTGGGAGGCTGAGACAGGAGGATCACAGGTTTGCAGTCTGCCTCAGCTACTTAGTGAGGCCATTGCCAGCTTAGTGAGACCTTGTTTCAAAATAAAGGATAGCAAATAGGGCTGTGGATGTAGCTCAGGGGTAGAATACCCCTGGGTTCAATCCCCAGTACCACACACACACACAAAAATAAAGATCTGCTTTTGACTTCCTCCCAAACTGCAGAGACTGTCAAGCCTGCTAAGGCAAGCTTCTTTCTGTACTCCCAGAGTTTATAACCTCATGAGAACTCAATAAATGTTAATTGGTGACATTCAAACATGAAGAAACCGAAAACCTGAATGATCACTGTATGTGCAGAGAATATGGTGGTCACTTAAAAATTTATACTCTTAAAAAAAACTTCTGCTTTAGTATGCATACGGTGGCATACCCTGAATCACAGATTCAAAGTGGCAGGACCTATGAGATCATCTAGTTCCGTGGCTTTCAAAGTTTACTTAACATCAGAGCTGCTTTGCCATAGGAAAAAATATGTGGGACATGAATATCTAAAGCAAATAAATACATGAGAACCCTCATTAGCGGGGGATCAGAGGACATGGGGACTCTCCCAACGAGCCTTGCATTTTGCACATTTCCTCCTCACTCCCTAAGGCAGCCTCCGAGTCACTTCAACATACATTTTGAAAATAAGTCTAATTTCCTACCTAATCGGGAGAAATCATTTCCTAAGCATCTAACAAATATTAGGACCTCTGCCAAAATACTTTGGGTGACTAGACAGTAATAACTTCATGACACCAGTAAAAAACAAAAAACTCATTAAATTAGTGATAAAGGATATCATTATTTGCGTGCGCATTGTGTGTCGGATACTGTGTTTTACTAATAGAAACATTAGTTTTTTTATGTTGTTATCATTACTTAGGAAGTCAGGCGATAACTTGACTGAACTCACACATCTTTAGAGTAAGGAAGATTGAAAAAACATTTGCCTACTTTTCCGGTTTGTTCTAATCTCCTGTTAACAAGCAACACCCCCTTGAAAATGGTTTTGTATTGTCTTCAGAAAGGAACTCCAAAGACTGGGGATGTAGCTCAGTGGTAGCGCAGCTGCCTAATGAGTGAGGCCTTGGGTTCAAAACCCAGTAAGGCATACAAGATCCAAACAGAGACCAGAAAGAAGCACTATAGCCTGGAGACTAGCCTGACCTCTAATTTCTTTCTCAGACAAGTCATGACTCAGCTTTCATAAGTGCAAAACAACGATGGTTATGACAGTGTCTTCCAGTGTTACTAGACTCAGATGAAATAGTATTTTGGAAACTGTGTGTGAGATGTTTGTGCTACACTAAGAGAAAGTGTCATTGATATCTACATCTGGCAATCCCACTCGGTGCCAAAGACACACATCCATTTATTTGTGTGGCAATTAGTTACAGTTGTTTTACTGTTCCTTGTTCTCCTGTCTTTTGGCTATTTTATTATTGATACACTACCTCTCATCAGTGGCCGGGCAAGGAATTGAATAATATTCAAAGTATTCATTTTGGCTGATAGCACTTACTAAAATGTTTGGAAAGCTAGGGGTTTGAAAATAATAGAGTAATTTTTTGTCTTGTGCAAGGAATTTTTCTTTATTTCATTTACAATTTATAGCTTCATTACCTAGTTAAAAATGTAGTTTCTATCTAGGCTACAGGAAACATTTATAATCTGCAAAAGTGTTATTAAACTGGCTTAGTTACAGTGTCTAAAATCATACTTGGAACTGGATCTATAAAATAGTAAAGCACAGAAGGAAGACATTATATTTAAATATCTTCATAGTGTTTGTCTCAACATAATAAATGCTGATTAGGTTTTCACTATGTTTCCTATCTTTAGATAGTAGAGTGAAGAGACTGGCTCTGCCAAATATATTGGTTTTTCTGTTGTATATTATTGTCGATCAAATCCTGTCTATTTCTTATAAGCTGTTATTTACAAAGATGATCCTTCTCTGTTTAAAACGGTAGCATACTTTTTCGCCCTTCACAAGACAGTAAATGCACTAAACATAGTGTAATTTAAAACTAGATGAAACAAGTTGGGTGTGGTGGTGCATGCTTGTAATCCCCGTGCTTGGGAGGCTGAGACAGGAGGATCACACAGGTTCGAAGGCAGCCTCAGCTACTTAGTGAGGCTCCCAGCAACTTAGTGAGGCCCAGTTTCCAAATAAAATATATAAAAATAGGTCTGGGAGTGTAGCCCGGAGGTAGAAAGCCTCTGGGTTTCACCCCCAGTACCACCAAAAAACCAAAAAAAACAAAAAACAAAAAACCATGAAACAGGCCACTACAAGTATTCATAACTCATTTCATCTGATAGGCCCCTTTGGCAATCTGGCAAGCCTATATTCACCTTAGAATCGAGTTTTTAAATGAGAAACATAAAATTCATAGTATTACAAAAATTAATTATATTAAAATATGCCTATCATTTCTTAAAATTGATATATCACAGAGGCATAAAAACTTATGTTTACACAAAGAACTATGTGTTATTGTTCATAGAAGTTTTATTCGTTGTAGGTCAAAGTTGGAAATGGCTCAAACATTCTCCCATAGGTAAATGGTTAAATAAACTGTAGTATAGCCATACCATGGGTATTACTCAACAATACACAGGAACAATATATTTATGCAGTAACTTATATGACTCTCTAGAACATTATACCGAGTGAAAGAAATTCATGTCAAAAGGATACATGAGCTGGGCATGGTAGCATTTGCTCATAATCCTAGTACTTGGGAGACCCAAATCGGAAGGATTACAGGTTCCAAGCCAGCATCAGTAACTTTCCAAATAAAAAACAAAGTAGGGGTGGAACTATTCCCCGGAGGTAGAACACCCTTGGTTTTAATCTCTAGCACCTCCCGAATATATGAATATATGTATGACATTTCTTTACTTCTGTACTGGGGTTGGAACCCAGGGGTATTCTACCGCCAAGCTATATCCCCAGCCCTATTTTTTATTCTTTATTTTGAAACAGGGTCTCACTAAGTTCCGGGGCGCCTCACTAAGTAGCTGAGGCTGTCCGCGAACCGCGATCCTCTGGTCTCAGCCTCCTGAATGCTGGGATTACAAGCGTGCGCCACCACGCTTGACTGTATGAATTCTTGAAGAGATTAAAAGTATAGAAATGGAGAGATAAGTCACTGTTGGCTGGAGATTTGTGATTAGAAAAGGGCAGTGTGCAGTGATGGAACTGTTGTATGTGTTAATTGTGGTGTTTGGGAACATGAACGCACACAAGATAAAATGTGTACAACTACATACATACACAACACACACACACACACACACATGCGCACATGTGCAGGGAAAACCACAGCACTTCGAATAAAATAGGTGGGATTTTTTCAGTAACATCCCATTTGTGCTATCGTGATGCTGATTTGCAAGATACTACCATTGGAGAAAACAAGGGGCCCCTGCAGTATTTCTTACAGGTTGCGAGCATATTTACAGTATCTACCTCAAAACAGTTTGAAAACTCAAGGCATGAAAATGTGCTTCTTTGCAAAATTTATTAAAGAATAAGTTGAAAAGTTGTTGAACTAGTATGATTTTGATGAAATGGTGAGCACACATGCTATCTGAGATGATTTCATAAACGGGGTATGTGTGGAGTAAGGGAAATACCTGTGCCATCTCTTGGTGACTACGTTTCACATGCTGCCAATACCACCCTACAAGCTGTTTTCTACATTCACATTTCTCAAAAAGTATTGCATTTCAGTTGGATGTTAATGAAATGTAATGATGCAATTGTTTGTAATTGTAAATGTAATGATGTAATTGTTAATGAAATGTGATGATGTGAATTTAATGAATATAATGTTACATTTCCTCATCAAAATTTGCATGCACCCTGGATTGGGACCTCAGTTTACCCACCCCTGGGTTACTCTATATCTGTTTGCATTTCATTATCTGATATGTCTCAAGGGCTTTTGTCAAACCAAAGATAATAGCAACACTTCTATTTTTCCCCTTAACGTACTGTGGGTGGTGATAAAGGCTCAATAAAAATGCTACTAGACTATCGTTTTGAAGATTTACTTGGTATCATTCACTCATATGCCCATCGTTCAACCAAAACTGCTTAATACTAGTTTTAAAAGGCAATTATGGTTGATTTCAGGTATACGGTAGCTCACACTTTGATCGTTTGATGTGAAAAAGAAACATATAAGATTGACTGCTTATTATCCTGAATTAAATAAATTTGCTTTCATTAACAAATCATTAATTGTATCTTAGCCTTTTGGTGTTGATGTCTCTGAGAGTGTCCAGATCAAATGTGTCGGTTGTTTTATAAGAAATAAAGTTCAGTGGGACAAACATTCTACTTTAAATTATCACCTTTTATGTCGCTTAATGTTAAAATTTCAAAATTATTATCTTTTAACTGAGTAATTATTTGACAGTATTAGGAAGTATTTCTTTCTGTGGCACTGGAGATTGAACCCAGGTGCATTCCACCTTCAACACTGCACTCCCGCCCCTATTTTATTTTTGAAACAAGATCTCACTAGTTTGCAGAGGGCTTTGCAAAGTTGCGGAGACTGGCCTTGAACCTGTGATTCTCTTCTTTGGGCCTCCCGAGTATAGGGAGTAGAGGTATGTGCTAACACGCCTGGCCTGAAGTATTTTTCTTTATGCTCTATAACGTGTTTGACAACAAAAGAAATAATAGAACCATCGAATTTAAATATACCGCAAAAAATAAATATATGCTTTCAGGTTTTTTTTCTCTCCTTGACATTTCTAATAGAACATGTGCTCAAAGCAGAGGCCGTAGTAGTCCTAGTGTGCAGGGCCCTGGCTTCAATCCCCAGTGCCGGGAAAAAAAAAAAAAAGAACTTGTGGCATGTTTCCCTGAAATACTACAAAACATATCAAATACAGTTTTGGTAAACATAACTAATCACATTTAATTAGATTTCCTTAGCACATCCTTTTGGGAAAAACTATATGTATAATCTGAAGAATTATGCCGTTTTTACATTACTGTAACATGTTTTTTCCCTGCTCTAGAGTTTGGGATACAAGCTCTTATTTTCATATTACTTGGAAATGCCTTCATTTCCAATGACACTATGCAAATTCACCTCATGATAGTCATTTTAGGCATAGATTTCTTTTCGTATAGAGCTCATTTGACAATAGGTAATAATGCCTTTTACTCTACATTTTACTTTGTTTTCTTTTTTGCAGCACTGGGGATGGAACCCAGGGCCATTCCACCTCCACCCTACACCTCCAGTCCTATTTTTTTTAGTCTTTTTTTTTTTTTTGAAACAGAGTCTCACTGTGTTGTGAAGGGCCTAGCTAAGTACTGAGGCTGTCTGTGAACCACGATCCTCTGGTCTCCAGAATGCTGAGATTACAGGCATGCGCCACCATGCTTGGTTTACTTGACATTTTTCCGTGCAATCAAAAGAACTTTTCAATGCAAATCACATATGAAATTATTTCAAATATTATATTAAGATTGTTTTATACTTTTTGTATTTTTGATGAATGAAATAGGTAGCTCTCCTACTTTTCCTTCAAGAGATCTTTTCCCTACATCAACGGAAAGAAGTCAGCGAAGGGCTCAATAATATACTTAGAGTTACGGTTTGCCAAATACATTAAAATAAGGATAAATAGGTAGATGGACTCAGAACATTTATTTTTGTGTTCCCTTTTCCTTTCTGAACTCAAAGAATTGATGATGTTCTAAGAAATTGGTTTTTCAAATTATTATACTTTAGAAGTTATAGGAGCCTCTTACAGTTAAATTCTATCAAGCTTTATAGATGTAATTCCAAATTTGTTAACCAATATCGTTTTTTCAGAGAACTACAGTGATAGACAGAAAGCTCACTTGATTAAAATAAAACTTGAAAGCTGACTACATGAGAGTTTATAAAAGATAATCAATAATAGTAACAACATTACTGTTTTCATGACAATATTGTCCTTCTCTCTGAAGATGACACTGCAGATAGTGATTCCTGTGCGCACGCTGTAGCTGGAAAGAACTGAATTCAATCAATAGTTCCATCCAGTGTCTGCAGCGAAATATCTGTACAGCTAAGAGCGATGCAGTATTTTCCCAAAATTATAAGAAGATCTCTTTACGTTAAAGAATGAATGATAATTCATCCTTGCAGATTAAATCAGTCTAAAGGCAGAAGTAGTACAACCATCGAAAACTTAAAATATTCTTTTTACAATACGGCTTGCTTGCTTGGTTTTGATACTAGCATTTATTATCAAAGTAAGGGGAATGTGTGATTATTAAAATGACGCAATGCAACTTTTAGTTCTTCAAGTCCCATCTTAGAATAATACATGCACTGTTATAGTGACAAATATTTCCATCCTAATGATTTTCAAATTAAGGAATGTTTTCAAATTAGGAAAGCTTTTTGTTCACCTAGCTTTGGCATAGTGTGATGTACACTAATTGCTAAGTTGGGCTGCATTATTTTTTAAAGATCAAATGGGCACAGTGGTAATTTTCATTAATCTCATACAGTGCAGCTAATTAAAATTTCCATTATTATCCATCCATTATCTAGTTGTTTCCTTTGTTCAGTATCAGAACAGGGTGTTAATAATAAGCCATTTTGGTATTACAGCCCTATTAAGGAGAGTGAGATTTAATCTATTGTACTGTTTTCTTTTTGTATGATTTTTTAATATTTTGTTATACCATAGTGATCAGGCTGAAAGTACTTTGACAGTTTGGCATTTTATAGTAGAGATTTCTGAGTTTAACTTGTTGCTTCAAATTCTTATTCCGCATCGGGAAAAATAGCATGCGTACCGTGGGTAAGAAATGAACTGAGGACGAGAATATCTGTGTCGTAGCACTGCAACGACGTGAGCTCGGCAATCACCTAGATTCTTTATTTCTGTCTGAAGTTCCCGGGAGAGCTGATCCTCAAGCCGTTCTAGCCTTAACATACTCTCATCTTTTCAGAATTTTCCAATGCAGGCTTTTGTTAAAGCCCCAAAGTTCTTCTAAGCTTGCTGAAATGTGTTCCATAATATTATACCCTTTATATCTTGCTCTGCTAGATTGTTTGCTTTCATTCCTTATAACCACAGACTATCCTAGTTATATAATTTAAACTTGGCGTAGAAGACCTGGTCGGAGGATGAGCTTCAAGGCAATGGGTTGGCCCCTCTGTCTATAAAGTGTCTCGGCCACGACCATACACCCTAAGTACACGATTCCTGTAGAAGGTCAATTAACAAAAAGGAATTAATGTTTTCTCTCTTATGTGGAAGCTAGGGTGTAATTGGGATACAAAAAGCACTGGCTCTAGAGATGAGTTAGTAACTTTCTCCAAGATCACTAAAAGTTAGATGATGGGTGCCATGATTCAACAAGGCTGTGAAGCTGGAGCTGTCCACAGGATGTCATGTGGTGTCTTAGTTTACCTGTTTTATCCTCGGCATCTTTGAATATTTTATCATCAAAAGTTTCAGAGCCTGTAATATTGAGACAAACTAATAAGCTTCTGCATGTTGACACTCGCCCGTGATTTACCCATTTTTTAGTTATCCATCCACGCACCCACCCATATCCTTTTGCCCTGGAAATATGTACTGAGTGCTTTCTGCCCAGTAAACACTTTGAGAAGATGTGGGATATAATATAAATAAATCAGGTGATATTCCTGTCCCAGAGAGATTGATTTTTAGTGGAGAAGAGCTAAAACTGTAAATGACATCTAATATGTTGAAGGAAATGATTGATCAAAAGTCAAGTTATTTTTTCAAAATTATGCTACCGATGTTTACTTGCCTTTACTCCAATGATGTCAGAGGTGGGTAGATAAATAACAAATATAGGGATTATTTTGAAGCAGTATTTTACTTGCAATCTACGTGGCCATTCAGCCAGCCAACATTTTGAACATCTACTATGTCTCCCGATGAAACCAGAAAAATTAAGTAGTGGACACTGCACAAAATATGGGAGCTAGAGTGTGGAACTGTGTTTCTTCTTCTGCGATTGTGATGGACAAATTCAATAATAAAAACCTTTCATTGAGACTTGTTAAATTCAGGCACTGTGTTAGGCATTTGCCCTAAACGGAATTCCCAGTATAGGAAGAGATAGACATACATAACGCTCTATGTCACAATATTTTAAGTGTTATAACAGTGATAATATCCACAGTGCTATAAAGAGGAAGAGTCCCCCTATCTATAGTAAACTATTAGTCTTTTAATATTTATTAGTTAATGAAATTTTTTGAATTCAGAAATGAACGATTTTTACACTGTGGAGGCATTTGCAGTAGAGAACCAACAGTAGGAAATTCCGGGGAATCCATTTCTTACGATTAAAAGATTATTTTGTTTTAGATCCATAACCTCTAATGATATGACTTTTAACCAATGGAGGGGAAAATTGCTCTGATACTTAGGCGAAACTGAGTGTTGTTTGTATGAACTTGGAGAAAGGGACTCTGGCTAGCGTTTTAATTTAGGAGAATACATTTATAGTATGGGAAAGTGGCAGTTATGATTCGAAATGTCGAGAACGTGAGAGTGCGAGTTGTTAGAGTGCATGCGTTGGCGATGTTTTCCTTCCAGTTTTTTCTCTGAACTACTTACATAGTTATAGCAAGGTGATGAAATTAGGGAGCTGTGATGAGATAATGGCTTCTACAAATAACCCCACATACATTAGAAATTAAACTAAAAACTAGTTGCTAGCACATAAATGTATTTAATGACTTTTAGAAATTAATATATAACCTGGGAGTAACAGTTAGGAATAGTTGGGAATTAGCAAGTGCTTCACACAGATTTGATTAATTAACATGCTAATTGGGGACTATATTGGTTTACATTTTAATAACCAGTTACAACCTGTTTTTTGAGATGTGACATTCTGATATCTTTTAGTGCATTTAGGTTATGTGTCATGTTTTATATTAAAGTCTGTTTTCTGTATTTTGCAGAATTGAACCTAAATACTCTAACTAGGACAACAAGGAGATTTTTAAATGTTCCTTCTCTGGGATGAAGATTCTTGTTATTCCTAATGCCTGAATTATACATTTCAGTACCCCTATCAATGAGATTTCGTACAATTCAGGGCCACATTCTATTCAGGTCATGAGCAGCAGTAATTTCTTTTCAAGGAAGATGAGGAAGAAGTTCTGATGTACACAATACAATCTTACCATTCAGTTCCATGGCCAACCTTTTCTTTTTTGTGGCACTGAGAGTTGAACCCAGGGGCATTCTACCTCCTATTTTATTTTTATTTTGTAACAGGGTCTCACGAGGTTGACAAAAGTCCCACTACTTGCTGAGGCTGTCCTTGAACTTGTGATCCTTCTGTCTCAGTCTCCCAGGTACTGGGATTACAAGTGTGTGCCACTACACCCAGCTATGACCGAAAAAATTTAAAGGCCTAGCACTCTGCACACATTTTATACTGTATAAAATGTATGTAGTCTACGTATTATTTTACTTAAACAGTTTTTATATATAACTGTTGTTTATCTAAAGCGGTATCTCTTTTTGTCTTACAGGGTGGGCTGAAAAACAGCAAGCATGAATGCACCTTGTCTTCACAAGAATACGTTCATGAATTACGATCTGGTATTTCAGATGAGAAGCTCCTTAACTGCCTAGAATCCCTGAGGGTTTCTTTAACCAGCAATCCAGTCAGGTAGGTGGTGTAAATGCAAAAAAGGAACGCACCCTTACTACCCGAATCTCACTAGTGTGCCTTTGTGTATGTGTGAGTTTTGGAGAGAGGAGACGAAACAGGCAACACTAATGTTTTTTTATTTGAGTGTTCTGAAAATTCTTACCGAAGCTTAATATCAATGTCAATGTAGTATTTTCTCTTTGGCCTTTTTTCTACTATTTGGATAGAGTCCAAACATTCTTTTTCTTATTCCTGATGAAGAGATATTCTCTTCAATATACCCCTCAAATAACAGATGAAAAACAAATTATCAGAAACAAAAATCTGACTGGTGGTGGTGGAATGTATATCGCATGGTTAAATAAATTTTGAAATTGCACTGCAATATTAGCCCCTCTTTTTAACTCATGGTAAACATTAGCATTGATTTTAAATAAAGCTTGTAGGTATGCTGAAGGAAGGAAATTTATTTAACTCTATTACCAGAATTTCTACCTACTTTTCATTAAAAAATAAAAACATCTTCTTATTTATTACTTGAAAATGCCATACCTCCTCTTTCTACCAGATGGAATCCCACTATAAACCACATGGCTTTGCTCTTGAGCTAACTTTTACCTTTTTGTATTACTGGGCTATTAAGCCCCCAGCCCCATTGTATTTTTAATTTTGAAACAGGGTCTCTCTTAAGTCCCCGAGGTTGTTCTTGAAACTTTGATTTTCCTGTCTCTGCCTCCCCAAATACTGAGTTTACAGGCATGTATCACCCTGCCTGGCACTAGCTACCTTCTACTTCATAGAAATCAACAAACAAAGTAACCAACAAACGTAGAACCCAAACCCACATAGCAAACAACTAATCTTCCTACCTGAAAACAACAAATATGTAACTAAAAACAAAGGAACAAAAATAAAAATCTCAGAAAAAATAGAAAACCAGTTTAAGAATTAACCAAAGGATGAGGATAATTTAGCAAGGAGGTATTCATAAAATACATAAAATGGTCTACAGAAAGATCAATCTCCTTGCATTCACAGTGTTGTGTATAGAAACAGTAACTGATTGCCTAAACTTCAACTGGAATCACTGGATATTAATTTCCTATGGATTTCATAGCATTTACTACAAACCGGCATGCTGAATTTAAATGGTTACAATTCAGTATTTAGATTCTCAAACAGAAAGTTAATCTCTCACATTTCAAGTAGCCGGAAGTCTGAATCCAGATGTTGCTCCTTCCCTGTCTGTTTTATATTGCTGCATTCCGCACATCGCTGCCTCTTTCATCTCATTGCTTTCTCCAGGTGTCTGTCACTTTTCTGTCTCTTGTCAGGACAGTATGACTAGATGTAGGCTCCACTCTGATTAAGCATAAAAGTTATCTTGATCCTTTCCTTCGCTGTGTATACAATAACTTTATTATTTTCAAAGGAGTTCCTAATCTATAGTTCTAGGTGGGTTCTGTTCAATCCACTGCAAAGATGCAAAGGAGTATTATCTTTAAACCCATTGATCTAACAAAATCAAGCTAAATTATCTTTGGGTAACAGCATTAAGTCTTTCAGAATAGCCTCCAGAGTATAATTAGGTAGGTTAATCATTCTTAATCAAATTAAATTATGTTGACCTCGTTCCTTTATAAAGCAAACTATAGTATAAAATTCTGAGACAAAACTTTTTGTATGAATAAAAGTAATAACATCTGATTTCTAGTCCTTGAGCACTCATTCTCTGTGGTGACCTTATTCTATATTCAGTGGACCTCTTTGGATCTTGGTTTTTCCTTATGTAGATGAGATTGAAGCTTTCTAGCTATTAATTTCTATGTTCTATAGTGTTTTCTAAATTATTTTGAAGAATAAGAAAAATGTTTCTCAATAAGACTAGAGAATTTCCTAGCATTCCGTTATTTTTCTTGTATTCATGAATATATTTGAGTTGGGCATGATGGTACAAAACTGTAATTCCAGTACGTGGGAGGTTGAGACTGGACGGTCTCAGGTTCTAGGACAGCCTCAGCAACTTAGATCCTTAGCAACTTAAGACCCAGTTTCAAAAAAAAAAAAAAAAACTAAAATAGGGCTGAAGTGTAGCTCAGTGATAGAATTTTCCTAGGTTCAATCCCTAGTGGGACACACACACACACACACACACACACACACACACACACACACTCTCTCTCTCTCAAAACTCCCAGATAGGTTTTTATCATTTTCTTTAAGTACTGAAGAAAGCAGTTTTTGAAGTTCTATGTCAGAACTGTTTTCTAAACCTAATGTTCATTAAAACTCAGTCATTTGCCCTCTCATGGCTGATTTCCTTTCTTACTGTAATTTTAACTCATTTCTTTTTGCTCAGCCACTAGTACAATAAAAAATAAATAAGTGCACATTTACTCACACACAGATATACAAACTAATAACTTTTGCTAAATATTCTCAAAGCACAGTCATTTTGGAATATTTAATGGAGCCATGAATTTGAAATTTATATGGTATTTAATCACTCAGATGAGAAAGACTCTAAGGAAGTCATTTTATTATATTATTTTATGCTAATGGGACATATTTAAAAATCCCCCTTATAACCCCTCATTTACTGGCCAGATCCCAAGTGATTTCCTTAGTATACATTCCCTCAACATTTATTTTCCACTGTATACATTTACCTGCTTGTGCTCTGTGATAGCTCTGTGAAAGCATGTATGTCTGCTTTCCCCTGTGGAAGGGAGCCTCTTACCCTCTATTTTATTCCGTGATGGCTGATACTTTGTCATTTATATACAATGATGTGTGATTTGATGTGGATATTGACCTACTGTCAGTAACAACCTATGCTTCTCCAGCAGTGAAAATTAATTTGCATTAATCTGGCACTATTTTGCGTGTATACATTTTTAGCTGTAATCAGAGCAATAGAATGGCGCTAACTTCTATCACTCTGATTTGAGCCACAGTCCTAAACTACAGACAACACAGCACACTTTATAATACAGTGTTTTTACAGTTGCATGGTGAATTAATGAAATTGAATGTTTACAACTCTACTTAAAACCCGAAAAGTCCATGCGATTTGACTATAAAATAAATCACAATCTCTCATCACAAATTGCATTAGAATTTGCACATACCATGGTGTGTGTGATTCAGAATGAGAACTACATTATTTACAGATTTTTATTGCTATGCCATTACTAAAGTTTATGAAAGGAAGCAGTGCCAACTGAGAAATGACCAACGAGTTTGGGTGATTTTATTTCTCGCCAAACCATTGCAGGATGTATAGGTATTTGGCAATACATTTTATGAAGATCAAAAGAAATGTGCAGCAATAAATCATTGTCACGGAGGTTTCTCAACACATGACAAAAACAGCAAATACCAGTTTGAAGAATAGTATCACAGAGTTGTGATTGCATAGAATTCTTTTCAGAGTTGTTGCTGAAATTGCCTTACAGCTTGAGGGCTATTTTACCCCCACTAGGAAACTCTTTTGCTTGGGATACAGTTACCTGCCAAACTCTTGGCATCTTGTCTCTGTTTACTCTCTGTGATGATAGCTTCCTAAGCCAATGTTTCCAAGCCGGTAAAAGCACAGAAAAGATCTTTGAATTTATAAATGTTCAGATGTATGTATTATGTCTAGAATATTTGTTTTTACTTGATGTTTTCTTATTTCCCTTCAGATTTAAACATATTTTCTAACAGATTAACAAATATGCATTTTACCATAATCATCCTAATGAAAATAGCTGAGTCTTGACAGCAATACAAATTAGGAATAGAAGCACTTTCTCAATTATGAATGTTAATAACTATTTAAACAGCCTGTATTAAACTTATTAAAAGCTTGGCAAAGCAGCCAACACCACTTAGAGAGTTAATATAAAGATAGGTGCAGATCAATACTCCTAGAAGACTTTCATGAGACTACCTATGAAAAATGCAATAATGAGGCCGATCTTTTATGATGTAGAAATGTGAACAGGACTTAATATTGTGAGCACATCTCACAAGGCAGCATTATGAGCAGTATTATCAAAGCACATTTTTAATATTGGTAATTTGAATTGGTTTGATTTTAACTTTGAAATGCATAAATTATTTTAGAATATTACTAGTGCACTTATAGAGAATAGAAAAGTGGTGATATCAGTTTATATTATATGCCTTCTTTCAAAATGTGGACCTACAATTTCAATATCAGCCATATCCAAGCTCATTTGACTAAACTGCTACTGTGAGTAATAAGAGACTTTGATTTTTGAATTATATGCTCTTAGCTTGAAAACATGATTTTGACTTAAGTGCTTCTGATATCATACCTTATAATAAAAACAAACTGGATCTCTGTATTCTATAGTATTTTAAAAAGAATTAGGCATATCCAATATTCACCAGAATTTTTGAAGTATTGCTTTAGTGTGAGAAAATGTTATAAACATTAAGATAAGTAGTGGCTCCTGTGTTGGCATTTATTTATTACCACTATATGATATATGTAAGCTCTACCAAGGCAGTACTTTTGAAATGTCTTTTCAATTAGCCATTTTATATATAATAATCACCTAAAATATTGGAAAATTTCTAACTGGACATACAAAATGTAGCAGCAGAGTCTAGACACACTACATGGATTTCTAAATAGAAGGCTGAATTCTTTCAATTCTGAAGCATTTTATTTATATGTATTTATTGGATTCTCTATGTTCTCAAAATTAGTTTGGGGAAGATATTGGCTATAAATTTGTCATTTGAAATATTTTTAGTTTTCTAAATTAATTTAAAGGCCTTAGACACATGCGAGTTTTAATATACTTTGGTTATTATTATGGGATTATTACTAAAGCATTTGTACCTTACAATAAGAGATACACATGTATCATTAAAATTAAAACAAGGGTAATAATACAGCTTTCAAGTAAATAAGGGAAGCTACACATTTCAAAATGTCTAGGACAGCCAGGCGTGGTGGCACACGCTTGTAATCCTAGTAATCCCCGCGCTCGGGAGGCTGAGACAGGAGGATCGCACAGGTTCGAAGCCAGCCTCAGCTACTTAGTGAGGCTCTCGGCAACTTAGTGAGACTCTGTTTCCAAATAAAATAGAAAATAGGCCTGGGAGTATAGTTTCCAAATAAATAGAAAATAGATCTGGCAGTATAGTCCAGAGGTTGAAAGACCCAGAGTTCCACCCCCGGTACCACAAAAATATGTCTAGGACAATATCAGGTAATAATCTGAGTAAAATGTTTTTTAAGTTTCCTTGTATACAAAGGATGAAAAAAAGGCAAAGTATTGAGAGACATGGTTATTACCTTCCAAATGAGAATGCATCTATTTTTTTTAAAGAAGGTCATTATTCCTAATTCTGTACTCAGAGAGTTTTATTCTGTGGTTCTCTAAAGAGAGATATTTAACAACACAGTCGAGTTAGTTCTTGGTATTTTCCCCAAAGTACAGAGGATCTCTATGGCCCCTACATGGAGCCACAACTTAAAAAGAAAAAGAAAGAAAAGGAAAAATAAATCAAGGTCATGAGGTTTCTACATAGACCTAGAGTAATAGAATTGGTATGGAGCTTTCCAGTAACGTAACCTGCTACCAAGGTGTACTGTATTTGAGAAATGCCCATGAGGGTCTCCCTGTGGAACATCTATCATCTCAGCTGGACCTTTGATAGGAACGGGATAGCTGACAATTCACAATGAAGATGCTAGCCTGCACCTGGAGAGCAGGTATTCTGTGTGGTTGATTGAAAGAAGATCCATGTGCACTAGATAACAGTATTTGCTCTATGACCCTAGCTGTTTGACTGGTGTTAGATAATGGACAGCTAATTTGGAGAGATTTCCCACCTGGTCAGCAAAGCTATAGGTGTATAGCTTCTCACATCAAGCACTTTAAATCTGAAAATCTTCTGTTGAGATGGAATCCACGTTGACGGATTGCAGAAGACAGCATAATGTTATAGTGTGTGTGTAAAATGAAACAGACTTCAGGTGAGGTGCTTTAGTATCCTGCCATATGAATATGAACTTACGTCGTCTCACACCCCAATCAACTCACTTTGTTAGATTTCTTCTTCAGCATCCCTCTTTATTGATACTAGGCAGATTGACTTGACTTCTCTCTCTTTGTATGATACTGCCTGAGTACTGAGTACTACCCTAGTTTTTCCTTACTGGGGATTGAACTCAGGAAGTTATTCTACTTGTGTGTTACTGGGGATTGAACCCAGGAGGTCATTATACCTCTGAGCTACACCCACAGCCTATATATATATATATATATATATATATATATATATATATATATATATATATATTTTTTTTTTTTTTAAGCAGGATCTCACTAGGTTTGTGAGATTCTCACAACATTGCTGAGACTGGCTTCAAACCTGTCATATTGTCTCAGACTCTGAACATGCCCAGCTTTAAAAAAAACAAACAAACACGTAATACTATTCCTTTCTTGATATCAGCTTCCAGAGTTTGGGAGAGAATCTTTCTTAAATGTATGCATCCAATATTCTAAAAAGTATTGAAGAATTGAGTGCTTTAAACATGTTTTTTAAAATGGGGTTATCAAAAATACCCATATAAAAATATCCTGAAATGAATACAGCATAACCTATATTAAACAGTATGGATTTTTCTGAGGCAGAAAAAGTTTAAGGGTTTTATAGTGCCTTTGAGCTCAGGATTACAAGCATCAATTAAAATGACATTTTCAATTATTTGTTTTATACTTTTAAGATGCATTTAATTATACAACATACTGAAGCCTTTTATTTAATTTTATTTATTTTATTGGTGCATTGTAGTCATCCATCTTAATGGGGTACAAGATGGGAGAGGCATACATGCACACACCACTCATTTAGCCCTTCCCCAATTCCCACCCCATTCCCTCCTCCTCCCTCCTCATGTTTGGCTTACTGATTGACCTTGGTTTTTTTTTTTTTTTTTGGTGGTACTGGGGTTCCTGAAAACCCTTCTACCTCCGGGACTACATTCCCAAACCTATTTTTCTACTTTTTTATTTTGGAAACAGGGTCTCTTAAGCCAGCGTGGCTGGCTTTGAACCTGCGCGATCGGTCCTCCTGTCTCTGCCTCCCAAGCACTGGGATTACAAGCCTGCGCCACCACACCTGGCTTGACCTTGATATGTTTGTGATGTATGTCATGTACATTAGGGAATTTCTCTCTCCCCCCTCCCATTATCCTCAGTTGTGTTGGCCTATTTGCTCATCTAGAGTTTCTCCTTCTTAATCAAGAGTTCCTTCTATGACCCTTTTACTTCCTAGCTTCCACATATTAGAGAAAGCTTCAGATTTTTTACTTTTTTGACTGACTAATCTCACTTAGCATAATGTCCTCCAGTTCCATCCATTTCCCTGCAAGTGACATAATCTTGTTCTTCTTTATGCTTTGGAGAATTTCATAGTGTGCATATCCCATAATTTTGTAATCCATTCATCTGTTGATGGACATCATGGCTGGTTCCATAGTTTGGCTATGGTGAATTGTGCAGCTGTGAACATAGATACACATGCATTAGTTTGGTAGTTTGGTTTCCTTTCTTTTGGGTAGATACCCAGAAGTGGTATTGCTGGATCAAATGGTAGATGTGTTCCCATTCTTCTGAGGATTCTCCATACTGTTTTCCAAAGTGGTTGCACTAATTTGCAATCCCACCAACAATGTCTTAGAGTTCCCACTTCTCCGCACCCTCGCCAGCATCTGTTGTTGTTTGTGTTTTGAATGATTGCCATTCTAGTTGGAGTTAGGTGAAATGTCAGGGTAGTTTTGATTTGCATCTCTCTGATTGCCAGTGATGTTGAGCATTTTTTCATGCATTTATTGGCCATTCGAATTTCTTCTTTTGAGAAGAGTCTATTTAATTAACTTGCCCAGTTTTGATTGGGTTGTTTTCTTGTGTTGAGTTTCTTGAGTTCTCTGTATATTTTAGATATTAGTCCCCTATGGGACTGAGGTTTGAAGTGACACCTTTTTACATGCATACATCATTTCCTATATTTCCCTTCGCATTTCAACTCTGCTTCCCCTTCCCTTCCCATAAGTGTTAGTGAGATTGATAGTGATATCTTCATATATAAATATAATATTTTTGAGTTTTCCCTTCCACGATCCTCATTTCCCCCTCACAGAATCCCTCCCTAGATTCCTTCTAATCTTCTACTGATTTCTCTTATTTACATAGCATCCTTTGTTTCCTATTTTTTCTCTAATTTCCACATATGAGAGAAAACATACAACCCTGGAGTTTTTGTGACTGGCATAATTTTGTTCTTTGTGGCTGGGTCAAATTTAGTTGTGTTTATATATCACATTTTCTGTATCCATTCATTTGTTGATGAACACCTAGGCTGGTTCCATTACTTGGATATTGTGAATTGTGTAGCAGTAAACATAGGGCATTCTTGTATCACTGTAGTATTCTAATTTTAATTTACTTTGGACTGGTATAGTGTCATGGTGGTTCCATTTCTAGTTTTTTGAGGAACCTCCAAACTGATCTCGGCAATTGTTCTACTAATTTACAATCCTGCAAACAGTGTACAAGAGCTCACATTTCCCTTCACCTTTGGCAGCATCTATTATTGTTTGTATTCTCGATGATTATCATTTTAACTAGATTTAGATGAAATCTCAGTTTGATTTTGATTTGCATTTTCCTGATTGCTATTGATGTTGAACTTTTTTTCCATATATTTGTTGGCCATTTGTGTATTTTTGGGGGGAAGTCTATTCATTTCAAATTGTCAATTTTTGTTATAATTATTTTCATACATAAAAAGATTAAACTTGAAATAGTCCTACGTTTTTTTCTCCTATTCTGTTGGGAATGGATACTTCTTCACATAGGGGAGAAAACTACATTCACAATAGTCTATTTGAGGATGGAGTGTAGAGTTTGAGCAACAAATCCCCAGTTTAGGAGATTTAATTTCAAACTTGACGCTCATTTCTAAAATTACCACAGTATAAAGGAACAAATATCCACTGAAAATGAATGAACTATAATACAATGTTCTTTCCAAAATGTTTTCATTTTGCAACTGTAATTACATGGATATGTACTTCAGGCTATTTTAAAGTGTGTGTGTGTGTGTGTGTGTGTGTGCGCGCGCGCACTTTTAAATTGGGTCATTTGTTTGCCAGTGTTAATTTTTTTGAGTTCTTTATGTTCTAGATATTAGTCCTCTCTGATTTTCTCATTTGTAGGTTTTTCTCTTCATACTTTTTCATGGCTTGTTTCCTTTGCTCTGCAGAAGCCTTTTAATTTGATCCTGTCTAATTTATTGATTTTTAATTTTATTTCCTGAGCTTGAGTTCTTATCAAGGAAGTTTCTACCAGTGCCCATGTGTTGGAGAGTTGGTTATATGTTTTCTTCCAGGAATTGCAAGGTTTCTGGTTTAATTTCTAGGTCTTTGATCTATTTCAAGTTGACTTTTGTACACAGTTCGAGATACAGGTCTACTTTCATTCTTCTACATATGGATATCCAGGTGTTACACACACACACACACACACACACACACACACACACACACGAGATTGAACCCTGAGGCACTCTACTTCCAATCTTTACCCCCAGCCAAATACTGTGATCCAATATTTTGGAGGCTGAGTCCAAAATATTTTTTTTTAAAATATATTTTTATATTTTTATATATAAAAAAATATATTTTTTTTTGCAAAAAATATATTTTGCATGTTTGAGTCCAGCCTCATCAGTGTTGTGAGACTCTCAGCAACCTAGTAAGACTCTGCTTCCAAAAAGAAAAAAAGAACAGGATTTAGGGTATAGCTCAGAGGTAGAATACCCTGGTTCAATCCCCAGTACTCCCCACCCCGTAAAAATATAAGGAATACAAGAACAAACTAGGGTAGTACTCAGTATTCAGGCAATATCCTATGAAGCAAGGAGAAGGAAAGTCAGTCTGCCTAGTGTCAATAACAATAGCTGCTACAAAAGATCTAACAAATGAAGTAGGTTGATTTGGGTGTGAGAGGACTTAAAATTCATATTTATATGGCTGAAAGTCTTGCTAAATTGTTGAGCCTATCCTTGAACCTACGATCCTGTGTCTCCGCCTCTTAAGTACTGAGATTACAGGCATGAGCCACCACTTCTGGCTTGCCTCCCTATCTACTAGGCAGTAGGCCGTGTGTCCGATTTAATGTCAATTCCATGTTGTTTCTGTTACTATAGTTCTGTGGTACAATTTGAAATCAGATATTCCAATGCCTCCAGCATGGTTGTTCTTGTTGAGAAATGCTTTGGCCATTCTGGGTCTTTTGGGTTCTGTATAAATTTTAGGACCATTTTTCTCTAGTTCTGTGAAGAATGACATTGGTATTTAGTTAGAAATTTTATTGAAACTGTAGATCACTTTCGGTAATATGGCTACATACTCGTATAGTATTTTAAATGTAAGTGGTATGGGACACCAATCTGGGTGTATTTTCTGACCTTGTGACATTTTTTACTTAAAAAGTTCTCTATTTATGCATTATTACCTTCTCCTGGGAACAAAACCATGATAATCTATAATAACTTGTATGTGGCCTTTTCATTAATTTAGTTATCTGTAATTATTTCTCTTACTTGAACGGACAGCTACACATTCCAACTGTGTATTTTGGGGTATGGTATACATTTGAATCCATATATACAATGTGCAATGATCAGATCGAGGTAATTGACATATCCATAACTCTGAACATTTCTCATTTCTTTGTGTTAGTAAAATTCAAAATACACTCTAACAGCTATTATTAAAATATACTTGTTTTTAACCGTTGCTCTCTTTCTGTGCTGTAGAGGATTAGAAATTATTTCTTATATTCACCTGCTTGTGTTCTGCTATTTTTATATTGTTATAAATTTTAATAATTATTGACACATTGAAAACATATCTTAATCTGATGATGACCATTCAAGTTTTTATCTTCCTGAATTTTCCTATTTTTCTAATTTGCTGATAAAAACAAAGAAATAAAAGTTAAAAACAAACAGGTATCGAGGAGTTCATTTCAAGGAGCTAGAACAGATTGCGCATATAGATTTTTCCCAAATATATGACTTAAAATTTCTGAAACATCAGTATGAATGCTGTTAGATAAGTATGATTTATCAGACAGTACTGTGGAGACAAAAGCACCATGCCACATACCTGTTGTAGTCTGTGAATTCTCAATAGATTTCAGATCACATAATAGTCATCAACTCTTTTTTTCTGTGTGTGTGAATGTGGTGCTGGGGATTGAATCCGGGAAACTTCTAACTCTGAAATAAATCCTCAGCACATTTTTATTTTTTATTTGGAATCAGGGTCTTCCTCACGACCCTTCCTCACGAGCTTGCTGCAGCTGACTACGAGTATTCAACTATTTTTTTTTTTTTGGTGGTACTGGGGTTCCTGGAAGCCCTTCTTCCTCTGGGCTACACTCCCAGACCTATTTTATATTTTTGAAACAGGGTCTCTTACGCCAGCACGGCTGGCTTCGAACCTGCGCGATCCTCCTGTCTCCGCCTCCCAAGCACGGGGATTACAAGCGTGCGCCACCACGCCCGGCCTGTATTCAACTATTTTGAAAAACAATTTTCAATATCTTATTCATCTTAGCTCATTCATTCCAGGTTTTTGCTTTTATCCCTATATATATATTTGGATTCATCTTTTTATACCCAATTTTCTTCATATTTGTCCACTTTCACATTTTTCTCTCATCTGTAGCTTTTCCATTTCCATTTTGAGTACTTAAGTTCAGGCCTCTATTTAGAAACATGAATTGACAGAGGAACTGCTTGGTTTGGCAAAAAGAGGTCTCAAGGTCACAAGGATTTTTGGGAATTCAGCATAACATGAGTGAATAAGGCAAAGCACAAAGGGATGACCGAGTAAATACTTTAGCAAGAAGCTGCCATAATATAGCAAATGTCCTCATTCCCGTTGGATAGAGAAGCAAGTAAGGCTAACCAAGGATAATTATTCCAAAATTAAATACAAGTGTTTCTTTTTTCCAGGTACTTTTCAGTACCTGTGTTTTTTTTTAATCAACTAATAATGCCTATAGTTTAAGTGGATGTTTAAAGTGCTGTCTTTCATTGATGTCTCCATCCCATAATAATGGATTGCACAATGAAAGAGTGCTCTGCTGTCTTTACTGAATAAATAAATATATTATTTATTGGCAAATAAGAAATAGAAAGTATGTTTCTGGACATCTCCAATGTTGTTATTCTCTCAAAAGTTCCTTACCTTTATGATAGAACCCAGAATGAATAATTAAAAAGTAAAAAGCAAAGTAAATTCATTTGGTGATATTTAAATATAATTTAACATTTATCCAATATTCACCCATAAAAGGAAAAGTTACACCAATGACTTGATCATTGTGATGTTAGTTTTTTTTTTTTTTTTTTAGGTGGTACTGGGGATGGAACCCAGGGGCCTTCTACCTCCGGGTTACACTCCCAGACCTATTTTATATTTTTATTTGGAAACAGGGCCTCTTAAGCCAGAGAGGCTGGCTTCAACCCTGTGCAATCCTCCTATCTACGCCTCCCAAGCGTGGGGATTACAAGCGTGCACCACCATGTCAGGCGTGATATCAGTTTTTAATAATAAAAGTTGAATGGGGGCAGATAGAACTTGAGATTCAGATCGACATTTTGGTACTAGGAAGCTCTATGACCTGCAACAAACCAAGGGATGGATTTAGTTTCTGTATCTTTAAATGCAGGATGCTCTTGATTGTAATGCAACCATTACAGCTATTCTTTTTATATTTTTTATTTTGGGGGGGGGTCTGGGATAAAACCCAGAGGCACTCTCCCTCTGAGCTATATACTGTTCCCTATTTTTATTCTTTATTTTGAAACAGGGTCTCACTCAATTTCAGAGGGCCTCACTAAGTAGCTGAGACTGGCTGAGAACCACGATCCTCCTGTCTCAGCCTCCTGAATGCTGGGATTACAAGCGTGTACCACCACACCTGGCTCAGCTACTCTTTTTCAATGTATGTTCTTTTATAGAAATGTGTTTGTGAATGAGGAAATAATCTCATTGTTAACTTAAATTTTTGTTTGTTTTTTGTGGGTCTGGGGATGGAACCCAGAGGCATTTAACCTTTGAGCTACACCTCCTGCCCTACTTTTTAAAATTTATTCTTTATTTTGAAACCGGGTCTCACTGAGTTGCGGAGGGCCTCACTAAGTAGCTGAGGCTGTCCATGAACCGTGATCCTCTGGTCTCAGCCTCCCGAATGCTGGGATAACAAGCGTGTGCCACCATGCCCTGCTAACTTAAATTTTTTGTTGTGTATTTTGCCTTGTAATGGTTCCCATTGAAAATTAAGTCCTTTAAGGCATGAAAAAGGAGAAATTACTACTGACAGTGTAGAAATACAGAGGATTATCAGAAACTACTTTGAAAAACTATACTCCAACAAAAGGAAAATCTGGAGGAAATCGACAACTTCCTAGATAAATACAACCTTCCTAAACTGAATCAATAAGATATAGAACACTTAATCCAAGCAATAACAATCAAAGAGATTGAAACAACAATAAAGAGCTTACCATCAAAGAAAAGCCCAGGACCAGATGGTTTCCCAAGTGAATTCTATAAAACCTTTTTAGAAGAGCTAACCCCAATATTCCTCAAACTATTTTGTGAAATAGAAAAAACCGGGACTCTCCCAAATACATTCTATGAAGCCAATATCACACTAATACCCAAACTGAATAAAGACAGTTCAAGGAAGGAAAACTACAGGCCTATATCTCTGATGAACTTGGATGCAAAACTATTAAACAAAATACTAGCACCACGCATTCAAAACCACATCAAGAAAATCATTCACCATGACCAGGTAGGGTTCATCCCAGGGATGCAAGGCTGGTTCAATATATGAAAATCAGTTTCCTGGACCTGTGTTTCAACCTCTTGCTCTATGTTTGGAAAAATTTCTGCTATTATTTCCTTGAAAAGATTGTTAATCCCTTTGGTTTCACCTTCTTTTCTCTCCTCTATTCCAATTATTCTTAGGTTAGCTCTCTTAAAATGGGCCCATATTTCTTCAATGTCAGATTCCTGCTGTCGGATTTTTTTTTTCTAAATTAGAAACTATGCGTTCATTTTTTGAATGATCATCTTCTAGGAGCGAGATTCTATTCTCCATGTGGTCTAACCGGTTGTTTGTACTTTGAATTGAGGCCTTTACTTCATTAATTGCATCCTTTATCTCTCTTTGGCTCTCTCTGAATTCTTTTCGAAACACCTTTATTATTTCTACAGTTATTTTCCTGATTTGATCTTCTAGAAATCTCTGAATTTCTGTTTTATCGGGTTCTGATGTTGTGGGGTTGTGGGCATTCATTGCTCCATTGTTATTCCTCTTTCCCATGATTTCGGAAGTTTGTGCCTTCTCTGGGTTCTTCCCTGGGTCACTATGACTTCACTTAAGGTGCCGTGGATCTCGAGTCTGTGGTGTCTCAGTCCCCACTACTCCTTTACTGGGTTGTATCACAGAGTCACAGACCCAGGGAGTCAATTGAGGCTGATTTAGACCATGGGGGTTGCCAGATTGGGCGTTCTTCTATGGTGTAATATCTCTGCCACCACCACTCCCCCACTGGGTCAAGTCTCTGCGAGTACAGTACTGGGATATCTCCTCTAGGGGCCGCAATTTTTTTTTTTTTTTGGTGGTACTGGGGTTCCTGGAAGCCCTTCTACCTCCGGGCTCCACTCCCAGACACCTATTTTATATTTTTATTTGGAAACAGGGTCTCTTAAGTCAGCGCACGCGCCTGGCTTCGAACCTGCGCGATCCTCCTGTCTCTGCCTCCCAAGCGCGGGGATTACAAGCATGCGCCACCACGCCCGGCCGAGGGGCCGCAATTTGATTCACTGTTGAGTGCGCAGATGGAGCTGTCATGGACTCGGTGAATTCGCTGCTGCTGCTGCCGGTAGCAATATGGCGCCGCTGCTGCGCCCTCGGCCGTGAGGCTGTCATATTTCTTTTCTGTTTTTGAACTCCACTCTGAGTCCCTGCAGGGTGCGCTGAACCCAGCCCCTGGGAGCTTTAGTTGCTCCCAGTGCCGAGAAATCTGCCGAAACCCGCCCGGCTGTTCCGCAGCGGCTCACCTCGGCTCGCTGTCCGCCGCTCCTCTGTGGAGCTTGGTGGGCTTTTGAGTGCGTTGGTATGGTGCTGTCCGGTGAACTCGCCGCTGCCGCCAGCAGTAAGGCGCTGCTGCCGCGTTCTCGGGCGTGAGTCCGGCGTATCTCCTCTCTGGTTTCTGAGCTCCGTTATGAGTTCCCTTCCTCTCTGGAGCCTGGTGCTGCAATGCAAAATGGCACCCGCCGCTTCACGCTGTGGCTCCGGCTGCAGCACTGCAGTCTGGTTTCTGGTGTCTCGTTTTTCCAGCCCTCTTTTTCTCTGTCCCTTAAAATTACATTTTTTGTTTCTCCGCTGATGGTGTTTTCTGGCTATGAAAGGCGCTGATTTTGTGGTAATAGAGATTGGTTGTTAGTGGGGCTCGTAAGCCCCATTTTGCTCCATCGCCATCTTCCCAGAAGTCATAACCAGCGCTAGAGAAAATACTCAAAGAGATTAACTACAAAGAAGAAATAGGTAACACACTCCAGAACTAGAGAAACAAGATTTTCCATCCAACAGACAACTAAGATTGGTTATCTGTGGAGATTCGTTATTTATGTTAGGCTTTTACCTATCTCTAAATTGTATTGTTTGCTTTTATTGTTGCTATTTTTTAGGATTTCTATTTGGAATATTAATATACCTTCAGATATAGCATTTGGAAATATTTTATCCCATTCTATCAGTAACTTTTAACTCTGTTTACATTGTCTTTGGATATACAATATTTTTTTATTTTTTAGGGAGTTTGTATACTCTTCTTTTGCCTGTGCCATTGAAATCATATCCAAGAGATCACTGCCAATTTCAATGTTGTGAGGTTTTATGACCCAGATTTTCTCCTAAAAGTTTATAGTATTAAGATTTATATTTAGGTCTTTTATCTATTTTGAGTTAATATATGCATATGTGTTAGGTAAGGGCCCAATTTTATTCTTTTTCATGTAATTATTATTTTTCAACAATATTTAGTTAAAAGATTAGTATTTCCTCCACCAAATGTTTGTGGAAACCTTGTCAAAAATAACTTGACAATATATGGATGAATTTAGCTCTAGGCTTTTATTTAACTCCAATGGTTTATATATCTGCCTTTAGAACAGTACTACACTGTTTCAATTATTGTAGCTTTATATGGTTTGAAATCAGAAAATATATATCTTCTAGCTTTGTTCTTTTTCAAGATCGTTTTGGGTATCTAGAGTCCATATTCCTTATCAGGATAGATTTTTTCTGAAAAATAAATAAATAAATGTATGATAGCTTCACCTAAAAAAAATATTCTCTGGTAATAAAGAAAGCAAAAAGAAATATTGAACTGTTATCTTTTAGTCATCAAAAGCTTGGTATCAGACAAATGAAACTGTTATGTGAGATTATCATCGTTAATATTGGATAAATTGCTATAAAACTAGATGTAAACCACTAAGCCAAGCATGGGAAGAAGGGATGGGGAGGTTACGGGTTGGGGATCAGGTAGGGGCTAACTCGGCGATGTGTGCACGTATGTCTAGAAAAGTATTTTCTTTATACCATTATGATGTATGAATACATTGCACCAATAAAAAAGAACAAAAAATATATGAAAATCAATCCATGTAATTCATCATATAAACAGAATCAAAGACAAAAATCACATGATAATCTCAATAGACGCTGAAAAACATTTGATAAAATTCATCATCCATTTATGATAAAAACACTGCAGAGAATTGGAATAGAAGGAACATATCTCAACATTATTAAGGCAATCTACAATAAGCCCACCACCAACATCATATTAACTGGGTAAAAACTTTAAAAATTCCCCCTAAAAAACCGGAATGAGACAAGGATGTCCATTATCACCACTTCTCTTCAATATAGTACTAGAGACTCTAGCCAGAGCAATAAGGCAAGAAAAGGGAATCAGAGGAGTACAAATAGGAAAAGAAGAACTCAAACTTTCATTATTTGCAGATGACATGATACTATATTTAGAAAACCCAGCAACTCAACCAAAAGGCTTATAGAACTGATCAACAAATTCATCAAAGTATCTGGATACAAAATCAATCTCAAAAAATCAGAAGCTTTTCTGTACACCAACCATAAATCTACTGAAAAAGAAATTCAGAAAACACTTCCACTCAGGATTTCCCACAAAAAAATAAAATACTTAGGAATAAACTTGACCAAGGAGGTAAAAGATCTCTACAAAGAAAATTATAAAACACTGAAAAAAGAAATTGAAGATCTTAGAAGATGGAAGGATCTTCCATGTTCATGGATTGCAGAATAAATATCATTAAAATGGCCATCCTTCCAAAAGTGATCTACAGATTTAATGCAATGCCCATTAAACTATCAAGATCATTCCTCACAGACATAGAAAAATCAGTCCTTATATTTATCTTGAATAACAAAAAGCCCAGAATAGCCAAGGTAGTTCTCAGTAACAAAAACCATGCAGGGGGAATCACAATACCTGACTTTAAACTATACTACAAAGCCATTGTAATAAAAACAGCATAGTACTGGCTAAAAAAACAGGTACATAGACCAATGGAACAGAATAGAAGACCAAGAAACAAGTCCACACACTTTCAGCCAATTGATTTTTGACAAGGGGGCCCAAAAACATACACTGGAGAAAAGATAGCCTGTTCAACAAATGGTGTTGGCAAAGCTGGTCATCCATATGCAGAAAATTGGAAATTAATCCCACTTTCTCACCCTGCACAAGAGTCAATTCAAGATGAATCAAACACTTGGAAATCAAACCAGAGACCTTGAAGCTCCTGGAAGAGGACATAGGTCCCACACTGCAACACATAGGCACAGATAAACACTTTCTCAGCAAGACCCCAAAGGCACAACAAATTAAAAGGAGAATTAATACATGGGATTGCATGAAACTGAAGAGTTTCTGTTCAGCAAAGGAAACTATCAAGAACCTCAATCGAGAGCCAACAGAATGGGAGAAGATTTTTGCCACCTACACCACCGTTAGAGGACTAACATCTTGAATATACAGAGAACTCAAGAAACTCAACACAAGAAAACAAAGCATCTAATAACAAAATGGGCAAACAAACTCAATAGACACTTCACAAAAGAAGAAATTCAAATGGCCAATAAATGCATGAAAAAATGCTCAACATTATTAGCAATCAGAGAGATGCAAATCAAAACTACCCTGAGATTTCACCTAATTCCAACTAGAATGGCAATCATTCAAAACACAAACAACAACAGATGCTGGCGAGGATGTGGAGAAGTGGGAACTCTAAAACATTGTTGGTGGGATTGCAAATTAGTGCAACCACTTTGGGAAACAGTATGGAGAATCCTCAGAAGAATGGGAATAAATCTCCCATTTGATCCAGCAATACCACTTCCGGGTATCTACCCAAAAGAAAGGAAAGCAAACTACCAAACTAATGCATGTGTATCTATGTTCACAGCTGCACAATTCACCATAGCCAAACTATGGAACCAGCCAAGATGTCCATCAACAGATGAATGGATTACAAAACTGTGGGATATGTACACAATGGAATTTTACTCGGCCATCAAAAAAAAACCTCAATTACATCATTTTCAGGGAAATGGATGGAACTGGAGGACATTATGCTAAGCGAGATTAGTCAGTCACAAAGGGTGAGAAATCAGATGCTTTCCCTAATATGTGAGAGTTAGGGAGAAATGGGTCATAGGAGGAACTCTAGATGAAAAAGGAAATCCTATAGAGGAGCAAACAAGGCAACCTAAAGGAGGAGAAAGGAGGGGGGAAGAGGAAAATCTCTAAAATATACAATGTACTTAAACATATCAAAATCAACCACTAAGCCAAGCAAGGGAAGGAGGGATCGGGAGGGAATGGAGTGGTAATTGGGCAGGGGTTAAATCAGTGATGTGTACTTGTATGTACACACAATTTTTTTCCTCGATATGATGTATGAATATAATGCACCAATAAAAAATTAACAAAAAGAAGAAAAATAAAATTAAGTCCTTATCATTTTGAAGACCAAAGTGCATTCAGCAGTTCAAATATTGTACTTAGATGACATTTATTTGCATGTTCTTAAAGACTGATGTATTATTATATATCTCTCATTTGGAGCAGCTATGTTTGTAGATATTTCTAAAAAAAAGTGCAAGCTAAGTTGAATACAATAGAGGCTAATATCTTTCATGGATAATTTATGTTACATTTGGACTTTAATTGTTTTGTTTATATGTCATATATATGCCTAGTATTACTGTTTTGTTGCTATTGCTTTAGATGGTCTAGATCATTCTGATGGAGAAAACTGAGAAAGTTTGGCTCAGTTTGTCTTAAATAAGGCTTATAAATTTCCATGTTGTTTCATATGTGGTTATTAAGATTTTCAATATTCCTTGTTTAAGATTGTTTTGAAAAATTTATTAAAGTTTAAAATTTCCCAAAGATACAAACTTGCTGTTAGATAGGAAGATAAACTCTACATAGACTATAGTAACAGTATGTTATATACTTGCAAATTGCTTAGATTTTAAGTGTTGTCACCACAAAACAAAATGATAAGGATGGTTATATTAATTAGATGGATTTATTCATTCCATGATATATACATATATCAAAATATCATGTTTTACACCATAAATGTAAACAATTTTTATCAGCTAAAATAAATATAATAAGCGGAAAGAAGATATTTACCATAAGTGTGCCCATGGAAGAACATTTAATCTCTAAAGTATCTTTCTCAGTTTGGGGCAGAAAGGATTTAAAAATATCATATAAAAACAAACCAGAAAAGACTGAAGCAGTTACCATTACAGATCATATTCTGAGTCCAATTCACAATGAGGATGCAAGGAAATGGTCCTTTTTAGATTTAGTTTAGATATACTGTGCTAAAAATATATGTGAACATTGCATTTTTTTTATCTTTGTCTATGTAGATATCACACGCTATAATGAGTCTTTAATTATATGTTTTTGGCACTGCACCTGGTAGGTGAAAAGGACTGTTGCATTTCTGTTGTTCAGTCATCAAATAGCAATTACCCTTCAACTCTACTTAACCCTGTTACAGTGCAAGAAAATTCATTTAACTTCTCTGCTGCCCACCAGAATCAGACAGTATGGCATACAAATAGGGTTAGGAGAGAAAGAAATGTGCAGGTGGTATATGCTAATGCCTTTTTTCTCTTTGCATTCAAAGAACTTTCTACTTACCTTATTCATGACAGATAAACGCCATGCCAGGTCTACTTCATTTCCTGGGCTTACAGATTAGGAATGTGATTTCTTGGAGTAAGTTCATTTTATAAAATTCCTCTAAACTAAAAGAAATTGGATGTCCTGTGGAGTACATGATAGAATTTTAACTGCATTACTTAGGTTAGGAAAATAAACCAATACATTTTTCTTGTGGAAGTTAACATTTTATTATGAGTTTGACTGGTTATATCACTATGAAGGCAGCTTTAGTAATTGTCCTAACATAATTATATTCACAATTTTAACATATCTTTACAATGTAAAATATGACTGGCTTTTGCTATTTGTAATGCCCTTTTCTCTTCCTTCCTCCTATTTACTATAGATTGAAATCTATTTTCATTTCATTTAAATTTTTTCCTATCATTACTATTGGTAAGATCTCATTTTTATAACAGTGATTTCTAGAGGAACATGGGAAGGAAAATATTCTTTATTATGGAGATTGTTGGGCATTTAAACAGATTCATGTTCAAGGCCTTTCTTTCAAGATCTTCAGAGTAACTGAGACAGTTTTAGAAATTGATTTTAATGAATAATAAACTTTTGTCCTTTGAGAAAGAATTTTTCCTTAAGCTCTTGCCCCAGGGAGATTTTTAGAGGTAACTTGTGCACATAGATTTTTAAATAAATAGGGAAGAAGAATTTATTTGTGCATAAAATAAACTAGAAAGAACGCACATTTCCTCCATTGTAAAGAACTGTTAAAAATGAGTGGGCAGCATGAGACTAAGGGAGAAAGTAAATGCAGCCAGAAAGATGGAATGTCTTCTTAGGTGTTGTCTAAAAAAATGCTATCTGTCACAGCATTGAAGTCAAATTCATTGAGAGGCAGAGCTGAAGAATGGACTCGTTCAGCCTTTGTATGAATCAGGTGAAATGAGTGGCCAGTGGATGTCAGGCTTCAAAGGCTTATGCACAAGTGTCTGGCAATGGTGGTGGTACATGAAATAGGTGCGGTGTAATTGGTCAGAGACCATGTATCAATTGACTGGAGTGAATGATTTCCAGGGACAGTCAGATGCCCAGTGCTATTGTTTCCTTTCAAGTAGAGAAACCTATAAAAGATAGATGATTTTTAAATTGGATTAAGACCGGATTAAGTCATTGTCTATACAAATCCCTGTCGCTTTTTCACATTTTTGACATCTTATTTTTAATGAGTATGGATATCAATAGCAGAACTATCTATGAAGTTGATTTAGTTGAACAAATTATCTTTTCACAGTGCTGAAAATACTGTTTTTCTCAACTACTGTTTGGGGATATCGATCCATGGAATGAATGTACAATATTGCTTCAGTAGGGTTACACATTGGTTTTAATTACCCGAGGCTCTTTTTGTTTTCCTAAGTGTATATAATTAAGGTTCGGTTTTAATTGCATTGAGAAACATTACATCTGCAATGTTGGTATTAAAATGAGATGTATTCCTGTACAAACAAAACAAAAACCTCCATTGACAATAAATCTTGAAAGCCTTCTCAACCTTTTGAATTAGTTGTTTTATGTGTTATAATTTTACAAACTTTTTGAATTCCCCCAAGAAACTCTGAACTATCATTCGTTTTATTTGATGTTCCAGTGGTTTGGGTTGTAGTATGAGATTACACATGGGAATAGAACACCATTAGGGAGAAATAAAATCCTTTGTACAGAACACATAACCCTCTATACTAGCCTTTAGCACTGCACAAATAGTGATAAAGGGATGACATGACTAATATTGGACTCCTTCACATGAGACCAATTGCCTTTCCAGCTTATGGGACTCAGTATAGAGCTTTCTATTTTTAGCTTTAACCCTTTTGAAAAATAGACATAAATCTGGACAGTCCTAAATGGACATGTTGTCTCTGTGGTCTCTTTGTTTGTGCTGTATATAATATACTGAACTCATCTGTCCACCAAGTCTTTAAATTATATACACATGAAATGTAACTAAATAATTCAGAGCCTGAATATCTAATTTGCTAACAAAAGATTGAGGGTTTCAGAAACAGAAAGGCTGTCCTTTACATGGATCTGTGAGAGAACAAAATTTTGTTCCCTCTTTTAATAGAGTAGATAAATTTACAGAAACTTTTCTCATTTTGTTGTGCCCTGGAGAGCCACAGAGGGGAAAACTTGGCTTTCTCTTAGAGTTAGTGTCAAATGAGTCCTCTGGTTCGTACGTGAAATGCAGGATTTTCTTGCCTTTGATCATTCTGATCAGTATAAGTTGGCCCTTTAAAAATAAAGACCTCAGAAGTTCAGAAATCTAGGTATAGATTTCAGTTTTAAAACATTAGTAATATTTACTGTCCACTCTCATCTCCATCCCATTGTCATTTCTTCGACTGTTGTGATGTCAATTGGCAAGCACTAAATATAATTAAATGCATCCAATGTTTTGAGTATTAACAAATGAAAGCACGGGAAGTAATAAGTTCCATATATTTAAGTCATTATGCCTCATTGAGTTTTGAAAGGGAAAGCATTACTATTGTTGAAAAAGGACTACCTGGGCTCAGTGGCACACATCTATAAAGCCAGCTACTCGGGAGGCTGAGGTACGAAGACTTTGTTAGAAGCCAGCTTGGGTAGCTACAGAGACTGTCTTAAAATCAAATGAAAAGGGCTAGTAAATGTCTCAGTGGTAGAGTCCCTGCCTCTCATGCAAGAAATCCTGGATTTATCCCTTACCATCACATGAAAAAAATTAATTTGGCTGGAGGACTAAATAAGTGATGTATGCCTCTACCATTTTGTACCCCATTAAGATGTATAACTACAATGTACCAATAAAAAATTAATTTATGCCTACAACATGCACTGTACTTTGGACTAGAAGATTCAAAGAACATTCACATTTTGGGTTCTTAACATTTTGGAAAGTGTATTGCTAGTTTTACCTATTTTATTTCATTTAATTTTCGTAAAGGCTTTATAGAGTAGAGGCATTGTCATTTCTAAATGACATTAAGATGAGCAAACAAGTTCAGCTACAGAATAATACAACTACAATATGTTGAGATGGGATTAGAACCTAGATTTTCCTCTAAAGCTTGTGTATTTACTTCCACCAACATTTGGGTTCATAGAATAGCTCATTGATAGATGGTGGAATATTCTTTTCATTTTTGAGTAAGCCTGGTTAAATGTCTTTAATTTTAAACTTCTTCCTTGTTTCTTCTTCTTTCTTCTTCTCTGAGGATTGAACCCAGGGACATACTACCTCTGAGCTATACCTCCTGCTCAATTTTCTTTTTTTTTTATATTTTGAAGGAAAGTCTCACTGAGTTACTGAGGGCCTCACTAAGTTGAGTAGCTGAGGCTGGCCTTGAAACTGCCAGTCTCAGCCTTCATCCTCCTGTCTCAGCCTTCCAAGTACTGGTATAATGGGTATGTACTACCATGCCTCCCTTATTTTAAACTTTGTGAGCATAGTATGTAAACCTAGATTCTGATAAATATAGCCAAACTCCTGAGCTACATTCCCAGTCCATTTATTTTTTTCAATTTGGAACAGGATCTCACTAAGTTTCTGAGGCCTTGCCAAGTTTCTAAGTTTGGACTGGAACCTGGAATCCTTCTATCTAAACCTCACAAGTACTAGAATCACAGGTCTGTGCAATTATGCCGGACTCGGCCAAAACTTTTATATGTGGGTCAATTTTCTTGTTTCCAAGATATTCTTCCCAGCTCCTTTTCAGTCCCCAGATCAAATCCTTGCCTCTACCTTACTTGAACATTACTCCTCTTGCTAAGTTTCATCTGCTCTACTTGGTTCCTTGACAAGTGTCCGCCAATAGCACTTAGATATGTAGCACAGAGAAACAGCGCTTTGACTTGGTAGCACAAAATCACTAGTATGTCAATATCTCAGAAAGTGAGATTGTACATAAGATAGCTTGCCTTCCCCCAAAATGTCTAAGATAGATTTTGGATCCCCTCCCCCTCTCCCCTTCCTTTCCCTTCCCTTCCATCCCCTACCTTTCCCTTCCCTTCCCTTCCCTCACCTCCCCTTCCTTTCCCTTCTCTTCCCTTCCCTTCCCACCCCACCCTCCTTCCCTTCCCTTCTCCTCCCTTCCCTTCCCTTCCCTTCCCTTCCCTTCCCTTCCCTTCCCTCCTCCCTCCCTCCCTCCCTCCCTCCCTTCCTTCCTTCCTTCCTTCCTTCCTTCCTTCCTTCCTTCCTTCCTTCCTTCCTTCCTCTTCTCAGAGGCATTCTTCCTCCTAGCTTTACCCCCAGCCCTTTTTATTTTGAACCAGAGTCTTGCTAAGTTGTTGAGAGTCTCTGTAACTTAAAACACACTGACCTGGAACCCATGATTCTCCTGTTTCAGCCTCCACAAATATTGGGACTACAAGCATGTGCCACCGATCTTGGCATGGCTCTGTTCTTTCTAAAAAGCTTCCTTACCTAAACCTTGACTGGAAATTTTAGTTGCATCTGACAGATATGTTTTCTTAGCAATATTTGGTATATCTCCTATGAATCTCAGGGCTTTAAGAGATAGTAAAAACATGGATTGTAAGCTGGGTGTGGTGGTACATGCTTGTAATCCCAGCATTTGGGAGGCTGAGACAGGAGGATCGTGGTTTGTGGACAGCCTCGGCTATTTTGCAACTCAGTGAGACCCTGTTTCAAAATAAAGAATAAAAAATAGGGCAGGAGTGTAGCTTGGGAGCAGAATGCCCCTGGGTTCCATCCCCAGTACTGCAAAACAAAACAAGATAAAACAAGAACATGGACTGTAACATACTTTTCCTGCCAAAATCAAGCTTTTAAATGTTAACCATATCATTGTAAATCTAGGCAATGGGTATAGTTACAAATGTATTGCAGTTCTATACCAATAATGAACTCTTCTATGAGGGATCTGAAACCGTTAGCCAAATATTGTTAGAGAAAACAATGCATTGAGCTGGGTATGGTGGCACGCTCCTGTAATCCCAGTTCTTGGGCGGCAGAGACAGGAGGATAACCGGTTTGAGGCCAGCTTCAGCAACTTAGCAAGGCCCTATTTCAGATAAAAATAAAATAGGGTTGGGAGTATAGCTCAGATACAACCCCTGTTTTCAATTCCAAGTACTGCCAAAAAAGAGGAAAAAGTATACTGTTTTTGCTTTAGTTATTTCTGTCAAGGAGGTAGAAATGAGAAGAATTGGAGTTAGATATGGGTTTAGGTCCTAGAACTTAGAACTTTTACTTTCTTACTGAGTTATGTTTGGTAAATTTATTACCTGCTTTCTTTCTGCTTCTTTACCCGGAAACACTTTTTTTTAAAGCATGGCTAAATTTAAATTTTTGGTGTTGCATGGCTTAATTTATACTTTTGACTTTAAGTCCTACTTAACTTAGCTTTTAGATGCTCCATCATTTGATGGCCACTTGTGTGCGTGCGTGTGTGCGTGTGTTGTGTCTATGTACATATCAAGAGAAAGAGCGAATATTTATGGATAGTAAGTACTTGGCTAGAGGCTAGAATGTAATGCCTGAAAGACAGAGAATTGGTCCTGGCAAGAGAAAACGGGGCACAAAAGGTGTCTAGATACACAACTTTTCTTTTAACCTCTTTAGTGTCATCATGCTACACCATAATTATTTGATTCCTTGGGCAGCAATCTCCTTTCAGGCTCCTATTCTCTTTATTTTAAAAATTATGAAGATCTTTACTATGCCCCCTCCATCCATCGGGCCTAGAATATTCTCAGCAGAAACTTTTCACTGCCTAGTTTATAATAAATAGACTCTTCCTCTATGCACAGAAGTTTGGTGATTTTATCCTTTTTTCAAGAACAATAGTGATTTTTACCGAATGAAACCAAAGTACCATAAACTCCACAATTTGAAATAGTTTGGGATATGTGGGCGACTGATTTGAAGTGAACAAATATAAATCATGCTCTTGTATCAAATGATTCCCTAGACCAAGAAAGAAATACTCCTCATAATTTTAATAGCTCTAGGTATAAAGGGAATATGAGTAAAATTTGAAATTTTAAAAGCAATTCGTGTTATACTTAATGAAACCACAAATTATTTTTCTTCCCAAATGCCAAAGCAGATATTAAGGGCTGTATTTATAAATTTGTTCAGAATTCTCACTTTGTTGAGATTGCTGTAGGGTGTAGTGTGCTATAATGATATCTGCTGATTTCTCTCCTTGATAGATTAAATACAGTATATTATACTTAGAGTTGATGTCCCTTTATCCCTCTACCACAACCCCACTGATTATCAAGAGGCTTTAGAGAAAATAGCTCATTGCATTGTGTGATTATGTGCCTCAATCGAACAGTGCCTTGCTGTCAGTTATTCTTACAATGTCATATTGATTTTTCTTGTTTCCATTATGGAAATTAAAGCAGAATTTGTTGAAAATGAGCTTCTGTATATATCGTGGATGTGACTCGTTCTTAATATGAGCTATCTGTAAATATATTTTCATCAGTGTCCTACTATGTTGGTAAGGTTTACCTTAGAGCAATATGAAATGGATGCTTTCAAGACAGTGTAATGGAATTATACACATGGCTTAAATATTTAGGGTTTCAGGGGACGAGCACAGTAGTAGAATGCTTGCCTAGCATGTGCCAGACTCTGGGTTCCATCTGCAGCACCACATGCAGTTCACAGAAAGTGGAAAATATAGATTGAAATTATTGCTTCACAGAAGTTTGCTACATGTTTACTTAGGTTTATGAAGTTCTTGGGCCACATGAGACTGCTTATTAACTACTTTATTATTGTTTTATTTATTAATAACTCTTTTATTAATCTAATAAATTTAAATTAGCAAATAATTTCATTGTTGACTCTGTGTAATATAAATCTCTATTTAGTGATTATACTCCAGTCTACTGAGTGCTCTGGGAGATAGAAAGATAAATAAGATAATATACTGTCATTAGAGAATTTATATGCCAAAGGATTGGAAAAGACATGTTTGGCAAGAATCATAATGTCAGACTGTAAGAGATAAAGATTACATAGCAGTTTAAAAGAAAGGGACCTCTTATTTTGTTAGAGGACTTACAGGGGGGAAGACATTAGTGGTTCAAAAAAGCCATTGAAGCCTTGAAAGACTGGGTAGATATTGGGGTTACCTTCTTGGAAGAAAGAATAAATGAATTAAAATGGCAGGTCCAGGGAGGGCTCCATGAATGCTAATTCATGTGATTTGTATTGGCATGTGTTTTATGAGGCTCAAGGTTGGAAAGGTAAGGGAAGTTGAGATCTGGATGTTGGGCCAAGATGTTTAAATGTATTAGGTAGGCAGGGGAAGATTTTGAATTGAAGAAGGTGGAAGGGCAATTTAATGTTGCATTTGGTAAAATGAACAACAACAACAAAAAAAAAGAATGAAGCTACAGACACCCCAGTGGCAAGTTAAAGGGAAGATAACTAGGGCCAAACCAACATGTTAGCGTAGATAATGCAAAGGACACGGGGCATTTGGAGGAGTCACTTTAGGAGGAGAGCTAGACTGGATGCGAGTCAGCCAAAGCTCTATGTGATCTGTCTTCCAGCCTTCTACCAACACATGTAATTTAACCTTCTTCCATTCACCCAAGCCTGCTTACACAGTTCCTCTGCCATGGTCTTCTCATAATTTCTGGGACATTCCAAACACACTACTTAACAACCTCAGAACTCAGTTTTCTCTTAATCCTTCTACACGAAAATTACTCATTCCTTCAGGGCTCTGATAAAATACCAACTTAAAGAAAGTTCTTTTGTTTAGCACACATTTAAACAGAGCATTCCGGGACTCCTTTTGTCCTCTTTATCCAGGATTATTTTTCCTCATTGCATCAAAGCAGTGACATTTATTATGTAGCTGGTTATTTGATTCTCCTATGTCTCCTTTTCTAGATAGTCAACTCCATGAGGGCAAGTGATTACTTTAGTTGCTTATTATATCTTTGCAACTTCAAACATGCTGGGTATTTTGTAGACACTCAATGGATATTTGTTGAATGAATGAATAGAATAAATGCAAAGGAAAAAGAGAATAGGACAAACAATCATGCCAGTATCTCAAGTCTGAGGGATTCAATGTATAGTGATATTATTAACAGAATATGGAAGAATGAAAGAGGATCTGATTCAGGGGGAATGGTAACAGAAGAAAATTGACTCAGCACAGAAATTCCGGTTTAAGTATGTTAATGGAGAAACAGCCAAGGTGGTATTGTATAAACAATAAAAGATACCAGAGAGGTCTGGGATTCAGAGGAAGATGGCTGAGTCATCCTTATAGAGTCAGTATGTGAATCAGTGAGGGTAGAAAGATGACAGTAGTAGTACAATGACAATATTAAGATAGGATTTTTAGATTTGGAAGTAAAAATGTCCTGAATATTTAATGTTTTAAATTACTGAATTTCTTTATACTTTTTTTTTCTTAGCTGGGTTAACAACTTTGGTCATGAAGGACTTGGACTCTTATTGGATGTGCTGGAAAAGCTTTTGGACAAAAAACAGTAAGAATTAACATTTTAAAAAATTCACCAAAGGGACATATTTTAAGCACAACATAATATTATTTTTTCATACTTAGGCAAGAAAATATTGACAAGAAGAATCAGTATAAACTTATTCAGTGCCTCAAAGCATTTATGAATAATAAGGTGAGTAGTATTATTTCTGCCTTTGTTAACAAAAGAGGAGAACTTGCCTTCCAGGGCGAAAATATGAAACACAAAACAGTGGGTACTTATTCAGTTTACAAAAGGGATTTTGTGATGCAAATGATCGTATGTTTCATTTAAATATTACTTAAAATATACCTTGCCTCATACAATATTTATTGGTAGGTTTTGAAACCATGAAAACATTATATTCTTATTCCCAAATTAAGTAATTCTTCTTTTCCTTTTGTGGTAGTGGCTAAATGTCATAAGTTGAATACCGTTTCCATATAGTTACTCTTCCATTGCTAATTCAGTACTTGGGAAGCTGATTCAAGAGGATTATAGCTTGGAGGATAGTGTCAGCAGCATAGGGAGTATCTCAGGAACTTAGTGAGATCTTTTTGTAAAACAAAAAATAAAGATGGAGCTGGAGATAACTTGTAGGTAGAACACCTCTGGTTTCAATCCCTAATACTAAAAAAAAAAAAAAAAACGAGACAGAAAAAGGAAAAGGAAAATTCAAGAGTAAAGAAGTTTGACTTGTTTATTAATTACATTTTAAGGTTAATAGTTCTCTTTCTTTTCTGATCAATGAATGTTTTCGGAGAGTTAACTTACAAGAAAGATATCTCTGGAAGATAGGGTGATTTGTATATATGTATTAAGAGTAACTATATGAATTGTATTTTTTGTTCTTGTCTTAGAAATTCTCTGCTCTATATTCCTACAGGTAAAATACCATTGGCAAATTCACTTAATTACATAATTACCTTTAGATGGTGCTTTAATAATCTCAAATTACTTAATAAAATAACTACCTATAGCAATAACTGGGAACTTGCCATATATGAAATATAGCTATTAATAACCAATGCAATAAGATTGTATATTTAAATAATCTGCAAATAGTATTTCTTAGGCATATAAAATTATATATCAGCATTTATCTCTTATATACACATGTATCAGCAAAGAATATTATTGGTACATACAGTAAATACCTGCAGTCTTAGCATTCTCACTGCTATAGTCCAAGACAACTGACCCAAAAACTTTAGAAGAAGGAAAAATTTCTTCCCCAAAGGAAGCTTCTTTGCAAATCTTGGAGTTTAGTCCATTTAGACCAGAAATCCGGTGATATGGCAGGGTGAAGCAGAGAGGAATGAAGCACGGGCTCTGGGCTCTGTTTCTCCCATCACAGAGGCCGGAAGCAAGGGGGGGAGAGAGCCATATATAATCCCCAGAGCCACACCCCCAGGAATCCCTCTTTAGCAGCCAAGCCCGACTTCCAACATTGCTACGCTGTTTCTGTGAGGTCCAGGCGGACATTCCAAATCCTAAGCATTATATTTCACCCCTAGCCCCCTAGACCTCACAGCTACCTCACAATGCAAAATGCATTTAGTTCGTCTCCAAGAATTTGCATAATCTTAACAATTCCATCATCACTCACAAGACCCAAAGTCCAGTCTCCCCTGAGACTCATAGTGAGCTTTTGGCTGTGAGCCCTTGTAAAAAAAAATAAAAATTAAAACAAAAAGCAAGTGATTTACACTCAGTGTACAGTGGCACAGAGTAAACACTTGCCGTTCAAAAGGAAGGAATAGCACCATAGGAAGAAGGAATGGGAACAAAAACAACATCAAAATCCAGCAGAGCAAGCATTGAATCCTTGTGTCCATTTCAATCCATTTCAGTCCATGTGAGGCGAGGTGTGGAGACGGAGTTCAGGGCACGGCAGCTTGGCGATGGGAAGCAGAGAGAGGAAGAGTGCATGGGCTCTGTTTCCTACATCTTGGAGTCCAGAAGCAGAGGGCAAGCAAGGGGAGGAGAGAACCATATGTAGTCCCCAGGGCCACATCCACAGGGACCCCTCCTTAATAACCAAGCCCTGCTTCTTGCCACTTTGCTTCTCTGAGGGCTAGGGGGACATTTTACATACAAACCATTACCCTTGCTAATGGCCATGAGACTCCTGCATAAAATATACTTTACACTGTTGTTTCTGGAAATCCCCTATAGAAAGCCTCCTGTTAGTACCAGGCTATAATTTCTCAACTACTGTGCTTCGTTTGGGGTTACACAGTGATGCAGAATCTCATGCATACCAAGGAAGCTTTGACTGAGCATTGCTTCTCCATAGTTCAAGATGGAGCTTTTTCTTCAATTGAAGAAAACAATGACAGTGTGGAAAGAGAACACATTACTAGAATTTAGGAGGTACAGTCCATGTCTTGCCACTAATAAGTTGAGTGGCCTTTGGGAAACCTTGACCCTCCCAGCTCATCAGTCCTCTCATCTGTAAATTGAGCTATAGGAACCATTCTTTTATATTCCTATTGACTTGTCAACTGCCACAGCTTTCCAGTATACCAACTAATAATAATCAGGAGTAGTTGCTAGTGAAAGAACATTTTCAATATATTCTATACCCTTTATCCATAGAACATACTTTGATGCATTAATACAAAATGTATTTCTTAGAGTTAGGCATTTTGAGGAATATGATGATATGACAATTTGACTTAGATTCACCTAAATAAAATGTAAATTTTAGTTAGGCCATATTTACGTCTTGCATATATGGACTCAGAACATGAAGAAAATGATGTTTTAAATTGTAGGCATATGAGCCGGGCGTGGTGGCGCACGCTTGTAATCCCCACGCTTGAGAGGCTGAGACAGGAGGATCACGCAGGTTCGAAGCCAGCCTCAGCTACTTAGTGAGGCTCTCAGCAACTCAGTGAGACCCTGTTTCCAAATAAAATAGAAAATAGGTCTGGGAATGTAGCCCGGAGGTAGAAAGTCCCTGAGTTCCATTCCAAGTACCACCAAAAAAAAAAATAAATAAATAAATAAAAATGTAGGCATATGAAGCAAAAAGCATAAAATATTCATTCAAAGAAAAAAATCTAGGAAGGAAATTTTCATTTGAAATGACTTAAACAAAATTTTTGGACCCATAGAGTTTGGATTATTTGCTTCATAAACTAATCTCCTATCTGATACATGTAATAATAAGATCATAAAAAGTAATCTATTATTTCTTGATCTCCATTGCTATAGCATTGTTCAGATGTTTAGACTGATGGATTCCCAGATAAATTTTAAATATCTTTATAAAAAATAGATGTTCAGTATTTTCCTATGTGTTACAAACTATTATTGAACACTAAATAAAATTTAAAAACTTTGTATTTCACTTTCCATTAAACTGATATTTTTATTTTTTTTTTTTGGTACTGGGGGCATTCTACTTATGAGCTACATCCCCAGCCCTGTTTTATTTTTAATTTTTTTTTTTTTGTGTGTGTGTGTGTGTGTGTGTGTGGTACTGGGAGTGGAACCCAGAGGCTTTCTACTTCCGGGATATACTCCCAGACCTTTTTTTTTTTTTTTTTTTTACATTTTATTTGGAAACAGGGTCTCACTGAGTTGCTGAGAGCCTCACTAAGTAGCTGAGGCTGGCTTCGGACCTGTGTGATCCTCCTGTCTCAGCCTCCCAAATGCGGGGATTACAAGCGTGCGCCACCACGCCCGGCTTTTATTTTTCATTTTGAAATAGGATCTTGATAAGTTGCTGAGGGTGTTGCTATGTTGCCAAAGGTGGCCAACTGGCCATCTTCCCGCCTTAGTCTCTCATGTCCTGGGATTATAGGTATGTATCACCACATCCAGCTAGGCTAATTGATATCTTTTTATTTTCTGGGTATAGGGCGTTGAAACCAGGGACATTCTACTTCCAAGTCACACTCCCAGCTCTTTCTATTTTTTTTTTCAAACAAGGTCTCCCTGAGTTGTGGAGGCTGTCCTCGATCCTTCAGTTTTGCTTGTTTTAGCCTTCCAGATGCTGGGCTTATAGGGGTGCACCCCCGCACCTAGCTTCAAATTGATTTTAAAGTTCTTATTTTAAAATCGATAACTGCATGACAATAATTTATCTCTTGGTTTTATACATGCATTATTCCACTTATATTCCTTACTTTTTATTATCTACTGTCTGCCTTTATACATGCGTATCTCTTTTGGGGTTTCTTGCTTCTTCCCAATCCTGTGTGTTTGTCTGTCTTTCTTTTTTGCCATTTTGTTTTATTTATTAGAATCTATGGTGAAGTCACATTTAAGACTTTAGCTATGACCCTGCCCCCATGCAGTTATTCATATTTGATTCTTAAAGGAAGGTTAGATTGGAATGACAATTTTGTTAACATAAAATGTCACATTTCACTATTAAACTGGGAAATGAAACAAACATTTTATTAAAAATTGAAGATATACTTTGTGTGATAAAGATGAAAGAAAACACTATCATCTTAATATAGCATACACCTAAATTTTAGGCTTTCTTTTATGTTTCTATACCTATTACAACTCATGTGTGTGAATGCACACATGTGGGTTCATATCTAGAAAGCAAAACTTGTTGTTTTCTTAGTTGATTGTGACACTTAAAGAAAGTCATGAATTATTTCTTTGGGTCTGTTAGCCTTTGTACCTGCCTGTGAGGGGGAGAATCAGAGTGAGAAGGTGTGGAAAAACCCATACTGTGGCTTATTGCTTCTTTAACTGGCAGATAGTATGCAATATGCAATAGAACTTTTTTGTGTGTGGTACTGGGGATTGAATCCAGGGGCATCTACCTCAAGGCTATACCCCAAGCCCTATTTTTTATTCTTTATTTTGAACCAGGGTCTCATCAATAAGTTTTGGAAGGCCTCACTAAGTAGATGAGGCTGGCTGCGAACCCGACAGCCTCCTTTTTCAGTCCCCCAAGTACTGGGATTACAAGTGTGTGACACCATGCAAGGCTACAACAGAGCTTTTAACATTACTCTTTTGTTCATGTTAATTTTTCATGTGAACATACCCAGGGATCCCCAAAGACATGTTGCTTTTTTAATAAAAGATATCTTCCATAGACATTTCATTTTAAATGAAGTTTCTTTTCATTTTTCTCTTTAGTTTGGATTGCAAAGAATTTTAGGAGATGAAAGAAGCCTTTTACTATTGGCAAGAGCAATTGACCCCAAACAACCCAACATGATGACCGAAATAGTCAAAATACTTTCTGCTATTTGTATCGTTGGAGAAGAAAACATGTAAGTTTTGCTATATTATATTTACAACATGAGAAATGACACTTGAGAAATTAATAAATCTTTTGACTACTTGCGTGAAAACAATTTTAGACTTTTGAACAATTTTTGACACTTTTATCTATTTATATTTTTGTTATAGAAAATATGTTTATATAGAATTGTAACAGGAAAATTTTTCAGATGCATTAAAAATTAATCGGATTTTGTCTGGATAAAGGTGAAGTGATCTCTTGAAAAGTGGACAAAATCAGAGTTATCTTGTCAAATAGATTCAGGCACACAAATATGAGCCCCCCTCCCCACACATATCATGTGTAACCTGTTAAAAACAAAGAAAATAAAATGGTGTACATATGCACTTAGAGTGTGTGTGTGCGTGTGTGTACATGTGTGTTTCTGTGAACATGCAATAGATCATATCTTATGGAAATGATACTGAGCTAGAAACAAAACTTTATATTTGATGTCATTTAGCCTGGTTTGTAGGAAATCATTGTGTTCAAATGGAAATGTGTGTCAAGGACATGAATTTAATTTTTTTTCTGAATACTTTGTGCCATAGCAGTAATTTCAGTTTGAATCAAAATATAACCATGCCAAGATATATGGATGTTCTGATATGTTGACATTCACATAACTGTTTCAATAAAATGAGATCATGCTTTATACTAGCCATTGTCCTTAGAAATCAAAAGACAAATAGTAAGCAACATTTTTGTCTGTAATTTCAAGTCTTTTCTCAGAAAAAATGAGATGATACATCTACAAGTACTGTTTCCTTAGGCTTTATAGAAAAAAGAAGCTTATATGTGAATGAGAAATATTTTTTCTAATCAAAGAGTCAATACTAATTCATAAAATATACTCTAGCCTATTATAATTATTATGACTTAGTTTTAATATCAGATATAATTTGATAAAGGTAGCATACTATACAGAGGTTATTTTCATTTCAACATTGTATGGTATATTTGCAAATATTTTTATTCAGGTAGATACTTTTCTTGTGCTAGATGGAGATGCTTCTCTTGTTCCATTATTAGGGAACATTGGTTTGTTTTAAGTTATTTTTCAAATATTGCCCTTTTCAGCACTTTATTATAAAATCACAGTATGTTACACTAGAATAAACTATTAATTATAGATATATTATGCTTAAGTGATACTAATATCTATATTACTTACTTAAATTTTGAAACTTGAAAATTTAAAGAAAATTTGAAACTTGTTTCAAAGACAGCCTCAGCAACTTAGACCTTCATTAAGTTAGTAAGATCTTGTTTCAAAATGACAAAAATATAAAGGGTTGTGGGTGTAGATTAGAGGTATATTGCCCCTGGATTCAATCCCTACCACCAAAAAAGTAATCTATATTTGAAAATAGCTAAAAGAATAGAAGTGTTCTGCCAGACGTGGTGGTGCACGTTTGTAATTCCAGCGCTTGGGAGGCCGAGACAGGAGGATCGCACAGGTTCAAAGCCAGCCTCAGCTATTTAGTGTGGCTCTCAGCAATCTAGTGAGACCCTCTTTCCAAATAAATTATAAAATAGGGCTGGGGGTGTAGCCTAGAGGTAGAAAAGCCCCTGGGGTTCACCCCAGTACCACACACACAGAAAAAAGAATAGAAGTGTTCTTACCCGCACGTATACACACACCCACACACACATGTTAATTACCTTGATTTAGCCATGCCACACTGTATGTATAGTTCAAAATATTATGTTTTATACCATATATACAATTTTGTCAAGTTTATAATGGTCTTTATAAACATCAAGCACCCCCCCCAAAAAAAAAATAAAAGGTAAAACTGGGATAGCTAGGGTTCATAACATATGTGTAAGAAATATTTTTTCTTTCTTTTTCTTTCTTTTTCCACTATAGTCTAGAAAAACTCTTAGGGGCTATAACTACTGCAGCTGAAAGAAATAACAGGGAACGATTTTCACCAATTGTGGAAGGATTAGAAAATCATGAAGCCTTGCAATTACAGGTGAGTTAGTTTTGTCTTGTATTGCTTCTTGAGATATATTTAGAGGACTCATTTTATATGACACCAATTCCACTTTAGGTGGCATTCAAACAGAATTGCACATAAAAATAGAATTCTTCCTGTTGCTAGAAATTTTGTTTGTGAGAATAGCAATTTGTTTAAAATTAGGAAAAATACTCCTGAGTTAATATAAATATGGCCCCTATGGTTATAATTGATATCCTAATTTACTAATTAATGTTGTAAACCATGGAAATTGAAGTCTTAGCAATAATCAGGGCCAAAGGGCCAGCAGTTCCGTCAATGCCATTAGCCTAACAAGTGTTAATGAAGTGTGTGAGCCTGTTGTAGAAATTTAAGGAAATTAAACACTTCTTTCTTTGTGCCATTCAGGAAATATTTAATGGGCTGACTCAACAAAATAGAGAGGATTAGCTGCGTGTGGTGGCGCACGCTTGCAATCCCAGCGCTTGGGAGGCTGAGACGGGAGGATCGCACAGGTTCGAAGCCAGCCTCAGCTACTTAGGCCCTCAGCAACTTAGTGAGACCCTGTTTCCAAATAAAATAGAAAATAGGTCTGGGAGTATATCCCAGAGGTAGAAAAGCTCCTGATTTCCATCTCTAGTATCACAAAAATAAAAAAAAATAAAAATAGAGGGGATTGAACCGCTACTCCTATATCATGGTCCATCTTATCGACCTATGAAGGCCCAGTCTAAGTGTTTGCACTAGAAGTTTGCACTAAACTTCTTTTCTTTGGTGGATTCAGAAAATGACCTGTTTTATGAAAGATTTGTTCTTAAGGCATATTTATGCTATGAGGTCCTGGAATGAATATTTTAATTTGCATATATCATTTGATGTAAATCTTATGACAACCCAGGTTTATAGGTATATTGTCATCATCTCCTCATCTCTGTTTTGCTAAGATGTGAGAGTAACTTGTCTTAGGTGACATTCTAACTTTAAGCTAAACTCCCAGGCCTATTTTAATTTTTCTTTTGAAACAGTCTCACTAGGTTGATAGAAGTGTCACTCCTTGCTCAGGCTGTCCTTCAAACAGCAATCCTCCTGTTTCAGCCCCCAAGTACTAAGACTACAAGCATGCCCCACATTTGTATTTTTTCACCGCTGTTTGGAATTGTATCAAATAAATGGAATGGCTTATCTAGTTTGAATCCATAGTGTCACAAACCGTAATATTTCTTTAAATATATAATTTTTAGTTATTAATTTTCCTATTCCAACTATCATTAACATTTTGGATAGACTTCTGTGATGTGCTTTATTTTCCTTTACGGTATTGGGGATGGAACCTAGGGGCAATCTACCACCAAGTTACACTCCCAGCCCTATTTTTTAATTATTTTTTTGAAACTGAGTCTCACTGAGTTGCAAAGGACCTCACTAAGTATTAGCTGACACTGTCCTCAAACCATGATCCTCCTGTCTCAGCCTCCTGAATGCTGGGATTACAAGTGTGTGCCAACACGCCCGGCTTATGATGTGCCTTTGAAGATGACTGTAATAAGTATTTTAAAATTGGGAATTTTTTCAAGTGTTTTCCTTTTTATATTTCTTCCCATAATAAAATTTAATCGCAACAATACTGTATATGTTTTCTGAAGTACTAAAAGGTATATTTTAAGATTACTTCTTAAATGTTTTTTTCCTTGTTCCTATTGTTGGCCTTCCCTAATTAAATTTCATTGACTTTCAACCATTTATAAGTTTGTACTTCTCTTGTGAGTGTCTTTAGGAGGAATGAAATTATTTTAGCTGTATTTAAGGTTTTCATTACATTTTGCACTGGCTTGCTGTCCTTGGGCCAAACACATTTACACATTTTAAAATATTCTTCAAATGAATTTTAACCACATATCTGTGAGTTATGTATTATTATATTCAGTTTACTGATCAGGGATTGAGTTGCTTGGAAGCTGAACAAGCTACTTAAAATCATACAGCTGTTAAGGGATAGAGTTGTGATTTGAACTTTGGTCTTTGTGATGCCAACATCTGTATACTGTATTGCTTGTCCTTGAAAATGGCACCTCTGCCATAGGTAAGCTTACCTCCGCTAATGAGATGGGATCGCCATTTGCTGGTCTTCAGTAAGCTGGACAGAATGTAATGATAACCTGGCAAGTGTTTAACAGGTAACATATGGAAAAATCGTAGACATCTTGCTAAGTATTCAAGAAATTGTTGAACACTGATTAGAGATGCAAACATATGCAAAGTACAATTTGAAAATTTCCTATTTTAACGAGCTATAAAAATTAGTAATTTGTTATATATACAGTGTAGTGCTCTCGTAAGAATTGTGAAGTAGGTTTGTTTATTTAGAGTACTTAATGTGAATGAAAATATATCCTCTAAAAGTTCAAAAATATATTTGTGATACAGAAGCAAAAACAAAAGTTTAAATCTGTTGTTTAAAAAAGTATAATTACTGCTGTATTTTAACAGAATTACTTTTCTATTTCGGTAGTATCCTGAGACTTCTCAAAATGTTATTACAGACTCAGGAAGTAATTTTGTTAAAATACAGGACTAATTATATTTGAAAATAACAACTATATACCTTTCCCCACCCCTTTTTATTTTAAAGCAGGTTATTAACTTCTCATAGATTTTTTTTCTAGTTCACCTTTAAAGACAAATTGTGTTCCTTAGATAGGATTTTCATTAGTTCAAGAGATAAGTAGAAGGTAAAGCATATATTTTAATATGCTCTCTCTTCAGTGCCTTCCATTTAGCTTACTAGAGTTCTTCAGTCTCCCATACTGTAAAACCTTCTTTTCATGTAACTAAGGTTTCTGCAGCCTCCCATATCCCTTTTTTATTTTGTAGTCTATGTGTCTATAATAATCTACACTTGTTTTCTCTGTTTCCTAAATTGCCTTTCACAACGCAGCTTTCTCACAGTTTTCAAAAAGATCTACGGTGATCCCCTAATTCCAGAATCCAATGGCCTCTTTCTACCCATGATTACTAGGCACCATTGATCTCCCACCTCCTTGATAAGTTTTATTTCCCTCATCATTTCAGGAGCCATTTACTCCCTGTTTTTTGATTCCCTCAAACTGTTCTTCTATCTTTTTGCTTTCTTCTCTTTTAATTTGCCAGGTATTTTTTGTTCCTTGGATTTTATCACTTGTGTTCTTTTTTATTATCTTAATTCATTTATCCATCTATCTCTGTGCATATGCATGCATTTATTCATGTGTTCATTCATTCATTCATTCATTTTTTTACTTAGTTATGCTGGGGATTTAACCCAGAGGAATTCTACCTCTAAGCTATATCCCCGGACTCATTTTTTTTTTTTTATTAAATATGGAAACAGAGTCTCACCAGGTTGTTCACAGTTTTGCTAAGTTGCCGTGGCTGACATTGAACCATTATTCCCCCCGTCTCAGTGTCTCAAGTACTAGAATTACAGGAATGTGCTCATGTACCCATATTTCCTCCATGAGTGCTCTCAATTGCTTTTCTAGCTTTAAAATCCAACCATTTTATAGTTAATTTCCAGATTTCTATGTCTAGCTCATACCTCTCTCTCTATTTACACTTACATATCCAAATGCCAAAATACATGCCATATAGGAATTGAAAGAATAAGAAATTAAAAAGAACATTCGTAATGAAAAGTACCCAGGTGTGATACAAAATTATAAATACTTTTCATGTGTTATCTCATTTAAACCTCACAACCATTCTATGAGAGAGATTACAGTAGTATCTCTGATTCCTGGATAACCAAACTGAGACCCTTATTGGTTAAAAGATATTTTAGGGTCACAATGTGAATAGGGACCCAAGCCCTGCCAGACAGCAGGAAGTCTGGCTCCAGAACACATGCTGCAACCACCCCGTGGTACCTCTTCTTACATTATACCTTTTCTCTTTATCTCTTTCCCTTAATCCCGTCCCCTGCCAAAGAAGTCTCTTTTTCTTCCTATGTTTCCAATTTTAGGTTATGGAGTATCATTTTCTTTTTCTTTTTTTGGTGCATTGAAATCATACATCTTGATCATTTTCTATCCAAATTTTTAATCTTCTTGAAAACCTCCTTCTTCCTCTCCTTCATCCAATGACTCATCCAGTCCGATCACGTAGTGTACAGTGTTAATCTAACCCGTTCCCTCTACTTCACTGCCTTTGTCTTCTCCCACCGATAGTATTTCAATAATTTCTTAACTAATGTCCCGTAGCAATGTTTTTCTTCTCCTGAAAAATGATCTATAGTATTCTCCTTTACCTTTAAAAAATAAATCTGACTTTAATATGTTAGAAAAACCTTTAATATGTTAAAAAATCTGACTTTAATATGTTAGAGCTTTGGCTCTTGATGTAGCTCAGTGGAAGTACCCTTGCTTAACACATACAAGGCCTTGAGTTCTCTCCTCAGTACTGCATAATGAAAGGAAAGTAAAAAGGAAAGAAAATCTCCCATTTCTGACTCATTGAAAACTTGATAGAGGTGAAAACCTTAATTGTACCAGGTGACTTTTTAATGGGGCTGCATCTTAACATTCTGACCTGTCATTCTCTCAAATATACCCTATATTTTAGCTAACCTAAGTATGGGATTTCTCAAATATGGCCTATGCTCATAAATACAAAACATTTGATTGTCCAGAACACTTTGCCTATAATAGCTCCCCTTGCCAACTCCCTTTCTTTCTGGTAAGTTTACTGAGAGCACAGAGGAAGGCAAATTCGAGTGCATCCTACCTATGTCTTAGAAGGCATCAGTAAGGAGGTTAGACTTGAATTAGACATTGATGGATATGGAATTTCCAGAAATTAATGATTTCTGATGGAGAAGCATTATTTTTATTAGGATAGGTTGCAAGTAGGACTTCCAGTAGGTAATCGGAGGCCACAATGGTCTCCTACCTATTTAACAAAAGACAAGGCAGAATAATACCAATATTTAGTTAAAGTGTATTGTACTTCTGCATGGTCAGACAGGAAAGTCCAGGGCACACTGAGCACTAATACTTGTTTATGCAAAGAGAAGGTAGAATAGTTCACATCCTTTGATATAGTATTAGAACTCCTGTCCTCACAGGCTGCAATTAGTTTTAAAGGTGCCAAGTCCTTTCAGTATTTCAGGAGCTGTGTAGAGAAGTGTGTCAGCATGATTTAATACATTTTAATACTGTTTTCTAACATGCTAAAAATAATGCACAATTTTTCCATGCTGTAATTGGGTATGAAAGACAAAAACAGAGCAGTAAATAATACCTTTTGCTGATTTGTAATAGTTTCTCTTTTTATGGAACTCACCTACTTACGTATTAAAAATTTCCTTTGGAAATATAAATGAGAACTAAAAATAAAAATCAGTGGATAGAAAAAAAAATCTGAGAAATCTGTAAAATGTTACCAAGTCCATCAAATAAGTTTCACTGAAAGACCTTTAGATCTTTGAGCACAGCCTATTTAATATATTTTATTTTACCTGGATGAGTGCAGTTACTGTTAAAGCAGACTGGAAGCCCAGTTTGGGAAGAGTTTGTTCCAGACTGGTGTTGTGAAGTCACCAAGATATTATGCTGGAATCTAAGGAAGGGTATCTAGATCCATAATCGAACACTGAAAGCAGAACGTAAACAATGAAAACATTTAGTGTTTTTTTAGGTCAGGGCAAGGAGCCCTGCATACCTCAGTTGCTCCAAGGGCACCCCTATGTTAAAGCATAGCTCACTAACTTACATAGTTATCTGACCTGCTGAGTCAGTAGTAACATGCTGAATTCTCTCTAGCATGCATTTTAAGAAGGTGGGAATTATGTAACTCATTTCAGAAAGTGTTCCAAAAGGCAGGAGGTGCTGATGATTAATAAATAACTCAGTTACAGAGTGATTCTATGTAGCTTGGTTCTTTTCATAGCCGTTTTTGAGTTTTGATATTTAAGGCTGTGTATACTTGTGAACTAACTATTAGTGCACTCAGACCATCGCATATGAGGACGTAGCCTTGGACAAATCCCTTGTTGGTAGAAGTGCATTTGTAAGAAAGATGCTGCGGCTAATGAACAAGGAGGAAATTGTGGAAACAAGCTTGTTAAATATTGAATATTGAATGAATGCCTGACACTCATTTAGTATCACTTAGGGCACTTTTTATTTATAATATCTTTAGATATTTATTCTGTTTTGTATAAGATTGTTTATTTCGAGTTTCTTATCGCCACCTTTTTGTTTGTGATGCTGGGGAAAAATACTCTACCACTGAGCTACACCCTCATCCTCATACTACCCCCATTTTTAAAGTAGATTATTATAATGGGGAATTGTGTAGAAATATTTGTATGTAGTCATTTCTGGTAGTAACAGAAAATAGCTCTTGATTTAAAGAAGGATGCCTTTGGTTTAAAATTCATTTCAAAGTTGCATAATTGTCAGGTCTATCACGTTTAGTAATAAAATGTCACCAGGAAGCTCATAAAAAGCAAACGAGAACTTTTAGGGTGATCGCCTTGGTCTCGGCACCAGGATTTGGCTCTATTGATCTTTATCCGTGCTCTCTCCTCCCTTTACTTCCATGGTACTAAGTTTTCCTTTTCTATTACCTCTTTATTTCAAATGTCCTATTTCTATGTTTCCGCCCTCAAATTTACTGATTCTTAGAACTTGATCTTCAGTCCTCTGTTCCTTTGCTTTTCTCATTCAGATGATCCTTAGGCCATGTCCCTCATTCTCTTGACTAGCGCTCAATCTAGTGTCTCTGAGCTTCCAGCATCCTCCCAACTCAGGTCTTATAGGTTCAACTGCCTCCCATTTACATTTTTCATTGTCCTTAATTGCACTTAACTTCCTTTTCTTCATCTGTCTTTTTCCTACTCCAAGCCCCACTCCTCTCTCTTGCATCTCCAAACCTGGTTAAACTTCCAGGAATGTAACAGTCACCTTTGAACCTGCATTCCATCACTTAGCAGATCCTCTCAATTCTCCTTCTATAGTGTCATCTTTACCTTCCTTGGGATAGTATCCCTCCTTCTCCAGCCCCACTGCCATTTTTTGTTTGTTTATTATTTATTTATTCCCTTATTTATTTATTTATTTAGTGGTATTGGGGATGGAACCCAGGGACATTCTACCTCCAAGCTCCACCCCCAGCCCTATTTTTCATTCTTTATTTTGAAACAGGGTACCACTGAGTTGCAAAGCGTCTCACTAAATAGCTGAGGCTGGCCGTGTACCGTGATCCTCCCGTCTCAGCCTCCCAAATGCTGGGATTACAAACGTGCACTGTTTTTTAAATTACAGGGCATTATGACATCTCTCCATTTTATCAGTTCTGCGTCCCCTTTAACAATTTCTATCCTTCATTCTAAGCCCCTTTAGATACTAGTCTACAGTTATCTTTCTGAAAGGCAATTCTTGTCAGATCACTACTTACAAACCTACGAAGGTTTTCTGTAGCTTCTGGGATGAAAGTCTAGTCCTAGTCTCCACAAAGTACTCCACCCTGTAGCTGCTGCCTGCCCTCTGACGTTGTTGTCCACCACTCTTGTACATATCCATTTGCCTGAGTCCTACTGAGCTTTGCTTCTTGAATGTCTGAAGCTGTTTCAGCTCTCGGCCTCCATGCTTCTGTACCTGACTCCTGTTGCCTGAAATCTTTTTCTGTTTCTTGACTTTATTAACTAGCTCTGTACATTTATCTCTTTCTTGGTAGGTACTTATGTTGACGTAAGCCATCTTTTTTCCGAACTCCTCCTGGGCTAGGATAAAAAAAGACCTTGTTAATGTCAACAGAGTGCTTAATAAGGTCAAGTGTGTGACAGTGTCAATAAAATTTTAAAAGCACAATTTGTCACAGCTAATGGCAATATGGATAATCTGTCTGAGAATGCCCTAGAGTTGGCAATTATTGTACTCCATAGCTCTATGAATTGGAATCAAACAGATAGATGTTTGTGTAGTTTCTGAAGCCTGTGTCTTAAAACAAATATAGGGGTCTAGCATTTCCCAGTTAATTGGTGAAGATATTCATGCTTAAATATTTTTCTCTATGTTAAATATGTACTGAGTGAATACATATAATATACATGTAAATAAAATGAGTATAATGTGGAAATTTCCTTATGACTTCAAGAGATAATTGAAGAAAAACACAAATACAGAAACTAATTATGTTTGCTCATTAAACATCAGAATCATTGTCCTAGATTAGCATATGTCTAATTATTGGACAAAATTTACTCACATTGAAAATGTTTATTTCCATGGAATCTTTGTTAAAAACTCCGACATATATGGCAGACCATTTTGAAGATTAAAGCCATTAAAAAGAAACTAAGCAACAAAGGAAACGTGGAGAAAGGACTTTGTGGCATTTGGTTCAAGGGCATTTTTTGTTTGTTGCTGGTATAAGGAGAAACGATATTCCAGAAGTCTAGATTTGCGCATTTGTGGTAGAAAGAATCTAAGGTTAAAGGTCATGGATTTCGTCCCCTCACTGGGGCTTATTAGCTATATCACCTTAGATAAATTGACTTCTCTCTCTAGGTTTTGTTTCTTTACCTCTAAAGGAATGTACAAGAGGAGAGTGTTTCATATTCTCTCCAAATTTATTTATTTTTTTTAAATTTTTTTTTGGTGGTACTGGGGTTCCTGGAAGCCCTTCTACCTCCGGGCTACACTCCCAGACCTATTTTTACATTTTTATTTGGAAACAGGGTCTCCTAAGCCAACGCTCGTGGCTGGCTTCGAACCTGCACGATCCTCCTGTCTCTGCCTCCCAAGTGTGGGGATTACAAGCGTGCGCCACCACGCCCGGCTTCTCTCCAAATTTAAAATCTCATGATTCTTTACTTTCGATCTCAAGTGCTAGATTTTTTTTAGAAAGTAGATTGATTTTGCATTGTAAGAGGACAATGGAGTTCACTCCCAGTGTTAAAAGATTTATCTGTTTGGGCGTTGAGCGTGCCAGGTTTGAAACTGTCACTGTTCAGGAATGAGCTTCGGACTTCTTTGGAGGTGAGGTTTCAGAGATTGGCCAGAAGCTTTTCTTTTTCTTTAAAGTCTCCAGTGCAGTTCTAGTCATCGAACTTTTCTCCAGTGTTCTACATCTATGCTGTCCAATATGCGATGGGTCCCAGCCACAGGTAACTTTTGAACTCTTCAGTTTTTGAGCTAGTGAACCAGAACAAATGAGTTTTTAGGCTAATTGTCTTTAAATCTAAACTGTGATTAGAGGCTCGGATGCTAAATAGCACGGAGCTGTAGTGTGTGTGTGCGTGTGACTATACACACGCATGTGTGCATCCGTTCGCATGCGTGTGCATACGAGGTGGGGCTAGCATAGCAGAAAGAGAGGAAGACGAGCGAGAGACGGTTACTTTGGATGATGAAGTGCTGTCCATCTGTTACCGCACAGAATGTATATGAAGTGAGAATCATTTTCTACTTCTGCTGTTTTGCTTTGCATTCCATTAGGCATTGTGATAAGTACACAGTAGGTGATATACTGTAAAAGTGTATGCTTTTCTAATTGAGCTCTAGTTTTACAGTACAGTATTTTCTATATTTTATATTCTCTAATATACAAAGCATCATGTAGCAGTTAAATTTTATTTTCATACCTATCCTTAAAATCCTTTGTCTGATAGATCCATCCATGGAATTTATGAGACATGTGGAAGGTGCTGGAGAATTTCTGTATTGTTATTAAAGCCATGTCATTTAGGGACATGGGTTTCCTCATCTGGAAAATAAGGATAATCATATTATCTCCCATGGTCTCATGAGAGCAAAACTAGATGGTAAATTATGTAAAACATGTAATACATTGATAATTAGCAATGATAATGATGATACTCTTTTGGTGAGTTGTATTTACCTGTGAATTCAGAATCCATACAATGGATATTTCATCTTCATAAATAATAATAGTCGGCCCTTTAAGGCAATTTTATTATATATATATGATTTTTTTTTTTTTGGTGGTACTGGGGTTCCTGGAAGCCCTTCTACTTCCGGGCTACACTCCCAGACCTATTTTTATATTTTTTATTTGGAAACAGGGTCTCTTAAGCCAGCGTGACTGGCTTCGAACCCGCGCGATCCTCCTGTCTCCACCTCGCAAGTGCGGGGATTACAAGCGTGCGCCACCACTCCTGGTGGCAATTATATTTTTTTTACTTTTGTATTTGTAAATAGTGACAGTTCAGTTTCAAATTGGTTGGTTCCTCTTACTTGGAAAGGGCAGTAATTGTGGGGTGAAGGGATGGAAATAATTAAGATGATTTTTTATTCCTCACAGTCATGAAATATAAATATATGTGTTGTTATGACAGTTCATTTTATGTTATTTATAATTAATTAGATGTGTATCAGAATTTGATAAGCAATAAGTGGTATATTGTATATTGTTAATCTATTGCTTTTGCTTGTTAATAAGACTAATCTTATAATTATTTTATAATGTAAACAATAGAGTCAACGTTTTTGTTTTACAATTCAATGAAATGTACGTTAGATAAAAATATTTAATAGCATTACAGTATTTATCTTGTTAAATATAAAGTTATTTTGATGTTGATTTATTTCTTAATTTTAACACTCATTTGTTTCTTATGGAAATGTTCTCTTTACTTGTAGGGTATTAATGCAAGTCATTAAACTAGAATTCTTCTGGCAAAAACAATCGTAGCAGATGGCAACTTTTCTCTCTATTAATTCTGGATAGGTTATGGACTTTGGCTTGTTCATTCATGTCATGGTTGTAATATAACATGAATCATTCAAGCAAATGAAATATTATAGCCCTTGGACAAGTATGTAAACTTATAGCCAGCCTATTGAAACTAATACCAGTTCTTACTGTAAAGTATGCTATTACTTCATAATAACAAAACTGATATATCTTTTTAAGGTAATTCCATTTCGATGGAGACTATTTAGTTGTTTGTTTTATCCTGATATCTGGACACTCTTAGAAATCAGCCTATATTATTTACTTGCTATTTAGATACCTAGTAATGTTATAAACAACTAACCCTTTTTATTTAAGAAATTTTATGGGTGCATTGTATTCTTACATCTTAATGGGGTACAAGATAGTAGAGGCACATGTGCGCACATCATTCATTTAGCCCTCACCCAGTTCCCACCTTCCTTCCTTCTTCGGTTTGGCTTAGTGATTGGCTTGGATATGTTTGTGAATGTTCATCATGCACATTAGAGGATTTCCCCTCTCCCTTCCATCCTCCTCACTTAGGTCGCCTTATTTGCTCATCTATAGTTTCTCCTTCTTTGTCTAGAGTTCCAATCCTATGACCCGTTTTCTCCCTAGCAGCCACATATTAGGGAGAATATCCAATTTTTTACTTTTTGTGACTTACTATTCTTATTTAGCATAATGTCCTCCAGTTCCATCCATTTCCCTGTAAATGATGTAATTGTGTTTTTCTTTATGGCTGAGTACAATTCCATTGTGTCCATATCCCACAGTTTTGTAATCCATTCATCTGTTGGTGGACATCTTGGCTGGTTCCAGAGTCTGGCTATGGTGAATTGTGCAGCTATGACTCCTTTTAGAACATGCAACTTTTGATTTTTGAACCTAGATGTAAGATGAATAGGCTACCTTCCCCAAGAACAGCTTTAAATACAAAAACAAAAGCAATATATATTTTATCTTTTATCATTTTACCCCATGTTAAAAAAAAAAAACTCTAAATGTCGGGCATGGTGGCACCTGCTTGTCATCCTAATCCCAGTACTTGGGAGGCTGAGACACAAGGATCACGGGTTCACAACCAGACTCAGCTATTTACTGAGGCCCTCCACAACCTAGTCAGATCCTATTTCAAAATAAAGAATAAAATTAGTTCTGGGGGTGGAGTGTGAAGTTAGAATGTTCCTGGCTTCAATCTCCTGTTACACACACACACACACACACACACACACACACACACACACACACAATCTGTCTTCATAATGGGTCTTGATTCATCAAATAAAAATACATTTAAAGTATTTTCTATTTTTAATGTTTATTTCTCATTTTTCTAACTATATGTAACAGATATTAAAATTGGTATTTTCTAGTAATCTCCTTGAACTCAGCTCTTGAAAACTTCCACTACTCACTGCATAGTTTACAATCTATTGAAATGTTAAACTCTTCAATTAAACTATTAACCAGATACCATCGATATAAGCAGCATTTTCTAAGAATACTTTTCAGGTATCATGTATGCTACACCTGGAGATTACCATTTGCTAATTTCTTCTAGCTTTCAGAAAATAAGCCCCCTTTTATAAAAGGTAACCTCAAAATACGAATGTAAGAAAAGCAAAACTTATTTCTCAGTGTGAATAAAATTAAAATCAAGGAAGGATTTCGTTCGGAAACAATCTCTTATATATTTCATTATGTAGTACATGTTAGTATTGGTGTCAAAGTGCCTTCTAGTTGATTTTAATTCACTTGCGTTTTTTTTTACACCAACTAAATAAATTCATTTTAACTACATATTTTAATACTCTATATATTTTCATTAATCCATTTTAGTAAGAGCATGAACAGGTAGGAATTAATAATATTTCTAAGTTATCACTGTTTTCTTTTACTTTTAGGGTACTTTTTATCTTCATTTGACTTGTTTTAGAAAAATATAACCATGTAGAATTGAGACCAAGTGTACACTGAGTTCAGCTGGATATGAAAGATATATTTCAGGATCTTTTCAAAGGGCTCTATGTACATGAACATTAGAAGTTTGGGTTTCTCAGAGGGAATTTAATATTCCTTCATATTGTTCAACAAAACCAAACTTACTTGACCACGCATCACACGTTTGTTATAATTATTTTGCACATTGGAAACTTTTGCTAATTTTGTTGTTTATGATCTAAAGTTATATATTTATTTTATAATATGTATTAATGAATTTAGCAATTGTATTATGAGTGTATTCAGTAAATATTTTCTTAACTTATCAAAGTGTGTTTTTTAACAGACGTTGCTTGTTTATTGCAGGTTGCCTGCATGCAGTTTATAAATGCCCTTGTCACTTCTCCGTATGAGCTTGATTTTCGAATACATTTAAGGAATGAATTCCTCCGTTCAGGACTAAAACTAATGTTACCCGTAAGTTCAGTGTATGCATTTATTATGTTTGTAAACTTTTAACATTTTTCTCGCTTTAGGCAAAAGTGTGTCTTAAAGCAGAATATATACATGCGCCTTGCTGGTTTCCTTTTATACAGCATTAGCATTATGAAAACATTTTTTCTATAGCAGTAATATCATTCTCAGTATACAAGAGATGATTCAGAATTCAGCTAACGATGTGCCCTGAAGTGATGCTTTTTTCCTTTAATTCAAGCCAAAAGGAAACTTCTTTACTTTGAATTTTGAATATTGAGGACATAGAAGATTAGTTTTATTTTCAGCTTCAATTTTCAATTAAAAAATTTTACTTTTCTTTTTGATAACTTAGATTGATTCATTTGTATTCAGTATAACTCTGCATGAAGTTATGGTTAGTATGTTATAGAAATATTGTCCAAATATTTCTATTTTATAGTTCTTCTTGAACTTTACTAAAGAAAAATAGTTCTATTTCTTACATTGTGAGTAATCTAATTTGATAGTATTAAAATAATTTGGAATAATTCTATAGTTAAAATCTGAGATCAATGAGCACCCTTAGTCTATGACTAGACCTACTGTGGCTACTTTTATGTCCATTAACTGAAGAGTGTCTTCCCTGAACAGTAGGGCATTGTTAAAGGTGACAAAATTTCACTCTTTCCTTCACTTTAACTATTTAGAACATGCCTGAAAGACAAGGAGTAATAGTGAGGAGGTGTAGTAGGAAAATAAAGGGCCAGGAAAGAAAAATAATAACTCATGATCAAGTGTAGAGGATCCAGGTTTCTAGAAGTATCCAAACTGTGGAGGTTTTCCTAGAGAGGAGTCAGCCTATAGTAAGCATCTGCAACTTGTTTCATATATTCTTAAATGAAAGAGTATGCATTAATAATAAAAATCATAATAGTGCATGTGATTTGATCTATTTAAGCCTATTTTAAGTCAATATATAATTGTGTCTGCCTGGTTTCAGAAATCTATGTCAATGCCATCTTGAGAGGTTCTCTAATTCTTTGCTTTGAAAATGAAGGGATTGCGCTGGATCTGGTGGTACTCACTTTGAATCCCAGTACTTGGCAGGCTGACATAGGTGGATCACAGTTTCAAAGCCAGCCTCAGCAACTACGTGAGGATTTCAGCAACTTAGATCCTGTTTCAAAAGAAAAAGTAAAAAAGGGCTGGGGTCTAGCTTAGATATAATGCTCCTAGGTTCAATTCCCAGTTTAAAAAAAAATCAAAGAATTGGTTGTAGTGAATGAAAACAACATTTTAGCCAGGTATGCTTATCACAGACCTGTAATCGCAATACTTGGGAGGCTGAGACAGGAGGATCAGAGCTTTGAGGATGGCCTCAGCAACATAGGAAGACTCCACAACCTAGAAAGACAATTTCAAATAAAAAAATATATAAAGTATAGGGCTGGAGTTATTGGTGGAATGTTCCTGGCTTCAATCCCCATTATGTCCCCCAAACCCTTACATTTGAAGTGGGCTACATAGAAGTTCAATGTTCAGTAAACATGGGTGCATCCACCAGTTATGGCGTGTGTAACTTACTCCTTCTTTTACCACTAATCTCTTTGTAATCTTATAGTTTTCATTCTGCATTGCTTTTGAGTTGCCTACTCGTTGGTTTTCATGCTTTTCCTTACCTGACTGGCTCTCTATATTTGCGAAGTAATGTCTTTCAACACTTGCTGGCTTGAAGGGCTCCTTAGCATCCTGTACACCGTTCCTAAGGCACCATGTCTTTCTACCTGAGTCCTATTACATCTTTGAATTCTCTTTGTCTGTTTATAATTGAACATTTGTTTTATGCCTTATACTACTGAATAGCTGGTTAGTGACAGAAGCTGTCATTCTCATTTTAATTTATTCAGCACTCATCTTTTCCAAAGGTATGGCATGGTAGGTCTCATCCTAACCATTTGCTCTTTTGTTTGAATGTATTAATATCTTCTGCGCTCAGTGATATCATGGCACATTATTCAGTTAATTATAGCGATAACTAAGGTTTTATACCAATTTTTAAGCTACACTCATCCCTTGGCTATTTAGCCCTATACATAAAGGCTCTTTTTGGCACTGTATGCATCTTAATACATGTATTAATTGTGGATGCTTTCAATGAGACTTTCAGAGCTTATTCATTGTAAAGAAGAGAAGGTAGGAAACATCATTATTGTGTTTCTAAATTTTTGGATTAGAGCCTACAGGGATTCTCAAAATTTTTTCTTTCTCTTAGACAGTGGGGTTAAATATGCTCAAATATGATTCTGATTCTTATCCACGAGTTTGGACGTATTCCCCAAAAGAGAGATTGTCAAAATCTTATCAAAGAAGATTTTGAAATATTTGGTTCGAAAAAAATCCTTCCCAGGTATTTCTGCTATATAAGAGGAGAAACGAAATCTAGCCAGATATACTTTGGGAATGTTAGGTTTCACTGCTTTTTATTTCTTACAGTTTAATTAGTACAATTTAGAAAAGGAAGGAATGGTTATCTTTTAATGTACGATATCTGTATTTCACATTCAACTATTATCTAATTAAATATTTAAATTTAAACCACTAGATTTTGTACCAACATTTAACATGCATTGGCATTGAAGCTTATTAAAATCTTTCATCTCTCTCTCTCTCTCTCTCTATATATATATATATATATATATATATATATGTAAATATAAATAGATGAAATATAAACAGATGAGCTTTTATAGGAACTGGGGATTGAAATTAGGGGTACTTTATTTTTGAGCTACACCCTTGACCCTTTTTAATTATTTCTATTTGGAAAAAAAGTTCTTATACCTTGCTGAGGCTGGTTGTGAACCTCTGATCATTCTATCTCAGCCTCCCAACAAGCACTGGGATTACAGTATTGCACCACCATACATGGTTATTCTCATTTTATACACTTATACACATTTCTCACAAGAAGAACTCCCACTTTTCTAGACTATAGCTTATTCAATGAAGAAAATTAAAGGAAACTAAGGCTATTATTATTTGTTGGTATATGGATAAAAATGATACTTATTTGGATCTATTCATTATGAGGGGAAAATAGTTCTTAGTACTTTAGTACTTAAGTACTTTGTGATCATAATATTTCAGCAAAGTAAAACCTTTATCTTATCAGGATCTATAAGACAAGGACTTTTTTATAAACTTTTATTTTCAAAATTCCCCTAACCATATGGCTAAAATATGGTGTTTAAAGGGAGTTTATATTTTACTTATATGGAAAGTTTACTTTTGATAAATTTGCTTTAATAATTTGGAATAAATGATGTGTTTCATAGTCTACAGTGACTTTCAAAGTAGCATGTTCTGGCCAGGCATGGTGGCGCACGCTTGTAATCCCCGCGCTTGGGAGGCGGAGACAGGAGGATCGCGCAGGTTCAAAGCCAGCTGTGCTGGTTTAAGAGACCCTGTTTTCAAATAAAATGTATAAAAATAGGTCTGGGAGTGTAGCCCGGAGGTAGAAGGGTTTCCATGATCCCCAGTAACTCCAAAAAAGAAAAAGTAGCATGTTTTGCCAGGCATGATGACATAGGCCTGTAATCCCAGTATTTAGGAGGCTGACACAGAAGGATTACAGATTTGAGACCATTGTGCGGTAATTTGTTTTATTTATTTATTTATTTATTTATTTACTTATTTATTTATTTATTTATTTGTTTATTGTGGTACTGGGGTTCCTGGAAGCCCTTCTACCTCCGGGCTATACTCCCAGACCTATTTTTTCATTTTTATTTGGAAACAGGGTCTCCTAAGCCAGCACGCATGGCTGGCTTCGAACCTGCGTGATCCTCCTGTCTCTGCCTCCCAAGAGCGGGGATTATAAGCGTGCGCCACCACGCCCGGCTTTGCAGTAATTTATCAAGACCCTGTTTCAAAATAAAAAAAATAAATAAAAGAGGCTGAAGACATAGTTCAGAGGTAGACCAGACATGAGTTTAATTTCCAGTACCATAAAATAAAAGTAAATTTAAATAGTATTTTCTTTATTGCATACACTTCCAGTGAAATTTTCTTAATCTGCTTGTTTTAGTATAAAATAGTTAAATAAATCAGATATATTAAGGGACGACCTAGTAAGAAATTTTATAGGCAATGAGCATACTTTAACTCTTTTGAAAGACTGATAAACCCATTCCTTTTTATGTGTACTTGGGATGGACCCAGGGGCATTCTACCTGTTAGCTACAGCCCCAGCCCTAATTTTTATTCTTTATTTTGAAACAGGGTCTCACTGAGTTGTGAAGGGCCTCACTAAGTAGCTGAGGCTGGCCAACAGCTGTGATCCTCCTGTTTCAGCCTCCCGAATGCTGGGATTACAAGTGTGCGCCACCACGCCCGACAAATTTTTTTTTTTCAGATTAAATTTTGATTGCTTGGTTGGTAATCAGTTGTATACTGGTAACAAGCTTTGATTTCCTTTGAAGTATACTGTATTGTACAAACTTAATTATAAGTTGCAAGGATTATGCAAAAATGTTTCACGACTATAAACAATAGGCCTGTTTAAAAAATAACTGAAGCAAATTCATAATACTTCACATATTAATAGTAGTATAATTCAGTATTCTTGTGACATTCTATGTTTTATAACATAAAACATTGATATATTTTCATTTTTATATACTTGTCATTTATATCACATAAATATTTTATTCATTTATGAAATGTTATTTTATCATGATTTCATGGATATATCTTTTAGGATTTGACATTTAACCCCAAAGAACATTTCATAGATATAAATATAAATATATCTGCGATATTATTAATAAAGAACACTTCTACTGCCTTTGTCTCTATCTTTCTGTGTTGTGCTTTCTCAATTATCCATTGAGCCCGTTATTTTCCCTGATCGTTTTCCTCATTTCGGCTGCTTTCCATGTTGTTTAGTGTTCAACTGCTAATTAAGTGATGTTGCTTTACTTCAGTTTGGCTATTTTTCACACAATTGCATCCGTTCACGTTTTATGATAAATGTCTATGAGAATGTTTTATGCCGTAAGAACAAAGAAAAGCCCTACTCTAAGATGTGTGCAAGATTGTGTCTGTAATGGTCAGCATATTGGGTATGTTTGCCTCCTGCAATTTTCTGAATAGAGCTTAGCTATCACCTTATAAGACCCACTAGTACTAGATAATGTTGCATTTTAATAAATCTCACGACTTCCCTTCAAACTGGAAAAGTAGACCCAAAGCAAATTTTTATTAAGGAGGAAACTAACTATACATTGATTTATTATATCCATACATAAGATTATATAGAAACATATTAAAAAGTATTTTCATATGCTCTATAGGTACATATGAGTGGTCATAAATGTAGGTCAATATAAATACAGAACATCTAAAAGTTGCTAAAATTTGTGTTTGGCTACAGTAAAAGCCATTGGATCTCCATTTATAACTGTTCTGTCAAATAAAAATTGAAACGAGAACCGCCTTCCATTTTGTTTCTTTCCCTGCTTTGAAGTACACCGTGCTTGCATTTCCTTTTAGAATTCACGCTCAGCTCTGAACATCCTATTCCCACTTTTGGTATCACCCTTGAGCATCCACAGTGGTGATTCTCGATTTGGGTTTTGAAAGCTGCAACTAAATGGACACATATTAAAAGATATTCCAGGTGATATATCTTAAGCCCAACAATCTCTAGTGTGGCATGTTTCCATCCTTATTTTTGAGAACTATCCAACGTTTGGAATGCATGTGCTTATGATGTATTACAAAAAGAAATCTTCAATGCCCAAGTTGGTATTTTGTGATTAGGCTAAGCAAGAATGAAAGGTGCGGGAGGAGGCTAGACATACAGCTTGATAAAAATTCGCAATGTCTTTTGCTTTAAAAATCACGAAATACCATTGAAAAGAAATTTGTTTATACGACCTTTCACGCCATACTTGGGACTGTTGTGCTTGAATATATCCTTGCATTCGGTCTTCGTTAATACAATTGATCTCTATTTGCTTTTTTGCCAGAGGCATATGTGAATGTTCTAACTGCATGAGTTCTTTTGCAATCTTTGATTAGTATGTTTAGTCAAAACGACAGCATTTATTCGGCTTGTTAGCAATTAGTGTTTTTTGTTGTGGTAGAAGTGATCGTTAATTTTTTAATGTGAATAATCAAGATATGGGGCATGAAGGAAAAATGCAGGGACTGCAGCGAGGTTCTTTTTATTTTGGAATGGAAAACCTTCATTATATTTGCTTTTTTTTCAGGACACCAAGTGCCTGGGTCAGTATTTAAAATTGCGTTTGTGTATATAAATGAATAAATTTGTTCTGTCCCTTATTATCAAAATATGCTGCTGTCAGACTGTTGATCGTCTGCTAAGTTTTATGTTTGTATATTAGGATTTGAAAGAAAAAGAGAACGATGAGCTGGATATTCAGTTGAAAGTGTTTGATGAGAACAAAGAGGATGATGTAACTGAATTGTCACACCGTCTCAATGATATTCGAGCAGAAATGGAATATCCTTTGAAAATCTTTAAGAATAATCTTGTGTATATTGTGAAAAAGGAGTTTATGGGCCATTTTATGGACTGTTATTAGACTTCTTGTATGCCAGCCCAATTTATATCCATTTATTTACGTTGGAACCTCACTATGATTCTTTCCTTGAAAGTGATAACTGAGGGTTTCTCAGACTATCTTAATGATTTACCCAGACATAGAAATCTGTACAGGGGTTCACTGTATTATAGGTATTTTCTGCTCCGTGGTCTCTCAGAGAAGAATCTAAAACGGTATATCTTCTATAGAAGGATGAGGAAAATTTGACTTAGTTTATACGTGACTATAGGTAATATATGTTTTCAGCTGAATAAATGGAACTTCAAACCCGTATATGATTCAGTTGCCTTAAATATTTATTCCCTGTTAGATATTTGTGTTTCCTAACAATGACAAAAAAGTTCACATTCATTAGTAGCTGACTATATCAAGACTCTGTCATAGAAATATCGGAGTCAAATACAGCTAGCATGCAATCTTCTTCCTATGGCAGTGACATTATGTGAAATGATTTTAGGTCTAAGAGATGGTTGTCAGCACTGCCGTCCATTTGTTTCAAAGCCATTCGATTTTTACTTATGGATCCTGGGAAGTTGTGCAACACTTTAGCGTAAAAGTGAGCTTAGAACTGGACTTCTCGTTGATGTGATTTTTCCCCTCTCTCTCCTCAGCACCTGAAAATGCTTTAGAAACATCCCCTTACTTGAAACTTTGACAGTGCTGTCTTACTTATGTATACGTCCCTGCTCTTGTGAGACTGAGGGCAGACGTGTTATACTTCACTCTGTTCTCTCGATGTGCCGATTGAAGTCTTACATATAGATATTGGATGACTGTGCTATAAATAACAATGTCATTATAAGGAATAAGTTATTATTGAAAATTAGTGCTACCAGTCTATTCGTGGCTTCTTTAATACTAAATGCATTTTATGTAAATTCGTAAATATATTTTATAGATTTCTCTTCTAATTAAATGTCACCATAAGATTATTTTTGAATCCCTTCTGTAGCCATTTAGGGGACCTTTTGATACTTTCACACAGCCCTCTTAAATGGAGTCTACAAAGTAATCCATCATGTACTTAATTCTACTTCAGAGAAAATGTTGACATTTCAGGTTATTTTTAAGATGTTGGATTACATCTTGTCTTTTACCTTTATTTTACATTGATTTTTCCAGGCCCTTATTTTTTTTTAAGTGAATCCATTTTTGAAATGTTTTCTAGTTCACTAAATGCATCTACGCTTGTACTTCTCTCTTAAGAGAAACATGCTTTAACCTCCATTGTCTTAATTCTCAACCATTTATCAAATGATGAAATACAATTGAATGCAAAAGGTAATTTTGGATTTGGTAAATATTTCATCTGGATAAAATGCAGCTGCTTTGTGATCCTTTCGTAGTTCACGACATTCTCTTTCGCCTTCTATTTCATGTGCTCTTGTAAAAATAGAGTAGTAATGCCTTACATGGCTGATGGAGGTCCTCTCTCAAAAGCACCGTGAGATAAAGACTAAACCATTCTCATTGATGGCCTTGCAATTTCAGTGATACCAAGTTTAATCTCGACTTCAAAATAAAGGGAATGATTGATCCTTTAAGCTTTTGACAACCAAATCATCTTGGAAAGGTTCTTTAGGGCTGATTCTCCAGTTGAAGATTAAAATGTTTGCACAGAACATTTTTCTTTATATAAATATTTAAATGTTGATCGTGACGTTGAAGGTTTAGACACAGTAGGCGAAACAAAAATGACCAATGTATATATTAAAAAATTCAGTTGCTTTCGTTATGAATCTCGAGTTGATTTCCTTTACTTACTTTGTACTGATATGAATGAAATCTACCACCTTTTGTATAACATGTTGAAAGACACTGCTGCCGAAAATTACTTACTATCCATTCTACAACATTTTTTGCTCATCAGAAATGATTATTATATCAGGTAAGAAGCAGTCCTGACAGTGCTGTATTTATTATTTGACTTTGATATCAAAGGAAAATTAACAACATAGTGGGGCCTAAGCAATTTATGCATATATGAAAGTTTCAATATAAGAGTTTGACTACTTAGGTAATATTTTAATAAAAGATGTTTACTTAAGTTTTATTGAGCTAGAAAATAGGTCTACTTGTAAAAATGGGGTACTCCAGTTACAGGACTGTTAGTTGCAATGAGCCTATGAGATATTATTGACTGGGTGATAAATTTTCTGTCTAGTTAATTGGCAATACAGAGAAAACACTGAATATCCTAGATATTCTTTATCTTATCCATTTTAATAAGTTTCAGTGTTATTGCTCTTGTATAGTATTTACCTCGTAATAAATATAATTTTAACATGTAAGAAAAATCATGAAATATTTCACTTTTATGCCTAGTAATGTAATTATCCAAAATAAATGAGTATAATTATAACTCATGAAGTTAAAAGTTTTACAGTCTTGTAACAGGTAATATATTTGAAAATCAGAAAGTTATAAAAAGGCTTCCAAGTGACTGCAATGATCCATCGACTGCTGACTGTGATCTTGTATTTAACTTTTCCAGAGACTCTTTTTAGGTTTCTGTTTTTTGTGGGTCTGGAGATTGAATTTAGAGATATTTTGTTTCTGAGCTGCATCCCCAGCCCTCTTTTTATTTTTGTAACATTTAAATTTTGAAACAGTGTCTTGCTACCTTTTTGAGGGCCTTCCTAAGTAGCAGAGGCTGGCCTCAGACTTGGATTTTCCTGTGTCAACCTTCCAAGCACTGGGATTGTAGGTGTGTGTCAGTTCACTCATCTTAAATATGCCCATACAATAATTTGATAGGCATCATGATATTACAGAGACATAAATATTGAAATATTAAATTTATGCTGTTTAAAACAGGAAATATAGTAATTCATTAAAATGATTACTGTTTTCTAAATTAAGCTAAGACATTTAGAGGGGTACCGTGTGCAGGAGTAATCAGTTACCTGGGGACACCATTTGTATGAATTATCCATTTCTCATTAAGTATAAATACATCAGAGTCTACTCACTTATGGCATCCTGTAGATCCTAGGACATCCATGTGAGGTAGAAGTGCAAGAAGCATTTGTATTCCACTTATGGATTTTTAACCTGGCCTGAAAGAGCACAATTATATTTTTTGTTATTTACTCAAGGTTGATGGACATACTAAGATTTTGATCCAATATTATTTACCATAGACCAGATGTCGACTTGCAAAGCCTCTGAAGTAGAATGTATATCATATTTTATTCTTTCTTAGGATGAGCCCTATGACTAAAGATATAGAAGAGGAATTAGAGTCTGTTTGGCTTCATTTTCAAACTTTTATTAGGTTGACAATGTTATATGTAGGCATGTTTATGGCATAATTTATCTGTAGTAATACTCCTTTCTGTTTTTTGTCTGTTGAATTTATTAGCCCATTACAAGTACTAAATCTTCCCCATATTTTAATACAAAAAGTACCTTTTTTATTTTGTAGTATGTGAGTGGTCATTTTTAAGGCCAGAATTACCTTTATAGTATATAGAATTAGTATATGTTTTAAAACCTTTGACACTTTGCTAGGCATGGTGGCGCACGCTTGCAATCCCAGCATTTGTTAGGACAAAACAGGAGGATCACGGTTCGCGGCCAGCCTCAGCTACTTAGTGAGGCCCTTTGCAACCCACTGAGACCCTGTTTCAAAATAAAGAATAAAAAATTGGGCTGGGAGCCGGGCGTGGTGGCTCACACTTGTAATCACAGAATTTGGGAGGTTGAGACTGGAGGATCACGGTTCTTGGACAGCCTAGGCTACTTAGCTTGGCCCTCCGCAACTCAGACCCTGTTTCAAAATAAAGAATAAAAAATTGGGCAGGGCGTGTATCTTGGAGGTCGAATTCCCCTAGTTTCCATCCCCAATACCGCAAAAAAAAAAAAAAAAAAAAAAATTGGGCTGGGGGATGTAGCTTGGAGGTCAAATGCTTCTGGGTTCCTTCCACAATACCACACAAAAAAAGAACCTTTGACACTTTAAATAAATTGAGACTAAAGCCATGCATATTGTTTATGCTTATATAAAATAGATCTTAAAAGGGCGTTGCATAAAGAAATATATTTTTGGAAGCTTCGGTACCTTAAGTGGGTCAGTACAGTTTCGTAAGCTGTTGTAGTAAATTCAAGATGTTACTCGCCATTAAATGCCAAGAAACTCATCCCGTATTGAAATAGCGACCTTGTGGGTGCTTAGAACTTTCTCCGTGTCCATGGCTATAACACTCAGGAGGTCATTTGATTTCAATTGTTCAAGTACATAGATCAGGTGAAAGATCAGGGAAAATAAGCGGAAGGCTCTGGAAATCAGAAAATGAGTTTGCTAAACATTTTCAGTTAATCACATCTGAATGAATTTGGTTCTCTGAAATCCAGGCCATCTTCAGAGTTAGGCATATTTTTCAGAAAGGAATATATTGGTTAGAGGGATTCTTTTAGTAGCATTATGAAAAGGCATAGCTCTCTTAACATGATGATTTCCTTCCTTAGGAAAATGTATTTGCAAATGTAGAAAAAATATTCACATGTACTTCCTCTCTTTTCCAGGCCACAGTATTATAAAATAATTGAGGAGTGTGTTTCCCAGATAGTGCTACACTGCAGTGGTATGGACCCAGACTTCAAGTATCGGCAGAGATTAGACATTGATTTAACTCATCTCATAGGTATGCAAGACAGTCTCCACTGTCCTTGGTGTTCCATACTTGCATAGCAGGCACTTTTGGAAGTTAGGGATTTCTGTTTTAGTCATCTTCCCCCACCCTGCTGTGACCAAAACACCTGAGCAGCACAACTTAGAGCTAGAAAGATTTATTTCAGGGCTCATGATTTTAGAGGATTTGGCGATTTCAGAGGTCAGTCCATAGTGAGTTGGTTTGTAGTAGGAATGGTAGTGGCAGGGTAGGTGTGGGGGAGGCGGAAGAAAAGCTACCGTGTGGTCGAGAAGCGGAGCAGAGGAGGGGGTGTAGCCAAGGACAGATACAGGGCCCAAGACCAGCCCCTCGGTGTCTCACCTCCTCCAACTGTGCCCTGCCTTGGAACCTGGCTGCATTGACTGAAGATGTGGTATTGGAGGACATTGGAAATTTAAACCAGAACAGCAGGTCTTGCCCTGAACTTTGTCTATTACTATCTGGCAAATCATTGTGTCCATGGATATACTTAATGGCTATAGTTACTATTAACCTATTTGATACATTTGCACACTACTGAACTCAGTTTAAACTCAGTGCCCCACAAAAAGCCATTGGAATATTAGTTACGAGTACCTTACTTTTTAGAAGCATGGCTGAAATCCTTTAATTCACTGTATCCTAGCATCTTAAAAGTATTTATAGAAATCATGTGGACAATACGGTCTTATTAATATTATGTAGCTATGTTATTAGTGCTCATTTCAGAAAATAAAGACTTATTTTTGCAACCTAAGACCTTTTGAGACTATCAAATAGATAAATTTTTTATTTTCTTAACTCTTAGAGGTAAGAAAGCATTGAGACGCTCAGATTCATCACCTTGGATTTCTGAGGAAATGACTTCATATCATCCTGGACTTGCAGTTAGCAGTACTTTCCAGAACAATCTCAGAAGGATGATTTGAAAATGTCCTCAAAAAAATTCTCTTCTATATGAAATATATAATATTAAGCAGTTTTCTTTATACTTAATTGAAATCACTGTTGCTTCAAGCATGAACTCACTTGTCTTTAAAGTGAGAAAACAACAGCTGTTGAATGCCAAGGAAATCTTACTTTTCACTTCATAGCACAGGGCAGACTCATTAATATTAAAAAAGATGACCTCATTATTTATCATGTACTTTTTGTTTTCAAATGTAATCCATACTCATCCTTGGGAATCTAGAGCCTCTATAAGTGATCAACCACCAATTGCATCATCGTGACCCTCTTCAGTTCAGTACCTTTCCTTATGTCTACTTCCCTGTCTATCTGTATGTTGATTTTTCATTTAAAATCACGAGAATTTTTCTATATTAAGTTCCAAAATATGACTTATAATATCTCTATAATATTCCACATTAGAGATGATCATAATCACTTAACTAGTCCTTTATTATTATACATCTAGATTGTTTTTAGGCTTTCCTCTGAATTATGAATGAATCTGTGTGAACATTCTTGTGCCCAAATGCCTGGCTTTTTCTCATGATTTCTTCGAGGGTGTGTGTTTTCCAAGGCCAAATGCTTTGTTGAGACCTTGACCAGTTTCCCAAGCTTCGGCAATGGCCGTGAGTGCTAGCCTCACTGCATAGTTTTCATTGAATTTCATAAATCCAGCAGTTAAGTTTGGATTTTGTTAGGGAGTTATAAAGGGCTATTCCCAAATACTCGTATTGGCTTTAACCCATTAGGGAACCTACTCAGCACACATCCTCTACTGTTGATTCTGGCTACCATTTTCTGTGTTCAAGAGACATTTGTGTTGTGTGTTGTGTATCAGGTACTTATGCTTGTATGCTCTTAACCAAAACTATTGAGGAGGAGAAATGAAGGGATCAGCTAAGAGAGGATAGTCAGCATCAGGAAGCCATTATGAGCCAGGCATGGTGGGGCACGCTTGGAATCCCAGTACTTGGGAAGAGGATCTGAGTTCACGGCCAGCCTCAGCTACTTAGCGAGGCCCTCTGCAACTTAGTGAGACCCTGTTTCAAAATAAAGAATAAAAACTAGGGCTGGGGCTGTAGCTTGGAGTTAGAATGCCTCTGGGTTCCATCCCCAGTACCATACGCACGCGCGCGCGCGCGCGCACACACACACACACACACACACACACACAAGAAAGCCGTTATGGTTTCATCCACATGTCCTCTTTCTGATTGTGAACACATCACTTCTCTAGGTTTTCATTGCCTCCATTCTCAAACAGGTTAGGTCAGCTGTCTGTGTGGGTCTTAATATTTAATTTTGAAAAGCTAATGAATCTCGTGGGATTTTCATTAGGAGGCCCCGCCCCCCACCCACACAGATACATTCACACAAGTTCTCAAGTGCTTTAGGATCTCTGTATCTTTGAGAAGTCAGACCATATCGGATCCTTGCCTGAAACTCTCCACTGCTTTCTCATTGGAATTTATATCAAAATTGAAATTGTTATCACCTCTGCCTGCCAAGCTGGAGTTATGCCCCCTTGAACGCAGAGCTTTCTTCCTCAGTTGTTTTACTCTAGCCACACATCGAAAAGGAAGAAAAATGCTTTACTAAGGTCAATTTGACTTAAGAAAATCTACGCATATGTAAAGTATACAATCTGACACATTTTGATATTTGCATCACAAGCAAAATAATGATAAAACATTTGTGCGCATGTGTGCTTCTGCCTTCTTGTACCCCGTTAAAATGTATGATTACAACGTACCAATAAAAAATTCAACATGATTAGCAAGTAAAAAGGGTATGTGACTACAGTACACCAATTAAAATAAAATGAAATAGGATAAATATAAAATATTTCTGGAAAGCCTGAGTTAATGATGTTACTTTGTTTCCCTCCAGTTTGTTCACTTCTGTCTGTCTGTCTGTCTATCTGTATGTATGTATGTATGTATGTATTTTTATTCATGCTGGTGGTTGAACCCTGCAGCTACACCTTCTACCTTTGAGCGATATTCCAGCCATATTTTATTTGGAACCAGAATCTTGCTAAGCTGCTGAGGCTGGATTTGCATCTGTAGTTCTTTTTTATCAGCAGCCCAAGTACTGGGATTATGTGCCTCTCGATTCCTTGCCCTCAATTTTATTATTTATTTATTTGGTTGGTTTTTGTTTGCATTAGGGATCAAACCCAGAGACACCCCCTATCCTTGTTTTTTGTTTTTTGTTTTTTGTTTTAAACAAAAGTCTCCCTAATTTGCTGAGGCTGATCTCGAACCTACAACTTACCTGTCTCAACTTCTCAAGTGCTAGAATTACATATGTTGCCCCCACCACACCTGACTCGAGTCATTCAATAGCAGGCGACATAAAAATGATAGTGTGAATAGAATTATAGGCTTGGCTGGTTGCCATGTTTTGGTCAGCGATCTAATGCCAAATCTAATCATTTATGGTAAATCTTACCAGATTCTTGTGTGAACAAGGCAAAGGTGGAAGAAAGTGAACAGAAAGCAGCGGAATTTTCAAAGAAGGTAAGGCTCATGGAATAATAACCACAATTGTTAATCATTTAATCACAGGACATACTGTTGTATATTTTTCCTTGTTTCTTTAAAAGAGAGCTTATAAATGTTGTTTGTTTTTTATAGTACTTTAGCTTTTTGGATTGAAACATAACAAGAGAATATTGATTTATTTCCTAATAAGATAAAGTTATTACTATTCCCTCTTCATCACTTTTAATCGTTTAGAAAGAAACCACTAGCCACATTATACTGTAGCGATAAATGAAATAAAGTTAGGTTGCTGAAAAAATATGGTTAGAAGCAATCAACCAAAGGAAATTTCCCCTTTGCTTTCCTTTAGCTCTCACTTAAAATAGGTAGTTCTTTGGAGAATTATGAAATACTTAACTTGTCTTTAAAGCTGTAGTCTTTACAATTCAGGCAGTGACTGCAATGGAAGGTTTTCCCTGGGTTCAATCTCTAGTAACACACACACACACAGACACACACGAAGATAGCTATTGTCAGGGTCATGACACCCACCTATAATCTCAGTACTTGTGAGGCTAAGAGAGGAGGAGTGCAGGTTTCACGTGATGTTCTCTCTCTCCCCTGATCTCCTCACACTTAGTTTCCTTGAAATTTGTTATTGGCAATTGTTCTATGATACTGCTGCTTCATGCAGGCTTGGTGGAACCTCTGGTTTCCCTGTCTTTGCTCATTAATGCCTTATGTAAGTGCCTATGAGTAAATACCAGCTAATGAATATTTTAATTTTACTTAGGTTTAAGAGTCTTCTCATTTTACACGAATAGCTATAATTTTATTAGCTTAATTCGGGATTTCCTTCCTTCCATCAATCCTTCCTTCCTTCCTTCCTTTTTCTCTCCCTTCCTTCTTCCCTCATTCCTTCCTTCCTCCTATTAAGCCTTAGTATAGTATTTCCCTCCTGTTGGGTACAGGGAGACGGACTGAAGCAACAGTCTAAAAGCTCTACAGTTTTCTGTCTTCTGACAGCAAGATAAAGTGCTTACATATTGCTGCCTCTTCAAAGTTATGACTTACCTTGGAGATTAGATAATCACTTTTGCTATCACTCTAGAAATTATAGAGTTACTTCAGGGCATCTGAAGAAATGTCTCTGCTCTTTCAGTTGCTAGAATAGATTTTAAGAGCTTGAGCGTAAAATGTTTGTATGAAGTTGTCATTTTTATTGGTGAAAGAAAATGCATGCTTTTTGATTAATAGACCTTTATATTTCTGATGTTCTTATTTTAAGTTGCAGAATTTAAAATTTTTTTGAAATCAGTATGTCTTCTGAATTTTGGCCTAGTACAGTACTATGATTCATCACCATAAGTTGAACAAATTATGATGTTTTCTATAAAGATATAAAATTAGAAACGTACTCCTGAATTAGAAATGAAATTTTAGTGATTGATAGTTTAGTCTCTTTACCAACATGGAGAATGTAACACGTGTAGACATAGCACAGTGGTTATCGACATGCATTCTCTTGTTCTGGGCCATCTTACGAAACAGAATGAGAGGCAGTAGTTGTAAGATTTGACTTCAGCTTTTCCACTAGTTAGCTAGACTTATATTCACTTTGGATCTTCGTTACATATTCAAAAAATTAAAGTTGGACGTGGTGGCGCACGCTTGTAATCGCAACATTTGGGAGGCTGAGACAGAAAGATCGCGGTTCGTGGACAGCCCCCGCTACTTAGTGAGGCCCTCTGCAACTCAGTGAGACTCTGTTTCAAAATCAAGAATAAAAAACAGGGCAGAGGGTGTAGCTCGGAGGTCAGATGCCCTTGGGTTCCATCCCCAGACTCGCAAAAAAAAATATTTGAATTCTGTAAAATTCATTTTTTAAAAATATACCTTGCAGCTGGGCATGGTGGTGCATGTTTGTAATCCCAGTACTTGGGAGGTTGAGACAGGAGGATCTCTACCAGCCTCAGCAACTTTGTGAGGCCCTCTGCAACTTAATGAGACCCTGTTTCAAAATACACATAAACCATCTATAAAGGGAAAAATGTGTATAGTGTGTTCATGTAGATGCCGTGTTTCAGAAACACACCGGGAAGGTAACTTTGGGAGGCTGGATGGGAGTGTATAGCTTCAGATCGATTTTACCATGGATAGCAGTGAAGTCCAACAAGCTCACATTGCAGGACTCCCATCTTCCACGTGAACTACAAGACGAAGGTTGTTGAGGAATCTGTGGATTCTTCACTCCATGGATCTGGGTTGATAATGAAACATAAAGATATTGGGGAGGAGGTGGACCAACTTATATGGCCTGTTTTCCTTGGGATTTCAGTAGAAATGGAGAAAAGCATTACTAAGTAATATTTCAGGTTTGATCTAAACATTATTATCCAGTTTTCCCAGCCACTCGTTCTTCAGACTTAGATCAGAATGGCATTTCATAATTTCCAAAGGTCAGATCTACTATGAGGATGAATATTTATTACATTGGACTATTCTCTATTGTTCTGTGAACTATAAAGCAGTTCTGGACAGTTAAAGTCCTTTTAGAAACAGAAATAACATTGTATAAATAATGTGTAGACTTTTACAATGATGGGTAAATGACATGAGGTCACAATGACACTAAAAGGCAAATAAAATGTTGCATAGGCAGCTGTAGGCAGTATTCACTAGAAATCTCAGGCTGGTTTTTGCCTGCTTCAAGCTCTGACTGAAGTAAGGGCTTGGGTAAGATACAGGAGTGAGTATTCTCCATTCAGTGAGTCTCTGGTCTAGCTCCTTATATCTTACCTTCTCATTTTTCCTTTTTTATGTGTGTGGGACTGTAGGTGGTACCCAGGGGCATTCTAGAGCTATATCACTAGACCAATTCGTTTTTACTCTCTATTTTGAAACACGGTCTAAGGTGCATAGGATTTCATTAAGTTGCTGAGACTGGCCAGGAATCTGTGATCCTTCTCTCTCAGCCTCCCAAATACTGGGATGACAATTGTAAAGCACCATGCCTGGCTCATTTTTCTCTTTTTCAACAGCTCATACAAGTATTTTTGTCAACCATCTGACTGAGAATATTTTCCCAAAATGTATCTTTCCCTGATAGATTCTATATGCTTCACCTTTTGGATGCTAGAAACTTAAAATTTTTAACAGAAATGTTATAGTTTCTATTATTGTCCATTCATCTGAATGTCTTAAAACTGCAAACGTTTCAGGACTAAATATACTTAAGGAGTTAAAACTGCTCGATGGCATATTTTTAGATGTTTTTCTAATTCATTATCCTTAAAAATTATGGGATGAGCCGGGCGTGGTGGCACAGGCTTATAATCCCCCCGCGCTTGGCAGGCGGACACAGGAGGATCGCGCTGGTTCGAAGCCAGCCGCACTGGCTTAAGAGACCCTGTTTCCAAATAAAAAAAAAAATAGGTCTGGGAGTGTGGCCTGGAAGTAGAAGGGTTTCCAGGAACCCCAGTACCACCAAAAAAAAAAAAAAAAAAAATTATGGGATGAGTCATTAATAAACATTAATCACAAAGTCAGATTTTCAGTAACAATAACAGAAAAAAAAATCCGTTACTCTTGAAGAGAGACTTCTCAGACCACATTTTTTTGGTATTAACTTTAAAAATGTTGCTAATACTATGTGGGGGCCGTATTTTTTCTTTACTCTTACTAACACGAAAAGCAATGCCTCACCCCGATGTGAATACTTAATTGCCACGAAAAGACCCAGAGCTCTGATTTTCTGAGTCATCTAGGAATCCAGCTAAGCAAAAAGCACTCTACTTATTTGCTACATAATGTTGTTCAAAGCTTTCACAAAAGTGTATTATTAACCATACATTTACGGTGGTGATCATTGCAGTTCGACGAGGAATTCACAGCTCGACAGGAAGCTCAAGCTGAGCTTCAAAAAAGAGAAGAAAAAATCAAAGAACTAGAAACGGAAATCCAGCAACTTCGAACCCAGGTAATGAAATAAGATATAGACTTTGTGTCATGTCACCGTGAGTTCCATGGTACAAAATTATCTTGGAAGATAGAAGAAAAAATGTTACCGGAAGCAGATTTTTGGGGGCACTTTCACATTTTAGTTGAAAGAGCTTTACAGATTTGATTTTTCAGGACAACAAATCATTTTACTGTTTGGAAAAAAAAGGCATCAGATGCTCAAACTGCCCTGAATATTTTTAACAGAATATGTTACACAAGCAAAACTGTTTTAGAGATAAAATTTTCATGATGACTTGAAAAATTGGGTGCATACTGTTTTCTTTGAAAAAGAATATGGAAATGCACATTAATTTTAATTATCCCAAGTGCTTCTTGAGAACTCTTTAAGTCCAGACTATCATAATTTAAAAACCTATATATATTATATTTCCTCCTACATTTCCTTGGATGAAAACCTCCCATATATACTTAAAATCTTAATTAGGGTCTCTGAATTTTAGAATTGATCAAGTACCATTTTCAACATGTTTTATAACTTATATGAATATTAAGAAATTGAAGAGGATGTCTTTACATACATAATGATCAGTAAGTGTTGGTTGGTTGACTAGGTCTCTTTCTATCCATTTACTGAAAAATTATTTCAAATTATTAGTAAGCTGAAAAGAATCTAATGTGGTGGCCTCTTCCTTCTAACTTATATCACTTATTTCTAATATTTGATCATTATTTTCACTAATTATCTTTCTTTTCTTTTGATATGATCTTAGATTCCTTTTTTTTTCCATTGTGGACAAACCAAGATTTATATTTGGTATTAGAAATAGGTTACTCTAAGCCGGGCGTGGTGGTGCATGCATGTAATCCCAGCATTTGGGAGGCTGAGACCTGAGGATTGCAGTTCCCTGACAGCCTCAGCTACTTAGTGAGGCCCTATGCAACTCAGTGAGACCTGGTTTCAAAATAAAGCATAAAAAATAGGGCTGGGGGTATAGCTTTTAGGTAGAATGCCCCTGGGTTTCTTCCCCAGACTTGCCAAAAATAAAAAATAAATAGGTCACTCTAAACATGTAAGGACATATTTATGTTCACTGACAGATATTCAAATACAAAATATTAAATAAGTGTCATTAGCACATTTGTAAGAGTAGAATAAAATTCTGAGAATACATAATGTTTTTGGAGCAAGTTTTAATATTTAGTAAAAAAGCAAAAGACTACTTTTGAAATTTTAGCCTGAAGACTTTTAGAAGTAAAATATTGAACTTAGTTTTTCACTCACAGAAGCCTGAAATAAAGATTACCACAACAATTGTAGCACTATCCTGTCTCCACTTCCTATTTTAATAATATATTTTTAAAATTTTCTTATTGGTGCATTTTATTCGTACATCATAATGGGATAAAACCTTCTGTAGATATACATGCATGCATCACCCAGTTAGCCCCTACCCAATTCCCACCCCATTCCCTCCCCATCCCTCCTTCACATGCTTGGTTTAGTGGTTGACACTGATATTTTTTTTTATGTGTACATCATGTGCTTTAGAGAGTTTCCTTCTTTCCTCTTATTCCCTCATTTAGGTTGTCTTGTTTGCTCCTCTGTAGGATTACTTTTTCACCTGGAGGTCCTGCTATGGCCCATTTCTCCTTAGCTTTCACTTATTAGGGAAAGCATCTGATTTCTTATTTTTTGTGACTGACTAATCTCACTTAGCACAATATCCTCCAATTCTATCCATTTCCCTTAAAATGATGTAATTGAGTTTTTTTTTAATGGCTGAGTCAAATTCCATTGCGTACATATCCCACAGTTTTGTAATCCATTCATCTGTTGATGGACATCCTGGCTGGTTCCATAGTTTGGCTATGGTGAATTGTGCAGCTATGAACATAGATACACATGCATTAGTTTAGTAGTTTGGTTTTCTTTCTTATGGTAGATACCCAGAAGTGGTATTGCTGGATCAAATGGTAAATTTATTCCCAATCTTCTCAGGATCCTCCGTACTTTTTTCCAAAGTGGTTGCACTAGTTTGCAATCTCACCAAAAATGTTTTAGAGTTCCCACTTCTCAACATCCTCACCAGCATTTGTTGTTGTTATTTGAATGATTGCCATTCAAGTTGGATTTAGGTGAAATTTCAGGGTAGTTTTGATTTGCATCTGTCTGATTGCCAATGATGTTGAGAATTTTTTCATGCATTTATTGGCCATTTGAATTTCTTCTTTTGTGAACTGTCCATTTAATTCACTTGCCCATTTTTTGATTGGGTGATTTGTTTTCTTAGTGTTAAGTTTCTTGAGCTCTCTGTATATTCTAGATATTAGTCCTCTATCTGAGGAGTAGGTGGCAAAAATCTCCCATTCTGTTGGCTCTCGATTGATGTTCTTGACAGTTGGCCAAGAACTTTTTTCTCTTTATTTTTTTTATCCTCAACATGGTGACACATTTCAATGTCTGTCATCTGTTATTTTTCTCTGTATATCCTGGCTCAAATATTCTATTCAGCATTATACATTCATATATCATCTTTTAGTAGGTTTCTAGTCTCTTGAATCTGTGTCAATATTTCCAGCTAACCCCAGAAGTTTCTGCAGCATATCAAATTTGAATCCAGTATTTATTATTTCCACTCCTTCCTCACACCAGCTTGCAGTATATTCTTATTCTTTGTAAATTTCCAACCATTTTTGTTGATGGTGAAATGGAAGTTTCCCCTAACTTTCCACTGGCCCACCCCTCACAAAATAAGCTAGCTCCTGTTTGATGGCAGTTCTTTCTCTGATTCTTTTCCTTCTTGCATCCAAACCCATACTCCCCCAGGTCCATTCTTAGTACATCTTGTGTCAACTTGTATTACATTTGCTTCCTGATTTTTCTCCCTGTCTGTAGTCTCTTCTTCCTTAAATTTATCCTTTATGTCAGTGGCAAATTAATCTTCCTAAGTCACTACACTGATTATCATCACTCCAGGCTTTACTATGTTCAATGGCTGCTGGTTTTGGTCCAGATGAAATAAAATCTCCTGAGCAGAAATGGTTAGGCCTTCTGGCTTGGGCTGCCTCATCCCCCTTTGCAGCCAAAGCTCTGCCTGCTCGCCTCACTGTGGCCTTTGCTGCAGCCACATGGCTTTTTCCCCTTTAGATTTGCAACTTCCTGCTCCATACTTTTTTCTTCTGTCAACATTTCCTAGACATTAGTTAGAAGAATGCAATGAATTTCTTAGAAGGAAAGCATTCTATGATACACCAAGTTGGATACGCTTGAAATTCTCTCTTGGTGATTCCCAATATTCATTAGCATATTGAAGGATCTAAGCAGCTCTACATTGGAAAAAAAATCTCAGTAACTCTTGTTTCTACAAGACTCATTTGAATACAGAATTTTTTTATGTCTGAATACCTAGTATCATCTGCTGGAAATAGTGTTTTCATACAATTTAGTTGAAAAGTATTGGCTTGTGCTATTCTTTATTGAAATTGCTCATCAGTATGGGTAAAATATATCCTATAATAGGTTTATTAAATAGTCTTCAAATATTAAATATTCTTTGAAGGAGAAGTTCAGGAAAATAGCCTTTGGAAAGCTCTACGAACAACTCCATGAGTTTTTTTTGAACTTCGGATTTCCCTTTTTCAACCACTCATAATTATTAGTCTGTATACCTCCTCTGTTTCTTCCACATGAGCATAAGCACCTTGAGGACCATGAATTTTTATTCTGCAAGGTTCTACTGCTTCTAACACAGGGCCTAACTGCCTACTTTTTGTTCAATCAATTATAAAATTGTCGTCACACAGCACTTCAGTGTAGCCCCAAATGGTGTCAGATATGAAATTATGTTCATTGAATTCACAATGCTATATTCTAGGCTAATTTAATTGTTCAATTCCTAATTGTTCATGGGAGGGAAGATAAGATTTCACTGTACATACTCCTAAATAACCACTACCAATAAACATATCTTTCTACCAAGGTATGACATTAGATAAGATTTGCTTTTTAAAAGGTTTTTAATGATAAACATTTGGGATTCTTAATTACAGTTATAAAATATATATGTAATTTAAATAAAAGCCTTTCTTTGGTCCACCCTGGGAATCAAACCCAAGGTTTTCACATGTCAGGCAAATGTCACTGAGATAGACCTCCAGCATAAAATTCTACTTTAAATAATACTATTTTGTGCTTGTACAACTTTCATAACAAAATATGACTGTGGCAAAAGTTAGGACACACAAATGTGTGTACTTTCTGTCTCTTTTAATATTTTATTTTGCAGTCCATTAATAAAATATGGGGCACACTTTCCTCCTTGCAAGGTATTCACAGAGTTCCTTTATACACGAAATTGGTAAAATAAATTCCTCATTTCCTAAACATTAGTTTCCTTCCACAGTTTCATTGATCTCAGTTTGTTTCATTTTCATTTATCTCAGTGAATGTCAGATATTATAGTTTCGCTATTCTAAAAATAAAACTAAAAGACTTGCATATCTTATTCCTCAGGAGAAGATTTTATTCCTTGGGAACACTGTCATGTGTAAATGCAGGAACTCTTATTCATGTATGTGAATAAACTGCTTGGTTATGGTGCAGGGAATATTATGGGAACCATTGCCATGATTATATATGCCTATGAGAGCTAACTTTTAATATTACTGTAAATAGAAAAGTTATTTCAATTGATTCTTCCCAAAATATACTTCAAATTATTTTGTAAAGGTACTTTTAAGTTTAATTAGAAAAATTAATAATACAGGTAGAAATTTTATTTTAATAACAAGGACTTTATTTCCAAATTAAAGTAACATTTTAACAAGAAATTTCATTAGTTTTAAACTGGTTTTTCGTTAATCAAATATCATATCTTGGCTGAAAAGGTATCTATTCGTTGATAGTGTTATTTAGGAATATTTGCAAGGAACCCATTTCTAAGCTCATTTTAAAATGTGAAGCCTTCTCAGTGCCGCTTTGAAGCAGTGGGTACAGATTAGCCAACACAAAGACCATGTGCAAAGCAGTGTTCTCCATCATCATTAAAGAATAAGTTCGAGGTTATGGTCTGATAGTACAAAGAAGTTACTTTCTGCTCAAAAGCCACTATGTGCGAATGACTTTTCCTCATGGCAAATGACACCCGGTCATGAAATGTTCTGGTAGAGTAGGAAGAAGATGGCATTGACTGTGAACATAACTAAATTCAAATCCTAATTATGTTTCTAACGGTGTGACCTTTGCTGTGATTTAGCTTTTTGCAGCTACAGTTTCCTCATCTAAGAACGATGAGATCAATGCTCCATCTATAGTACGAGGTCATAATAAGGATAAGAAAAATCTAAAACATCGATGAGCATACATTATGCAAATGAATGCTACTTAGTATTAATTATTAGTATTGAAAGACAACTTCATTACTGGTGCCATGAAACAGAATCTTGTAGGAAGCTAATTGGCCCCCAAGAGATTTGAATCTATGACCTTGTATTATTTATTCTGTATTCAAACCAAATAGTATAACAGACCCAAGATATACGCAATGCTTCTTTTTTGGACTCTTAAGAAAGGTAAGCAGAGTGTGTTAGCACAGGCTTGTAATCCCAGTACTTGGGAGGCTGCGACAGAAGGATCTGGGTTCACGGTCAGCCTCAGCTACTTAGTGAGGCACTCTTCAACTTAGGGAGACCCTATTTAAAAATAAAGAATTAAAAAATTGCGCTAGAAGTGTAGCTTGGAGGTTGAGTGCCACTGAGTTCAATCTCCAGCGCCACAAGAAAAAAAAAGGTAATTCTTCGTTATTTTGGAGGAGTGTTTTGTAAAAATGATGTTTTGTTAGATGATGCCAAAACACAAAAACTTTGAGCATGCCAACTTTTGTAGCATGAGTGTATGAGCAGAATTAGTTGCTCTTGGGAGTTTATAATGCTTACCAAAAGTCTCCATGAGTCTTTTACATGTGCTGTGAAAATATATGATCTTAAGCATTCAATGAGGCGTGTATCATCTTTAACCAAAAATGTCTACAAATGTGTAATCTCGCTGCTGTATTTTATTGTAGGGAGTTAAAACGTGGTTCATTTATATTTCAGGGACAGGGGCTCTCGGGTTCATCAGGAACTCCAGGCCCTCCTCCCCCACCTCCACTGCCAGGTGTCGGGACATCTCCACCTCCACCTCCACCCCCACCACCACCACCTCTACCTGGAGGAGTTCCTCCACCCCCACCCCCTCCATTACCTGGAGTGCCTGGTTTGCCACCACCACCACCACCTTTGTTTGGGGGACCTCCAGCACCGCCGCCCCTTGGAGGAGCTCCTCCTTTCCCCGGAGTGCCAGTTGAACTACCTTACGGAATGAAGCAGAAGAAATTATATAGACCCGAAGTGTCCATGAAGAGAATCAACTGGTCGAAGGTAACACTGGCACTAGTTATTTTGCCTTTTTCTAGCCATGATTGGCCACTGATGTGCGAGAAAAGGCACTGCTACAAGGAAGTGTTGCCTCTGGCAGATGGTGTGCTGACCTTTGTGAGTTCGCCATCCTGTGTCCATCTTCAGTCTATTCCCAAGTACTGGAAACTCCTCAGATAGTATGAAATTGAGAGGAAGGCATAAGGAAAATCAGAGTGGAGTAGAGAACATCGCTTGAAATATATCATCAAATGAAACACAATTTGGATTCTTTTACCACTGTTCAAGTACTATAACTTTTTGAGATATGATCTTTCTGTTATTGAGCTTTGCTAGTTTTCCTCCTAGAAAATAATTATTAATATTATTTAAAATTGTTATATTAAAATAATTCACTTCCAGATAGTGTGAAATAAGTGACAGTATTCAATAGTGCTATAATATATGTTATGATGTATGCAAAAGTTTTCTTTGAAATGTTATTTTGTTTTGTTACTATTATCAAATACTATGCCTCTTCAAGGATCCTTGCAGTCCTCATCACTTCAGGCTCAGGAACATATTTAAAGTGATACGTGACAGTGTCTGTGTAGGAAGTCATCGTGGCTCAGGGTTTTGTAATCCCAGCATTTGGGAGGCGAAGACTGGAGGGTCCTGGTTCATGGACAGCCTCAGCTACTTAGCGAGGCCCTTCGCAACGAAGGGAGACTGTGTTTCAAAACTAAAAAGACTAAAAAATAGGGCTGGAGGTGTAGCTTGGAGGTACAATGCCCCTGGGTTCCATCCCAGTACCGCAAAAAAAAAAAAAAAAAAAAAAAAAAGAAAAGAAAACTAAGCATATCCAGGCAAACTAAAGACAGTAATGAAAAAAATAAGCATATGCCTAATGCTTTGTTCATCACAATAAAAGTGGTGTATAGAGATGTAAAATATAGTTAGTTGTAATTAGGTACAGTCTACGAAATTGTAGAATCTGTAACTATTGGTTCATATATATTGTATATAAATGTAATGATATGTGTTCTAATTTAGCATACATTGTAATAGTATTTACATATCAAGGCATCAACATGTGCTAAAAGTTTGTGTTCTTAATTTCGGGTTTGTAGTAGTTAGGAGCACACGCTACTAGAACTGGACTTCTTGGGTTTAAATCTTCGCAAGGCTGTTTACTAGTTTGAACAGCTACTTAAACTTTCTGGACATGTTTCCTTGCCTTTATCATGGAGATAATAATAGGTCTTTACTTGAAGGATTATTGGGTGGATTAGATGAGTTAATCTATGCAAATAACTTAAATCAGTCCCTGACACAGTAGAAGGTGGTATGTATGAGCTATTATTACGATTTTTGCCTTCAACTTACTCAGTATACTAAATTACTTCTAAGGTTCTTTTCAGTAGAAAAAGTTTTGAGTGTAATTTGCTATGTGGACTACTGCTGTCGTGTCCCTTTTTTGCACACCAATGGAATTTTGAGAGTTTCTCTGTAAATATGTACTTGAAGTGTGTTTCTTTGATAGATCCTAGAATTGATTTAGTGGTAGATGAATACAGGAATTGTCATGCAAACTTGATAAAAATGAGCTCTTTGATATGTTAAATGTGATGTAATAATTTAGAAACTTATAATAATTTAGAAACTTTAACATTTTGTTTCAGATTGAACCCAAAGACATATCTGAAAACTGTTTCTGGTTAAAAGTAAAAGAAGATAAGTTTGAGAATGCAGATCTCTTTGCAAAGCTGGCCCTGAATTTTGCTACCCAGATGAAAGGTACATTTTATTTTTTAAATGTAAATTTCCGATTTAGATATATCGAAATTCAACGCTGTGCTAAAGATATCTAGTAGTGTGTGAGTGTGTGTATTATATAAATATATAAACATTACATATAAATACAAATCTATACATAATTATGTATATATATAATTTTCCCACATAGGACACAGTTAATCATAAAAAAGATTGATATACTAATTACATTTTACCCAGTATCTAAGGAAAGAAAGCTCTTTTTCCTCTGAACTTTGTTTTGTGAATATATTACTGTTTATCTGAAAATATCAGTGTTATTTTTGTGTTTTTGTATATGTATGTATATGTACAATTTTACATATAAAATTGCTAAATTGATATTTTTTCCTGAGGAGCAGAGGAGATAAACTTTTTGATTTACCATGTAAAAGAAAATAATTTAACCAACTAATAATGCCTAAGAACTTTTCATGAAATTGGAATAAGATTGGCATCATAGGGCTTAAATAGTCTTTCCTCTTACAGTTTTATTACTTATCAATTTGGTTTCCTAGGGAATCTCAGTTTCTTTTATGGGTGGATTTTCTGGATTAATTCCCAAATGTGTTATACAGTAAGATATTTACTGATTTGATAATAGATTAGATCCTTAACCTCCTGTGTATTATACACACAATTTTGGTATTACCCAGAAAACTTCTCAATCTCATAATTAATCATTGTATGTCCATATTTGTGTATTTTGTTTCATCTTATCTATTTCATAATCCTACAAAATGGGAGGAAAATTTTGCCATCTATTCCTGTGATGGCGAATTAATATCTAGAGTCTTTTTCACAGTTATTATAGAAGCGTTAATTCTATTAACCATTGTTTTTTTTTTTTTGGTACTGAGGAATGAAATCTGTGGTGCTCTATTTCCAGTGAGGTATACCTCCAGCCCTATATTTATTTATTTATTTATTTATTTATTTATTTATTTATTTATTTATTTATTTATTTTTGGTGGTACTGGGGGTGGAACCCAGGGGCTTTCTACCTCCGGGCTTTACTCCCAGTCCTATTTTATATCTTATTTGGAAACAGGGTCTCACTAAGTTGCTGACGCTGTCCGTGAGCCTGTGATCCTTCTTGTTCAGCCTGCCAAATACTGGGATTATTGGTGTGCACCACCACACCTGACTACCCAGAGTAATTTTTATGTCTGAATGAGTTTTTATCACTTTGAAATGGAAATATTCTATACTCTTGTGACTTTGGATTTAGCACTTATTACATGATTTGTCCATTTGTCAATAAATGCCCTAGAATATGAAGTTTGGAAAAGTCAAAGAGAGATATGAAAATTCTTTTTAGTAATTTTTGCAAAAAATTACTGGACATGCGTATAGGGTATTTGTTGCCCTTTATAGACTATAGTTCACACATACACAGAAAACTAGGGTTATTATTGTGAAGAAATTTAATGCAAAGAAATTCTTGTCAGCCATTGGTATGTATGTGTATATATATACACACTATATATATATATATTTTATGTATATACATAAAAATGTGTGTGTATACATACACACTGGGGATTTAACTTAAGGCATATTCTACCTTAGAGCTATACCCACAGAATTTTTTAGTTTTTAACTTTTGAAACAGAGTCTGACTTAGGTTGCTGACTGTCCCGCAACATTGCTAAGGCTGGCCTTGAACCTGGGATCCTCCTTTCCAGGCTTCCCAAATACTGGGGTTATAGGTGATATATATATATGGCTAGGGGTGTAGCTCAGAAGTAGAATATCCCTGGATTCAATCCCTAGTACAATAAATAAATAAATAAATAAATAAATAAATAAATAAAGTGATGAAAATTAAATTTCTCTTAAATCCTAGCCTTAAACCTTCTTCCTGAAAGAAAGGCAATATTACCTATTTTCCACATTGTTTCCTAGAAAAATAGTCTGTAGCTCTAGAAACACAAGGTACTTAACTTTTTATTTCTTTCTGTTTTCACTAATTATGCTTATAGATATTTCTATACAAGCTTACATATTTTTGTCATATACTTTCTACATACTACATAATATAATCTCCTTTGAGATGCCTATCTTTGTACATTTAACTAGTCCCCTGCTAATGGTATGTAGCTTAGTTCCACTTTTGGACTATTTTGAAACATGCTGTGGCAAGTATGTTCTCACAAATGTTTTTGTGTGCTTACAGAGACTATAGGAAAATCTTTAGGAGATAACCTCCTGAATAAAATGTCTTCTACATTTCAAATTTTGAAATAAATGACTTGCTTTTGTCCATTTAGAGTGTTAATGAGAATGTATATGAATACACGTTAAATATCCCTAATTGGAAGCCAGCAGTGCTCCCCAATCTGAAACTTTTGGGGTGTCAATATGATGCCACATGTGGCAAATAGAACATATGGCCTCCTATGGCAGATTGCAGGCAAACTAAAACACTGCAGAACACAACCTCCAGTTACATATATAAGCTATATATGAAACATAAGTGAATTTCTTTAAATTTGGGTCCTATCATTACTATCATTAAGATACTTTATATGAAGATATTCCAAAATTTGAAAAATAAGTCTGGAATCTGAAATATATCTGGTCCACAGCATTTTAGGTAAGGAATGCAATCTATGGGTTCTTCTGGACAGCCTTAGCCTATCGGGTGTCATTGGGCTACAATTTTTCTTTTGGTACTGGGGGTTGAATCCAGGAGCATTCTGCCTCTGAGGTACACCACAAGCTCATTTTTATTTTTTCTTTTGAAATAGGGTCTCACTAAGTTGAGGAAGGCCTCACTAAGTAGCTGAGGCTGACTGCAAACTTGAGATCTTCCCTTCTCAGCCACCCAAGCGCTGGGATTACAAGCATGCACCATCACGCCCAGCTATTGGGTTACAATTTTTCCTAAGATAGGACTGATATTGATTGAGCAGTTTTTCTTCTGCTCATAGGCGATTTGTAACTTTCTTCTTCTGTGAACTTCCACCTCTGGTTTTTTATACATTTCTTTTATTGAGTGGTTGCTCTTTTGCTTATTGATTGATTTATATTGAGTTCTGTAGAAACATAGATTTCACAGAATTCTAGAATCAGCCTGGGACATAGAAATGATTAAGCACAGACTATTTTACAAATGAAAACAACCACAAGTTATAGACAGAGAAGTAACTCTAAAACTCATCTCAGTAGTTTCTCAGGTAGTTGGGTATAGTGGAAAAAGCCAGAGGAAATAGTCACACATAATTGCATTCAGGCTGTGACGCTTGTGTCTTCAGTCTCTGAATGTTCTCATCCATAAAATGAGTAGACTAATGCTTACCTAGTAGTGTTGTGAGAATTAAATAAGGTTATATATTTAAAGTACCCAGTATAGTGCTTGGTATCTAGGAGGACTTAATGAATATTATTTCACTTCTACCCAAGGGGGGCCATTTTTATGTTTGTATATTGTTGGTGTTTTAGTCATTGGCACTGGATACAATGAGGGAATTTTTTTGGTCATCTGTATAGCACTCTGTAGAGCTAATCAGCCACAATAGAAGCAATGTCTATTGAATTTGCTAAAACCCAGGCTAACCAAAGGAAAACCAAACAGAAATCATATAAAGCTTTCCATGCACTCACTGTTATGAATGCTGCATTTCCATTCCTCCTTGCTTCAATTCCCCAAATTTTCCATGTGGCATCATTCCTCCTTTCATCATTCTGAATATTTAGTGCACATCTGGATATGGCCACCTTCCATTACCAATACGTTTACTAATATTTATTACTGAAGGGACATTTAAGGGGTCAGTTCAACATCGTAGAATACTTTAGACATACAGAGCACAGCCCAAATGGATTTTCATGATAACACTCAGTAACTATTCACTGGTCTTCCTGTAATAGCTGAGGCTCCTTGTGCCTTGCAGGGCCTTGATTCATAATTTGGTCAGTAGCTGTCAGGCTCAGTAAGTCAGCAAGAGGCTGTGGCTCTAGCAGCCTTGAAGTGCACTAGTCTGGCTTCTCTAGCTCGAGGGCACCACTTTCCCCCCTTTTCTGCTGCGCATTGCAGGCAACTCACCTGCATTCAGGAATGCACACTCAAACCTATTTCAGAAGTTCTTAGACTCAGTGTTGCCAAATCTTTGAAAACATTTCCTGGTTCTTCCAGTGGGTATTAGAGATTTCATGTCTCTGTACTCACTACATGCACTGTAAAATATCACTAATCTGTGTTTTCAAGAAAATGTTTAAAAATTTAACGTAGTTTAGAATTGCTAATAGAAAGGGAGCTTGAAAATATACTCATTCTGACATGTATAATATTTAAATGTGTAAATATTTAATATGTGAAAATACCCTGAAATTATACTATTTAAATGACTTATTTTTAGAGTTTTAGGGAAAATTAATTTAAATATTCTATTAAGAACAGATAATTTCTGTTTGAGGAGAGATTGAGTTTTCATTTCATTTTAGCTGGTTCATAGAGTACCTACTATGTGCAAAATACTGTACTAAGTAGGAGGGAAAGAAATGCATAGGCTTTTGTGTATCAGGAAATTCACAATCTAGTGGAGGAGGTGGGAAGATACATACTACATTTAGTCAAGTTAGGGTAAATGTTTAATTTTTTTAAGAGACCATGAGGCCACAAAGTAGAAATAGTTAATTTGGGGTAGGACAACTAGAGATCCAAGAGGTGGTATCATTTGAGCTGGCCCTGATTTTTAAGTCTATTTTCAATAGGGAATAAAAGGAAAAACAATTGTAGGAAGAGAATGTCATTAACGAAGTGATAGAGATTTTTTAGGGAAATTAGGTTTAATAGAGATAATATGAGCAAAGAACTATCCATGAATTATGCAGCATTCAGAACCAACAGTGAGAACAGTGAGCTTTTATAGGTTGAGCAATGGGAGGAAAGGAGCGAAATCCACTCATTGACCACAGCTAGGCCTTTGCCATATTTTTACATGATATAAACATTTGGTTGCCTGTGATTGGCTGAAGCTTGGTTATTTGGCTGAAGGTTGGCTGCTTTTGATTAGCTGAAACGCAGATGTGCATATATATATATTTCTAGATTAGGTTTTGGTTCCTTAAGTAGGAACTCAAATTTTAGAGATAGCTTGAGGCATATGGCCTTCCATTAATCTAACAGTGGGAAGGGAGAAGCCCACACTATCTTGAAAGCACAGGCAGGATCCTGATGAGTTGGGAATGTGGAGTCAACAGACTTGGGGTGAAGGTTGTAAGGAGAACTTCATTCACACTGGAGGATTTGAGTTTTATTTTTTAAGCATTAAAGACATGGCAATTTGGTCATTAGCCCAATAGAAAGCATTTGGTGGCTAGATAGGTGATAGAACTTATAGATAGGTGATACATCATTGGTTGTTAATAAATAGCAGTAAGCTAGGCAAGATACTGTGATGCCCTGACTAGTGGGAATTCTTAATCTTCATTTTTAAAACCTCTTCTAGTTTCCCAATCCCATGTTCTCATGCTTATGATATTTAGGTTCTTCATATAGACTATCATGATACCCTATGAAAAGATCTATTTTGAAATGCTCTCTGGATTAAGAAATATATATTCTTCTATACTTAGTGAATGAACAATATGACAAAAGAATGGTAAAATCTAATTCATGTGTGTACGTGTGCATTTGCATGCATGTGTGTGTGTGTGTGTGTGTGTGTGTGTGTGTGTGTGTAGAGATAGAGGCAGCAGCAGCTGGAGAATATCCTGTTATTTTTTTAAATATGACCATATATGTAATTGTTTTTTACATGTTTTCCAGTTGTATTTTATTATTCATTTTGACATTTGAAGACATGTAGTCAAGACTATAATGCTAGTGTCCTTTTCCTTTGAAAATCTGTAGCAATTATAGATAATAGTGATATTATATAAGAAAGTAATGATGGTTAATATTAACTAAATTCAAAATAATAAGAAAATATGTAGCTTATAACTGCTAATTCTAATTAGAATTTCTAGGGTTCTCTAGAGGCTTCAGGAAGAACTAAGATAGTGTGTGTAGAAGTTGTAAGCACTTTCTTTGGCTTTAATGTTGCTTGGAGGAAATATAAGAAATAAACATAAGAGGTTAATAAAATTTAGCTTCTTCAATAATATATGTCTACAGTGCAATTTAGCTTTAATAATAACAGAAATTGAGGTGTTAATAAATATTTCAAATGCATATAAATGTCATTGTGCAAAGCTTGAAATATTGGGCATAGCTTCAGGATTATAGTGGAGCTGCCTTTGAAAATACATGTAGGCAAAAGCACTTTTTCTCTAGGATTATATTTTAAATTGTGTTTCTTAGTCCTATAATCAGCGGGTTGTTTCTAAAGATACCAACCCTTGCTTGATTGCTCTGTACAGTCTTCTATATTTAGTGAAGTAATGAAAAGACAAAAGATGGCTAAAATCTAATTCATCTCTGTCATTATAATATAGAAATTCTTAGAATTGACTTGAAAAATAATGAGATGTCAGTCTCAGAGTGTACACCCCTTTTATGATGGTGCTAAAGTGTCCACAGAGAGTTGATGTCCTACCAAATAATTTGTCATGTTAATGACAAGACATGCATGCTTCTATAGTGTAAGCTTTAATATAAAAGGGAACAAACAAAAAAAGCTTAATTCTTTCAGACAGCAAACTAAAAATCTCATTTAGCAGTCTTAGTTTGGGCTGCCATAGCAAAATAATATAAATGGAGTAGCTTATAAACAGGAGAAATTATTTCTCATAGTTCTAGAGGCTAGGAAGACCAAAATCAAGGCACTGAAAATCATAAGAAGATGTCTTTTCCCTGTGTTCTCATACCCTTTTATTAGGGTACTAATATTAGGGGGGTCATAACCATGCAATCCATTATAGTACCTGTGCATAATTTCATCATTTTATTATATATTACATTCTTTGAATTTTTTGGTACCAAGAGTAGACCCCAGAGGCTTTCTACCTTTGTGCTCTGCTCCCAGCCTTGTTTTATTTTCATTTGGAAACAGTCTTGCTAAGTTGCTGAGAGCTTCCCTAAGTTGCTGACGCTGACTTCAAACCTGCAATCCTCTTGTCTCAGCCTCCTAAGTACGGGGATTACAGGAATGCCTCGCCACAATTGGCTCATTCTTTGAATTTCAGAGGATAAACTGATTATCTTTGCCACCTTACTAAAGTTTATTAATTTTGAATAGTTTCTGTTTTAACGTAGGATGACATATGCATTCATTTCCAGTTTACATTCTCTAGCATCAAGTAAACTCTTCCTTTATGTTAAAGAGGAAACAAGGAATTTTTGAGCCAGAGATACATACCATCTACATACTATCATTTAATTATAAGTAGCCAAGTGTAGAGAGCAAATGAGACGGAGCATCTCTTGCCTTCTAAGCTAGAAGGTTTCAAAATGACTGTCTTTGTATTGGCAATGGTGCGGTGATAGTAGTACTTCTATTCACAGCATCTAACAATAATAAATGAAAGGCACGATAGTAACAAGAACACATTGACAAAGCATTTAATATGTCCCAAGAGCTGTGGTAAGTAATTTAAATTCTGAATTCATTTAGTCCTCATACCGGCCCTAGGTATTTTATCTTATTTAGTTTTATTTTTTAAAGTTGATTACCTCAGATATTTTATTATAGTAAAAGAAAGCTGACTAAAAATGCTTCCACTTGATATCTCCATGGACTTATCCACCATCATGGGCATGGCAGATGAAACAAGGTAAAGACTGACAGATTGAAGACCGTATAAACAAATATAGATAAAGTGATCTGGGAACAGGGACACATTTGTACTTAATGCAGGACGGCCCTAGGTATTTTAGTACTGTTTTATATGTAAGGAAACTGAGGCTAGGTGAGATTAGGCAATCTATCTAGTTTATATGGCCATAAGTGGCAAAAATGGGATTTGAGCCCAGGTTTTTTCCTGATCACTTCTCTGTGCTGTAGCAATGGTTTAATGGCTTTTATGCCTTTAGTAATTTGTGTGTTTTGTTGCATAGTTAAGCCACTTTTCATATAGTTAATGATGTCATTTTACATATATTGTATGATCTTGTGAAACGTATAATCCTATTAACACTGGCACTGAAGACTTGAGAGCCAAAAACCAAAGACAAGAAGGGAATAAGGCAGGCAGGCTGCCTTTCTTTCTTTCTTTCTTTCCTTCTTTCTTTCCTTCTTTCTTTCTTTCTTTCTTTCTTTCTTTCTTTCTTTCTTTCTTTCTTTCTTTCTTCTTGCTCTTTCTTTGCTGATACAGTGGCATTCTACCTCTGAGCTACACCCTCACCCTCAGTTCTATTTTATTTATTATTTTGAAACAGGGTCCCACCATGCCTGGCAGGTCTCTTCATTCTGGGACTTTTTTTTTGGCATTTTCTACATGGAATTGATCACTGGTAAAACAGTGCAATGACTTGTGGTTCGTCTCTTCTAATAATGAACTAAGGAGTACGCCCTTTGTATCATTAGGCACTTGGTTATGACATATTAATACACATGGCGATGCATAAAGTAATGAAATCATTTCTTCATTTAGATGCTTCTGAAGCTGGATTCATGACATCAGAGATATTTTGTGTTATTTTAATATTATCCGTCTGAGCTGTGACTTAGTGCGACTTCCTCTGTTCTACAGTTTTGGCTTGCTTTCTTTGTTCTGCGTGTGTGTTGCTGGGTGTTGAACCCTGGGGGCATGCTACCTCCAAGCTACACCCACACTCATTTGCATTTTTTACTTGGACACAGGTTCTCACTGTGTTGCTGAAGGTCTTCTAACTTGCTGAGGCTGGCTTCAAATCTCTGATCCTCCTGTCTCAGCCTCCCAAGGACTTGGATAAGAAATGTGTAGAACCACCCAGAGCTTCACGTTTGGCTTTCTAAGCACAGTTTAAGCACAGCAATAGTTACTTTATAGAATTTGCAAAGAACTCAAATTCTCATTAATATTTGGAATCATTGTTCACTGCATTAGCTTTATAGTGACAGATAGAAATTATTTATGTTGAAATCCAATAGAAATATTTAACATTCTAATATAAAACTATGAAGATTTTGCTGTGTTATAACTATATAAGTGGCAGTTACAACAGTCCCATCTTAGAGCTTGCAAAATAGAGCAGTGAGAAGTTTCTTGGATCTATAAAATACATTTAATTTTAAGAAGCTCAAATCTAGTTAAGTATTGTGATGTGTCATGTGTGAGTAATTTCTTTCATCAATTAGTCCTTGTTGGTGAGAGTAAATTTAACTGTTTCTCTAATCTTGTTAAGAAATATGTGCTCATTAGTTAGTTTTCTGGAATCTTAAACTATGCATATCCATATTCTTATCATCATTAATATTATTCCAAAGCCATGCTTAACATCTTGTAAGGTAGGTATCTCAGTTGAGTGAAATAATATTTATTATTATGTTCCCTTTTATTGCTATACAGGAAATAACTCAAGAAGTCCTACATTATAACTTAAAAATCTGTTCTCTTTGTTTTCAGGAGTATACTTGAAATCAGATTAACATTGTGTATGACTATGATGGTAAAATAATTTTAGCTTTTCATTTTATTGTTGTAGATAATATTCATTGTTTATAGTTCTCTCACAAATTACCCCCAAATTTAGCCGGTGAGAACGCACATTAAGGGCTGAGGTTGTTGCCCAGTGATAGAGCAATTGCCAAGCATGTATCAGGTCCAAATCGACAAACTAAAGCAAAACAAAATGACTGATGTGTACATGTATGCATCTCTGATCTCGTACCCATTAAGATGTATGACTACACCAATAACAAAAGAAATAGGAGAAGAAAGGAAAAAATACAATAAGAAACAAAACCAATGTGTAGACATTATGCCATGGCCGAATGCATATTTTGTTTCATAGCACCAATGAATTTTCTTCTTTGTAATTCATTTTGTAAATAAATATTATTATATTATTAATATATTTTATTATATTATTTTAATATATTTTGTTTATTGTTTTAAATTATATTCACAATTATATTACTTTTCTACTAATAAGTACATTTGTAATTAAAAGAAACATTAATATCATATTCATATACTAATTATAATTGTATTATTTGCCTCTTATAAAACACACTAAAAGCAAATGACCAAAAAAACCAAACCAAACAAATACACCTATATTTTCTCACAATACCAGCATTCTTGGGGAGTTCAGTGGAGTTCTCGGTCTCCGTTGACTTCAAGGTCCCTCATAAGGCTTCATATAAAATATTTGTCATGGTCATCTCATCTGAAGGCCTGTCTCGGGACTAATTTGTTGCTAAACTTACATGTGTGGTTTCTGGCAGGATTTAGTTACTCCAGGGCTATTGATTTGAGGGCTGTGGTCCCCACTGGCTCTTTGCTAGCAGAGGGAGGGCCCCAGGTCCCTTCCTTGTGGGCCTTTTAATAGGTTACATCACAGAAGACAGTTTGGTTACCAACGGTGAAGGGGGAAAGTTTGAATGAAAGCAGTAAGGAAGCCAAAGTCTTTTGAGGCCAAGATCACCACGAGAAGCAAGTAACCAGGTCCCATGCTCATATGTCTGTGAGCTCGCGCGCTCGCTCGCTCGCTCGCTCTCTCTCTCTCTCTCTCTCTCTCTCTCTCACACACACACACACACACACACACACACACACACAACGAAATCATTCACTACAGGGGATGAATACCAGGAGGCCAGGGGTCATTTGGGAGCAGTTTTGCAAGTTGCCTACCATGGCCCACCATGTAACTATATATAGTATGATTTCTCAGGAAGTACAAGTGCTATCTTGTCCACATGGCTTTCCTCCTTGACTTCAGAAGAACCCCAACTGGCCTGTGCCTTGAGTGGTGTTGCGTTGTGATCATCGCTCACCCGCGTTTGGAACATTGCACTGATTGATTACCAGTTGTCTTCAGGAAGTCACTGAAACTTTTCTCATGCCATTTACCTTTTCACTGCCCCTAATTGTACTTGGACCGAACTCTTGCTTCTGGCACAGAGGCTGTTAGAAAAATCTACGACTTCCTCCTGAACGCGCTTGCCAGTTCTTCCTTTGGCCTCTATATGATCATTGTCTTAACTCTCTCATGTCTTTTGTTATACACTGACCTGCTTGCAGTCAGGAAGAAGCATGGCCATTTTGTTTACTTTACTTTCCCCAGCATATGCCACAGTTTCTGGCAAGAATAATGCTGCTCGGCTAACACACAAATGAATTGCAAATTATATTTTGTTTCATAGGACCAAGGCAAAGAATGGGTGCTAATCTATATGGTAAGAACTCAGCGTGTCTTTCCATAGTAGATTAGTCAGTGAGATATGTGCATTTATATATGTGCATGTCTCTCTATATGTTTTCTTTCATTTATATATTTGTATATATACATATTTATTTATGTTGTTATGAAGATATTTATTATTACTGATTACCAGAATGCTGCAATTCTGAATTTTTGGATCTAATTGTGATAGTATACTAATGTTAGTTTGCTTAATTATGTTTCTGGAACTTAGTAATTCACTTATGTGGGCTGTTTTTAATTTTAATACTTTTCACAAAATTTGGACATGTTTAAAAAATCCATATATTAGTCAGGTAGGGTGGTGCACACTTGTAATCCCAGCATTTCAGAGATTTTAATACTTTTCACAAAATTTGGACATGTTTAAAAAATCCATATATTAGTCAGGTAGGGTGGTGCACACTTGTAATCCCAGCATTTCAGAGGCTGAGAAAGGAGGATCATGATTTTAGGACAGCCTCAGGTACTTAGCGAGGCTCTTTGCAACTCAGTGAGACCCTGTTTCAGAATAAAGAATAAAAAATAAGACTGGGAGTGTACCTCAGAAGTAGAATATTCCTGGGTTCAATCGCCAGTTCCAAAAAGTCCATATATCTTTTTTATTATGTATATTTTTTTCATTAAATTTTTAATATGTGGCATGGTACCATGCCTGGATTGATGTTAATTTTTATTATATCTGTTAAACAACTGTGAAAAAGAATATAAGAAGTATTTGTGAGAATGAAGATATATATATATATATATATATATATATATATATATTGTAGATTCTTAACAAAAGTAATACTTTCAATCATTGTGTTAATATTTGTAGTTCACTTACTGCATGTCGGGTTGTTTGTGAAGAGTTTTACATGGATTATTTCACGTAACTGTTTCTTACCGTCTGTAGTAGGTCCTTTTTTGGTAGCCATTTTGCAAATGAGCAAAGTAGAGGAAGAAATCAAGCTAAAGGAGGCTAAGCCAATATCCTGCATATTACACGCCATTGCTCTGCCTACTACATGCCATTGGTAATACACACTACCTGAACACAGACATGGAAATAAACTGGATTAGCTATAAGCCTCCATCTACAGGCTCTTACTTTTATTCTGTATTTCCCTACCATATAACTGGACCCATTAAAGCTCCATTATCAGAACCCTTAGTTCAAGACCCTCTTCTCTGTTCTACAGGACAAGAATAAATTATCTGTGAATTCTTGTCCTTCGAAGTACCTTCTCTTGCCAACCCAAATGATGTAGGGTATTAGTACATTTCTGTTAATTGGTCCTGTTAAAAATAGACCCATAAAGAGACTGAGCTGAAAGAATCAATTTGCACACTCAATTGTTTGCAGTATGTTCAGACATGTCTCTCAATTTAAAGTAATGTAGAAAGAATGGAAAAATATTTGAGCTACTGGCCACCCGTGGCTAAGTTCTCTATGCGTGTGTGGTCTGCCTTGGCTTCTCATGGGCAGTTAGTAGCGCTCCTCTGAGTTCTCCCTTCCTCCCAACGCCATTTCCTTATGTTCCTGGCCATCTGTTGATATGGGCTTAAGGAACACAGTTTTTAATATAAATTAATGTTATAAGAGCCTAAGCAAAAATGCGTTATATATTCAAATGGCAAGTATAATTATTGTGAATTATCAATATTTCCTCCATTAGAGTGGTGTGCTGTGAGTTGACTGTGTCTGGATTCATGCGATAAGAATAGACTGATAACATGCTCCTGGCAATGTGTGAAGAACGGTGTTGTTTTCTAGCATGTAATTGCTTTCAATAAAGGCAACAAAAGTTAACTACTCTATAACATGTGATGCTATTAGCATATTTGTAATTTTCTTTGAAAAGAGACGCTCGTGTGATTAGGTACCTTTTGTTCTGTTAACAGCAATAATATAGATGCTATCATTCCTCTCTTAGGTTTTACTTACTATTTGCTCTTGAAGCATCAGATCACATCCTCGCTAATTATTGGCATTTTAATTTAGATTCTGTTTTACATATTTTTGTTTTCTCAATGCTGAAAATTTTAAGAATTTTAATTTAATTTTAATTATTAATCGTATTATTAAATGTTAATGTGTATGCAACTTGGATGATCTTTGTGTTATAGTTTATAGATACAACTTATTTTTCAGGATAAATGTATATTATTTTATTTTATTTAATATTCTTTAACTGATGAACTGTAATTATGTCATAATGAGGCTCAGAGTGATAGAAATATACCTGTACACAGCACTTGGTGTCTTTAGTTTATGGAATAACCTTATCACATACAATGGTGGAATCATAGGACATTTCTTTGATTTGAGACAGAGTTTTGGAAGGCAAGTCTAGCAATTTTGGAATACTTCATAGTAAGGTATAATTTAGCTTAGGAATGCCTTAGGGCTTTTTTTTTTACTCTTTCCAAAAAGACTTCCAATCACCATATTTTAAAAAATTCACTTAGACTTCCAATCACCATATTTTAACAAATTCACTTATATATCTAACCTATGAGATCAGGCAGTTTTCCTCCTGAAAAGTGATATGGTGTGCTAATAGTGACTGCCATCAATAGGTGATGATGATGATACGCACTGTAACTAATAGGCCTCAATGCTGTGTTGGTTTCCATTAGTACTGATTTTTAAATTCATTATTGCATGTTTGTGCCCATTGCTTCCTGTACCCAGTGAAAGTTTCAATGTGCATCTTGTACCTTATTAACATATATAATTACAATGCATCAATAAAAACATAAAAAGGGGGCCGGGCATGGTGGCGCACGCTTGTAATCCCCTCGCTTGGGAGACAGAGTCAGGAGGATCGCGCAGGTTCGAAGCCAGCCGAGTGCGCTGGCTTAGGAGACCCTGTTTCCAAATAAAAAAAATGTAAAAATAGGTCTGGGAGTGTAGCCCGGAGGTAGAAGGGCTTCCAGGAACCCCAGTACCAACAAAAAAACAAAAGCAAAAAAAAAAAAAAACATAAAAAAGGAAAGTTGTGATGACATGGGTCTAGGTGCAGAGTGCATGCCCATTGTGCAGAACAAAGCTAATTGACTCAGTAGTCATTGAACTCATAACCCTTGACGGTATTGGTGTGGTGCTCGAATCAATTTAAACCATTGGCCACGGGGGGCTTATATGATGATAAAGACAACTAAAATTGTCAACTATTTTATGATGCCTTTTTATAGTGGGCCCGATCTGATAGTGTTTTTTTTTTTCTGTAATAGCAGTGTTTTGAGAACACTTTCAGACTCTGGTTATCTTTAATTTGTTTATTAAAGACTTTTGAAAGTACTGTTTAAAGTTAGTACCTTCCTAGATCAAGTATAAGAATATATAATCAGTCTTGCTTTAAGTTATGTTCTAAGCTATAGCTAAATATATTTTACCTAAAGTTTAATAAGAGCGAGAGAACAGTTTACGCAAAGCCTTTGCAGCAAGGTCTTAGTATTAAATTGCTGACATTTTCACTTTGTTTCGGTAATAGTCTCCATATCCTTGTACCCTCAGAGACATCAAGCCAATTATTTATTATTATCAGCTCTTTCATATTTAATAATGTTTCCAAAGATACCATTATCAATCTCCTTGGTGGGAAGATTAAAATTTTCTTCAACGTTTATGTATTGCATAGTACTTGCTTGAGAATTATTACTAATAAATTAGTTTAATTACAGTGGACCTTAGTTAGAACCTAATAAGTAGTAGTCTGAAGAGTTTGCTCTGATCTTTATGAATTTTGCAAGTGATTATAAATGGTTAGCATTTATGTGATATATATAGCTATTCTCAGTTAATCTCTTTTAAGAGAGGTTTATGTGGAAATTGGTATATATGAGGAGGGGGAAAGTAATTGAAAGTTTTCACGGGATTTAAAAAAAATTTAATATCTTTATCTCAGACTTATTTGTGTTCTCTTAGACTAGAGGTCTAGGGGTAGGAGCAAGGAAATCGTGAGAAAAATCATTCTGTAGCCAGATGTCTATCTAGGGATTGTTTAGAGATGTTTCTCACAAATAATTGGTACCTTTTGTCAGCAGAGAAAAACTGGACTGCAGACCTTTGGGAAATTTGCTATACAGGTCTATTATCAGAACATGATTTTGTTATAGGTCATTTATTACAAGAAATCCACTTATAATAATTCATGTTATTATATTATAATAATATAATGAAGAATTCCTTCATGGTTATAAGAATTGCTATGGGCGTGTGCTGTTTAGGGTGTTAAGTTATATGACTTTCTTTTGTGAAGATCGCCTTAAGTCTCCATTCTCCATTAATTTTAACTTGAAACATCAGTGGTATCTTTGGCCAGATTCCAACACCTTTGGATTGATGTGGTCTGAATTGCAATAAATTTATGTAAAATGAATGAATTCATGAAACTCTGCCAGATTCCCTTTGGTCTGTAAATATTCTGTTGCATGTTGGTTAAAAGTACTCTATATTCATTAGCTGCGAGGCAGCTGCTACCCAGAAATGTGCATATCCTCCAGAACTTTAGATTTTTATCTTAGAATGGATAAACATAAAGAGATTGATTCACAAAGCACTTGTTACTACACGTTCTTCTGAACATTTTACATTATTTACTCTATTAATCCCCATGAAAGAAAATCTGTAAGATAGTGTTATTTTCTCCAATTATATAGAAGAGATAACTAGGCCACAGGGAGATTAAGTGACTTTCCCCAAAGTCACAAGAGGAAAAGAGAACAGAGGTTAATTTGAAATCAGTGTTCTAAATTACTATATACACTGCCAGCTTCCAGTTCCTTCACATGATGCCAGTTACAGAAATGGTAATCTATATTTATTTTCTATATTTATGAAGTATGTATAATGGGAACCACTGCCCCATTCCTCTGCTGTGTTATATTTCCTGGCACATGTAAAGCTTATCCAGAAGCTAGGGTGGCTATCACTCCGGGGGAGATAGTTCGTCTGGGCTGAAGACAAACTCTGGCTGAATTTCCAGAACATCCTTACTTCTGTATCTCAGACCTTCTGATTCTGAACAGTATCATTCAATCTTAGCATCTAAGTGCATTTATTTCAGAATTGCATCTTAAAGGTGACATTTACAGTTTGTACAGAGCATGAAACACTCTAGTAGAAATTACTGTTGTTTTAACCCTTTGTTTACTCTTAACAAAAGCCCTTTGCTATGAAAACTGCTCTATAGGATGCCTTTCAGAAATTCTTTATGAGAAAGCTAAGTCTCTTTTTGCAAATTTATATTATTATGTTAAAGGATGAGGATCCTAAGGTAGTATTACCATGTCTCTTTTTTATATATCTTTGATCATTATTCCATACCATTGATCTTTACTTAAAAAAAAAAGGGACTATTAGGTTAGGTTTTTATCCATAAACTTTATGAGACTCCCTGAAGTCCTCAGTTCATAAGCCCCCACAAATGCTGTAATTTAAGTATCTAAGTTACATGATTATGCCTATAACGTAAATATTAATGCTTTCTAAAAAAGTCTTTTGAAGTGTTGGGTTTTGAGTTCCAAGGTCATTACAAAATGCCTGCTAAGAGGTATTAGCGGTTGAAGGCATGACAGCATGTATTTTGAATGAAAGGAATCAATATGTCAGCTTATCAAAATCCTTTTTATATACTATTATGAGTAGATTGCTTTAAAAATGTATTAAAATGTATAAACCACTTAAAATATTGTAGAAAGCTTAATTTAATTATATTTTTGTCAAGTTAATTATTAAATTTAAATTGTGCTATGTCATTTTTAGTTTTTTTTTGTATGAAAAGTACCTGATGATTTAAAAGATCATTCTATTTAATGCCCATCATAGGTTTTCCCATCAAATTTTATATAATTTCACTTTTGAATTAGGGTCAGATTAGAGGATTTGCATGAAATATTTTAAATTTGAATCACAAAAATAAGGTTATAAAATTGAACTTTGATACAGTCGTGATATAAATAATGTCCATATATATTTATGTTGTACATCATGAGTAATTAAGTCCACCTGTAGTTACCTGAAATCAAGTTACTTTTGAGTCGAAAAAAATTTTTTTGCCCCCCTACCATTGAGGAAGTTAATGTTAGAATCAAGAAGATTTCCATGTAGATACAGAGTTAGGGCACTGGACTTTGTAAAACAGATGTATATAAACATCACTATTATACTTTAAAAAAAAAAACAGTTGTACTAGGGATTGAACCCAAAAGCATTCTCCCTCAGAGAAAAACTTTAGCTCTTTTAATTTTTATTTTGAAACCGGGTCTTGGCAGGTTGTTGAGAGTTTAGCTAAATTGCTGAGGCTAATGTTAAACTTGCTTGTTTCAGCCTCCCATTTACTGGGATTATAGGCCTGCACCGCCGTGTCTGGCCAGTATTGCGCTTACATCTTTAAACTTCATCATTGCAATCTTTGGAAAAGAAATGAGAATATTCCCTATTTTATTATTTATACTTGGCTAACAGAAACACAAAATTGAAGTAAAAGATGTGCTAATAATGACTGCACTCATAAGGAAATGTACCCTGAAATTGATAGAATTGTAACAACCTGTTTTTCTCATAATACACAGGTTGGCACCAGGGACACATGTAAATTAGTTACTTGTCAGTCAAAATAGACAATATTTGGATAAAATAATAACTTTCAGTGAAGACACCAGCTAGAAGTTAAATCAACCATTCAGTAGACTTAATATATTAATATGCTAAATGATGTAAGAATTTTTTGTTTGGACATTTACATTTCTCAAGAAAAGGTCAGTTATAATCTCAATTACTAAGCAATGAATAAAGTTTTTCATACTAAATTGTAATCAAAGAATAAATAACAAATTTTATTGGTATAATTATCCAAAATAGTGGGATTTATTGTGATATACTCATAAGTACATATAACATAATATGGTCATTTTAATTCCCCAGCACCTCCCCTTTCTCTGCCCTCCTTTCCTACTGGTTTTCCTTCTATTTACTGTGTGTGTGTGTGTGTGTGTGTGTGTGTGTGTGTGTGTGTGTTTGTGTGCATGCGCATGCACTCCGGCATGCATGAGAAAGAGGGAGGTTTGGGGGCGGGGAGAGAGAGTGAGCACGTGTGAGGGAGAGAGAGAGAAAGAGATGGGTTTTTGCTTGGAATTGAACTCAGGGTCATTGTACCTCCTATATACCCAGACCTTTTTTAATTTTGTTTGGAAACAGGGGTCTTGCTAGATTGTGGAGAGTCTCGCTAAGTTGCCTAGACTGGCTTCAAACCTGTGATCCTCCTATCTCATCTTCCTAAGTACTGGGATTACAGGCATGCACCATTATGCCTGGCTTCCTCTTCTATTTTCATATACTATTTTCTCTTTTTCTCTCTCTAAATTCCACATATGAGAGAAAATATATATTTTTTAAAAACATGGTACTAGGGATTTCCGAAATGTGATTCAGTCTGGCTTATTTCACTTAGCAGCTTCTTCAGTTCCATCTATTTCCTTGCAAACGACCTAAATGTATTTTTTTTAATGACTAAACTGAATAAAATACAATTGTGTACATATACCTTATTTTCTTTATTTTTTTTTCCGATGATAAATATACAGAGTGGTTCCATAACTTGGCTCTTGTGAACTGTGCTGCTGGGAACATGGGTATTCACAGGTTGCTATTGTATTCTGATTTTAATTCTTTTGGAACGATACTGAGGAGTGCTGTAGCTGTATAGCCTGGTCAAGTGGTGGTCCATCTATCCCTTGAAGACACTCCATACTGATCTCCAGAGGGACTGTACTAATTTATAATCCCAACAACAGGGGTGTGTTCCTTTTTCCTTGCATCCTTGCCAGTATTTACTATTATCTGTACTCTTCTTGTTTGCCATTCAAGCTGGAGTAAGGTGAAATCTTGATTGTAGTTTTGATTTGCATTTCTGTAATTGCTGAAGATGTTGAGCATTATTTGAAATATTTGTTACCATTTAGTTTTCTTTTGAAAAATGATTTTTAGTTCACTTGCCCACTTACTGTGTTATTTGATTTTTTTCAAGAGAGACTATATATAGATAATGAGGATAAACTTGAGGGGAGCCAGGGAGGAGATCTAAGGGTAACGGTGTAGGAAAACTTAGGTTCATTAATAGAAATACTACCATAGACTATCTGTATACATGGCATATATACCAACATCAATCTGGGTACTTCGTGTGGGAAGGGAGGGAGATGGGGGGCACCAAGGGCGTGTGCCTGTATGTCATTGTCAACATGATTTCCATTATGATGTGAGACTATGATGCACCAAGAAAAGCACAAAAAACAAAAAATAAAATTTCTCTAAAACATATCAAATAGTTTTACAAATCTTATACAGCATATCTTAAGCCCTAATTTAATGTAACTAAGCTGGAAAAATATTTCTTCAGACTATTTCTCTTGGTCATTTATATCATTCTTATCAGACTCAGATACCTGCATAATCAATACAGTGAGAAATTTTCTTTGTTTTACAAATCTTGGATCAATTAATGTTTGGATTTTGGGAGCTCTATTTCCATACATAGGTCTTAATAAGTACTGATGACCTACACAAAGACTAATTTACTATAGAAATGAGATAAGAGCATTATGCTAGCAATTTTTCAAGGTGCTATAGAGGTTGCCCTCCTTGTTGTATTCACCATTCAACAAATCTGTATTGAATTTCTATCATATGCCATGCATCATTATTTTTCAAACAATGCATATTACTCCAGTAGAACTGTGACCCACACAGCGAGTAACTGAATTCTCAGTGGCGGAAGTGGAAGTTGTTTTTCTTGTTTTGTCCTGGCAGCATCCATGTGATTTTGTACTTTGGAACATGCTTATTAACTTAGATTCAAGATAAATATATCTTCCTACTGCCTTACACAATGACCCGGGGTCCAAATTATTCCTTTTTTGTAGAGGTTGTTTAAACGTGCTTAAAACATAGTGTATTAATTAAATCATTGTATATTGTGATGGACCGTATCTTCCAGAGATTTTCTGTTTTGTTATTCTTACTGCTCTATTACTTTTTTTGGATGGGTGATGATACTGAAAATTAAACTTAGGGGCATTAAACCTCAGAGCTATAACCCCAGTCCCTTTAATTTTTTATTTTGAAACAGGATCTTGCTAAGTTGCTGAGGGTCTTCTAAGTTACCGAGACCAATTTCTGATCTATTTTATATGTCCTAGCATTGCTTCCTAAAATACAATATGGTAAAATTATTTAGAGCCAGGTGTGGTGGCGCATGCTTTTAATCCCAGCATCCGGGAGGCTGAGACAGGAAGATTGTGGTTCGTGGACAGCCTCACCTACTTAGTGAGGCCCTTTGCCACTCAGTGAGACCCTGTTTCAAAATAAAGAATAAAAAATAGAGCTGGAGGTGTAGCTCAGAGGTAGAATGCCCATGGGTTCTATTCCCAGTGCCGCAAAAGAAAAAAAATAACTTACAGTTAACAGAAAAGATATAAGCATGTACTTAAATTACTGTGGACTTCAGATCGTATTCATTGTCCTAAAGAACATAAAATATAGTAATATGATTGAGAATTACTTATGTGGAAGATTAAGTGTACTGCTTAAGGAAAATTATTTTCAAAGCATAAGAATTGGGCATTTAAAAATATTAGCTTCAGGAACAGAAGCAAATAGGACTATTGACTCTCTGGATGAAGAACAAAATAAAACCAGAGGAATTAAAATCCCTTACAGATTCGGTGATTGAGCTCAAGAGGGTACTATTTAATACATGTCTCATTTCAGCCACCAAATCAGAGAAATTTAAAGAGAATAGAGTTGGCTAAAAAAAAAAAGTGGTTAGAGGATTAAAACACTGTGATAATTACCTTTGGATATACTTCTCTATTGGTTTCAAAGGTAAGAAGTACAGTGAAGGTTGAATTATTTCAATGTTGATGCATAAAAATAAACTGTGTTGCTTCAGCATTAACCTTTGCTTTAACTCTAGGGGTTTCTTCCTCGTTTTATTTGACTGCAAAGACAACCTTTACTTTTTTCCCTCTGTATTTAACTATTTGGTCAAATGTATAGTGTACCTCTCAGTGTTTCTTTTGATTTACTCCAGGCTGAGGTCATACTGTATACTAGATGTGAATTAATTACAAATTGAATACTTTTGCTCTGTTAAAGAGAGAATTTTCTTCTTGTTTCAACTAATTCTGTGATCTAAGAAGGATCTTTATATTCTTTATGTGCCTGAGAGGCACTGAGAGTGTACTGATAAAACCCTTTTCTGATAAAAAAAATCTCATTCAGAAATAAATGGAGGTCATTTCTTTTGGATCTTCTACTAAATGGTTTATTGCACCACATTCTAAAGTCTTCTTTCTATGTCCAAATAATATTGCATACACAGGAAAGTTAAAAGGTTATTCATAGTCTTGTTCTAGAGGTTGAGACTAAATTCAGCACTTTAATTATTGCGAAATTGCCAAAATGGATTATGCATTTGTGCCAAAAATCTTTTTAAGTATTCTCCTGTGGCTGTATTATTCTTTAAGGTAGGCTACCAAGGGCCCTCTCACTCATTTTTGTGGTTCGTGTTTAAGCAACCATTTCTCTAATAACTGAGTCTTACAGAATGAATAGGATTAGGGAAGCAACTGTGATTGTTTATTATTTCTTCATCTTTTATAGCCCAGAAAACTAAGCACCAAATCTCAGTGGGTTGACTGAGCTTTCAAACTTTATCCTGGACTACTGAAGTATATTCAACTCTGATATTTTACTTTATTTCAGTTCAGCTGAGAGTTATTTTAGCATCATTATAATACCTTCATTTGTGAAAGTGTCGAGAATTGCATTTAAGAAGATAATCACTTCTCTGTATGATAATCTCTTCAAACAGCATTCTAGTGCATGCGCAAAGTGTATTGCAATTGAGATTTGCTAACCTGCATCTAAGGTAGCTTAGTTGATTTGATTAGTCAACTCCAAAGAAATTATGTTGGAGGGCCTCTGGGAAGTAGAAAAGAAAGTTTAAAATCAACTCTTTTAGACAACTGGTCTCCCTTCTATTTCTGATGTTTGTTTTTCACTCCACATTTTGAATGAGTGAAGTAGAAAAGGAAGCACATAATTTTAGTACTTACATTGTTTTGTATTCTTGAAGTTATATCATAATAGGGATTTTAAAACATATGTATACTTATGTATATGTATGAGAAAGGATGTATGGATTCACATTACTTTAGTGGTTTATGAGTGGCATATTTAAATATGTGTGGAAAAGTATGGAATGCTTATGTTTCTATCTAAAATCTCAGTCCTTTGAACATGCCTTAGACTACACTGGATCCTGGCCCCCTCAGTGATTCTTCCCTCATCCTGTGACTTTAACAAAACAAGTGAGGTTTACTCTAGCGAAAGTAGAGAGCCTAGCAATAGAGAAAGTGTGTATGCGAGGCTTCGGTGATCACTGTCTTGCTGTTTTTGTTTCTCCATCAAGCACTTTTCAGGGGCGTAGTAATAAGGGGCAAGGCTTCCAGTTTGGGTGTTCCTTTTATAAGGGTGTCCTATTGAGAGTTTAACTAGGGGCTGAGTTTGGCACCGACTCTCTTTACCGAGGAGCCTACCCCTGGGTGGGTTTATGTCCAACCAGAGTGGTGGTTCACTTTTCTTTTGTGCAGTGATGTCCTCTTGTCCTGTAGGAAGAGCTGAGGCCGGACATGCCAAAGGCAGCCCACAGCATTTGGCTGTACTGGGCTCTTCTCCTCTTGCTCACCTCAAAGTGCTGTCTGCTCTGTGATGCTCTACTCTCTCCTCTTACTCCTCTCTACCTTTCCCTTGCTAGCTGGAAGCTAACTTCATTATAGCTACTTAGTTATCTCTCTTGGTTGGGAATATGGCTAACGGTACCCTCAAGAGTTATCTTTGCTATCACCATTATGTCACTCTCACTGGAGTCTAGAACATACCTCAGCATTTTCTCTTCTTCTCAGCACCCCTTAATTCACAATGCTGTACCTTCTATTGTAGTTTTCACACCTCCTGGGCTCAACATCAATGATTATTGTCTTGAACATTCAAAGTCCAGTGTAAATAAATAAACTCACAAATGGAATCTAGAAAATACATTTTAATAATTGTGGCTTAATACTTACATAGCATTTAGGGCTCTGTGCTCTTCTTAATAGTTCTTTGAGGTTACAATTATTAGTTTCATACACAGAATTCACAGAATTCATACACAAGGAAAATAAGGCACAGAGAAGTTATATAACTAGCCCAGGGTAACACAGATAATAGTGAAATGGTAATTATAACCATGGTATTCTGTTTCATGACATTATTTTTACTGTGCTGAATTTTATGAGTTTGCTAATTGATTCCCTATCATTTTCTTTTTAACTTTTATCAACTTCTATAATAAAAATTATCACTTTTCCCCCTGCAATCCATTGACAATAAAGTAAAATAATATCATTAGCTATGAGAAGTTTTCAGTTTAATCAATGTGTTACTTTTAGAAATAAGTACATTATAAAACTCAATTTTTAAAAAACGGACGACTGGGAAACCCAGGTTATTGTATATGTACACATATATAAACAACATTTTTTCTCCATTTCTAAACTAATGAGACATTTACTTTAGCATATATTAAGTTTGGTTACTGTTTTCATATCATAAGCATTTCTTTAGGAAGAAGACATGCTACAAAATACCTGGAATACATTAGTAGAATAAAGGAAATCCTGCTCTGTAATAACCTTTTACGTTTATTTTATATCCTTATGTCCTGGAATATATATGCATATCGCCTCAGGTTTTCAAGCACATTGAGATATGTACCCTAACTATAATTTCATAATCCATGAGGTTTGAAATAGTAATTTAGAGTTAATAGATATATGCTCTACACATATGGGAACATATCCTTTTTATGCATGCTACAGCCTATTTTCTGACTAACAGTGTTAACAAGATGAACATAGGGTTTGGGATCTACTTGGCCCTATTAAACTAGGAAGATTATTGACAATAGTATTTTGATTTGTTGGTCGCCATTAAACTTCAATAGAACTGTCAAAAAGTAATTGGACAAAGAGTAGTGAAAAAGCCAAGGTAATAAAAGCACATAACAGAAAATGATTTGCCTTATCTTTCTGTGCCATCTGCCACATTTATTTGGTACTTTGGCACCTGCTCCTAATTGAAAGTGTGCTGGAAAAGAGACCTACACCAGAATTTAACCAAGAAAAATCTGATTATAGATGGTATTTGATAACAGTGAGCACATTATATCCTAGACCACCATGCTGCTTTCTCTTAAGCCGCAGGCACAGCATGGGATGGCCTGCCAATCTTCTGCGCTCCTTCTCTAAATCATAGTTTTCTTGTTCGTTTCATTTTCGGTTTTATTTGTGTTTCTGTATTATCAAGCTATCTGATTTCGGATTGCATTTTGTATATCCGTAGTGATGTATATGTGATGGTCATATCTGATTAAAGCTAAAGTCTTTAAGATGGGGGTAGTGATATGACCAATGAACACAAGCAGGATTAATAAGAGAGATTTATCAAGAAGGTTGCACAAGGGCAGAAAACAGAGATTGTCTTTGGGAATAAAAAAAGTACAGATATAGTTTCTAGTGGAAAGAATGTTGCAAAGTGTATCTTGAACATAATCTTTCCTCACAAAATTCAGGTAAGTGTGATGTTCATATCAAGGCTGCTTCCGTGGCCATATTTAAGGTATCATTCAGATATTCCTGTGCTAGTGTTATGTTACATTCTCTCCCAAGAGACTGTGTGGCATGCGAGTTAGAATAACGTTATTATGGAGGAAGCACTGGATATGCTTTATTTTTGTAAAGTGTGATTGATTCACGAATTTCAACGATAAGTTTATAAAAATAAAATTCTGTCTATTTTACTTGAGAATTGATAACATAACAATGTGACAATGTACTCTGCTTGTGGCCCACTAGAGTATTATATGCTCATGTAGAGGGAAATTACTTTCTGACAAAAGGTAATTGATGAGTAAGTATAAAAGACCAACCAACTTTGGGGCACTTTGGGAAAGAATATTATATCTTAGGCCACAATGTTCTTGATAGCTAAAGAAACTAAGATGAATAAGATATAGTATTGTCAAAGAACTTATTATTTTTCAGAATTGAGGTAGATATATAAAGTAATTACTGTAATACAATGTGCAATTATTAAACAGATATATAAAGTAACTGCTGTAATACAGCTGTAAAAGGGCATAAAATGATATTTGTGTTTTTGAACAATAATGATAGATGAAACCATAAGTTTAGAGAGAAAAATAGTATTCGATGTGGTACTTCAGGCATATTTAGACATTATTTTTTCCCAAAAAGAAGGTCATTTGAACAAAGGTAGGTATGATAAATCATCCTCTGTTGGGGAGTTAGGTCTAGAATACTTAATTGGAGAATACAGTACGAAGGGCAGAAGGAAGTGACTTGGAAACGCAAGTTGGAGTCGGTTGGTAAAAGACCTTTTTATTATGACCTAAGGGTGAACTTTAATGGATTTTTAATTAGAGGTTTGCAATGGTTTGATCAAATTGCATTTTAGGATGATCACTTTGTAGGAAAATTTCAGATTGATGAGAGAACATTTAGGAGGCTTTTCATAATAGTCTAATTGGGAGATTTTAATGATTTGAACTCAGGCAGTGACAGTGGGTGTTAAGGAGGGGGCTAAATATTTTCAAAGTGAAATTAACCATTATTAGCGACATATTAAACTTGGGGAGATGGACACAGAGAAGAAAGGGGAAAAAGATGTCTTATATGACTCCCATGCATCTCACTTATGCAGCCCTGTGGATAGTGGTGCCACGTGTGTGTGTGTGTGTGTGTGTGTGTGTGTGTGTGTGTGTGTGGCACTGGAGATTGAATCCAGGGGCATTTTACCTCACAGCTACACTCCAAACCCTACTAATTTTTATTCCTTATTTTGAAAAAGAGTCTCACTACTTTGCTGAGGGTGTCACTAACTTGCTGAGGCTGCTTTTAACCTGTCTCAGCCTCCCAAGTACTGGGATTTCAAACATACATCATTACACCTTGCAGGTGCTACTTTTTGAGATAGGGAAGGACAGTACAAAGCAAAACAAAACCAAAGCTATCTCTCTCTCTCTCTCTCTCTTTTTTTTTTGTGGTACCGGGGGTGGAACCCAGAGGCTTTCTACCTCCGGGCTATACTCTTAGCCCTATTTTATATTTTATTTGGAAACAGAGTCTCACATAGTTACTGAGAGCCTCACTAAGTAGCTGAGGCTGGCTTTGAACCTGTGCGATCCTCCTGTCTCAGCCTCCCAAAAGCTGGGATTATAAGCGTGCAGCACCATGCCCGGCTCCAAAGCTAACTTTTTAGGCACTATAAATTTGAGATGCCAGATAGTTAAGTGACCATGCGCTGTAGGCAGTTTTACTTGAAAATTGGAGCTCAGAAGAATATAACGTTGAGAGAGGGAGAGAGAGGAGGAGGGAGGAAGAGAGCGAGAGTAAGAGTGAGAGCAAGTGAGAGGGACTGGGAACCTAGAGGAAGAACCGTGAAACAAAGGCAATGAAGAAACGCTGGGATTTTATCTTTCCTTATTTTTAATTCTTCCTTTTTATGCAGCCATTGCAGTATATTTCGTGAGCATTCAGATTTGTTGTGACCTATATAGGAGTTGCTGCTGCTTCATGACGATTTCTTTTCAATCTCATCCCTCTTTAAGGATATAGTTATAATAAACCAAAAGCCTAATGCTGAAATATGGCAAGTATATGGACATGGGAATATAATGTCAACAAATGTCAATATTTCCTCTTTTATTCATATTACTTGAATGGAAAATTCTTAGGTTAACTTTTGCAAATATCATTTTCTCTTCTATGGGGTCTTCTTTATACTTGATGCATTTATACACATACTATGATAATATACAATATGGAGAGAGATTTAAAATACATGGGCAAAGCAAATGGCACAGAGAAGCAACCAAATGCAAGCTATGTGGTGCCTCAAAAACTAAGAATGTGTATTAGGAAGAAAAGAGAAGCTCGTTTAGTCATGTCTTAGATTATCGCTAAGAAGTCAGACGAAAACAGCAGAAAGCGTTCAGATTTGGCATGATGGAGAATGTTAGTGATCGCAACATGTGCATTTTCTGAAAGTTAGTGTATATGAAAGTGTAATATGATCGGCGATCCCAGAGACCAGAGCGCCTAGAGGTCGGTCCTTTAGGGAAGGTTTCTTGCAGGGGAGGTTGGCCGCGGGGAACTTTGTATATCAGAGAGAGCAAGGGAGGGGTAGTGCCTGGTCCTGGGAACAGCTGGACTCAGTTGCTCACGGGCCGTGAGGACTGGCCTCGGTGGTCAGGGTTGGAATATTAGCCCGTTGTGACTTTCTTCTTAGTTTTGGTAACTGCTCCTTAGACTGGGTCGGGCTGCCCTGCTTTATCACGGCACAGCCGTGCTTGTGAGACACACTTGGCTGTAGTTGTAAAACCCACCAGGGCCCCGTGTACCCTCTGACCTAACAGAAAGTAGATTGCCATTTTTTGTAGCTTACAATCATTGACTGTATCTGACAACGCCAGGCGTTGAAATGATGCAAAAAAAATGTATAAAGTTTGGTAGGAGAAAGAATGAACTATGAATCCTACTGAGAGTGAAACCCAGCTGGAAATGGAGCCAGTAGGAAAGCATATGATCTGGAACTCATGGACCCACCTGGGAGGTAAAGAAATATAAAGGACAATATTCCTTACTTGAATCCTCAATGGATATTTTCATGAATATTTATATGAAATAAAATAGGGTCCAATTCACCACTGAAAATCAGCAAGCTTTATTAATTAAAACCTTTCCCATCAATACACATATATATTACGTTGGCAAAGGAAAATAATTGACACTTGAGTGAAATGTGTCAGCTTTCTCAAAAATATTTATTTCAGTACATGTTAATATCTGTTAAGGCATATAATACTTGAAGAATATGGTTTCTGAGTCTAAGGTACTAGTTAAAACATGCAAAATCAGGCATCTATGTAAAATTCAAACCTAAGAAAGAGGCTGGGAGGTCTATCTCAGTGGTATGGCACTTAATTAGGCTTAAAAACAGCACACCATAAGCACACTGTTACCTTGTTTCCACTGTGTCTTACATTTCTATGAAGTACTGCATTACATTATATGCTTATTTATGTTTAGAATTTACCTACAGATAAAATACCGTCAAATAGGTGAGAATCTATGAAATTAAAAGTAATTTTTCTGGAAGTTAATTCTCTAGTAAAAGTCCCAGCCTCAGACTACTTCATCCGCAGTGGAGTAGAATGGTTGTGTATGAGGAAGTAACCATATTTGACTTGAATTATTTTTGTCACATAGGTTTTGATACTAGTAAAGGAGCATTGGATATGATTGACCTTATTAATTTTAATTTTATACAATTTAATAAAAGTTATGTTACTGATTTTACAGAATGAAACCTTTATTCATTTATACGTCTGATACATGACCTTGTAAAATGTCAAAATTGCTATTGTATGTTTTTGAAAAATACTTAATGATTTGTGCTTGTTGCATTTAAACTCTTTATTGAAGGTCAAAGATTCTATTAGGGCATTTTTGTCAGTAAAATGTTGACAGAAATGAACTAGGTGGTTGAATTCTCACTGACAATACTGTCACATTTGTTAAGAAATTGTCAAATGATAAGGCCAGATTTTGCTCATTATTTTTCTTAGTAACCACTAGTTCATTAAATATTGCCTTAATTAGAGTATGTGTTGTGTGTAAACCTAGGTCAGAGCCACAGTTCTTATTTAGCAGATATTTACTTTAAATTGCTATCGTCCTATCATCCTAAATGACTGTGTCTATGCCTTGAATTTCGGATGAGATGGAATCGTGATAATCCAGAAGCATTAGCCTTGTGTTGACTTCGATGTGATTCCTGTATTCACTGCTGAATTTAGACATCTGCATTTTGATCTACAAAGTCACACTCCAATCTGGTAAAACCGTAAAACAAAGGCAATGAAGAAACGCTGGGATTTTATCTTTCCTTATTTTTAATTCTTCCTTTTTATGCAGCCATTGCAGTATATTTCGTGAGCATTCAGATTTGTTATGACCTATATAGGAGTTGCTGCTGTTTCATGACGATTTTTTTTCAATCTCATCCCTCTTTAAGGATATAGTTATAATAAACCAAAAGCCTAATGCTGAAATATGGCAAGTATATGGACATGGGAATATAATGTCAACAAATGTCAATATTTCCTCTTTTATTCATATTACTTGAATGGAAAATTCTTAGGTTAACTTTTGCAAATATCATTTTCTCTTCTATGGGGTCTTTATACTTGATGCATTTATACACATACTATGATAATATACAATATGGAGAGAGATTTAAAATACATGGATGTGTGGAGTTGCTATGCTTCTCATGTCTGGGGTAGTAGATATGTAGTGTGAAATCACCCCTAAGAATGTGTTTGCTGCAGTGTGTTAGAAAGGCTAGGTGGTTTGTATACCACCATATTTCTCCATACATACTGTCTTATCATATGAATGACCTTTTAACTTATTTTTCTCAGTCACATTTTGCAAATTGATGTATATCCTATGACTCTACAGTACCTTGGGTTTTTCCAAAGCTCTTCATTGAAAGTATTCAATCCCATTAACCTTTGCATGACATATAGGAATCATGAGACGCTTTGGTTACTGATGATTATTGATGTGTCTAGGAGTCTTAAAGCTCAAGATACAACTGTTCTTCAGTTTATGAATGTATGTGAGTTTCATGGGTCTCCCGAAGACCTTGAGACATCATTGCTCTTTCCCTGTGCAGGGCTCGTTCACACCCCCACCTAGATAGTCATCTTCATTTTGTTAACAGTCTTCAATGTCGTAGCTACTTTGTTGGATTTTTACAATTCAGCTGATGATTCTGATCGTTTTTGATTATATTAAATGTCATGCCTTTAATATTCCTCTGAAAAGATATTTCGGTGGCTAGCATAAGCACTGAAGGTGATATGGTGAATTTATGCTGAAATGTCTTAAGGTAGACACACCAACTATCTTTTGTGTAATTCATGCTTTTATTACAAATGACATTGTCCACCTATGTAGTTTTTATAAGATTAAATTGTGGGAAGCTCTATTTGTAGTCAAATGACAACATTTTACAAAAGAAGCAAATGCTTTCTCTTTAAAGGGCATCCTCAGCTTCAACGTCAAGTGATTTTAGTTGTATATTTTGCTAGTATAGAAAGGTATTAATACTCTAAAGAAATATATAGGGTCTCCCTCGGTAAAATAGAAATTAATAAATATTAACCTTTCATTTTTGTGACATTTCTGTTTAGAGGTTGTTCATGTTTCTTAGCACAAAAGGAGGAGGGGAAATGCTTGAAATCTATTTCAAAAGCCTGTTTTCTGTCATAGTTTACTGAATAGCAGTTTTATTTGGGGAAAATAAGCCAGTTGCTTAGAACCAGTTCTTTTTCTTTTTTTTCTTTTTTTGTGGTACTGGGGATGGAACCTAGGGGCATTCTACCTCCAAACGACATCCTCAGACTTATTTTTTATTTATTATTATTATTATTATTATTATTGTTATTATTATTATTATTTGGTGGTATTGGGGATGGAACCCAGAGGCTTTCTACCTCCGGGCTATACTCCCAGACCTATTTTATATTTTATTTGGAAACAGGATCTCACTAACTTGCTGAGAGCCTCACTCAGTAGCCGAGACTGGCTTTGAACCTGCAATATCCTCCTGTCTCAGCCTCCCAAGTATTTGGATTACAAGCATGTGCCACCATGCCCAGCTTTTTTCTTTATTTTGAAATAGGATCTCAATTGTGATGCAAAGGGCCTCACTTAAGTAGCTGAGACTATCTGAGTACCTCAATCTTTCTGTCTCAGCCTCCCAAATGCTGGGACAAGTGTGCACCACCATGCCTGGCTCGAACCGACTCATTTTAATGAGTTCCTATAATCTTATTTCTGTGTGGGTAGAAAAATGATAATGCTCACTTTATGAAGGACACAATCATTTTCAGTTTGAAAAACTAGGTTCATTTAATATTTAGTAATGGCTATTGCTGTTGTTGAGTGAAATCAACCATATTAGTTTCTAAAAGTATGTGATGCTAAACATGGAAGCCAAATTAACACATTTTTCTGCAATAAGGTACGTCTTTATGGTAGAATCAACTCTAGTTAACTTCACTCGCTCTATTTTCACTTTATTCTCATCTGCCAGGAGTCATGATAAAGAGTTATAGAGACAGGATTTGGGAAACAGTTTCTGCACCCGGCACCCTGGGTTTAAAAACCACTTACTTGCCGGGTGTGGTGACACAAGATTGTAATCCCAGCATTCAGGAGGCTGAGACAGGAGGATCATGGTTTGTGGACAGCCTCAGCTACTTAGTGAGGCCCTTTGCAACTCAGTGAGACCCGGTTTCAAAATAAAGAATAAAAAAAATAGGGCTAAGGGTATAGCTCAGAGGGGAATGCCCCTGGGTTCCATTCCAGTACTGAAAATACACACACACACACACACACACACACACACACACACACCCTAAATGATGCAATCCAGGCTAAAATACTAATCTCAACCTCTTTGTCACTAAAATGGAAATAATAATAATAATGATATATTATCATGACAGTTGAGTTAATATATGCTGTTGAAAATAGTACCCACCACACGGTAGACGTGGTAGTTGTGATCTTTTCATCACTACCAGTAGTGTTCAGGTATTAGAGCAGCAGATTTGTCATCTGTTTTCTGGGACTGGGATCAACACATTCGACAGCTTTGATATTATTACTATCTGCCCCACTTTCCTTTAGAATTCATGAACTGGCTTAAACTTTGTATAGCAGTCTTATTTTGGAGATGAAGAAACTATAGCCAGAGATATATCTGTTTATGTTTACAAAGCTCATTAATTAAATGTCCAGTTTTGGATATACCCCTTCAGTCGGCTTGTTTTCAGGGCTTCAGTAGGTCTGTTCTTCTCCCAATTTTTGAATAATGAGTTCCTTCGGGGTAAGGGTCATATAGTAAATGTATTAAATGTTAGTAGATATATCTAATTTTTTTGTTTTTCTAGGGTGGGAGAGTAAACTCTGAAATGTGCTGTATAAAATTATCTTTCTTTTGATATTTCTTATCAACCTGGACATATGTGTGATAAAAATACCTTTGTAAAGGGAGCAGTATAAGGTTAATGACAAAAGAAGAGATCAGTGGTAGCAAGGTAATTCCGAAATTGTCTACCTTCAAAGTAGAGGTCTGACAACTCTTGCAATTGAAAAATTTTCAACTTCACTGAACAGAGATGGCTAAAAGTTTCAAGAGTCATTTAATCAGGAATCTTTTAGACAACTATAATTAACTCATATATTTTGAGTCTTATTTTAGTGATTCAGGTTTCCAGAGGCAGGTGTTTGTATAAGACATTAAAATGTATATGTACTTTATGATTTTATAAAATTATATATACATCAACTGTGATATTCAGTACCAGTGGGTACTAAAAAGTATGAGAATAAAAGCAGTACTTCCTCAGTTGTTCCTACTGTTACCTGTGATTTTTATCTACCAGTTTATCATTGAACCAGTATTCCTTTGAAACTCAGTGTTTAGTGTGTGTGAACTACACTCTTCCTTCAACCAGGTCTATTTGGGTGTTCATTTATACATATGAATTACCTTGTCTCTTCATGTGCCTATCACAAACTATATCCCCAAATGAAATATCTGTTACCTCTGAATCACCTAATCATGGTACTTATCTCCTTTATAATCTTGTTTACTTCTTCTAATTATTCCTGATATCAGCTCTGAGAATACCAAAGAGAGTTAACTAGGCCTTAGTGGAGCCTTTCATTTTCTTAATATACCTTCAATTAACATGTGCATTCGGCTTTCTAAATGCCCTTGAGTTACTTTTAAATGTTCTCTTTTGTGTTCTTAACTTGATTCTAGCTTCTAAAGTGTAAGAAACAGGTTATCTATTTGTTTTGTTCCCTTCAGGACACAAGAGGATGTTTAGTTTAAGTTATTTCCTGACTAACTTCTTTAGTGCAGAAAGTCTCCAAGTATATGAATTTATTTTCAAGTTAGCTTACATAATACAAAACTGGGTAAATGAGTCTGAGAGATTCATAATCCCTTAATTCTCCAAGTCAAATATATTTATTATTAGTATTGCATGTATTAATAGTGAACTATCCCTTTCTGTATTCTTTACTTCTTACTCTGAATCGTGGAAAATGAGCCTAAAAACTTTTTTCAGGCTAGGCGTGGTGGCACACGCGTGTAATCCCAGTATTCGGGAGCCTGAGAGCGGAGGATTGTGGTTTGTGGACAGCCTCAGCTACTTAGGCCCTTCGCAACTCAGTGAGACCCTGTTTCAAAAAATAAGAAGACTAAGAAATAGGGCTTTGGGTGTAGCTCAGAGGTACAAATGCCCTGGGTTCCATCCCCAGTGCTGCAGACAAACAAAAGAAAAAATATCCAATGAAGAGTGTACCTGTTGTTTTGAATTTTCAAATGGCTGTATATGACAAAGTTAGTCTTACTTAGCAACGAATTTACATGACTCTGCAGTTGGGTGAATGCAATTTTCCAAATTTGGTTCACTATTTTATGCCACTTTATTTTTTCTTGAAATTAGAATTAATATTCCAAGAAGAGAGAGATGCTTAATACATAGATATAATTAACTTTTCTGTAAAAAGTAAAACCAGTAAAAACATCAGTGAACAAATGCTGTCATGGTAATTCAAATTGTTAATCCATGAATACGTATTAGTCTCACTGGCTGAAAGTCTGTTGTCAGTCAGTAGGTCAGATCTAATCCATGTATCTATAGTCTTAACTATTCATTTGCACATTGGCTTAACTCTGTGTATTTAAGCATTCCATGTTTTTATATATCTAAGCTTGAGTACATTATTAAAAGTTGTATTCATCGTCTTTACTGCCTAATGAAGAAAAGTGGTAATTTGTGATGGATACATACACATTTTCATCTGTGTCTTGTATACCACTCTTGTAGACTGTAACAAGTGTAAACAAAATATCTGAGTTCAAATCCTTAATTTAATTTATACTTCTTAGGACAACAAATGTTAATAAAGCAAGAGGTAAAAGTGACATATCCCTAACACAAGGCCATATTGATTTCATAGAAGGTTTTACTTGTTAATTATTGGGCCAATATCTAAGTATACTCACCTTTTTCTTGTTATAATTTACTGTTTCATTTTATTACTTTTCAATATATTATTAATGATGAGATTGGACAGGAATATAATCTTTTCTTAAGAATTTTAAGTTTTATTTGATCTTTACTTCAGAATTACCAAAAAGTAGAAAAGGGGAATGGCAGAAAGTGATTTCATTTCAAGGGAAAGTGTTACATGAAACTTTAGGGCATTATTTTTATTGTTACAAAATAAACTTAGTACAAGTAGAATTTGTTATATTCCAGTCCAATAGCACTGTAGTAAGCCTTTTTTAGCACCATAGTATAACATTCAATTCTGTACCATTTTAATCGTCAAATACAAACCACACCCTGTTTTTGTCTTCACCTTTGTTTACTATTTTCTTGCCTGCTTTATTTCTCATTCCTTCTCTCTCTACTTCTTCTACCTTTCCTCGGTTCTTTTACACACATATGTACTCTTTAAAGCCTCAGAACTACAACCTGTACCCAAGGCAGAAACGATATAAATCTTTATTTCTTTTAAAAAATATATCACCATATATTATAATTTATGACCTTTCTGGAATTTTCAAATAGTTCCGCTCTGTAAACAAGACAAGGAGCAAAATCTGAATTATTTGCCTTAATTACAAATATCTGCCTACATGTTCACTTTCATGCTATCCTTTCAAACTCAAATAACTCATGCATATATGTATTGCTGCAAATATATCTTTCTCCATAATAATTGTAGTAGTCACAACGGTTCATAAATGCTAACCACAAAGCGTAGTTACGTTATAATCCTTCAAACTTTTAACAAGTATATATCATTTAGCCCTTGCTTGCTACGCTTAGTCATCAGTCATTCATCCAAATAAACTGTTTTTGAGCATCTGCCATATGTTCTGCCCTGTTTGGAATAAAATGGAAGAGTTCGCAATGTAGTTAGAGATGTGCGTGTATAGCTGACCAGATGAATCATAAGCTGGTGCCATTGTTACTCTAGTTGAAGTGTGGAAAACTGCCCTGGGAAACTTGACTTTGCCTGAGATAGTTGAGAAGGTCTCACATTGGAAGCAAATTTGTTTCTGAGACTGAGGAGTGTTTTGCCAGATAGAGAAGGCAGTACAGGTTATTATTTTGGGGGGTTGGTATTATAACATTTGTTAAAATAATGCTATAGGCTAATAGAAATAGCAAAGAACCAAAGAATTAAAATGCAAGCCATGTAAAATCCCAACTAAACCCCAAAAGTGTCTAATGTATTAATTCATCAGCTAACTAGAAGCCCAAGAAAGACAAGACACCTGATATAATAAAATACTGCAAAGCAGTTGGCAATATTCAGTTAGCAAATTGTGGATTTTGTATTCTATCCTTTTCTCAATCAAGAAAATTTCTTTTTGACTGTTATGTAACACACATAAATCAAGATAGAAAAATACATTATGTACTTGGGGATGAAACCCAGGGACAGTCTACCTCAGAGTGACACCGCCAGCCCTATTTCTTATTCTTTCTTTAGAAACAGGGTCTCACTGAGTTGCAGACGGCCTCACTATGTAGCCGAGGCTGGCCGCGAACCGCGATCCTCCGGTCTCAGCCTCCCGAATGCTGGGATTACAAGTGTGCGCCACCACGTCCTGCTCAGTACAGGTTATTTACGGTAGAAGAATTGACAGATGTTTATGAAGCATATGAGAAGGATACTATAAAGCTGAATGTGATGATTCTCGCTCAGAAGGATCATCTGTTGCAGCATAGGGAAGATGGACATAAAATAGAAAATCAGTACTCATTTTGAGTAGTATTGATACGGGTTAGGATTCAGCGGGAGCACATGGAGAAATTCTTAATGGTGCCTCATCAGGGAAAATATTCTAGGAGAGGTAACGGTGCTGAATGAAGTATAGTTGCTGAGGTGAATGACTTCAGCAGTAACAAGAACAATAGTCACTGACATTTATTGTAATGCTACTCGGTATTAGCTACTGTGCCCAACACTGAACATCCATTCTTCCATTTAATCTTCACAACCTTTTGAAGCAAATGCTAGTATTGAAGCCTAATTTGGGAAAAGGTATTTGAAGCTCCAGATGGTTAAGTGACTCCCATAAGATCTCACGGAAATGACAGCACTGGGCGCTGAGCCCAGTCAGTCTGATTCTGGATCGTTTGTCCACATGTAAATTCCATCCTCTATAGTACAGTGGAAAAGGAAAAACTACAAATATTAATATCATCAACCACTTCTCCTTGAAGATTTCATAAGTTTGTGCTTATAAATTGACAAGTCAGAAAATGGTTGTATAATAAAATGGTATGCACTAAGTTGGTGCTTTTTTATTTTTACTTGTATATGTGTGTGTTGTGTGGTACTAGAGGTTGAACCCAAAGGAATTCTATCTCTGGGCTACATCCTGCACACTATTTTAGTTTTTTAACAGGGTTTCACTAATTTGAGGATGATGTCATTAAGTTGCTGAAGCTGGCTGCAAACCTGTGATCCTCCTCTCTCACCCTCACAAGTACTAGAATTACAAATGTGTGCTACTCTGCTCGGCTAGCTGGGGATATTTTTGAGGTTCTAGAGAGAGCTCTATAATTGCGAGGAAACCTCTGGATTTGGTACAAAAGTATGGGCTTAAGCCCCATTTTTGTATGCAGTTCTCAAAATGTTATCTGGCTGCTTTGAAGTTCAGGGCTCTGTAAATTGAATTTAATAATAAGTGCCTTACAGTGCTGTTATTAATAAAAATAAGATAAACCAAATAGGGTAGAGAAAGCACCAAGTGACTGTTGAGTCTAAAATCGTTGTTTATTTATTTATGGGAAGTGAGAATTGAACCCAGGGCTAAACCCCAGCCCTATTTTATTTTTATTTTGAAACAGAGTCTTGCTTAGTTGATGAGACTCTCACTACTTGTTGAAACTGTCCTCAAATATGCATCCTCTTGTCTCAGTATCGCAGCCAAGTACTAGAATTACAGGAATGCCCCGCCATGCCCGGCGAACGTAATATCGAAGTGCTGTGAGTCAACGTGATATTGAATGGAAGAATATGACCTCTGCAGCTGGACAGACCTTACTGTATGCAGAGCCTTAGAAATCTGGGGTCAGAGATTTCTCAGCTACAAAATAGGAATGATGCCATCAGCTTTTGGGGGTTGAATGTGTATTTCCTTATACACATCCTCTAGTTGTTCACGTTAAGGATCGAAGAAGTAACCTTAGACTGGGGAGGATGAGTAAGATTTCACTGCAGCAATGCGGTTTGAAATAACAGGGTGATGTCTTCTGAGGCCTCTCTTGGAAACCACCTAAAATTTGTTAACCAAGTTGCTGAGTTGAGCTTTACCTTGGTCTGTTGGATGGGCATCTTTACAGAGAAAAAGAGGCCGCCATGGACTAAACAAAGAGAAAAGCCTAAGGGACTTGAGCAGTAACTCTTCCCACACCCCTTCTTCCTTCATGTGTTCATTGAGCAGAAAATAGTCATAAAGTAGAGGGGGTGGACAGCTGTTCTGTTCTTGCTTGTCAGTTTTCAGTTGGAGAGAAATGCACAGAGAGAATACCAGGAGAGGCTCATGGTCCCAGGCTGCTGTCACTTAATAGTTTCTGTGTCTGCTTTTTATAGGTATTTTGTCTTCTCCCTTGCTGTCAGCTGTCACTTCCCATGGTTGTCACTGTGCCTGCCATAACTCAGTAGTTGGGGCCCACGTGCTAGCATTAAAGAAATTAGAGGCTGTAACACCCTTGTCTCTAAGTTCTGAATTAGCTTGGAAGCCTGAATCAGTAGGCTAGCACCACAGGCAAAAAAGAATGAGTGAGAAAGAGACTCGGCTGATTTGCATCGAGAGATGGAATATGCAGACAAAAAGATTAAGAAAAGTAAGCTGGGCTTTCAGTCCCAGTGTTTGAGAGGCCGAGACAGGAGGGTCACAGGTTCATGGCCAGAACCAGCAACTTAGTGAGGCCCTCTGCCACTTAGGCCCTGTTTCAAAATAAAAGAATAAAGTAGGGCTGGATGGAGGTAGCTTGAAGGTAGAATGCGCTGCCTGGGTTCAGACCCCAGTATCAATAAAAATAAAAACAGAGCTGGGCGTGGTGGCGCACGCTTGTCATCCCAGCATTCAGGAGGCTGAGACCTGGAGGATCGCGGTTCGCCGACAACCTCAGCTACTTAGTGAGGCCCTCCGTAATTTAGTGAGACCCGGTTTCAAAATAAAGAATAAAAAATAGGGCAGGGGCTGTGGCTTGGAGGTAGAATGCTCCTGGGTCCCATCCCATGACCTGCAAAAAATAAATAAATAAAAATAAATACAAAATAAAGCATAAAACCCTACTAAACAAAGAATAAGCAAAGTAGTATTAAGAAACCTTTGGATTAAGATTATTCTAAACTTTGTTTCTGTGCTTGGCTGTAAAATTCTTTTGTAATACCTGTTTTTCAGTATTTTGATGAATACTTACTGTGCAGAGTTAATTTGTGTGCATGGATATCAATGTTAATTATTTTCTAGAATTTTCTATTTTATTCTTAGTTCATTCATACATGAGAAATACATGAAAATAGCTATGACATTCAGCCATGTGATAATTGAAAGATCCATAACGGTTTTTAGCTCCCAAATAGTTCCAACCAATAATTCTCCCATGGCTTTTATATGTCACTTGCTATATTGGCTGCTGAGAAAACGACAGAACACAAGACCCAGAAGCCACTCACAAGTCCAGAGAGATCCCAGACAGTTAAGTATTACATTGAGATTCTTTTAGTCTTAAAAGATTCCCCGAACAACTACTCTAAGGGTCTAATTCTCTTTATCGTTCAAAGATGAATTTAGTCTTAGAGAATCTAAGTATATAATTGCCTAATCATACAATAAAGAATTATTAGTCTGACTTCTCCACCTCACATAAAGATGCCAATGTCCAGTCCTTATCTTACTATCAGAATACTTAAACTTAATTTAGTTACAATGATGCCTTTTTATTTTCCTTTTACCTATGATATTTCCCAAGTATTATTTTGAAAAGCCAGATTGCTTACTTGAAAAATACAAAAGGCATCTTGCCTTTGTCTTGAGTGAGTACTCTAATGATTCTCTCAAGAAAACACAGAGACTAGAGAAGCTTTGTTATACGTCAAGCATAAGATCTGAAATTTTATGTATATCATAATTTTTCTTTATTAATTTTTAATGTGCACTGTAGTCATCCATCTTACTGGAGTACAAGATGGCAGAGGCATACATGCACACATCACCCAACTAGTCCTTCCCCAATTCCCGCCCCATTCCTTTCCCCCTCCCTTCTTCTCATGTTTGATATTTTTGTGAATGTACATCAGGTAGATTCTTTTCGTTTTTCCCATATTTACTTTCATGAAACAGTGGTATGTGTACTTATTTATGAGTTAAGGCAACTAAATAAAGGTGTGGCAAGACAAACTTTTTAAGATTGTTAGGAAAGAGGAACAAGAAATACACGATGGAACAGTAAGAAGTAACCATGTTTGATCGCGAAAGAAAGAAAAAGAGGTAGAAAAGTGAGGATGGCGACCAGTATTTAAGGTTAAGTAGCACTCCAGGAAGAAAGAGAATGGAAAAGAATTCAGGGAGAATTTACGGCCCAAACTAGCACTTTCAGTCGAGTGGAGTATCTGAGAACCAGTTGTTGGAGTTTAAAAGAGAGCAATTTGTTTCTTGGCTTTGTTCCTTTGAGTTATTTTACTTTCTCTTTATAAAATTCACTTCTATTTTTGTTTTAGATTTCAGGAGTTCTTACTTTTTCAGTTTACTTTTCTTCGCCTCTATGTCTCTCCATACTTAGTTTTGACTCTTTCTCATGAAAGATCATAATTTTGCCTTTTTTATAATCCCTTCATAAATCCTGCACATGAGCCTTTATGACACCTTGAGCCAGCTCAATTTCTGAGCTTCTCCTCTTCTGAGACTAGGTAGAGGCATTTGTCAGTTCAAAACTTCTTGCAAGAGACCATCAACTTTGTGCACAGTGGTTAGGAGATTCTGAAGCTCCATTGAGCGCTTAAAGGCAAAGTCCTCTTTGCTTGGAACCTGTACTGCCACTTACTAGCTAAGGGACCTTGGGCTGGTTACCCAGTACCTTCACTTTACAATTTCCTCATCTGTAAACTCTGCAGGATAATGACATTACTCTTATGATAAATTAATAATTTATTCAAATACATTGTAATGTTCATGAGGGCTAAAATCATGAAAATATTTAGAGTAGTGGCCTGTTCCCATAGTGGTAAATGTTGTATGAATGTTGGAAGCCACTGTTTTCTTGTTATTTTCATTCAGGTTTATTTATATGTAGACTTGAAGAATAAGTGTGAGTTATTAATATATTCTGATTTTATTTTATTTTATTTATTTTTTTGGTGGTACTGGGGTTCCTGGAAGCCCTTCTACCTCCGGGCTACACTCCCAGACCTATTTCTACATTTTTATTTGGAAACAGGGTCTCCTAAGCCAGCGCGCGCGGCTGGCTTCGAACCTGCGCGATCCTCCTGTCTCTGCCTCCCAAGCGCGGGGATTACAAGCGTGCGCCACCACGCCCGGCATTATATTCTGATTTTATAACAAATTTATTTAATATTTGTTTTATTGGAGAAAGAGATTCTCAGTGTAATTGATTTTATTTCTAAAATAAGATATTTAAAGCCAGGTGTGGTGGTTCATGCCTGTAATCCCAGGAATTGGGAGTTTGAGACAGGAGGATTGCAGGTTCCAGGACATCTCAGCAACTTAGTGAGACTCTCCAGTAACCTAGCCAGACACTCTTTCAAAATAAAAAAGTAGATAAAATAGGAATGGGCATGTAGCTAGGAGGTAGACTGCCCCAGGTTCAATCTCTAGTATCTAGTATCAAAACAAACAAACAAACAAACAAACAATCTGTTTAGTTCAGTCTCATTGAAGATGGAATTGCAATTTTGTTAACATATTTTAGGGATAATGGTGATAAGTAGCACATTTACTTATTATGAAATAATTTCATGAAAATTGCATAGAAATATAAATTAGGCTATGCATATTTTCATTGAGCCATCATACTATAGCTAGCTTCAAATAGTCTAATATCAACTGCTATATGTAACGCAATTAGCATTTTTAACAAAGAACATTTTTCTTGGTGCACTGTAGTCATCCATCTAAATGGAGTACAAGATGGCGGAGGCACACATGCACACATCACCCAATTAGCCCTTCCCCAATTCCCACCCCATTCCCTCCACCTCCCTCCTTCTCATGCTTGGCTTAGTGATTGACCTTGGTATGTTTGTGACCGCATATCATGGGCGTTAGGGCATTTCCCTCTTCCCCCTCCCACCCCCCTCATTAGATCACCTTATTTGCTCCTCTGCTTTCTCCTCCTTCGTCTATAGTTCTTTTCTTCCTACGATCCTTTTTCTTCCTAGCTTCTATTTTTTAAAAACATTATTTGGTAACATGTCATTTCATATCATGTAAATGCTTTGCCTTCCATAATTCTACTACTGTTCAATTTTGGGGAACCATTTTGATTTTTATAGGTGTTCAATATAAAATGATTAAGTTGAGCGATTTCCAATCTGTATTCATTCTTTGCTCTCTAAGTGACCTGGCTTCTGACAAGAATTTCAAGCTTCTTCCAGTTCCATCTCATATGTTGATCGTTTTTCAAATGTAGTTTTTCACATTTTATTATTTATTAACGATTCGCATGAAATGCATAGCTTTATATAAGTTTTGTGCATTGGGGGGCTCTTCAACACATCTTCCTCAGTTTAAACATAAACTTCCTCAAGATCTCTCTTAAGAAACTTCTTTAAATAGTTGGTAGCAGATATGTGTGTGAGAAAACTAATAGCTTGTGCCCAGAACACACTTACTTTGTATTACACTAAAACTTTATATTGATCAATTCCTATATGCTTTCTTTAGTTCATAACAATTATACCTAAATAGTTTTGATGCTAGGAATGTGTTATAAAGCTACTCAGTCTTTTGAGTGAGAAGTTAAATGATTATGTCAGGATTTATAATTAACTGTGTATAATAAAGAGTATATTATCCTTTGACTGGAATTCTGGTTTAAAAAGGTATATCTTGAGCCCAGCATGGTGGCGCACGCTTGTAATCCCAGTACTTGGGAGGCTAAGACAGGAGGATCGTGCAGGTTCGAAGCCAGCCTCAGCTACTTAGTGAGGCTATCAGCAACTTAGTGAGATCCTGTTTCCAAATAAAATGTAAAATAGCTCTGGGTGTATAGCCCGGAGGTAGAAAGCTTCTGGGTTCCACCCCTAGTACCACCAAAAAAAAATTTATAAAGGTATATCTTATAATTTTCTTTTGGATTACACACCAAATATATAATCAACATTTATCTTCTCATTAAATGAACCCATCAGTTCACATAAAATTGATGCTGGGATTTGCTGAAGGTTAAGTTTTGCCATTTGTCTTGGAGAATAGATCACTTCGCCTATGATCATGCTCAGACAATTTGGTAGGAAGCAAAAACTTACTTGGAAATATAAAAAAAATATTAGAATGTTGAATTTCAGTGTCATAAGGGAAAAATCAAAGAAAATTAGGAGAAAAAATCGTATTTCTTTATACCCAGAGAGGCTCTAATATTTAGTGTAGGTTCTTCATCCTTACTGTGCAAAGAATTGCTCATGGTCCCCTCTGTGCAGGCCTATTTCCCCAGATCAGGATATGGAATGCTTTCCTTTTTTTTTTTTTACTGGCCTTAGCTCCTTCTGTAGCTCTTCGAGGTTTTATAAGCAGGAGATGATGTAGTAGTTGTGGTGGGAACTTGATTCTCATCTAGCCTTGCCGGTTCCTGTTAAATATGACTTTTTAAAATTCTTGACTCAGATGGCAGTGGGGTCTGTCACAGGCTCCCATTGTGAAGCTGGGAGCGAAGGAGTTCCTTTTTTTTAAAACAACTTTCTTGAAGGTACACGAAGGAAATTACAAGGACTTTTTGGGTACATTTATTGGAACATGCTCATTTTGCATTTGTCAAACATAATTACCAGAAATCATTAACCCTGTGCTTTCTCTTGATACAAACTTGCTAATCACTAAAGCTTTTTAATTTGGACCTTTGCAGAAAGGATTGTAAATAGGTACCATTAGCCCTTTAATTTCCCTTTATGAATATCACTTACTAGACAGGAGGAGTTCAGCATTTTTATCTTTCTTTCCCTTTTGATGATGGTTAGGGAAGAACACTCATTTTTCAAAGAATATAAATAGTATATTAAGTCGAAGGTCATAAATGCTGTAAAACTTTGATGAAGCACCCCGCAATAACATGAATTCACACTTAATTTGAATGGGGAGGGTTTGGAAGTGACTCTCAGGATGATTTTGGACCGTCTTAGTTCGTTTTACAATCGTATATAGTCATTGTAAGTTCTACTCTTGTTTTAATGCTTTTATGAGACAGTACAGATAAATTGAAATATATGGTTTTTAATTAAGCTCATGATAACACAACCCTTCATTTTATGTAATTTAATTTTTTCACCCCACCTGTGAGCTTTTGGGGCAGCTTGATGGTAGTTAGAGACGCAAGTAATGCCCAGTAATGGCTTCCCTTAGCACTTTTCAAGTATTTCAATAATGATATGATAAAATAAGTAGGTAGTTTCAGTGGTATTACTTGAAGGTTTTTTTTTTCATTCTGACTGCCTCTTCAGATTATCACCATAATCTTCATGAAACCTAAATAAATTTAATAGAAGGAGGAAAAGCATCGTGATTGAAGCTGACCTGCTGAAAATTAATTGCACTGGCTACTCTGTGCCAAGACAGCATGGTGGATAGCCAGAATTTGAGGGCAGCACATAAATAAAGCAGAATCCTACTCGTCTAGGTGAGCAAGGAAAATGTTGCTCACAAAAACCATCAGAAGTTATTATTTAACTTAAAGTATTTAACGTATGCATTATTAATTAATCTGACTTATGCATTTAAGATACGTTTCTGTATTTTCAACATAAGATCAGATCTAGAGGAGGCTCTTTAACACTAATATCATATGCTTTTATATTTTCAGTTGATTGATTTATCTTTTAAAACACAGTGCAGCTATCCTGTTATGTTAATGAGCCTCTCATTTCACTTAACTATTCATATGTGAAACAGGAGAGGCTTAAACATTCAGTGTGAAAATTAATTAATTAGTTTTTGCAGTAGTGGGAATAGAACCCAGCGGCATTCTACCTCCGAGCTACACCTGTAGCCCTATCTTTTATTCTTTATTTTGAAGCAGAGTCTCACTGAGTTGCAAAGGGCCTCACTAAGTAGCAGCTGAGGCTGTAGGAGAACCACAACCCTCCTGTCTCAGCCTCCCAAATGCTGGGGTTATAAGTGTGTGCCACCTCGTCCAGCTTAAGATTTTATTTTTTCTACACTTTTTAAATAAAAATTTGGGATAATTTTTTAAAAAGAAGTATTCTTCAGTTCTTGCCAAGGGAAATGTTCTTGTCCATTTTCTATTAGTTTAACAAAATAACTGAGATCAAGTTCTCCATTAAGAAAAAAATATTTATGTAGTTCATAGTTTGAGAGGTTGAGATACACCAGTAGCATCAGTTCTGGCAAAGGTACCCTTCGTTGTATCGTTTCATTACAAATGGCATCATGGTAGGAGTGTGTAAGGAGGGAGAGAATCAGGAAAACAGTGCATAAATGGGAGGGGCTAGCAAAGACCTACTTCCTGGCCCCGCCTCTTAAAGGTCCCATTACCTTTTAACAGCACTATACTCAGACCCAAAGTCTCAACACATGAAATTTTGGGAAACATACTCAAACTATATCTAAATCCTAGCAATAGGGAGCAAAAATACTCAGTTATTACTGGTTCTTAGTTTTTTTAATTTTTTTATGAGAAGTACTGTATTGGCTGCTAACATTACTAAAACCTCTACATACTCTACATATTATATTTTATATCATATCTCACACATATTGACTTTCATAGAGAGAAATATGTCATATATTATGAATCCATGAGTTTAATTAGTCATTTATAAATGATAGGTGCTATATTTTATTGTTTTAATTAAAATAGTATTTAATAAAAGTTTTAGGTCTGTAGAAAAATTAAGTGGCAAATAAAATCCCATATGTACTCGCATTTATGCTTTTCTCAGTCCAGTTCCCACTATTATTACTATTATGGCTTACTCTTATAATTGCATGCATTTGGATTTTTATGTAACACCTTATATCCATCATTATAATATCTAACAAAATAATTTCACCACCCTAAAAATTCTCAGTGCCTCATCAATTCATCCCTCCCTCAACTTCTGGTAAACAGTGATCATTTTCTTATCTCTGTGGTTTTAACAAATTTTTTTCACTTAGCATCCTTCGCTGACTAGTCTGAACTTGCTCCATATCTTTTCATGGCTTGCTAGAAGATTGATTTTCTTCCCTTTGTGTGGACTAGAGATGGGTACCAGGGGCTATCTACCACTGAGCTACGTCCCAAGCTGTTTCTATTTTTTTTTTATATTAGGACAGGGTCTAACTAAGTTGCTGAGGATGGCCTTGCACCTGCAATCCTCCTCTCTTAGCTTTCCAATAACTGACATTACAGCCATGTGTCTTCATGCTCAGCTTGAAAACATGTTTCTTTTTTTCCTGAGTAATATTCCAGTGTGTGGCTAGTTTAGCCATTCACCTGTTGAAGGATATATTTGTGCATTCCACATTTTGGCAATTATGAATCAGCTGCCATAAGTGTTCATGTACACGTTTTTGCTTGTGTGGACATAAATTTTCAACTCAGTTGTGCAGATGTGAAGTAATACAGATATCAAGGAATTACTTGTTGCATCATATACTCAGAGTGTATAGTTTCCTTATTAATTTGTTGGGTTTTAAATTTATAAAATTGGACTAATAATTATCCCTTCGTTCTTAACCTACTTTTAGTGTTGATTTATGACTGATTCCCTTTTTATTAATTTATTAGGTTTCTTACTTATTTTTATAATATAGTATTTTCCTCTGATCTTTCTACCCAAAACAAAATCGAGAGCCTTAACAATCACTTATTATATAAGCATGTGCATCCTTTACCAATGTATTTTGGAATCTTCCAACGGAGGTGAATGCTATTTTAGTTTAAAATATAATTATGGTTTCTTATGCATATTTATTGTGAAAAAGTTATTCGATTATTTGAGACATCCTCAGGAATTAATCATCCAATAATTTTCAATTATTTGGACATTAGTATTTTTTGTGGTACTGGGGTAGATTTTATTTAAACTGTCTAATATTAATTTTGTCCATTTTGCTGCTGTTCTGAGTATTAATGATATCTTTTCCACCAGCAACATAAAATGAAAGCCTTCTGCTAAAACACCAAGGCCGTTAGTGAAGTTATAAGAATCAGGAAACACTACGATTGTCACATCATTATGAGAACGAGATCCTTGAGGGAATACATCAAGTCGTTAATGCCAAGACTCCTGTATTTTAAATCTACCTGTACCCTAAAGCTAATGGGAATAATGCCATTTCAGCTGAAACGTCAACTGGATTAAAAGAGTCTTAAATGACAAGGAGTTTTCAAGCTCTTGGCTGTATGGTGCTTCAGTTCACCCATTTACTTCTCTGTTCAGTTAATCTCGTTAACACCAGCCTCGGAATCCACGTATTTTAACAAAAGATGCTTAATGTCATTGTTTGAAACACTTGCCAGTGAAAATGAACCTGAAGCATTCTACAAAGACACTCTTGTTTGAGCTGATTTGCAACCACAATTTCGGATTGACTTGGTGCTCTTTAAGTGTGTTTATGTGCTTGTGTGTGAGTTCATGTAGCCATATCTTATAGGACTCCCTTCTAATTAACAATAGTTAACCTTTGGATATGCAGTAGCAACGTGACTTTGAGGTTGCACTTATCACCCACTGACGAACGTTATCACATATACGGGAGACACTTGGGGACATAACAGAAGTTGCAGATTACATGAACATATCTTGCTTTTTCATGATGTTCTCAACTCTTGAGAAACAGAAACTGTCTCTGCCCTAGAAAGTGAGATCTTGATGGAGCAGGGCCTCTGTGATCCTCTTAGTATCTTTTGAGACTTGTGCAGAGAATGTCTTAAAATTATCATTGTAGGAGTGCATGTTGAGAGCCTTGAGTAATGCATTTAGACAAAATACTATGGAGGACTCTTCAAAAAACCAAAGAAGAGAAACAGTGTTGTGTCCAGAAATTAATAATGGTCAGTTATATTGAAGCATAAGAAATATAAGAAATAAACAAGGAGAATCATCTGAAATTATTAGGGTAAGCAATACTTTGTTAGTATTACAGTACTTTGGATAAAGAAACATACTCTATGGTTGGGTAAGTACTTTTTGCTCTATGCAGTATTAATTCAGAAAGTATTGAATAAGAATTTCTTTGTGCAGAGTTCTTTCCATATTCTGGGGGTACAAATATGAACTGACTTGATCACCCCTAGCAAGGAGCATGTACTATAATGGAGAGAAAGGCTTAAAAAGAAATCGTTACAAGTAAGATAGCTGTTAAAATGGGATCACACACCAAATATAAGAGTAGTGAGGAAAGATAGGGAAAGAAAACCTGGCTTCCCGACTGGAGGTGAGCTGTTGCAACCAAATTACCAAAGGGAATAACTTACAATGGACGTGATAGAGAGGAGAATCTCTTTCTGCACTGGGAATCAGAAGACCCACATTAGAGTCCCAGATAGAACCTTCTAGCCCTTGACATCAAGTAAGTCAATTTACTTGTCTGAATCGGTTTCTTCCTATGTAAAGCGAGGGTAATTGTCTAAATTCTATCTAGCTTTAGGATAATCTCAAGGATAATGAGATACAACCTATACAGTACTGTATCAACCTCCACACATGTTGCTTCCAGTATAATCAGTGTCTTGTGTCCAAACTGACCCGACCTCCATTAGTTTGTAGAATGGTATATTCTTTTCCTTCTGCTGGATAGAAAAAGCAAAGTTCAGCAAACTGGCTGTTTTGTTGAGTTTTGGTAGAAGAAGACCTATGTTTATTTATTGTCTAAGTGGATGTCAGGGCCCAAATATAATTTCTTTCTTTTACATTTCAAAGTTGTTGACATTATTAGCCTTTTCCCTGAAAATGATGTTGCATAGGTAATAAGACATTTATTTTAGGACAGTCCTATTATCATAAAAATATTTGCTTATTATGAAAATCTGAAAAAGTCATTACCAGTTTTGCAAGAAGTATTGTATAAATTACGATGTTGTATCATCTTCAGTTTTGGTGTCCTTTACATAACATTTTCAAAATTCATGCTTTGATTCTGTTACCCATCCTTCCTTCCTCCCTTGCTTCCTTCCCTGGGCATAGAACAGAGAGATGTTCTGCCTAGCCCTTCTTATTTTGAGACAGGTTCTAGATAAGTTGCTATCCTAAACTCTATAATATTAAATATTTTTGAGGATAACTTATTGGAAACATGAAGCCATATCTGATTTCAATATGACATGGAGAAATGGAGGGAAACCTGTATACTTTTGGTGGGAATAAAAAGCAAGTTGAGCCATTTTGAAAAACAGTATTGAAGTTACTAAGAAACTAAAATTTGAATTACCATATGATCTAGCAAGTTCACTTCTGGGTATATGTTCAAAGAAATTAAGATCAGTATGTCCAAAATGTATTTGCAAATCTATGTTTATATCATTCACAATACCTGAGATGCGGAAATAACCTCAATATCCACTAACATGAATCAATAAAGTAATATGATATATACATATATAATACTGAAACAATGGGCTTACAAAGAATAATAATATATTATTTGCAACAACATGATTTAGAAGTGGAATACATTATACTAAGAGAAGTATGCCAAGCACCGAAAGACAAATGATTTATGATCTTATTAGTATGTGGGTTAAAAAAATTTCATCATAGAAGAATTTTTTTTTACTTTTCAAGTCATATGGGTAGATATTATTTCTATAGATGATATGTGCTAATCCAAGTGGATTAGAAGCCAGGTGTGGTGGTACACACCTGTAATCTCAATACTTGGGAGGCTGAAACAGTAGTATGGTAGTTTAAAGCCCAGCCTTTACAACTTAGTGAGGTCCCTCATCAACTTAGCAAGACCCTGATTCAGAATAAAAAAATGAAATGGTTTGGGGTATAGCTTGGCGGTAGAATGCCTCTAGGTTCACCCTCCAATACCACAACAGCAACAACAAAAAGGACAGCAACAGAGTAGAGTAGAGATCTTTGCACTCCTAATTTATATTAGGCCATTTTATCTGGAAAAATATTTCTTCACACAGTTTTTTTAAAATATAATATTGCCTTTAATGGTATCAATAAACATTGTCAAACTCTTTGAAATGGAGAGGACTGTAAGGTCCCTGGGTATAGTCAATACCATTGTAATATCTTTAGATAAAAACCCAGGAATAGTATTCTTATGCACACATATTCCAGAGCTAATATGCTTGAAAGACTTGCAGATTCAGATCAGTCTTATATTAGAGAATGGAAGTGCTTTAGTCCCGGGAGGCAAGAGTGGCTGGCTTTTCTATCATTTATTACTCTTCACCCCAAATGAAGCCTCAACTTCTCTTCCTTTATCTTTGTTAGTTCTTAGACAGTTGTGTTCAAACACAGATTTAAGCCGGGTGTGGTGGCACATGCCTGTAATCCCAGCATTTGAGAGGCTGAGACAAGAGGATTGTGCATGTTCAAAGCTGGCCTTGGCTACTTAGTGAGGTCCATTGCAACTCAGTGAGACCTGTTTCAAAAAAATAAAAAAAAATAGGGCTGGGGGTGTAGTTCAGAGATAGAATGCCACCGGGTTCCATCACAGTACTGCCAATGAGGAAATCCCAAAACACAAAAGACAAAACACAAACTTACCAGATAGTAGCATATTTGGATAGTTTGACTTCTATTTTCTTTAATTTTTTTCTGAATTAAGACTTAATAGGAAGAAGAAAAGAACAAAACAAGTAGCCTATGAAAGCTATATTATCACCATCTGAAAATCTTTTGATGGTTTTTATTTGTGTGTGTGTGTGTGTGTGTGTGTGTGTGTGTGTGTGTGTGTGTGTGTTACTGAGGACTGAACCCAGGGGTCATCCACCTCTGAGGTACACCCCCAACTCTCTCTCTCTCTTTTTTTGGCGGTACCAGGGATGGAACCCGGGGGCATTCAACCACTGAGCGACACCCCCAGCCCTAATTTTTTATTATTTTTGAAACAGGGTCTCACTGAGTTGCAAGGAGCCTAAGTAGCTGAGGCTGTCCACGAACTGCGATCCTCTGGTCTCAGCTTCCCGAATGCTGGGATTACAAAGCTCTTTTGAAATATATGTTGAAACAAGGTCTTGCAAAATTGCCGAGACCGTCTTTGAATCTATGGTGCTCCCTGATCTCAGCTTCCCAAGTATTGGGAACCATGCCCAGTTGCTTTTTCTTGATTTCTATCATAGAATGATTGATTTCTTTCTCATCTTATGAATAGTCTTAACTGTAAAGACAGGTAAACTCATGAACTCTGAACTGTTCTTTAAACAAGTCAGTAGATTCCCACTGATTGGCCATCCTTTCCTATGTTTTAGTTCTGGAAAATCATGATTTTGAGGGGGTACTTCCTAGAAAGCCGACATAAAGCTCTATGAGGAACTTTGCTTATGCTGAATCCAGTCTTAGTGTTTCCTTAGGTTGGGTTTTATAAACTATTGATAGATTCAGCTCCATGCTTCAGAAGTATATACCCAGAGTTCAATTGTGAATGCAAGAATTTCTAAAACAAATGATGTATTTTAATAAGTTAGTAATCATATGCCGTTTATATAGGGTCGAGTAGGTTATTAACCATTTTAGAGAGTCTTCCCATGAATCTTAGGTGATATGTATTCTCCTGTATTAGGAACACTGAAAATGGCAAATAACCTATTTGCCCTGCCTGAATGCTGATATTCTTAGACACTAAGAATTCAGCAATGTTTTTTTTTTTTATGCCAATACCAAGTATGACATTATCTCTTAACACTCCAAAGAGGCTCATGGTTCATAATAGGCTATATACCCTTATTAGAAACTTTATGTATTGATTAAAAACCATTTACTTGAGAGTATTTATTTATTTATTTATTTATTTTTGTGGTACTGGGGAGAATGTGGGCCGAGTGCTTTATTGTACACAGTTAGTGTTAGGGAAAGTAAAAGAAATTGAGAACCATTTTAATCCAAACTTGAAAATATAAAATTTCACTTTATTTTTATTCTTCCTCTGAGCTATACTCATGTTCCTATTTTATTTTCTATTTTAAAAGAGTCTAAGTTGCAGAGGGCCTTACTGCATTGCCAAGACTCTCCTTGAACTCGTGATCCTTCTGTCTCAGCCTCCCATGTACTGGGATTACAGGCCTGTGCCATCCATGCCTAGCTGAATACTTAACTGAAAAAGAAACAAGACAATTCTGTATTTTGATAGTGCCCTAAAACATGACAGTTTACTGTTATGCAGACTAATATGATCCCATAAATGACAGGAAATATCACTTATAATAAATATTCAGCTACCATTTTTAAGAATGAAAAGCAACCAAAGTAATATATGCTCAATAAATATGTTTCGGTTGTTTATTGAACTCATTGTGGTGCAATTGTAAAAACATTCAAAACCCCCAAAAAGCTCAGGTTGAACTAATCGTAGCTTTCCAAATGTGATACATTGCTTTCGCAGCATATTTGAGTTAAATCATGTGTTATGTCTTACTGAAGAGTTCTGGGAGATTCAGCCCCAGAAACAATGCTTGTAAATAGAGGGGGAAAGGAATTCTCATATTTCTGAACTACAAACTGCAGGTGGCTCCCTTGATCTTTCAGTTCAAAGTTGAGGGTGAGAACTGCTGTTTCTGCCTTCTTCCTATCCTCTTAAGTGTTTAGAAAAATATTTTCATCCATGTCATCAGACTTCCCCTTGAAACTTCTGATAGTTGGGTTGTTAATAGATCCCATGCAGCATAGCTTTGTTTTTTTCAAATGTGGAAATAGATTTTTTGCTTGTTTCTAAAGTATATTGGTTAGCTTTCCATTAAAATGCCTCTGATTTACCTCACAAAAGAATTTGCTGGCAGGGGTGGTGGTGCACCCTTGGAATGTTGGGATGCGGTGACTGGAGGATCCTGGTTCACGGACAGCCTCAGCTATTTAGTGAGGCCCTCCGTAACTTAGTGAGACCCTGTTTCAAAATTAAGAATAAAAAATAAGACGGGGGATGTACCTTGGAAGACAAATGTCTCTGGGTTCCATCCTCAGACCTTCCAAAAAACAAACAAACAAACAAAAAAAAAAACAAAAAAGAAGAATTTGCTATATAAAAATTACAATGTTGATGTTTCTTAAAGACTATACCAGCTGGGTGTGGTGGCACACGCTGTAATCCCAGCGCTCGGGAGGCTGAGACAGGAGGATCTCACAGGTTTGAAGCCAGCCTCAGCTACTTAGTGAGGCTCTCAGAAACTTAGTGGGACCCTGTTTGTAAATAAAGTATAAAATAGGTCTGAGAGTATATAGCCTAGAGGTAGAAAAGTCCCTGGGTTCCACCCCGAGGACCACACATACACACACACACACACACACACACACACACAAAGAGCATACCAGTGTTTAAGCTTACACACACACACACACACACACACACACACACACACACAGAGCATACCAGTGTTTAAGCTTTATTTAAGGAAAATTAACAAAGAACAGGTAAATCTATTAGTTTTTCTTTTTCTTATATTCCAATTATCATTGCTATTTTATCCCATGATTCATTTGGGTATGCCTGGTTCTGCTAGATGTACCAACTAAAATGAATAATGCAGCAAAGGGAGAAACCTAAGCTTTCTCTATACTTGCATACATTCTGATTGTTATTTAAAAAAATTGCCTGGGACCATAGGGTGAAGAGTTACAAACATTTATGCAGATTATGTTCAGAAGTGAATTAGAAATAACATAGCCGTTAGTGTGAAGTCTTGAATTACCATTAATAATAGTGTCACTTTACATTTTTATAAGCTGCAAATCTGATTCTTCCCTTTTCAGAGTAAGTAAAGAATATGCAATTGCCAATTTAAAAAATAATATATTAGCCTAAAAGATGATGGATAATACAGAAGGTGCCTTGAAGATATTTCTTGTCAATATTTAATTGTGTTAAGGCTGAAAGCACCAACAGCCAAAAGATTGTTTGTAATAAAGGTCTTATACTCAGACATTCATCAAGGAATGAAATATAACCGCAAATTTCGAATTCTGTGTGATGAGTGCTTTATAAATACTCTTGTAGTACTGCTATAAAAAAAAGGCACAGATAGATACCAAACTGACCTTAAAAATAACACATACGGCATGACTGCAGCTGGGCTATTGTTTAGCAGATTCACCGAGGAGGCCTCCGAGGAATTATTTCTGTGTTTCTTTTGTGTAAAGTTTTTGTCTGGAAAGTCGCTGTGCAAACAGTAGCTGTTCAATAGCACCTGCTTCTGCTGAGGGAGAGGGAGTCTTTTATTTAGAGAGCATCAGTAGCCTTTTCATTCATCGGGGTACAATGGACCTACAGAAAGAATAACATTCCGATGAGGCCAAAAGTAACCAGAGCTTCCAGTAAGCAGGGGGGCTTGTAAACATCCAGGCTGCAGGTGTTTCTTACTTTTCCTGCAATTACATCCTGGTCTTCATTTTGAGGGAAAAATAATTAACTTAAAAGCATCAAAGGAAATGTTCTAACTTGCCATTTTTTTTTCATTTAAAATTTGTATCTTGACAGTAGCAGTGTCATATACAGGCATGGTCATTTGCATAAATATTATTTTAATCTTCTTAAGCTTTTAGAAAATTAATTGCACTGTAGAAGTAACGGTGCCACCTCGTGCATAGGCTGCCTTCCTGAACTTGTTATGTGACTGTTTTCCCTGTGTCTATTGTCCTGGCATCTAGATGATTTTCCTTTCTTATTATTTTCGTGGCAAATCAAGTTCACAATGAAGTCTATTGTCGGGGCTTCTACTCCTTCTAGCTCTTTCCCTGACCCCTAGCACAGCGGTGCCCCTATACCTTACTCTACTAAAACTGCCTCTGTATGGCCTCTATAGCCTCCGAACTTTCTCTATAAGCAACTTTTTTGCGGTACTGGATATTGAGCCCAGAGATGCTCAGCCTCTGAGCTCCAACCCGCGCTCATTTACTTTCAAACAGGGTCTCACTAGGTTGCTGAGAGTCTAGCTACATTGTTGAGGCTGGCTTTGAACCCGGGACCATCCTGTATGAGTCCACAAAGTACTGGGGATAGAGGATTGTGCCACTCTACTTGGCTGTATCATTCATTCTTCATTCCTGTATCATCCTTGAGAAGTCCTTGAGAAATTCTCTATTATTTCTTGGTGTCCTTTTTTTTTTTTTTTTTTGCGGATCTGGGGATGGAACCCAGGAGCATTCAACCTCCAAGCTCCACCCCCTGCCCTAGTTTTTATTCTTTATTTTGAAACTGGGTCTCACTGAGTTGCAGAGGGCCTCACTAAGTAGCTGAGGCTGTCCGCGAACCGTGATCCTCCAAATAGCTTTCATGATATTGATAGCAAGTAATAGCCACTATGCAAAGCCTTTCTCTAGTTTGATTTCCTTAATTTTTAAGCTCTTGCGTGTGGTGTGGTACTCACTGTCCTTTTTTACATCTATTAGTGCTATGTTTCACTGAGAAAATCACTCAAGTTTATAAACTTAGTGTTAAGGCAAATTGGAAAGTGATTATACCAATTACAAAATACGTTTAGGTGTCTTAGAACACTTTTTAAAGGGCATGTTATGAAATTTTCATTTTGTTTGCACAGTTTCAGTGTCCGTGTTTTTGTATTTTAAGCGCTAGTGTTTGAGTACAGTGAGCATGTTGCCAAGCACATGCTCCAACACTAAGCTATATCTCAATCCTGTGCCATTTTGGTTTTGTCTAAAGGATGCACCACCTTTATTTAATAGAATCTGACTTACATAACTAGCTACATTGTTTTTTTATGTTTTTCTCACGTAATTCAATATCTCTCTTGGTATCCGTAATTGCTTACTTTCACAGAACTATTTCTTGAAAGAATACTCTTTTCAATGGACTGAAATCCTAAGGCACTATGATGCCCTTAAAACATATAAAAACCTTTGTCTTGCATCCTTCTCAAAGGTTCTGGATACTGAGTTTGAAAGATGTGAATCCACTGCAAGTCATCTGAAAAGGCTATTCTTCCTTTTCTACTAGGAAAAAAAAATTTCCAGTGTTCTATTAAAATTTAGCCAAGAATATTTGATCTTCGGATATAGCTATGTGTCCATAGATACATCTAGATTAGATGTCCATTTGAAGTCAAGAAATAACAATGTGTGATTTTTATGAGCAGGATTAGATAACAATTCAAAGCAGCAAGTAGTTTTAAATGTTTGAAATTCCTACATTCAGGATATACTGATTTTCTAAAGATTAGAGAGCAGAAAGATGCCAGATCTAATCAACTGAGTCTATTGCAGTAGAGCACTAGCAAATGTCTTTCTGAAAGGTCATCTCAATTAGTTTTTCTGTTGCTATCCTTGTGGCTTTTTTCTTCTCTCTTACTTTTTCTTCTTAAAATGTTCGCTAATGTGATAGAACTTACTTTTCACTAAAGAGAGAACTATATGGATTACTTAGAGTATCTCTAAGAAAAATAAAGTAACAGAGAATGTCTAAATAATACAACAACATAAATGGCAGACTTCCTTTAAGGATGTTTGGGAGAAAACTGAGGAATCAAAGTCATTTTTATAAGATTTCGTAAGTTTGTGGTACAGAAGAGTAGTTATTTCCTAGTTGGTGGATCAAGGTAGCTTTTCAAACTCTTAAGTTCTAAATACTGTATAAATCCATATCTTAATGATCATAGTGATGGGTAGATGTTTAACACAAGGACCCTCAAAATAAGATTTGCAAACATTTAAAGTACCAAAGTGATGTATTTACTTATTTATTTTTTGGTGGTACTAGGGATGAAACTTAGGTACATTTTACCTCCGAGATATACATCCAGACCCATTTTATACTTTTATTTGAAAACAGGGGCTCACTAAGTTGCAGAGGGCCTCAGTAAGTTGCTGAGGCTGGCTTCAAACCCGTGATCTCCTGTCTCAGCCTCCCAAGTACTGGAATTACAGGTGTGCGCCACCACCCCTGGTTCAAAGTGATTTAAAGTTGCTCTTTTGATGACTATTATATTTTATAATCAAGGTTCTGGTAATTAGCACAAAAGAAATTTTCATTGTTAACTGGGAATGTCATAAGGCAACTTATTACTACCTTATAAGTAACTGACAATAGGAATTTCAAATTTAAATTAAATTCTGAAATCATTGCTTTGTTATTATATAGTAGGCATTGCTAATGTATGCATTTCTTTGTGACACTGCTTTATGAATTAAATTTAATAATTGGAAATATATTTATTACTGCTAAAAATGAAAAATATCACCAGAGAGCATTCTGTCAGATTTGTATGTATATAGAAATTACTATGAGGAAAAAGTCATTGAAAAAAGCTATAATACCACTTTTATGATTGTGCATACAATTAATGGTTTCAGATCTATTCTGAGTAAAAACACATTTGTATTTCAGATTGGTGCTTTAAAACAATTTATATAGTCTAAGTAGTACAGAATTTTTAAAAATGTTGTTAGCCTAAGGTTCTAAAAAATAGGAAAGTGAAAATCAATGTGAAATTGTCACGTTTGCAAATTACCTTACCTTGGGATTGTACAGAACTGGTTCTGAGAGCAAAGTCAAAAACTCTATCCTCCAGTAATGCTCATTCATAATGGTGGACTACAAAAAACATAGAAATCAAACTACCGCCATGTAACGATTTAAAAATTAATCCATACTTGAGACCCCTGCACCACTCTGTTATTTTAACATATCTTTCTTCTGTCACTTAGAAGGAACTAGATTCAGAACATTATAGTTCGGGCAGGAATACATTACCATTGTAAGTTCTGAACACATTCTGGTACTTAATTTAAAAAAATGTGTATGTGAAGTGTGTGTGTATGTGTGTATGTGTGTGTGTGGGGGGGACTGGATACAGTAATCTAGCAAAAGTTTCTGTCTAACAGTGAGCATGGTATTTTTCCAGACATTGTTGGTCTCAGAGGTCCCCATTAAAAAGAATAAGGATTGCTACTTCTCAAACCTTGTCAGATACCGCGTATATTACCTGCATGCACAATGGAGGCACTGTGGATACTGGTCTACCTTTGTGATAACCTTGTTTAGACGCTTACAGAACATATTGACTACTGTATGCATTATTTCAACAACACTACCAAAGCTTTGCTTGTAAGATTTTGTAAGAAATACACAAGAGAAAGGAATCCTAGGCCTTGGCTTCAGAAATGTCTAATTCAGTCACAGTGATGCAGTGCTCAAATGAACTATAGCAGATTTAATGAGCAATCTAGGACAGAGACACATGTACTGGACACACCAGGGAAAGAGATTACATGTACAGGGACTAATTAACATGAAATATGAATACATTCATATAAGTAGTCTTGATCTGTGGGACTTCTTCATTATTGGGAATGATTTTTGCATGAAGTTAATGAAGAGAAATTCAGAAGTTATGCTGTATAAAGAATTTTAAAATAGTATTTTTAACTTTTTGATTCTGCAAAGTCTCACTTTCTAGCACAAAAAAGAAGTTGCATATCATGGAATAGTATGATCAATTGAATTAATTTTCTACAGTTTCAAACATACAAGGAATTGTAGCTATCCTTCAGATAATGGATCAACTTAATTAACAAGTCGGTTGACCTCAGTCTCTAGAATTAGAGATGCACTAGATATTAAGCATTATCTTTGTAATTTAAGTAAGCTGATGTGGGTGCATTATATTTCCCAATACGTATTTCTAGCCAGAGAAATGCAAAACTAGGATTCAGTTCTTTGGGGTTTCTAAGCATCTTTTCCAAAGCCCTCAATCTTGAGGAATCTAGGGAGGAAATGTAACTGATGTGTTTTGAGTTTGTTGATGCTCATGGAATGGGGAGTCAAATAAAATGGTAAGAGAAACCAAATTCAAAATAGACTTATATCAGATTGGAAAACCCTCAAGATTATAATATTCATTTGAACATCAGGCTTTCAATTCATCCAACTTTTTTCTTTATTTAAGGTTTGAAATTTAACATATGGACACTTGAGACTTAAAAATCCTTTTTATACGTTTTAAACCTTTCACGTTTGGGGAATTAAGCTTTTTTTTAAATTTTAACCACCCACATTCCACTTCAAAAATGTTAGACATTGGTTTGCTTAAATACATGGCTAAATTTTATGTTAAACAATGAATGTTATTATATTATTTTATCTCTGACTTCTGTAACATTTTTCTTGTGCTTTCTGTTTGCAGACATCTTAGAAACGGCTACACAAGGCAGCATTCTTAAAGAAAATTTAGTTCTTTTGAGATGTACAATTAGAATGAAAATTGTTAAAATAATCTGTAAACTTATTTTGTAGACTGTTTGCAAGAATAGAATATTTTCATGAAAGGTCACAGGGCTGTGTATTATTGAGCAGAAAAAGAGATTATATATAGTGACTTATGTTCAGCATTCTCAGGGTTGCCTGTGATACCGAATTCACACCCTGGTACACATACAATGTGTTTAAGTAGAGTGGGGAGTTAGCGGGGCTGCTGATAAGAATAGAAAGTAATAGGAATAACAATTAATTTATAAATAGCTATCATGCTAACTGTCCCACCTTTGATCAAGTAAAAAATCATATACTTTTGTTCGTTTTATCTTTTTTTTAATTATTTTTTTATTTTTAATTGGTGCACTGTATTCATACATCATAGTGGGATACATACTTTTGTAGACATACATGCACACATCGCCCAGTCAGCCCCCACCCGATCCCCACCCCATTCTCTCCCTATCCCTCCCTCCCATGCTTGGCTTAGTGATTGACATCTAGTATTATAGCAATTTATCCAAAATTAAAAATGATAATCTCACATAACAGTTTCATTTGTCTGATACCAAGCTTTTGATGACTTAAAGATAACATTTCAATATTTCTTTTTGCTTTCTTTCTTACCAGAATATCTATTTTTCCTATTTTTTAGGTGAAACTATCATATATTTATATATTTATTTTTCAGAAAAAATCTATCCTAATATGGAATATGGACTCTAGGTACCCACAACGATCTTGAAAAAGAACTATCTTTAGGGAAGTACAGTGTATACAAGGCAATCATTGAAATAGCAGAGGATACTTGCTATGTTGTGCTATATGATGTAATGGATGCGTTTTTACCTGTCTATTTTAATGCTGGCAGATCCCTTTTGAGGTACAGGTTGACTTTTTTCTTTATCTCAAATTTGCAACTGTAGAAACAAGTATTTACTTTGAAGTAATGGAGTAGAAGGATACATGCTCTTTTTAACTTGTTAAATATTGCTAAATTATTTCTGGAAAGCCTGTTAAAATTTATAATCCTAACAGCCATACAAGAGTGGCAATCGTTTAGAACCCTCATCAGTCCTGAATATCATAATTCAAAAAATGTCAAATTGATCAGTGAATAAACCAATATCACTTTTATTATTTGCTTACTATCTATTGATTTTGGGTACTAGAGATTGAACCCAGGTGTATTCTACCTCTGAGTTATACCCCATTCCTTTTAAATTTTTTTTTAAATTTAGAAACTTGCTTTTCCTAGATTGATGAGAGTCTCACTACCTTTCTGAGGCTGTCCTTGAACCTGTGATCCTCCTGTCTCAGCCCCCCAAGTACTGGAATTACAGGCTTGTGCCAACAAACCAGGCTGTATATTTATTTATTTATTTATTTATTTATTTATTTATTTATTTATTTATTTATTTATTTATTTATTTATTTATTTATTGGTGGTACTGGGGTTCCTGGAAGCCCTTCTACCTCCAGGCTACACTCCCAGACACCTTTTAAAAATATTTTTTATTTGGAAACAGGGTCTCTTAAGCCAGCGAGGCTGGCTTCAAACCTGCACGATCCTCCTATCTCCGCCTCCCAAGCGCGGGGATTACAAGCATGGTGCCGGCTGTATTTTTATTTTTTAAAAGATCTTCTTATATAGCCGGCGTGGTGGCGCACGCTTGTACTCCCTGCACATGGGAGGCGGAGACAGGAGGATCGCGCAGGTTCGAAGCCAGCCTCGCTGGCTTAAGAGACCCTGTTTCCAAATAAAAATATAAAAAAAGGTGTCTGAGAGTGTAGCCCGGAGGTAAAAGGGCTTCCAGGAACCCCAGTACCACCAAAAAAAAAAAAAAAAAAAAAAAAGATCTTATATATTAACCCTTCCATATTGTCATTGCATTTTGTGTGTTTTTCTTAATGTTTTTATTTTCCTTTTAATTTTTCTTAACTAAAGTTATTCTAAAATGAAACTTTTTTATTGTGGGAGTATTGATTTTGTATAAAATTGGTGGAGACATTTAAACTAAAATTTTCCTTTTAGATCAAGAAGGTTTACTTTAGTTACCTGAGGGAAACAGAGCAGAATATTATAATTGTAACATAGACAGACTCCAGAGGAATTATACACGTCGTGCTGTTCATTATCCCTGGCTCCCATTCAAATGGAGTTAGGTCCGTTATTTTCATATGCGTCTTCCTGGGCCTCCGTCTGTGACAGTCTCTTGGCACGATTTCCGTCCACTTCTAACTTTTCTCTTCGTGGTTGGAGTTGAGCCAGTTTCTATCATTGTTCATCTATTGTCTGGGACTCTTGTGATTGTGGAACAACACGTGGAAACATGGAGTATATTCACATTTCCTAAAACTTGGGGGTCATGTCTGTATCATAAAACGAAAGCATATGAAGCCTGGAAGTGGCCTTAAAGATCTTGGGGTGAAGTTCTCACCGTGCAGGAGTTAAATCTAAAGACGGTGCTTTGGCCAGCTTTCTCCGACACACAAACCTTACTGAAGATCAATGAACTTGCTTGATTGCCCGACAGCCACATTATGTCCTAGAGCCCTTGTCAGTATTGATCCCACTTAAACATTTAATTTCTACTGCATACGTGGACCTAATACTTTCTTGTTCTAATATATCATGCGTGATTTTTTCATTTAATGATTTATTTATTATTTTTATTGTCGCAAACTTTGAAATATGACACCTGGCAAATAGCCGTGTGTGTGTGTGTGTGTGTGTGTGTGTGTGTGTGTGTGTGAGTATGGTGTCAGTAGTAGCATTCTAAAGCATTGTTATGGAAACATTTATTAAACACATTCAAATGTTTGTTAATATAGTGAGATAAAAGAAAATGCTTTTCACAGTTTACATAACTTAACAAACTATCTCTCAGTCAATGTGAGTGTACTTAGCTTGTAGGTCCCACACACTATTGCCTTGCTATCGTTTCCTGTCTGGGAATGTTGTAGCTAGAAATATGTTGGGCCCTCCGCTGCAATTTATTATTCCTTCCTAAGCTGACAGGCCTGGAGCTCACATCATCGGATATCAGGGCTTTGAGCTAGAGTGCCTCTAGCTGGTTTATCTTTTTCCGTGATTTGAGACTTGTGCTTGTATCGAATGTACTTTGAATTTCATGTACGTCTCAGCTTTATTAGTCTGTATTTGGGTTGTTTTGAAGGGTTTTTATTTTAATATGTAGATTATGTAGATTGACATGCTTTATGTGTGTTGCTTGAGGCATTTTTTGCACTCTTACATTTTAGAACTCAATACATAATACATATTGGTATTCATTCTTTTCCTCTCCTCTGTCTTGCTTTTGATGGCTACAACCTTTTATTGGAAATGTTGGCAGCATTTCTTCTCTTTTTCTTTTTGTTTTCTTCAAAATATTAATTTTAAAAGGTTTGCTTTTCATCTAGGGCTGCTATTTCATAATTTGGAAAGATACTGTTCATTTTTAAATAGACTTTACTTTTTTGTGGAATTGGAGATGGAATGTAGGGGCATTCTACCTCCTAACTATACCTTCTGCCCTATTTTTATTATTTCATTTTTGAAACAGGGCCTCACTAAGTTGCTAAGAGTCTTACTAATTAGCCGAGAACCTGCAATTCTCCTATCTCAGCCTCCCAATGACTAGGATTACAAACCTGTGGCGCCAGGCCCGGCATTGACTTTACTTTTTTTTTTTTTTTTGCAGTACGAGGGAATTGAACCCAGGGGTATTCTACCTCTCAGCTACACCCCCAGTCCAATTTTTTATTCTTTATTTTCTTTATTTTGAAACAGGACCTCACTAAGTAGCTGAGGTTGGCCGTGAACCTGCAATCCTCCTGTCTCAGCTTCCCAAGTACTGGGATTACAAGCATGCACCTCCATGCCTGGCTTGAATTTACTTTTTAGAACAATTTTAGGTTTATAGAGAAATTATACAAAGTTAAATTATCATATACTGCTGTACCCAGCAGATATTTATTTGGGGAGAAGGTTGGAGGGTTGCAATGCTGGGGATGGAACCTAAGGCTCCTAGCATGGAAGGCAAGCCTCTACCCCTAATCTATGCCCCCAACTAGCCCCAAGATAATTTTCCATATTATTAACATCTTGCATTAGTGTAGTATATTTTAGTTGATGAAAATATTAAAGAATTAGTATTCCTTAAAAATCTATTGTTTATATCAAAATTCACCCTTTGAGCTGTACACCTCTATGGACTTTGACAAATGCTATTATCTACTGGTATTTGACTTTTCCCTTGAAGATAGTATAGGTATCTCTTCTTTTTCTCATTCATTTATTCATTTCATTCATAGAATTTTTTTAGTAACCATTTATTGAGAACCTTTTGTGGTAAGACACTGTGGCATATATGCAGGAAATTGTCAACCTGTGTATCTCCAGTATTGAAATAAAATAATGTGAGGTTATACAGGGTTTATATAAAGGGAAAAGCCTTTGGTGTCAGGAGGAATTCTGATTATGAAATATTTAACTCAGTTCAAACAGGAGTGGTACATTCCAATTATGTTTCAGATATTTATTTGGAAAACAGTGGGGTTTGTCTTTCTGTCATTGTGATGGATATTTATTCATATCTTCCCTATTATAAGTTGGCAGAAGCATATGAAGAGCCGTACTTTCCTTCAGAACTAATTATTTGTTGATTCTGAAAAATTGTAAGTTAATGGGAAATTTTGAGTTAATGAATTTCTCCATACAAATTTCTGCACTAAATCTATTGGTTAGTGAGAATTTTTTTTATAGTTTTATTGGTGCAATGTAACTTATCCATCATAATGAGATTCAAATGTACACGTGCCACATACCCTCTCCATATACTCACCCCCTTCCCTTTCCTCCTTCCCTATTTGTGTTTGTGAGATTGCTAGGGAAACATTGAACTCTTCCCTTCCTCAATCCACATTTTCCCCCTTCTCATGGGTTGTGTTTGTTACTGATCCAGCGTTTTCAAAATAAATAAATATAAGCAGAAATGAACAATGTAATTATAGATAAAATCTTTTTCTTTACTAGCATTCTTTTTGCCTTTGATTGTAACAATGAACATTCACTAGTTGAGAGTGATGCCTCCCTCTAGGAATTATTACATTTTTCTCTAAATTCTTGCATAATCTGCTGTTATTCTTACAGATGTTAGTTATTATTTTTTTGTGAATTTGCTTGAGAGAATATGATTTGAATTCCAGAGAACTCTGAGTGTAAATATTAGCTGATACATAATCAGGAACAGGTGTCTTAAGTTCTGTGAATATCAATTACTTTTAATTCAGGATAATAAAGCCTTTCTTATATGGATATTAGTATGATTAAATGGAATAATGTTCTTTAAAAACATTGCAAGTAATCACTGCTTAGAATTTGTATGACAATGATGTCAACTATATTATAATAGGGCATTAGAATTTTTATCTAGGAATACATTTCTAATGTTGCTTAGATGAGTTTATTGAACATGACAAAGATTTCTTTTCATGGCCAATGTATGTGCCTTGGAAAAATTCATATTAAATGTAGAACTGCAATTCTCTTTCTATATGAATTGGAAGGTATTATTTTATTTTCTGTTTCTCAGGCTTCTGACTTATGTTTTCATTGGGTGAATATTGGATCATTGCTAATGCTATAAAATGAAATCCAGAAAATAGAAGAGTCATTGAAAAGGAAAAGACAAAGAAAATGAAGTCTGGCCAAAATTCTTTCAACTGTATTAGAATTAAAGTAAAAAATCCTTGGTCTTAGATGAGTTTTAACACCATGATACCAACTTTTTTCATATCCATGTGTATGGGGCGCAAAGGGAAACCTGAAATACTATTTCTGTTTTGTGAAGTCAGTTCAGTGTTGATAGTCCCATAAGAATCAATGAAATAAGACAATTATTGTCACTAAGCTGGGAAACTATAGCTTATCATCTTGTTTGCTCTGTTTGCTGCTGAAGTTGATACCACACCAAGCGTAAAGCAAGTTTATGTTGAATAACTCGCTAAGTTGGAACTCATTGTAGTTGGTTAAAATTTATCAATAGAAATTCATTTTTAACTTAAATCAGTATGTTGACGAAACATCTGTGTTTACATGTTTATTGCAAAACTCTTAACAAATATCCAAGATATGGAACCAATGTTGGTGATTATTGACAGATGAATGAGGAAAGAAAATATACTATTTATACAAACAATGAAATATTTATTCAGCCACAAAAAGGAATGAAATTTTTTATGTGAAGTAACATGAATAGAAGCAGAGAATATCATGTTAAGCAAAACACGTCAGCCACAGAAAGACAAATACCCCATATTCTCACTTCTGTGTGGAACCTCAAAAGTTGCTCTCAAAGAAATAGAGAATAAAATAATAGTTATTAGAGCCTGCAAAGTGCGTGGTGGAGGTATGCCAGAGAAAAGATGATGGATGGGTACAGGATTACAGTTGAATAGGAAGAACAATTTCTAATGTTCTATTACACAGCAGGATAACTATAGTTGACAACAATTAATTGGATGTTTCAAAATTGGTACAGGGAGATATGTTAGTCAATTTTTGGTTACTACACAAACACCCAAGGCAATCAATTAATATAGGCAAAGGTGTATTTGGGCTCATAGTTTTAATCCGTGATGTGTTGGCTTTCTTGCTTTGGTCCTGTTGCAACACATCATGGTGGGAGAATGTGGTAAAGCAAGACCACTCTCACCTCATAGCCAGGTGGTGAAAGACACTCATGTCCCACAATTCCCTTCAAAGTTATGTCCCCAGGAACCTTCCATTAGGCCCCATATCAAAATGTTTCCACTGCCTTCCATTAGTGCCAGTCTGCGGGAAAAGTCTTTAACATATTGGCCTATGGGGTCATTCTAAGTCTGAGCTATATTGAGAGGATTTTTAATGTGCCCAACATGAAAAAATATTCAATGTGTGAGGTGATAGATATGCCAGTTCCCCTGATCTGATTGCTTCATATTGTATCCATGCATTGAAATGTCATACTGCCCTACATAAATACATACTACTGTGTACCTAGTAAAAATAAAAGGCATAGCCAGGAGTGGTGGCACACTCCTGTAATCCCAACACTTGGGAGGTTGAGACAGGAACATCACAGGTTGAAAATGGAATGGTGTGGCCCTAGTGTAGTAACTTAGACCCTATTTCAAAATGAAAAGTAAAAGTGCTGGGGATTGTAGCTCAGAGATAGAATTCCCCTGAGCTCAAACCCGAGTACCACCAAAAGAAAAAAAAAAAGCATATATAAAAGAAACGTTTTTTATCGATTATTTGGGGTTGGTATAAAATCTACTGAAAATGGATTTTTTTCATTTTTGAACACTAGATGGTGGATTTTTAAATACTTGTCTATCAGTATCTACAGATTAGTGTGTGGATTTACTCATTTTTGTTTTTTTATTGATACTCTGTAGTCATACATCTTAATGGAGTATAATGGAGTACAAGATGGTAGAAGCATACATGTATACATCAATCAATTAGCCCATCCCCAATTCCCTCCCTAATTCCTCTCTCCTCCTTCCTTCTCATGTTTGGCTTAGTGATTGACTTTGATATGTTTGTGGATGTGTATTGTGTACATTAGGAAATTTCCCTCTTCCCCCCTCAAACTCCCTCAGTTAAGTTGCCTTATTTGTTAATCTATGGTTCCTCCTTCCTAGTCTAGAGTTCTTCCTGTTAATCTTGAACATAAAAATTGTAATTTATTTTGCTTTATCTGCAGTAAAATTTGGCAAACCCAAATGGATGTTGTTCTTTTTTAAAAAGTTGATAAATTTATAGCTGTTAATCTTACTGGGGCTTTAATTGTATTCTTAAATCATTTTTCCAATTGATGGTTTTTCAAGTGAATGCCATTTTGTGAATGTGATCAACCGTTAACTTTTTAAATTTAGGGCATTTATGGTCATTTATTTGGAAAAAAAGACCATCTCTCCAACCCGTTTGCTGTCTTGACACACAGAGAGAAAATTGGATGACTTTGAAAACTCCCTTCTGATACTTAGCCCAAGTAATATTAGTTGCTCTGTAATGAAATGGTGCTGAGAATTGAAAGGCCAAAGCAGAAGGACATTTATATCATGGGATGTCTTAAGTTTCATGTTTTTTTTTTTAATTTTTGTCATGGAATGGAGAGGAATTCTAATATTGTTCACTTTTGTCTGTTGGGAAAGTCAGATGATCAGAATATCAGTTTACTTCTTTATATAAATTGTTATTTTTTGGAAAAATTAATGGTACAAAGCAGAAATTTAGTAGGAGAAGATTGTGGGGAGGCTTTTAATATTCATAAAGCATTTTGAGGGCCATGCATGAAGATTGTGCATAAATATACTATCTATAAAATAACACTACTAATACAATTGAGGTATTTAAAAAATCTAGTTACTATCTAGTGAGCAGAGTCATTCTGTCCTTAATTTGCATTTAGAAAGCTCTAAATTAAAATGCTAAAAGGAAGGCAAACAATTTCAGCCAGTGCTACTGGTACTATAAATACAGCTTACTTACTTGATATAATTAAAAAAAAAACTCTTGAAGTTTTTGCCACAGTGCAACATTAATTGCATGCTTCTTTATCTTCAAATTATTTTTTGACATGTCTATACAGAAATAGATTCATTTAAAGAAAAATGAAGAACTTGCTTTTCTATCCTAGTGCCATTTCATTTGTGAAACATTATAGTAGTTTGTATTTGTATTTCTTTGTTGCATGCAACAAAAATATGTAATGTTTTTATCTTCAAAAAATACTTTGCAGGGTGGGAAGTGGGGAAGGGCTGAATGAGTGATGTATACATGTATATATACCTCTACCATCTTGCTGCCCATTAAGATGCATGACTACAATACAGCAATAAAAAAAAGAAAAAAACCTTGCTGTATAGTAAGAAATGGAGATTTTGCAGAAAAAGAAAGATTTACTAAACTGGTATATATGTGAACTTTTAATCCAAATAGGAGTTTGCAGTATATTTTATATTACCTGATTTTTCCCTGTTTTTCTCTTTAATATAACTGTTTTCCACTTTTTCTTTTCAAATTCTTTCATGCCTCTTCCCTCAGCCCCCAAAGCAAGTGTACAGAGATACATAGTTACACACAAGCATGCACTTAATGCTGATAAACATGTCGTCATTCATTGACAAATGTAGTGGCACTCCTGCAAAAGCCTGTTCACCTCCTGCTGTTAAACCCACCAAATTGTCTCCTTCAACTCTCTCCATACTGTTTCCTATTGTGGTATACCCACAGAGTGCCTGCCCCTTGGAGAGAATCACCTGTCCACTCGTGCTCTGGTTCCCATCCCTCAGTGATCTGGCTTGGTTAGCCATGCCTTATTCATTTCTTTCAAGTGAGTAATTTAAAGCAACATGCCGACATGTTGCAGTATTGCTTCTCTTGATTAACCTCACAGTCTTCTCCAACTATTCTCCATCCCTCTGCTTCCCAGAGTCCAAGCCCCCTTGAAGAGTTTTCTCCAAGTTTATTAGTTTGTCTTTACAGTTTTATCTTACTCTCTTCAGCCCACTCCAATTAAACTTTCATACCCATCACTCCAGTGTCTACAGTATGGAAGAAAGCTGGTATCTTTTAATATTCGCTTCGCAATGATTCTTTTAACATCTCAGCAACCTCTGATTCAGTTGGCTACTACTTCCTCTTTCTTAGAAGTGATGTTGGGCCTCACAGACTGCTTGGTTTCCTCCTTCTCCACCAGCCTGCTTTTTCTCAGTTGCTTGTTTACTTGGTTGCTTTTGAGATGCGTTTTGGTGATAGCACCAGTGAGGCTTGATGATGAATTGGATGTGCAGGATGCAATTTAAAGAAGTAAGTAAAGATCTAATTGTTTCACTTAAACAACTGAATGTTAGTCCCATTTATTGCCTAGGGGGAGACTGGGTGGTCCCAGGGCCAGTGGTCCAAAATAGAGTTCTGCCTTGGTCATGCCACATCTGAGATGTCATTTAGTCAGAAATCATAGTGGAGGTGTGAGACAAGTAGTTTGATTTGAATCCGGAATTACAACAATAAATACTAGCCAGATATATTGCTTTGAGATGAGTGGCACTAAAATAATGTATGTGGGTGAGATCACTTCGTGAAAGATATTGCATAGAGAAGACAAGTATAGGATAGAAGCCCCGGTGCATTCTATCAAGTATAAATTTAAAAAGGACAAAGTTCCAGGAAAGCAAATGAAGGAAACGTCAGCTAGAAACAGTGGGACCTTGTGGTATAATAGACACAAGAGAGGAAAATGTTCCTGGGGAAAGGGTTTAATCAAATGGATTGAATGCTTCTGAGAATAGTAGGTGGGAAGACGATGCACTCTCCACTGAATTGACAGAACACTGAGATCATTCATGTCTCTAAGAAATCCCAGAGCATATGTTGTTGTGAGTTAAAAAGCGAAATAACAAATAATGGGAGTGTAAACTGTGTGCTAATACAACTTTTAAAAAGCTTGGCCCTGAAGAACTACCAAGTAGTGGTATCTTCAGGGGCTATCATATTAGCGAATATCATTTTTGGTTAAGATGCGAAATGTTTATGGAAATAACCTAGTTGGGAAGGAAAGGTTGAAGATGTAAGAAATAAATAAGAAAAAAAGTAAAAAAGAATAAAAAGTGATGGACTTCTAGATCCACATTTGGAAGAAGTTACCTTTGATAGCAGGGCCCTTTTTTCTTTGTACACGAAAAAGATGGTATAATGAATGGTAAGAAAGATGGTATAGATTGATTTGTTGGTGACATGACTAGATTGTTTGATTTGCATGGTTTCTATCATGAGTTTGACACCAATGCCAGCAACAATATTGGTTGTGTTGAGAAGTTGAGAAGGATGGGTTATTTACAAAAATGCAGATCATTATTGGTATTGTATTGTTAATATTGCTGGGCAATATTGAAGCTTATACTTGCAATTGATGATTTTTACTTTTATATTATGATGCTTTTCCCTACTGTTTGTACAAAATTCTATACAGATGCAGGCATAGAATGCAGGATGTTGACGTACTGAGAAAAACATTGTTTATTATGGCTAACAGAAAGTGCTTACTAATGTCAAGTAATACAAGGACTGCAGAACTTAGAATAAAGAATGGGCATGTGCCTCTATGGTAGATTTCTTGCCTAGGAAAATAATTGTCTTGAGTTAGGAGTTCTAGTGCCACAGGAGTGCTAAGTAGAAAGTAATGATTTAAATAGTATTACTTGATCAGTTAACCTTGAACACTAAAATAATGTTGCCAGATACTGGAAAGTTGCCCTGTTTTTGGTGTTCGTGTCTGACCATGTGATTGAATGGTGAAAGGATATTCTAGAAAAGAGAAATGAATGTAGCCTGGTTAACCTGGACACTTGTTGTTGGGAAGGGAGGAAGAGGACCAAGTACAATCTGAATGCATGCCAATTTCAGTATGATCCACATAAAAATAAAAAAAGAGAAATGAAGAAATGGAGAAGCTATGAAAATTTTAGATGTGGATGATGAAGTTGCTGGAAACAATATGTAGTTAGAGGGGAGAAAAAGAATGATTCAATTGATAAAGTCTTTACTAAATGAAGGGGGGTAATAAAGACATCTGAAGATGGAAATGCCAGTATAGCTGAATTTTGCTACCTAATATCTTTTTTTCTCACAAAGATAGTAAAAGTATTAAATATTGACAAACAAATTACCTTATACACCAATGAATAAAAATCAGATTATGCATTGTTAGAAGTAGACCCATGAATACAGATTCTATTGTGTTTATATAGTTTAGATAGTACATTTAATGAGGAAAGTTTAAGTGGGATAATATTAATCATGGCTAGATGTAATTATAATGTTTTCAAGATTCCTCAGATTTACATAGTGGGTATTATCTAAGAAAGATGTTGTAAAGAGAAAAACATAATTATGAACTATTTTTAAACTAAACACTTTAATTATATAACTGCTATAACAGTTTAGAAGACAAAGTTCCTTTTCAGAGGAACAGTTTCTGAAGCATTTACTTTCCACATTTCAGATGGTTCAAGTTGTCCGAGTGTATTCTTTGTCAGGTAGGAAAGCTCGAGCGGAGTCCTCGTCTTTTGGTACGGTTCTCTGTGACTGTGTGACCTTAGTTTTATAAACTGAAAAATGAAGAGCTTGTACTAGGTATGTTTAAGGAATCCCGTGACAGTTCAATGATTCTAAGAAAAGGAAATTAAAACATTTCTATGGGAATTGTATCTTAGCTTTTAACGTAGAAAATTTTAAAAATATGCTATCTGTTTGGACCTGTTTCCTCTAGGATTCCTAGTGTGATTTAATGCTTCTGGTTTTCTTCTTTATTCTGAGATAGCATTTAATTAGGAATTTGAATAATTCCCTATAAACAAAGGAATACAGTTGAATATGGTATACTAATAAACACTAAGAAAAAGCTATTTATGTTACCCCTTTATTTGGAAATAATTTCAACATATATAAAGTACAATCTTCACCATGCTACAGCAAACACTGTGTATATCCTTTGCCTAGATTTTCTTACTTTTATCTTCCCCCTTTCACCTTTCTTTGCCCCTTTTCTCCAAATTACTGCCCTCTTTTCTGTGGTCCCTTCTTCCCCATCTCTATTTCTCTATCATTATCTTCATTTCTTCTTCAGATTCCACTCATCGGGAAGATTATTACAGGCATTCTTTGCCTTTCATGATATTGATATCTTTTCCTTTAGTGTAATATTCGTTTGGGTATATATATCATCTTTTTTCATGATCAGACTCAGGATAGCCTTGCCAGAATTATACATAGGTGACTTTGTATCAGGTATCACATTAGAAGGCACACGATATCTGTCTGTTCCTTATTGATGAAGTCAATTTGCATCATTTGGTCAAGGTATTTTACAATTTCTCTAGTGCATAATTACTATTTTCTCCTTGCAATTCAGAAGCAGTCTGTGAGGAAGTACTTTAAGAACATGCAAATAGCCATCAAAATGTTCCTCCGGGTTATCTAATATTTCCCAAAATGGTTATAAAATGATGAGTTGCCAACTAAAGTACTCCTTCCACACATACCAACTGGTACTCAGCATGCTACTATATGTAAGAATTCTCCTTTCTTTTCTATCTGCATATCTATAGTTTGATTTCTTACCAATATGGATGCTTAAAATCCTATATTTTCTGTGTTTTATAATTTATTGTTATAATATATTATTTTGGAGATCATATTTAGATTTTGCTAGTGAGATTCCCCCAACCTAGCCTCATCACATGTGCCCAATTTTATTTGGGGCACTATATTACATTATATCAAAGGACAATTTGTTTTCTTCTTTTAGCTACCCTTCTACAATATTGGCATCAAAAGTTTCTTTAACAAGCTTTGTTCCTTTTCCTGAGGAACTCTAAGTTGCCTCTGGGATGTAACAAAAGGCAAATTACTTTTAAATGAACAATTAACAGAGTAAGAAACATTAAAAATGTATTTAGGACATGACATTTAAGCACAATTATGAGATTACACTTTTGTATTCTTCCTTTGGTGTGATCCAGGTGTGAGATTTCAGAATGATATGTAGTAGACTAATTGTAGTTAATAAATTTAATTTTTAAAATAATGTGTAAGGTACAGTAGCAAATACCACCTGTCCTAGTAAAAGGAATGCACTCTGATTTATCTAATGGTCATATATCAATTCTCTAGTTTACTTCCATAACTTGGTTAATAAAGTAAATTAAAGTATCACACAATTGGACATAGGGTTTTAGAGAAAAAGAAGAATCTTTTAACCTCAAAACATTATAAAATGTAACATTAATAATTCATTATGTAGTACTGTAGGTGGACAGAACTCTTATTGCATTTGTTCATATTTTAACTTAATTTTTTTGTTTTTTTAAATTTTCATTGATGTATTGTATTCACACATGTTAATGGGATACAAGATGGTGGAGACATATATGCACACATCACACAATTAGCCCTTAAAAATCTCTCAATTTCATAATTTAACCTATGTATAGCAATTCTTTGTTTTGAAAATATATCTCCATTGTAATTGGGAAATAACATTTGTTGAAACAAATTTCTACATGTTCAATGAATTGAATAATTCAATTCAAAACTTCTACACTTGGCATCCTACTTTATTTTCTGAAATTGCTCATTTTAATTCTTTTCCTCCCCCATGCATCTCAATTGTTTCCCTTTATTCTTGGCTTTGCTTGATAACCAACATAATACAAATAAGCATATGATCAGCCACAGCAACAGACATGCAATTCGCATATTTTCTATTATACTCGCGATAGCAATTGAGCACTTACTATATGCAAAGCACCATGTAGGGAGCTCTATTTCTTTTAAAGATATTTGAATTACTAGAAGCCAGTGATGGTGGCTGAGTCTCCACTAAACTGCCTTAGACCAGCTCATCAGATGTATTATTCATTAGGTTCCTAAGACATAAGGTCAGACCTTGAGGTTTATAGCATGATGACATTTGATATTTTTTCTTGTATTTATTATCATTTCCATATCTGGTAGTGAAAACACATTTCTTTTTAATGTCTTTTCTCTCAAAATATATTATTCTACAATCCCATATTTTAACTCTTAAGTTTTCTCTAGAACTTCCAATTAATGGCATACATTTTCTCCTTTTGTCTTTGCAGTGATGATCAAGTGCTAGCTATCTGAAACATTTTCCTGACAGTTGCAGTGGTTATGTTTTTTAACCAGTGTTTCTTTTTGATTCATCTTTTTCTTTTATTGCCTCTCGCTTTATGGATAATCATGTATTCTCACTTGGTTCATTAAAGAGTAGTCGCATAATTAGGGAGTATATTAAAAAGGATTTTAGATTGAACTATCTATATGAGATATGAATAACTTACAAATAATTGAACCATGTTTTGTGCTTTTCTTTCCTATCTGGAAAGGATATACTCTTCCAACTAACATTGAAACTAGAATCATCTTTGGACTTTATTCAAATGTGTCAGTTTTATGAATCCATACAAAGATGTTCTCTTAGCTTAAGGGAACTGAAGAACTTTGTTATGCTCTTTGAGTGTTACATTAAACTAGATCATTGCCGGAGGATCCTATTTAATATGTCCATCTGATTTATGATTTTTTGTACTCTGTTTTACTTTGATTTGTCTCATCTTTGGAAAACTTGGCATTTATTTCTATTTTACTTTTTATTCTGTCTCAATGAGTGTCTGTACATTTATTATTTTAGTTAAATGACTTGTTGAACTTAAAGTAAATAATTTGGGATAGCTTGTTTTGAATTTATAATCATACAGTGAAAATGAGATATCATGGGCTGTAGGTTTACAGAATGATTCGTCTCAAGTATTTCTTTCTAGCTGAGGTTGTAGCTCAGTGGTAGAGCATTTACCTAGCATGCACAAGGCCCTGGATTCAACCCCTGGCATCTTCGCCTCACAAAGTATCAACTTCTGCAAATTCCTAAGGTGCTATTTAAATAATATGAATGTAAATGTACTTTCATTCAATTTTTATTATTGATTTAAAGAGACTTAAATTTATACAGCAAATCACATTTCTCCCTTTCTGGTGATCTATCATATAATTAAGGTTATATCAAAGACTAATTAGAATATTTAAGTCATTATGAATTTAATTCTTAATTGTACAATCTCCCTTGCCAGGGCTGTTAAATTTTATGTTAGAGGGAGAGTAGAAATTCAGCAGAGACATTTATTTATTTTCTTTTATGAAAAAGGCTATGCAATTTGCATTGTTTCCAGGTGGTACTGGGAATATGTGAAAAGATCGCACAGCTGTGGCTCGGTGGGTTTTAGGGATATGTTTAGAAGATGCCTCCAGAATCTAGATGTTAAAACATTCTCTAATACATGTAGGGACACAGATATCTATTGTCTGCTTTAGCATTTCAGGTAATATCTATTTCTCTGATATCTTGCTGGTATATTATTGCCTTATTTTTTTCTTATTATTTTTGTTGTTGTTGTTCGCTTTTTCCCCATATCCCAAAGCCATTTAATGGCTCGGAGGATATATGTGAACAGCCTTTTATTTAGGCAGCCATACCTGTTAAATAGCTGAACATATTTTTAAGGATAACGTGGAATTTCTATAATTAATTAAAAGGTAAAATAAAAATATAGCCAGCCATAGTTACATGGCTCATGCCTGTGTTGCAAACATATATCTGAGATAAAGAAGTTCTACTTTCTGGAGCTGGGGTGGTGATGCACACCTATAATCCTGAGACAGGAGGATCGAAGATTAGAGACTAGACTCAGGACTTTAGGAAGGCCCTATTTCAAATTGAAAATAATCAAGATTAGGGTATAGATGACAGGCAGAATGCCCCTGAGTTCTGTCACCAGTACAAAAATAAACAAATAAAGAGTAAGAACTTCTACTTTCTCCATTTAATCTGCAATAAAACATTTTGTGAAGAAATTGGGCCAGACTGAGTTTTTAAACTTTTTTTTTTTTTTTTTTTTTTTTTTTGGTGGTACTAGGAGTGGAACTCAGGGGCTTTCTACCTTCGGGCTATCCTCCCAGACCTATTATATATTTTATTTGGAAACAGGGTCTCACTAAGTTGCTGAGAGCCTCACTAAGTAGCTGAGACTGACTTCAAACCTGTGTGATCCTCCTATCTCAGCCTCCCAAGTGCAGGATTATAAGCATGCACCGCCACGCCTGGCTCCAGACTGAGTTTTTAAAACTGATTTTCTTATGAGATACTTTCGTTGAAAATAAATGTTGATAAACAATAGGTGTTTTCAGGGTTCATGATTTACTTTATATATCCTCAGTATACTGGTTACAAATATAGCTGCTTATGAAAGTCAATTTATTTATTTATTGGATACTATTTTAAGAAAGGTATTGTGCTAAGCATTTTATGGTTTATAAAGATGACTAATTAGATTTTGATTCTCACATCTAAGAACTTATTCAAGGATAATATATATGTATTTATTCACAGAAATATATTTATATAAACGTACAAGTAATAAGAATAATCGAAATATATTAAATTCCTCTAAGTGAGATAGGGAGGAAGTGGTATTGGTCTCCAAGGCATGACTGAGGGAAGATACTGGAAGTCGTAATGGAAGGGGAAGGTAATTTCACTGGACTCTGAAAGTTAGCTGAGATTCTAACACTTGATAATATGGCTGAGGTTGGTGTAATTTCGTTACACCTGTTATCTCAGTACTTGGGAAGCTGAGGCAGAAGGATGGTTGCTTGAAGGCTAGCCTGCAGTAACTTAGCAAGGCCCTTAGCAACTTAGAGACCCTGTTTCAAAGTAAAATAGGGTTGGGCCTTTAGTTCAGAAGTAGAATTCCCCTGGGTTCAATTTCTAGTTCCACCAAAAAAAAAAAAAAATGTAGCTGAGACAGGACAAGAGAAAAAAACAAACAAAAACGGCCATACATGGTCCATACCATGCAGATAAACTAATTGCAGGGTTGATGTTGGAGATGGAGAAGGGGTAACTGAAGTGAAAATTGCAAAAACGGTTTTAGGTATATTTGAGGTTGAATCTTTAATCTGGGAAACATTTTAATTGTTAAGAAATTTGGCAGCACTGCGGGATATTAGAAAAGAGACATGAGAAGAGTTATATTTAAGGACGTTTAGTGTATCAGTTTAAGTTAAAGAGGGCCTGGAGGCCTGAATAAGAAAGATGCCTTTGGAAATGAATGTAGGTAGAGTAAGAGTACTGATGTTGACTTACAAGATTTTGAGTAGAATTCCGCTGTGTGTATTTCCCATAATTTTGCAATGCATTCATCTGTTGATGGAGACCTAGGTTGGTTCCATATTTTAGCTATTGTAAATTGTGCTGCTATGAACATGGGTATGCATATGTTACTGTAGTTCTCTGATTTCAACCCCTTTGGAAAGATACTTAGGATTGGTATACCTGGATCATATGGGAGATTCATTTCCAGTTTTCTAAGGAATCAGTGAAGCCAGAAATGAAGGAAGAAGACTGAGGTTAATGAATGGAAAAGCTACATTTGAATATGTGAATATAACATTGCTAACCTGGACAGTCAGTATTGAGAGAGATCGAAAAGGGGACACGGGCGTGAGCATACCAAGTACTGTGTGAATATATGCCATTGTCAACATGATCCACATTATGATGTGAGACTATAGTGCACCAAAAAAGTAAAAAATTAAAAAAACAAATGTTGACTAACACTGTAGAAATTAGAATACTGTTGTGCAGGAAGTTATAGAGAGAAGGTAAGTTAGAATTTTCCAACTATGTGAATGTACAAATGGTGGCACTTTTTAACATAACTAAGGAGAGAGCAAAGAGAAGAACAGGCTCAGAGGAAAATTATGAATGGATTTTGGTGACCATGAGATTTATTTGATGGTTAATCACTCAAAATGAAATACCCAATAGGCTTAGAAATACCAGTCTAGTCTTACATAAAATATATATGGAAATCATTTTTTCATTGAAGTATGATGTCCTCAGTTTTTTTCTGTGAGTTTCTGTTGACCGCATACTTCTATCTTGGGTGTTTAAGAGTGTACTGTATTATATTCGTGTGTAAATATCTTTTTATTTATCATCATTATGTTTCTTTGGGCCTCCCAGACCTTTGCATTTGTTTCTTTTTAAATAATGAAAAGTTATAAACCATTATCTCCTCAATATTGCTTATATCTGCCCATTTTTCTTTTTCTGACCTCCTAGAATTTGGATTATTACACCTTGCCACTCTATGCTCCGTTTCTTATAACCTTTCTCATGTTTTCCATCAATCTATTGGTGATATACTCTGGGTTATTCAATTATATCTTCCAGTTCATGAATATCTCTTAAGCTCCGTCTTTCTGCTAAACCTATCCTATCAGTTTTAAAATTTCAATACCTATTTTCTTTTTGGTGCATTGTAGTCACGCATCTTAATTGAGTACAAGATGGTAGAGGCATACATGCACACATCACTCATTTAACCCTTCCCCAATTCCTACTCCGTTTCCTCCCCCCTTCCTCCTTCTCGTGTTTGACTTTGTGATCGACTTTCATGTTTGTGAATTAATAATTTTCCAAAAATTCATTTGATTCTTCAGAACTACTTAGTCATTTTGATAGTCTTGTCTTTTATTTAAAATTCTGATCTCTTCCAATTCTTTAATCATAACAAACCTGTTTACTGTTTCCGCTACATTTTTCTGTGATGGTATTTTATGAGGATTGAACCCAGGAACGTTCTACCTCAGAAATACACCTGTAGCTGTATTTATATGTGTTGAAGCAGGGTCTTAAGTTGCTGGGAGTCTTGCTAAGTTGTTGAGGCTGGCTGCGAAGCCTATGATCCTCTTGCCTCAGCCTCCCATGTACTGGGATTACAGGCATAATCCACCACACTCAGCTTGTGGAAGTATTTAAAGTCCCAGTGAGTTCATTATTCTTCAAGGAATATTCATGCTTTATTTTGCTAGGTACTTACCAAACTAGGATCATGTTAACATTTTACCTTAATGTTTTTTAAAGACTTTTGTGGAGCTATGAATTCAGACTATATGAAGGTTGGCTTTTGACAAGAAATTCTCAGAATATATTTTTTTTTACTGTTCAGAACCAAGGTTTAATTTGAATGACTTAATTTGGATGATTTCCTTTCCAGGCTGCTAGGAGATTAACAGACTCATTTTGAATTTGCTGTTAAATTGAGGTGTTGTCTTCTGGTTTATAGGGCTGTTTCCTGTGTTCTTTCTACTTTCAGACCTTGGTCTTGATTTGCATTCCCCCACACAGGAGCCTTCAGAAATGAGGCTCAGGTTCATCTGAGATAAGCAAGTAAAATCAGCGTCAAGGCTGAGGCTGCTGATGTTTTTTCTGACTCCATATTTCACTTAGGTTTTGAATTCCGGGTGTTTCTTTCATTCTTGCCTGATTACCTATGCATTTTAGATTATTTAAAATATTTTCCACATTTTGTTCTTTTCATTTACAATCTATATCAGGGTATATATTCTACCACATTTCCAGAAGCAAATTCAGAGCAGCCATTTTCATACAGACGTGACATCTCAAAATTAACTTTTTCTTATTTTGGCTTTTATAAATATGAAATATTGGTACTTTAATAGAGAAATTATGGCACTTAGCCTTTTGTTTCAACTTACTCATGTACCAATACTCATGTTTATTTATTTATTTATTTATTTATTCTTTGTTTAAGGTACTGCGGATGGAACCTAGGGGCATTCATCCTCCGAGCTACACCCCCAGCCCTATTTTTTAGTCCTTTTATTTTGAAACAGAGTCTTACTGAGTTGCAGAGGCCTCACTAAGTAGCTGAGGCTGTCCGCGAACCATGATTCTCTGGTCTCAGCCTCCCAAATGCCGGGATTATAAGCATGCGCCACCACACACGGTGACTATTAATATTTAGAATAGAGAAAGACATTATTTTAGCTATTTATTGAATAAGCAATAATTCAGGATATGGTTCCATGAATTTGGTCAATAGTTGGTCACTCTCCTCCCCATTCACAAAATATTGTTTTAATAAAAAGGAAGCCCAAGGGAAAAAAATCTATCCAGAACATTCTCTTATTACTGAGCAATTGATACCTGATGTACATCTGATTATGTGTCTATGCGTATGTGTGTGATGGTTTTTCAGGTCAGGCCTGGAGGGCTTTGAGTGAAAGTTGTCTGCATGCAGTCGCCTCAGGCTCTAGGAGTCCTCATAGAGCCTCTTGTCATGTACATCGACTTGACACATAGCATTTTGCCATAGGAAAATCTACATTGTTATCTGACACCAATAATGGCTCTTATCGGGGAGGCACACATGTTAGCTATAGTTTCCTACTAATGACCAGAATAAAACAAACACATAAATCAATCAGAGAATATCCATTACTAAAAGTAATAAGTACCAATGAATGAATGTGACCTCTTAATTTCTAACATGTAGATTCTAGGAATTTTTACAGTTTGGGAACCTTGTTCTTTCACTCAGTGTGACAGAGCGTTAATCCCAGTGCCTCGTATCGCATTGGTCCTACTTTCTCCATATGCAGAGATGATCAATAAATGGTTGATGGCTCGAAGTTGCTTGTGCTTGGTGGAGAGCTGGTGTCTAGACTCATGACGATGCAGTACATTAAGCATTACATGTCTGCTAGGAACAAAACACTGGGGAGACCCCGAGGAGGGAGTCATTGATGCTGCTTGAAGAGTCAGGAAGGCCTCCCAGAGGAGATGGTATTTTAGTCCAGCCAAATGTGTTCAGGCCGAGAAAGAGCAGGGCATAAAGAGCACTGAGCAAAGACGTACAGGCCTAGAAATAACTGACTCTGTCCAGGATTGGCAAGTGCTCTGCCGTGGCTAGAACATCGGGGCAACTTGGGGACTATTAAGTTAATGTAGATCCCAGCTTTGCAAGGCCCTGAATGCAGTTCTTTTTACTTAAGCTTTCTTGTCTTGGTAGTAAGTATAAAGTTAAGGGTAAGTAACAACATCTCATATTTTATAAAGAGAATGCCCCAAATGGATTTTTAGAATTGAAATAGAAAGGGAAGAAAGTCTAAAACTAAACCAAAACCAAAGGAGACTATCATAAATTTCTAACGACTTTGTGTCCCTTAATATTTAAGCAAATCATTTGTTTCCCTCCAGAAAGTGAGTGTGTGTGTGTGTGTGTGTGTGTGTGTGTGTGTGTATCACTGGGGATTGAACCCAGGGGCATTCTACCTCCAAGCTACACCTCTATTCCTACTTTTTATTCTTTATTTTGAAATAGGGACTCACTAAGTTGTGAAAAGCCTCACTAAGTAGCTGAGGCTGGCCACAAAACTGTGATCCTCATGTCTCAGCCTCCCAAATCCTGGGCTTACAGAAGTGTGCCACCACACTCATAATAATGTTTTGTGTTGACTCTGTCTAACATAGTGTATATTATAACTCTAAATTTAGTGAATGAATGAATGAATGTAAGCAATCATTATCAATGGCTTATATAAGACACTATGAATAGTGATACTTATGATGTGAAGGCTTAGGGGGAGAAGAGTCAAGGAACTTGCAGGTTTCTTCTGGGATCTTGAAGCTTTCTTTGGGGGTCGTTGAGTTACAATGCCTTCTAACAATTGATGGAACAGGCAAAACACTCTTCAGGTAACTGGAGTTGACTTCATGTTGAAGCATCTTTATTTGCAATTCCTGTGGAAGAGTTAGGATATTGGATGTGTGAATCTGCAATTCAGGGGAATGGCCTAGAGTCCTAGACTGGAGAAAATGAATCAAGAAGCTTAAGCAGATAGATTAATAATTAAAGTCAGTGTAGTAGATCATGTGCAGTAAGAATATAAAGTAAAACTAGAGCATGGGGAGTTTGGGGATCACTAATATTTCAGGAGTAGACAAAAAGTGAACACAGTATGGAAAGGACTAGAGAGAAGCAAAGGATTATTTGTCAGGGAAGTCTGCCTTTTGAAGTCATTGAGGAGAAAGTTTTAAGAAAAACTGTGTGGATAATTTAATAGATTTGTTGCTTTCCAGTGGGGATGCATGTGTGTGTGTGTGTGTGTGTGTGTGTGTGTGTGTGTGTGTATAAAACACTTGAACATATTAATATAGATTTTAATATAATGAGATTATACTTGCTTTTTGTTATATAAGTTCAGGTCTTAAGCCAGTAGAACAGTTTCTAGGAAGGAGTGAAGAGAACACAAAGAAAACACTTCTTGATTCATTTTTCAAGTGGGAGCAAAATTCTCTTCATTTTTCTAGTGATCAACTTGAAGTATTTTTTTGTGTCTGCTTATGCATTTCTGTTTCATTGATTACATGCCTTAAAAGGTTTTAATTTGGTCAAGGATAGAGGGTAAAGCTCTAAGAGCCTTTATGTGGTGGTAAACTCTAGTATTTAATAACTGCTGGAGATAAGAGCAGCTTTTCTCTGATGATATTTGACAGATTTTGTTATTATTTTGATACTGTTTTTTTTTTGCCAAGAGTTAACTCATTCCTAAAGGTATTATATGCTGGGTAAATTTCATTCTACTCTGTATCCTAGGCTAGATTCTATATTCTGTGCCTTTGCGCTGTGGTTTATTAATTACCAGAATTATTTAAGCAAAATTCATACCAGGAATCTTCATTTGAAAACTAATAATGACTATATGTGTTAAAAGTTTAGCTCAGAAAACTGCCAGTGAACAATCATCTCTGCCTTTGGGAAACAGTTTATCATTGCATTACACTTGAATTTCCATGTACAATATCATTGTGTATGCTCATTTATTAATTTTTTCTTTTTTATGAAAGTAAAATTTATCCTCTTCTTTTTTCTTTTGATTTTTGTATTGATAGTATCATTCTACTTCACACTACAACTCCAGCCCTTTTCTTTTCTTTTTTTTTTTTTTTTTTTTTTGAAACAGATTGTTGCTAAGTTTCTCGTATGGTTTTACACCTACAATCCTCCTGTCTCGTCCTCTTAAGTACTGGGAATATAGGTGTGTATCACCATATCCAACTTTGCATAATATAGGTTTTGTTTTAGCTTTTTGTTTTAACAAAATTACAGAAAAAGACAAAGGCAGAAAGACTTATTTTGACTCATGTTTTCAGGTTTCTGTCTATGGTCAACTCCAGTTGCTCAGCTCATGGCGGCCAAGAAGGAGAGGGCTAGCTAAGGATTCAGGGATGAAATATATCCATCAAAGGTTGTACCCTAGTGTCCCAGCTCTTCTTCTTACCTCCTAAAGTTTTCATTACTTCTCTATAGCACCACAAGCTAGAATCCATGGCACATTAAGATTCAAACAAATTTCTTAAAGCTAGGCTTTGTTTCCTGGACTCTTTCACTTCCTAGGGCACTACATCACCCCTCCCAACTAGCTGCTTCATTATTTGCTTAATTGCATCACACTGGAATTGTTTTGGAGAGCATTCTTTTTCACTAAATTGAACCATCAAATTTTATTCTTCCATTAGAATATTTTCTCTTAATAAAGAGACAAATATAGTCAGTAAGTTGAGAATGCCACCTGTTGTCTTGTTGACAGGCCACCTACCTGGTCCATCTGTATTTGCTATGGAAGGAAGATTCAATAACTTCCATTAGATCTATATATGTCTGATTTCACACATTTGGAACACCATAGGTAATTGGTTGTCAGCCAGTTTATTAAGGAAATGTTGTGTATAAATGTGTTATATTTTAATTTATCCCTAATATGATGGAATTCAATAATGTTCTAATCTTCATTAGAACTTTGTTATCCAGAAACTTTATAAATTCCATTAAGAATGGCATGGGCTGCTGTTTTTATAGAACTTGCCATTTTCCACACGAATTTTTTTTTTCACTTTTGACTGTGGTAGATGGAGTTGCCATGTTTCTTTGCCAGAAATGTTGACAGGGTATCATGAGCTTTGTTTGTTGAATACATCAATCCTTCTCTAAACAATAATTTCCATCTTTGTTCTCTTGACGTACTACCACATACTACTTTATTCTTCCTATGGCATTAAGAGACACCATTTTGTCATCAGTAAAAGGGAGATGTGATACTTGCCTATTGTTTATATAGACTTCATTTTCCCTGTTGATTTTGTTAAAGAGCAATTTCAGGAAGCTTTGGGCCATTGTATCACCTTGTCTTATTCCATTATAGATATTGATGCAACATGGATCACTGAACAGTATAATCTCTTTTGCACAGTGACTATTGATCTTGTCCAGTAAATCATTGAATAGCAGTTTTGTTGTGAATTCATTTTGGGCATAAAAAATGTTCTTGAATTTGACACCTAGGTTCCTTCATATAATTGGCAACCTTATATGGATTCTATCACTTTGTTTCTTTCTTCTTCACACCATAGATATAAAACGATTTTCCCCATTAAATATCTCAAATGCATAGTCTCCACTCAGTGTTTCCATTCGCTTCTTTCTCTACCCTCTAACACGGCTTTTGTAGACAATGTTCTTTTGAAATTGCTGTGTATTGTCTGAAATTCTTTTGTTCTTTTCTTTCAAGATGTAGACTATGCTTGACGTTCCTCTTACCTTTGACGCTGTTGGTTGCTCTTATTGAAGCATTTTCCATTCTCACTTTTGGGGCAGTGCGCTGCTCTCTTTCTCACACCTTCCTGATTTTTCTTTTTGTCTTCTTATTTGGCTGTCCTTTCTTCTCTGAGGCTGACTTCACGCATCCTTACTGCTCACTTAGACATCATTTACTTATTCAGGACAGAAGATCACCAAACTCACATTTATCTTCTTGTGCCCTCATCATCTAATGCGTCGCATATTTCATTCCCATAGTATTTCTGGAGTATCACTTCCAAGATTCTATGGATGTGGGAGATAAAATTATATCATGCAATAAGGAGCATACCCGGGCATTAATTAAGTAGGGCAGCATGTGGAAAATACCTCCCTGGTTATGCAGTTAGGTGAAGAATGCCATTGTAATTAGGAAACATTTCATAGAGAAAGTAACACCTTATTTGGGACTTAATGGATAGATGAAAGTTTGGCAACAATACGTAAAAGGAGGTGAGCTCACAATATTCTGGAGCCACTCCAGAGTCTCATCTTAGCTTTTCTATCTTTAGTTACACTTGTCTTTGACAGAAAATAAGCATAAATTTCTTATAATTATAACCTGTAATCTTTTCATCCAAATTAGGTACACAGACTGAGAGCGTACACAATAACTCATGTCATAGCAATAACCTATTTAGAATGTACCTATTTTGGAATCAAGTCTCCAAGTATGTTAAGTGTAAACTTTTCATTTCTGTATCCACTTAGTCTTCTTTTTTTTACTGAGGAACTCCAGATTAAGAAGGAGAGTCTTTCATACAACTCTTTTTAAATCTTTTTATTTGCGCATTGTAGTCGTACATCTTAATGGATTATAAGATGGTAGAGGCAGACATGCACACGTCACCCAATCAGCCCTCATCATTTGCCACCCCATTCTCTCCCTCTCCCTCCTTCTCGTGTTTGGCCTAGTGATTGACTTTATTTACTGTATTATTTATGCCTCAGTTTGCTTTACGTGATGTATCGGATATTTAATGTAACTGCGGTGCTTTTACATTTCATGTTAGATTCAGTTCCATGGATCTAAGTGAAAATATAAATGCTTTTTCTAGTTCTTCTTTAAAAATTGTCATAATCAACTAAGGGAGAAAAGGCTTTATAACTAATATTTCCGCAAGATTTTCTAGTAAGAAATTGGAATAGGTCAGTGTTAGCGTTCTGTTTCTGTGACAAAAGACCTAAACAAAACCACTTAAAGAAGCAAAGATTTATTTTGGCTCATGTTTTCCAGGGTTTCAGTTTACGGCCACTTGGCTCCTTTATTTCTAGGATTATGGTGACAAAAGGAGTCATGGCTGGAAGCGCTTGGTGGAGCAAAGCTACTCACCTGATGGCAACTGGTAGACAAAGAGATAAAGCCAGGGAGGATTCTTGAGTCCTGTTCTTTTTAAGGGTTTACCCAGTGGCCTACTACTTCGTTGTTGATGTTGTTGTTGTTGTTATTGTTGTTGTTGTTTTTGGTACTGGGGGTGGAACCCAGTGGCATTCTACCTCCAAGCTCCACCCCCAGCCCTATTTTTTGTTCTTTATTTTGAAACAGGGTCTCACTGAGTTGCAAGGGCCTCACTGAGTAGCTGAGGCTGTTCGCGAACCATGATCCTCTGGTCTCAGCCTCCCAATTACTGGGATTACAAGCGCGCACCACCACGCCCGGCCCAACTGCTTCCTACTGGGCCCCGGCTCCTAATGTTTTCACCATTTTCTTACAGCATCATCAGCTGGGGACCAAACCTCTAGGTGAATGTGAGCTTTTGGGAAACGTTTTAAATCCAAGCCCTAACATGATTATTTCTTATTGGCCAGTTTGGAGCTTTAATTTGATTGAGTGTTTATGCCACTTCTATCATATTTTATGTATTGACTCCCTGTGCCTTGTCTATAGTTAACACCAGTGGTTACGCTGTTCGTATTGAAAGCCGTCTAGGCTAAAAGCAGAGGCGCGCTTGGGTGGCAGCCATGAGGAAAGCAGCAATGGTCCCCCATGGCGGGAGGACTCCAGTGGCTGAGGTGAAGGAAAGGCCAGCCTAATGGCCAGCACAGCAGGCCAGAAATAGGCTGCGAGGCAAAAGAGCCAGCAGGCTGCTGTCCTGGTCCACTCAAATTTATTTGCTGTCTCTGACTATTTAGCAGCTGCGTCTTACCTGGGCTGTGGCTTTCTCTTTTATCTTTAGTAAGTTTCTGGTAAACCTTCAATGACAGGGATTTCTGAAGTGCTCTTTTCCGCATAATGCAGGTTTCATTCTAGCCCCTATGAGATGTGTTTCACTTTGCATGACAAGCACTCTCTGCTTTCTACAGATTTCAGTACACTAGTAAGAAGCTTGGGGGCCATACCTGGAGGGTACAGTGTAAATCTCAGTTTGTCTTTGCCCCAGGAGTCAGGATTTAATCTTACATATTTTATTATCCATATGCCTTTATTAACCCTTCTCAACCATCTATGACTCGGCTGTTAGTTTCACAAATTAATATAAAAGTACACAGTAGGCAATTATTAATCATTCTATAATGAATTACTAGGCATATATTATTAATTAATAAAATAATAGGCTTAGGCTCTTGTATATCTTTTGTATTGCTCTTGAAATGTTCTGTAGCTCTGAATGTGGTATTAATAAAAGATAGTTCTCACAGGACACAGAATCTCATAGCTGGGCCCCCATTCAAGAACTCCCTTTTTAAGTTCTTAAAAGCTTATATTTCAAACTGTTTCTGGCATTTAGTAGCATAAAGCACCTCATGGAAGTTCATTGTTAAACTAAACCCATTTATGATACATTTAATCACACACACACACACACACACACACACACACACACATTCACATGCTGTGATTATTAGCGGGTCAGCATTTTTCTTTTGTGGTACTGGGACTGAACCCAGGGACAATATACTCTGAGGTAAACCCCCAGAGCTACATTAATTTTTATTTTGAAACAAGACCCCACGGAGTTGTAGAGGGCCTCATTAAGTTACTTGGGCTGGCTGAGAACCTATGATCCTCCTGTCTCGGCCTCACAAGTACTGGGATTATAAGTGTGTGCCAGCACACGTGGCTTTAGTGGCTCAAAATTAAAGTACATTCACCTATTAAATTGGTTTCATACACATGATTCTATTTACTTTTTTGTGGGTCTGGGGATAGAACTCAGGGGCATTTGACCTCCGAGCTATACTCTCTGCCCTATTTTTTATTGTTTATTTTGAAACAGGGTCTCACTGAGTTGCAAAGGGCCTCACTTAGTAGCTGAGGCTGGCCGCGAACCACGATCCTCCTGTCTCAGCCTCCCAAGTGCTGGGATTACAAGCGTGCGATACCATGTCTGGTGCCTCTGTTTACTTTAATAAATAGCTTTCATGGTGATGTCAGGTGATCATTATGATCATTGTTTATAGATGATTCCAACATGCTACTAGCTAGGAATACAACTGAAATTTACTTCACATAAAATAGGGAACTATATTTAGCGATATGGGCTTTCACTAAGATTTGGCTCTATTGATCTAAAGCACACGGGTTTTAAACTGACTATGCAGTGTACAAAAGCAACGAAGCTAAGCTGCAGTGTGTGTGCTTACGTATCATTTTGTCTGGATCACTGTAGATTTGGGTTCAACTGAATTTTCTCTTTTCTGTAAAATCCAATTTTATTGAATAAAATGTTTTATATCATTCTGTTTTGCATATTGCAAGGCTTTAGCTCTTTGCTTGTTTTCATTGACAGAACAAAAGAGAAAAGTATAAATTGCATTCTGTATACTCTAAAGTATAAGACTCAGTGATAACTCAACAAATATAACCCAAATTGAAAGTGCAATTATTGTCTACAGCAACCCATGAAAACCCTATTTGTAATATTTCTAAATGTAAGACTCTAACACTAAATTCAATACTTGTTCAATAGTTAGGGTAACAATAATGACAAATAATGAGAGCATAAAAGACGAGGATCTTTAAGACATACTTTGTTTATTCTAATATATATATTATATAAAAGATCCTTGCACTTAGATGTATATATGTACATATATATCATAATTAATTTTCAGTACTGAGGATGGAATTTAGGGGCATTGTGCCTCCGAACTACACCCCCAGCCCTATTTTTTATTAGTCTTTTTATTTTTGAAACAGGGTTTAACTGAGTTGCAGAGGGCTTTGCCTAAGTAGTCGAGGCTGTCTGCCAACCATGATCCCCCGGTCTCCACCTCCCAAATGCTGGGATTAGAAGTGTGAGCCACCATGCCTGGCTTTTCTTTACAGTATTTTGAACATTGGTAATATCCAGAATAACTTGGGAATTTTCAAAATTGATACAAATCGTAAGGCCTTACCTATAAAGATTCTGACATTCTGATTCAGTAGGTATGGATATGGTTAGAGTTCATACTACGAGCCAATGAGAGAAGAGACAGAAAAAAACAGAGAGACAGTGTCAGGCACTGCTCCAAGAAACTTGGTTATGTCTTACCCAGAAGAGATGATAGATTGAGAAAGAAGAAGGCCATGAGTTTTTCTTAGGAACAGAAGAGCTTTATAAGACTTATCTGAATTGTATTCTTCTCATACCTTTTTTTGTATTTCTACTAGAGTATCAAATTTTACTTTTGTTCTTTCAAATAAAAAGTCACCAAGAGGGAGCCAGGCGTGGTGGTGCACACTTGTAATCCCAGCATTTGGGAGGCTGAGACAGGAGGATCGTGGTTCTCAGACAGACTCAGCTACTTAGTGAAGCCCTTTGCAACTCAGTGAGACCCTATTTCAAAATAAAGAATAAAAACTAGGGCTGGAGTAGTTGCTTGGAGGTAGAATGCTCCTGGGTTCCATCCCCCATACTGCAAAAGTAAATAAATAAATAAATAAATAAATAAATAAAGTCACCAACAGACTAAACTTAAGAAATGAAAAGTTCTTATCACCTCTCTCTCTCTTGCTTGCTCGCTCTCGCTCTCCCTTTTTCTTTCTCTCTCTCTCTCCCTCCTTTTTAAGAATTTTTAATGCTTCGATCCCCTTCAAAAGAATACACTGATGTGGTTTCTGAACTAAAGAAAATTACTGCTGAAAGATAAAATTGAAACCAGTTGGAATCCTAACAGGAAAAACAGAGACAACGTTTCTCTGGTTGTTTCCCATGGAGCTCAGCCAGCAACAACCAAATTGAGATACTCAATAATATTTTCTGTGCATAAAGTAGGAGAACTATATTACATGAAATTCAAAGTTTTGACTTCTGAGTGCTTTTTGTAGAACCCACTTTTTCACTTTGTCATGAAGTACTGTATCCCGAGTGAAGTGTTACCAAGCACTGTAGCTCCTTAGGCATTCTCATTTAACCCCATTAAGGATGGATGGTAGAAATTAATTTGAAAATGTTATTAAAACTGCTCTCTCTTTATGGTCATATTACGTGCAGATATATGGTAAAATCATGTGAGAATGTATGGGAAGTAAAACTCAGGACAGTTACAAGTCTTTCCATCAAATGATGCTCTGTGGGCTTAACACACTTGAGAAACTTGAGGAATAGAAACGATTTGTGATTATATGATTGATTATGTTTGATTATGTGAATGCTGTTTAAAAACCAGAATTATTTATCAACAATTGTAGTCGGACATTTCTAGATGCTATTTTATATGTGTAGTTTTGAACATTTAATCATCCTTTCCAACACAGACACAGCACACATATACCAGCAAATACACAGAAATAGTCTTCCTTTACTTATGAATAATCATCCCATATCAATTCATGCACAATAGGCCATTAAGTTTCATAGTTTAATTAAACCATTTCTTTTAGAATCTTTTGGGGTGTTTTGGTGGTGTTTCAGATATTTTGCTACTAAACATGATGCCCTGTGTATCAAAGTTTATAAACTATGTCTCCACTTGATGAAAATTTATAATCTTTTGCTATTAACAGTATTGGAATGCATAACTTTATTGTGTACAAGCAAGGATATATATGCAGGGTAAATTGGAACACATATTTTTCCTCAGGAACAATTCTAGATATTGTATATAATGGAAAACACAATGGTCATAAATCCTGACTTCTAATTGAGCTGATATCATAGGGATGATACAAATAAATAAGATATATTACTTATAACAATAGCATATCCAGTAAACAAGTAAGCCATATATTGTACCACATAGTGATAATTGTTACAGAAGAAGTGAAGCAGGCAAAGTGAATAAGGGATGCCAGGAGGGAAGAGGTACCATTTTGAACTGGTTCATCATTAGGAACAATCTCTGTGAGAGAGTAACATGGAACAAAGATCTGAAAGAAGAGAGAAGCGGTCTGGAGATGATGGAACATTAAGTGCCAAAGCTCTTCTCCGAGAAGTAGGATTGAAATATTTGAAAAAATAAAACAGGTCAGAGCAGCTGAGGTAGGGCTATGAAATTAAGGAAGGCACTCACGGCTATTGTAAAGACTTGAGCTCTTACTCTGAATAATATAGGAAACCCTTGGATGGTTTTCCAAGAGGAATAACAATAATTAATTGTCATGATGAAATGAAGGTGGTAAGAGCTGAGTGGAAAGTGCTTGTGAGGCTACTGTCATACCCAGGACAGTAAGGTCATGGTGGCTTGAAACACTTCGGTAGAAATGAAGGTGATGCAGAATGCTCAAGTAGTCCACTTGCCAAAGGGTGGGGTGTGAACTGAGAGGGAAGACTCAGTGACCACTCAACATTGCTCTATGCTGGAGCCAGTAGAATAGAGTTGCTGTTTGTTGAGATGGAGGAGACCATGGAAAGAGCAATTTGGGGACCAAGACCAGGACTTTGGTTGGGGATGTGCTAAATTCAAGAATTTATTCCACAAAAAGTAGAGGTACCAAGGAAATGTGGAAGGACCTAGCACAATAGCTTCTTCAAGGATGAGCAGTTTTCTAGTGGTCTCATTCAAAAAATTCCTGATGGAATCCACAGTGCTGACTTTTAGATATGCTGAAATTTGCCTGAAAGGGAGATCGGAAAATCGTCCATTGTCAAGTTGAGTCCCAGGTTACAAATGTTTTAGTGTGCTATTTTGTTTAGTCGTGTCCAGCAAGGTTAACTGCATTCTTCATTAACCTACATTGGGTGTAAGATTTGTACCCGTCGAAGATTAACCACATTAAATCAGAAAATTCTGTTCATGCTGAATGCCCAAACTGTATTTTCCACAAGAAATGCCCTATTGGCCAAGGTATTAGTTTGAAGCATCACATTTCCTTCTGTTTTGCTTTTCCTTGTGCTCCTCTGTGTTTGACACATCCAGCTCTTGGGGTCTATTACTTGACTCATTGACTTGTGACATGAATTATGACATTTTACATAACAGGAAGTTCTCTGAGTATCTGATAGCCAGAAAAAATGTCAGTTGCTGTTTACAAAGCAAGAGACCACACATGGGTAATAGAATTGACTCCAGGTTCAAGAAAACCCTTCAAGTAGGTTGAAGGGTAACAGGAAGAACGTCAGCAACCTTTTGTTAAATATGATTTAGAGGTAAAAACCATAGTTCAGTCTTTAAATTGCTACTTGAAACAAGGAAATTTTGTCCCTGCCACCCCAAGACATTTTGATTCGACCTTGCCAAAATATACATTACCTGCTGAGCTCTTGAGGCCCATTTGAAAGTATACAACATTAGCCGTGCACGTTGTTAAACATGGTGTTCTGGTGACATTTAGCAAGTGTTCAGTAATTGGCTTAATGAACAGGTGTACAAGTTTATTAGTTATGCAGATGTTAATTTGCAGTAACATGTGCTTCCTGATTTGGGAGGTTCTTGTATAAACTACCACCAGTAAGATGTGTTCCTTAATTAGGAAATCATGAAAAAATATGTGTGTGCCTGTGTGTGTGTGCATGCACACGCGATTCCCACCATTAGGACTATTAGTCTTGTTTAATGTGCTCTGAACTTTGGCAACATTCCTGATAATGCCATTCTTATTGCTTCAGGAACTACACAGGTGTCAGGATGAGACCTCCTTTCCTGTAGGATGTTTTAGTGTGCAGCTGTAGGTGACATGAGGAGGGGAGGCTTCACAGCTCCAATGTGTAGTAGATTAGAAAAGGGTTCTCCCCCTAAAAGAGTGGCAATCATGTGTGTAAGGCCTTACAAAACACACTTGAAAGCAATCGAACAAAAAGAAATTATGTTGTTTTACAAATGTGACTAATTCTATTGGCTACAATACTAGCAGAATTCTAGATTGTCAGCTTAACAGTATGAATAAATAGTTCTTGAGACTTCCAAGGGTGGTTACGGACTATAAAAATGAATTGGAAATTTTAGGTAATTTAGTCATGTGTTTTTCATTTCTGTGTTGAAAAATGGAAAATTGCAAAGGCTAATATAACAAACACCCATAAATCAGCCACCTACGATGAACAGGTGAACACGAACAGATGTTTACATTTTGCTGTATTTTACAGATTTTGCTTTAAAGAAATAAAACATTAGAGGTGAAGTTGAAGTTTTCAAGGTTCTATTTATTCCAGCATCAATGTTTGCCCCTAAAAGAACCACTGCCCTTAATTTACTGAGCAGTGAGTACAGGTTTTTATAATTTTGCTCTGTATATATTCATTCAGAAGTAATACACATTTTTCCTTTGACACACTTTTCTTTTTCATTTCAATGAATGATATTCTACTCTGTGTGCTATTCCACGAGTTTTACTTTCCTGCTCAACATTATATTTAGGCTCTTCCCTTGTTGACGTATGTACTTGTGGCACACTCACTGTATATGCTGCGTGATGTTCCAATATATAGATAGACCCCAATTGATCAATTTCATGACCTTTGGGAATTTGGATTAGTTCTAATTTTTGTACAGTTATTAGCACTGCTGTAGTGAACATCCTCGTTTATTTGACTATTTGACCTTTAGTTGCTTTGTTACAGTAAGCATTCCTTCAAATATACCATAAGCTATTCAGTTTACTTTAGGGTTGTCTAATTTTTCCTGCCACTGTTGCATAAACAAATGCTTCTTTCCTTACAAGCTGTTGTTTAAATTCACAATTTCAAGCCGGGCGTGGTGGTGCACACTTGTAATCCCAGCGCTTGGGAGGCTGAGACAGGAGGATCGCACAGGTTCGAAGCCAGCCTCAGCTACTGAGTGAGGCTCTCAGCAACTTAGTGAGATCCTGATTCCAAATAAAGAATAAAAATAGGTCTGGGAATATAGCCTGGTGGTAGAAAGCCCCAGGGTTCCACCCCCAGTACCACCAAAAAAACTCACAATTTGATGACTGCAATAATTTTATTTGCTTATTTTCATTTCCATTTCTCTTATTATTGGTGAATCTGAGCATCTTTTCATTAGTAGCTATGTGATCTTGGTCAGATGGTTCAAATTTTTTCTATTTTTTGTTTTTGTCCTTTGTTAATAGTATGAAAAACCAACCTATAAGGTGATATAAAAATTAAATAATTACCAGTCACACACAATAGACATTTTATGACAGTATGTTTAGCCAGTGATCATGAGTATTGTGGTGTTGGTTACCACTAATAACCAACTACTATTTCTGTTTCGGACTTTTCTCTCTGGTGTTTTGCCTGTCTCTGTCTGCCCCTCCTTGCCCCTTCCACTGTAGAGTTTCTGTGCTATTTTCAAACTTATAAGGATGAAGATTATTCCAAAAATGAGAATGGAAAAAATCAAATAAAAATTTCAACTGTCATACACAGAAAACAGATTTTTTCTTCCTGACATCTTTATTCTTGTACTGATTTTAAAATTGTAAAGCATTAACTGATGTTAAAATAGTGCATATTTCAGCTAATAAGTTAAAATTGTTTCCATATACTTAGAATCACTTGTGCACATTTATCTACATAGAGAAGGGATACATTGAAGTTTATGCCAATTGCTATTTTTTATTTTTATATGGTATATCTAAAAAGGATGTCTGGCACTTGTTGAATATATGCATATGCAGTATTACCAAAAATTTCATTGCGTTTGTGAACATGAATACTGTTGGCTTCATTTAACCTGGCTTTGTACACAGTGTTACATGTGTTTTACTTTGACTTTTTAACATCTTTCTAATGATCTGATGCAACACATCAGTTTACACCGATTTGAGAATTTAGTATTCCTTAATGTGGAACTATCTTTACACTAACAAAAAGGGAATTCATTGAGTGGTATGCATTCATTCATCCAAACTAGATTATTATGAACAGAGAAAAAATTATTAATTTTAGAATTCTTTACTTTTCTAATTAGTAGTTTACATAGACCATGATATATAAGTAGATTCTAAAATCTTGCATTCCAAAACAGCCGGGCGTGGTGGCGCACGCTTGTAATCCCCACACCTGGGAGGGGGAGACAGGAGGATCACACATGTTCGAGGCCAGCCACACTGGCTTAAGAGACCCTGTTTCCACATAAAAATATAAAATAGGTCTGGGAGTGTAGCCCGGAGGTAGAAGGGCTTCCAGGTACTCCAGTACCACCACCAAAAAAAAAAAAAAAAAAAAAAAAAAAAAAATCCTACATTCCGCCGAATGTCCACGTGAGGCTAACACATAGTAGGTATCCAGCAAATATTTGCTGCATGAATGAATGAATGAATGAATTTTGCTTCTGACCCAAGGAACATCTCTCCCTGGAATTTTGAGATAAAGTAGTTACACAGATTTTATTTTGATTTGTAGTTAGTTATCACTAAGTAAATCATGCAATGCTACACATTTAAAATATCTTAATATGTGCAACAAATTATAAACATCTTGTCACACATTTTATGTATCCACTGGGACAGCAAAAATTAAGAGGGAATTCCTAAGCATTGCCTAAATTAGATTGGCAAAAATATATCACTGTGTTTACTTTATTTATGCTGATGAGAATACCTCAGTTGCAGAGGAATAAATTTATAGTACAGTTGCTTATAAAAATCCATGGATTAACAGAAATATAAGAATACTCAGTGGGCATTTTATCTTAGCTAATGAGTATCTTGATGTTAACACATCTTTAGTAATAATACAAATGTCTTTATTATTAGCATCATTATCTTCCTACAGACAGTATTTTATAATGTTGTATTATTATTCTGTCAATTAGGAGTGCCAGTTTCAGTACTCTAATTAATTTAACCCGTTGGATTCAACCCCAGTTGCATTTTTTTATTTGCATGGGAGGATTAAATTTGGATGGAAGCTCCACTTTGGATCTAAGTACCATAGGCCAATTGATGACAGCCAGTTTTTACAGTTTGGGACTAATTTAAAAACAACAATAATAACATTTAGCCCTATCCAAGTAGTTTCAAGTAATTATAGAATTGCTGTAATTTATTTCTATGATTTATAAACTTTGTACCTCAAATAAAATCATTCTCAGGCAAATGCCATTTTGAGGTCGCTACAACATCCAACAGTTTTTGACGTATGAATCTCTCAATACTCTAACAATATTTGATGTCTCATTGTTATTCTTTGAAATCTCTATTTTATTAAGCCTATGAGTGTGATCTCTATGGAGCACTTTTTAAAACCAGAAGGCCAAAGGCAATAATAACTGCTGGTCAATATCTACTTATCATGGCAAGAACATGATTGGTTTTGAAAGCTATCTAGTTAAGGAGCCATTTTCAATTTATTTTACTGTAGTGAGTCTTAAAACAGCAGTTTTCTCTCATGGAATTCCTTGGTGTTTTTTTCTTTTTTGGTGTTGGGGATTGAACCCATGCAAATTTTACCACTGAACTACATCCCCAGCTCCATTTTATTTACTTTTTGTGTATTGAAACAGGGCCTCACTAAATTGCTGAGGTCCTCATTAAGTTGCTGAGATCCTCCTATCTCAGCCTCCCAAGTACTGGGATTACAAGCATGTACCACCACTCAGCTTCCTATTTTTTTTAACCCAGAACTTAAGCCACGTTGCATAGCATGAGGAAAATATATTAAAATTCAAAAGACAAAAGTATGAATTAAAGGTGTTTAACATGTCAAATTTTCAATAATTTTTGGACATGGCAGAATCTAGACTATATTTCAATGAAAAGTTGCTATAGTATGAAGAAGTCACATTATTAGGTATTACCTATGCCTGGGTTAGCCAGGAACCTAGGAGTTTGAAGATAATTTTAATATACCCTTTATTTTTCCAGAATTTCATCCTCTATGTACTTGATTAATTAGTCTCTTAGAGTGGAAATTAAGTCATAGTTGAGATATCAGGACAGTTTTCTTGACTTCTTCCTTGACCCTGTTAAATTTTCTGAACACTTCTGGAGGTAATTTAAATGATTATCATATACTATTTTTATAAGAAAGGGAAATAATTATTGACCAACCATTTCTATTCTTCACATCAGTCCCAACAGGGATTTTCCTATGGCACCTGATTTCCAGCTAAAGTTTCCTTAGATGCTTTAGAGAGATTCCCCTGAGTTAAAAGAATACGAGTGTAAATTTTTGCGTGTTTGAGGAGTAACTCTTGCCTTCCTTTTTTCTCAATTAGTCCAAATTAGTGAGATGTTATTACATATTTAATTCCAATGCTGCTGTAGTTACCTGGTAAAGGAGTAATTAATGTTGCACATTAGGTAAGAAGTAGCAATTGATTTTTGGTTCTATTTGGCTTATCGTTGCTGTTTAAGTGCTGGCATTTAATTTGCTGGGAAACCTCTAAACAGGTCTGTATTTTTATGTTTATCCTCTGCCTTGAACTAATGAAATAAACACATTTATTGATTTCAGAATGAGCTTTATTAATGTAGTTAATATGCCTTACTAATGTTATTTCGTGTACTTGGATTAGTACCATTATTGTTTATGAATCAACATTTTTCTTTCAGTTCAAAAACCTGCAGAAGCTTCAGAAGAAAAGAAGACTTTACCTGCAAAGAAGAAAGTGAAAGAATTGAGAATTTTGGATTCCAAAACAGCCCAGAACCTGTGTATGTAATATTTTGCACATAATTGATGGTGGTGGTTATACTAAAGGGGTTGTTGAGTATATTTAAACCAAATTATAACTTGTTTTGGACAGATTAGCATCTGTTAGAAACAAAATTCTGTGTCTATATGATATGCGTTGCCTTTGTTCATTTAGCTAGTATGGAGAAAAATCACGATTTGGCTTTGCTCAGTCCAGAAACATTAATGCAGAGTTGAAAAAAGAGTGAGATTTTTCTCCTACTCCCTGATCCCGAGATTGATAATTTTCGATGATTCCATTTGCTGTTATTCTTTTATATTTGAACAGTTGTCTAGGTGAGGGAGTTCAGTTGTTAACCTGTGTACTTCTAAACTAGTTACTGAGGAATATGGATGTAGCTCCGTGGTAGAGCAACTGTCTAGCATGTTCCGGGCTCTGGGTTCAATCCCTAGCACCTCAAAACAAATAAGGAAAAATGTCAAAATAAACGAAAATTGATTGCGGAACTGTCAAGCCTTTATCAAACTTGTCAGCCAGTAAGTATGCTTTTGCCAGAATGGCTGGACAGTTAAGCTCAACTTCATTTAATTATACTGTTAAGTTCTACTTTGACACACTCTCCCTTCTACATCGAATTCAGAATATTTTTGTCACTACAGTCAACTACTTAGATTGAGAGGACACCATGCGTGAGAGAATTCACACATGAAGCTTTCTAATTACACAAAGAATACATGCCATGGGAGTTTATTTTGGTAAAGAATGTACTACAGAGAATCAGATTAAAATAAACAACCTGTCATTCTTCTGTCAGGAGGAATGTTGCTGTCAGAAAAGCAGTCTACAAAGAGATGTTTTGAATTTGTACATTGCTTACAATCCTTTATAAAATTGAAGTTCAGTACTTTAAATAAAACCACAATGTGATCTCAATTGCCGGTTGATTTCTGCCAGCATTATTTACTTAGATTGTGGAGATCTCATTTGCTCTTTATGTCTAGGTAATCATTTTCCTAGATAGTTAGGATTCATTTTTCTTTTAGTGCCAGTGAAGTTATATAGACCTTTACATAAAAAAGCAATTCTTAGAAATATGTTCATGTTCTAGTGATAAGAATACATCTGTATTCCTTCAAAAGTATATTAATGGAGATTAAAGTGGGGCATGCTCAAAAAATATTTTCTGAGTAATTATGAGCTAGTCTAGGCATAATTTGTTGAATTATTCCAATATGACATAAAATATATCCAATTAAAGGAAAGTTGGCAGGTAAAATAATGATTCAATATATAAAGCAGCTAATAGTAAACCTCATGCGTGTCAGCGGGAATGCAGAGTACATTCAGACACTTAAATATTATTTTCTTGTGTGGGGAAGTGCTAAGTACAGTAGTCCTTCTTTCTTTGCATGAGGTATATTCCAAGACCTCTAGTGGGGGTCTGAAACCACAGGTAGAAATAAACCCTATCTGTACCATTTTTCTATATATTACATACCTACAGTAAAATTTAACTTCTAAGTTGGCCACAATAAGAGTTTATCAATCATACTGTGTAATGCATGCCATCCGAATGTGGTAAAAGACTAACTTAATAGCTTCTCTTTAGCATAGCAAAATTTCTCATATCACTAGAGCACCACAGTTCTTTTGCTTTGAGGCCTTTTTTTTTCAGGACTGGGCATGGAACCCAGGGCATTCTACCTCTGAGCTATACGCCTAACTCTATTTTTTATTCTTTATTTTGAAACAGGGTCTCACTAAGTTGTGGAGGGCCTCACTAAGCAGCTGAGGCTGTTCGCGAAACATGATCTTCCTGTCTCCTCTCCCAAGTACTGGCATTACAAGCGTAGGCTCCCACGCCTGGCTTTGGGTATAGTATTAGAGTGAAATATGAGTTAAGGCCGGCATGGTGGTACACGCTTGTAATCCTCGCACTTGAGTTACTAGAAAATAAGTGCTATGATAGTATAATAATCAATCTGGTAACCTAAATGGCTACTAATTGATTAATGGGAAGGTAGCATATACTTTGTGGATCCACTGCTTGAGACTGCGCAAAATATTATCATGCTACTCAGAACAGTATACAATCTAAAACTTATAAGTTTTTTTTTCTTTGGTGTTACTGGGGTTCCTGGAAACCCTTCTACCTCCAGGCTACACTCCCAGACCTTTTTTATATTTTTATTTGGAAACAGGGTCTCTTAAGCCAGTGAGATCCTCCTGTATCCACCTCCCAAGCACGGGGATTGCAAGCGTGTGCCACCACACCCAGCTTTATAAGTTGTTTGTATCTGGAAATTTCCATTTAATATTTTCATCCTGATGGACAGAAGGTAATTAAAACGAGAGAAATCAGAACCACAGAGAAGGGGAGCCTACCATCGATGGGTTTTATTTTATTTTTTAATTTGTTAACTACTGTCATTCCCGATAAGTCCTGTGTTGGATGTACCTGACATTGTCCACATTAAATTCTACACTGAATTAAAAGGTCACTGTGAGTCAGTCAAAAATATCTGATTATATAGTTACAAGTGCTATTAATAAGTGTTTTATTTTGTATATAAGTATCCGTAAGCTGTAAACATTAGAGCCTGAGATGTCATTTTGCATAGATGGAAAAATTGGTCTATCAAGTGGAAATAAGCTTTTTGTTCATAACTATCTAAGTTGGAATTAGTGATAGAAATTTCATATTTTAACCTGAAAAATAAGAATCATGTATGTATTAAGAATTTTACATTTGACCTGTTTTATTTTAAATACATTATTTTATTTTAGCTATCTTTCTGGGATCATACCGCATGCCATATGAAGACATAAAAAATATTATTTTGGAAGTTAATGAAGACTTGCTAAGTGAGGCCCTAATTCAGGTAGGTTGGATAGCTTCCTTTTTCTATTCATTTTCCAAGTATTTTTGAATTACTATCCTCTTAAGGGAGTTGTAAAAAAAATACTTCTATTTTAATGAAGTACAGACAGGAACATCTAGCTGTAATGGTATGAAGATGATTTACCCTTTAAGTTCTAGGTTCTAAAACTGTTTCTGTCATTTTGTGCTGCGCGTTCTTTTGTATATTAGCATATGCATATGGAGGCCTATCATTTCATTGCCCTTTGCTCTAAATGACGTTACATGTATTTTATCATCATAGTGACCCCATGAGCTACTGTTAGGATGCAAATCTAACAGGTGAAGAACTGAAATAGGTTGCTGTAGACCCATGAGTAAGTGGTACACCTAGCCTTTTGAGTATTTATCTTGCTCTCAGGATCATGGCAAGAACTTTTTATTATATCTCTGAATATTAAAGCAATCCTATCATAAAACAGTTATCTTCCTTTTACAGAAAAAGGAAATTGAGGCTTACAGAGATGTTCCAATGTCATAGATTATAAATGGTAGAGTAGCAGATAGGGGATTCAAAACAAAGTCTATCTTGATTCTCAAGATATTATATTATTTTGCCTCCCATGGACAACCTAAGGCTTTCTAAAACTGGTGGCACTTGGGAGGCTGAGACAGGACGATTCTAGGTTCAAAGTCAGCCATGGCCACTTAGCAAGGGTCTCAGAAACCTAGTAAGATTCTATTTCCAAATAAGAAATAAAATCGGGTTGGAGTTGTAGCTTGGAGGTAGAATGCCTCTGAGTTCGTTTCCTAGGACAAAAAAATCCTGTTTCCTCGTTGGAAATTAGAGAGTCATTTCCAACCAAAGCAAACAAAGTGCTTTGTTTTACAGTAGGTTGTGGTATATAACCTCAGGTATTTTTTGAGAAATCCCTTGGTCTTTCTAAGTCTCAGAGAACCCTTGCTTATAATTTAAACAAGCCATGTCTCTCTGGAACTTCTTCTGTTTTGGAATGTAGACCTATATCACAGCTTACCTCCAGTATGTGTTTTAAATTTAGACATGATTATTTTGTGCAGGGTGAAGGTTTAATAGTTTATATAGGCCCTTTGTTATCATGATATACCTGTATATATAAGGATTACACTTTCATAAGAAATTCCTTATGGTAAAATTATTCACTGTATTCTTTGTACTATTTGCAATGAACAAATCCATGGTTTTCCAAGTTGAAATGGGGAGGTGGTCACTCTTAGCCTCAGGAGTTTTGTACAATAATAAAAAAGATTATGGCATAAAATTTGAACGTAGTTTAGTTTTCCCTCTACATTTAATTGTAATGTTTTTTGGTGATACTGGGGGTGGAACCCAGGGGCTTGTCAACCTCTGGGCTATACTCCCAGACCTATTTTATATTTTATTTGGAAATGGGGTCTCACTAAGTTGCTGAGAGCCTCATTAAGTAGGTGAGGCTGGCTTCGAACCTGTGCGATCCTCCTGTCTCAGCCTCCCAAGCGCTGGGATTACAAGCATGTACCACCATGCCTGGCCGTAACATTTATTTTTAAAATATAATATGCCCTGAACCTGGTGCTGCACACTTGTAATCTTGGCATTTGGGAGCCTGAGACAGGAGGATCCCGGTTCAAGGACAGCCTCAGCTACTTAGTGAGGCCCTTTGCAACTCAGTGAGAGCCTGTTTCAAAAATAAAAAGACTAAAAAATAGGGCTGGGGGTGTAGCTCAAAGGTAGAATGACCCTGGGTTCCATTCCCTTTACTGAAAAAAATATATAAGTCAAATAAACTCGTGACCTCTACTCAGTAAGTAAGGCATTTTAAACTTTTCCACATGATCAAATTATAGTAAAATATAACTATTTTGAAAGTTTATTAATGTAGTCATTATTTACCTTGCAAAACAGAATAGCTTTCCTTCACATATCTTGATATGTAAAATAATGAAAATACGGAGAAAGGTATAGTTGTATTTATTTGACAGCAACATTAAAATTATTTATTATTTTATGGTGGTTATAGTAATGCCTAACTTTAACCTCAGCTGCTTAGGAGTCTGAGACGGAAAGATCACACGCTCAAAGCCAGCCTGAGTAACTTAGGAAGACCTTGTCTCAAAATGTAAAATAAATAAAAGATCTGGGGATGTACTTTAAAGATAGAGCACTTCTGATTCAATCCTCAGTATGACAAAAAATATTTAAGTCATGTTTTTAAATCTTTAGGGTCTACCAAACAGAAACAGAAAATGGTTCTCGGATTCTCATTTATGAATGTCCCTTTTAGGAAACAAGCTCTTATAATGGATATATAGAAATTTAATACCTGTGATATTTTTCTGCTTCACTTGGTTTTATAGCGTGCTTCTCTTTGAATTGAATAAGCCTGGTCCAATTGGGACGAATGAATTGCTTAGAGTGTGGAGGTGGCAGTAAATTATGCCTAAATTCTTAATTTTTCTGGTTTAATCTTATCTATTATGCAGTCAAAACAATTGCTTTAAAATCACTTTATTATGCTAAAACTGAGTGAAGGGGAAGGAGCCTGCAAGCATAGACCGTGGGGTCCCTTTGCAGCCAAGCATTTCCTGTTGCTAACAAGGGCTGACCCTGGACCTATCTCATCTCTTATTTTCTAAATCTCCATTCACTTTTCCTTAAGCCTTTATCTTTTTCTCCTCTCTGTGCATGTCACCCTTTTCTCCTTCATCACACCAGTTCTTTGCCCTCTGTTTCTTTTCTGCTGTGTTAGAAAAACAATCCAAAGAAGAAATACTTATTTTGTCTAGTGGTTTTAGAGGTATCAGCCCTTAGGGCATGGGCTCTGTTACCATGTAAGTTAGGTGCCTCAGAAGAGCATGGGGGGTACAGCAGAGGAAAGCTGCTTACCTAAAGACAGCTAAGAAGAGGGACCAGGGAGAGAAAATGGTCCCCAAGGGCACATCCTCAGGGCCCTCCCTCCTCCAACCTGCCCCATTGTCTACCACCCCATCACTTCCCAGTCTTCTATTCAGCAGGGTGGGTGAATGCAGGAGTGAGGTCAGAGCCCTCAGGCCTCAGTCACTTTCCAAAGGCCCCAGCTCTGAACCTGGTGCTTTGGGGCCCCAAACTTTAACATCTTCAGGGTACATACAAGATCCATACATGACTTCCACTTGCTAGGTCTCTGACTCACATCCTGTCTTCCCTCCTTTCTTTTTGTACAACTGAAGATTTAACCCAGGGGTGTTCTACGGCTGAGCTGCATCCTCAGCCCTTTTAATTCATTAACTCATTTATGCTACTGGGCGTCCTACCTCTTAGCCACACTTCAAACCCCTTTCAGTTTTTGTTTTTTGTTTTTTGTTTTGTGTGTGTGGTACTGGGGAAGGGACCCAGGGGTATTCTGTTTCCAAGCTACACCCCCAGCTCTACTTTTTTTTTTAATTTTGAAACAGGGTCTCATTGAGTTGCAAAGGGCCTCACTAAGCTGAGGCTGCAAACCTCAATCCTCCTGTCTCAGCCTCCCAATTACTGGGATTACAAGCATGCGCCACCACGCCCGGCCCTTTCATTTTTTTTTTTTTTTGTTTGAAATAGAATCTTTCTAAATTGCTAAACTGCTACCCTGTCTCCACCTCTCAAGTAGCTGTGATTACAGTCCTGTGTCTCAATTCTGGCTACTTAAGAGTATTTTTTTTTTCTTGTGGAACTGGGATGGAACCCAGGAGCATTCTATATCGGAGCTATACTCCGGCCCTATTTTTTATTCTTTATTTTGAAGCATGGTCTCACTGAGTTACAAAGGGCCTCACTGAGTAGCTGAGTAGCTGAGGCTGGTCACGAACTGCAGTCCTCCTAGCTCAGCTTCCCAAATGCTGGGATTATAAAAATGAGGTTCTCAGCCTCAGCTACTTAGTGAGCACCACCTCACCTGGCTCTGAAGAGTATTTTTCAAAGCTCGCTTTCTTCATCACTGCCAAGGCACCTCATAATTCTTTTTCATCTTTTGCCCTGCTTAGTCAGCACTCATTTCCTTAGTCCTGCAGATAGGAAACATGTTAAATGTTGGAATTGGGCTACATGGGTATGAGACATCAATGGTAAGTAACTCACCTGACATATTGAGGTTCACATTGGTATTATGTAGGTTCGTCAGACACCTGAGCCTGTTCTGGTTGAAAGTGACATAATTTCCTCACCCCTGAAGTAGACTGATTCCCTCATGTAGGAGAAAGACTAGAATCACCAGCATCTCTTTCTCCCCTCCCCTCCCAGATATGTTTGCTTCAGTGATGCAAAAGTAACATCAATTTGCCATTCGTATGCGCTGTTTACCACTTGTGTCTAATTACCATGTAGCACATCGATAATACATAGCATTAAATATGTATCATCAGATTAACTTTGTTGTAAGTTCTGTTTGATTACAGTGCTAAACTCCATCCATGCATAATCATAGTTTGTTGCTCATGTAGCATGGCTGTCTCCTCATGACAACAAAAACAACAAAAACAATTAAGGATCCATCATTTTCCAGAGACTTGAATTCACTCCATTATATTCTCTTCTGTTCTAGGCCAATAGACTCGTCCTTGCCAGACAACTAATACTTTGGAGTTATTTGGTAGGATAAATGTCTTACTAAAAATACTGTTATTTAATCAGCAAGATCAAGCCAAAACGTTAAAGTTATTAATAAATATACTAATGTCACTTTGATTTCAAAAATCTCTAAATTTAAGCTAGAAACTGAGTTCACACTATGGAAGAAATTGAAATATCCTAAAATACTCGCAGTACCACATAGAAACATTTAAAAGTACACCGTATCCTGAGGTTGTCGAGGAGCTTTTAATATATGCAATTATGAGTTACTTCCAAATAATGAGTACTAAATTTAGGCGATTCTTAGCATCTTTATTCCAGCTTGGAAAATCTGCTTCAGTATAATTTGATCTAATAAGAGAAAAACCGAAAACCAGTCTTATTTACGAATATCAGGGGGTATAAAATGAAATACTTGTAGACATACATACTGAGTTTTGACAAAGAAATGAAACTAGCAGTTTCAAAGAACTGATTCAAGTGGTAAGGGAAAATAAAAGTATGATCTACTTGAGATAATTATTGCATACACATTTTTTTTTTTTTGGTCAGTACTGGGAGTGGAACCCAGGAACATTCTACCTTTGAGCTACACCCCCCAACCCTATTTTTTATTCTTTATTTTGAAACGGGGTCTCACTGAGTTGCAAGGGATCCGCGAAGTTGCTGATGCTGTCCGCGAATTGCAGTCCTCCTGTCTCAACCTCCCAAATGCTGGGATTACACATGTGCGCCACCACGTCCGGCTTCATACCAATGGTTTTTAATGCTGAATAAATGTAAATTTTGTAGGGAGTTTATGCTCATATTCACAAGGCATTTGTGAAAAATACCACCTAGATAGCAGTTTATTATTGAAAAAACATTTGCAAAGATATGATAAAGCAGGACTGGATAGAGAACTAAAGTTTCACAGTTCTCTTTGGAGACCCATGAAAATAATTCAGAGACTTCTGAACTTAGATGACAAAAATATTGTATCTTTATTTTCATTTACATCTAATTACTATTTAGTATTTCATTTAATCGAACACACAGGCAATAGACCAAAGTAGTATTAACAGTACTTCTAACTTTGACACTAATAGAAATAGTAAATATTTTTATTTTACATTCTAATTGTGGTAGATATCTTGAGACAATGTACGCACTCGTTACTACTTCAAAATTAAAATATTTATTAGAGCTGATACCAGATATTGTTTTTAATGCTGTAATCAAGAAGTATATATATATGTATATATAGTCATAATTTTATAAATATATTGACTGTCTCAATATAAGTGGTATCTTTTGTAATCCTATGTCTTTTATTTATTCTGAGAGGGGATCCAAAAGTGAAAGGGATAATGGCGCCAAAAAGAAGACTAAAACTTGTCACAGTGTATCCTGGAGGAGAACTGTGGTTTAGGATGTGCAGTGCTTAGGGCTCCTCCTGGAAGAAGCATAATTTGAAGTTGACTTTGAAGCACTAACAGGATTCAGTTAGGGATCAGGAAACATAATGGCAGACAAAGGTATTAGAGATAGAAAAGTTAACATCTTTCTTGTTCTGATATGGATCACCTGTCATATATAGGATGGCAATCAGGAAGAGCACATGTAAGAGTCACAGATTGGTTGCAGTTGTACTATAGAGGCATCGAGATCACAAACTATTGACTCACAAATTTTCTCTGATAGGTTTTATTTGCCCTTTATAGTTCTTAAGTGATGGAATTTCAGTTTCACACTTTGTCCAGTTTGCCACGGGCCTTGGCCTTACTAGTCTGTACTGAATTTACTCACTCTAACTCATTCTTAGCTCCTGTAATCATCATACATTTTGGTCTCTGGTAGACAACTTGAACATCAATTATTGAGTTCAGTCATGATCAAGTTGTATGTTTGGAAAAATGTTTTATGTACGGCATATACCAAGTTGCTTGATGTTAGAAGCCTAGACGTAGAGAGGTAGTTGCAAGTATAAGTCACGATAAATCCTTGGTAAGGAAAAATGGGAGGGAGGTAGATATTGAGTGATAAATGATTCATTAAAACATCTTGGAGATAGAATGGTTACACCATTGGCTAAAAGAGGCAAACCAGGTAGGAGAGGAAAAACCAAGGCCAGAGGAGAAAAAATTTAGAGACATTACAATATTTATCAGAGGTCAGAATATTAATCGGGACTGAGATGAAAGACTACTGGAGTCATTTGCAATGAACTGATTATTGCAGTATGAAGAACTATGAAATTCTTGAATCTTCTAGTAGAAAAAGAGGGGATACGGGAGACAGTTACTATTCCATGGAGAACACATGTGCTGAGGAGATATATAAAGCAAAGCAAAGGGAGTATGAACATCAGACCCTGATGTTGGGATGTCTCACCACAGCGAGCACAGGAGAGTTACGTATACGTATGTGCATGTCTCTTTCAGTTTAAACTACATTATGATGTGAGACTAGAATGCACAAATAAAATAGAAAAATAAAAATATTTTTGGTGATAAGATAAAAACACAAAGTTAATACACATTCATGGGTTACCATATAATTATTCAACACACATTTAAATAAGGATAAACAAAATTATCTCCTCAAACAGTTGTCATTTCTTCTGATAAAACTTTAAAACTCCTTGTTTTAGTTTTTGAAGTGTACAGTGCATTGCTATCATTTATTGTTACCCTATCCTGCAGGGGTAACTCTTCGGATATCCCACATTGTGTGACTTATTTAAGTAGGCATCTTGTTCTCTGTTATTTTTGTTTTGTTGTGTTTGCAGTGCTAGGGACTGAATGCAGAGCCTAACACACAGTAGACAAACACTGCATTGACTGACTCACACCCCAAACCCCTGTTGTTCTTTCTTAAAACCATCCACGCTGTATATCAGACATGCGTATTTTTAAGCCCATGTTCTGTTTATTCATGGCCTTTTGCTTTCTGTCTTATTTTTAAGGGACAGATGCATTCCTGCTGGGCATGGAACTGTCTGAAATAGGTTCACAGCTCTCCCTGTACTCGCTCGTTTTCTCTGACCTTGCCTTCCTTTTCCCCTCCCTCTTTTGTTTTCTTTTTGCCTTTCTCTTCATTTTAAATACATTCTTTCTTTAATAAAATGTGCACACTGTCCTCAGTAACCCCCAAGGTAAAATACAGCTCCAGGACACCTCCTTTACAACTGAAAAACTGCACACCTACCCCCATAGAGATTGCTTAGCAGTATTTGCATGGCGATGGCCCAGGTTGTTGTCTTCCCCATGCATAATTTCCACAGGACCTGGCTCTATTATTTTTTAAGAACCCAGTTGAGAATTTGGTGATGTACTTTATGTGATAATGTAGAATCTACAGGTTGCCACATGATTATGTTTTCCCACTTGTGATTTTCCACCTCAAGACAGACTGTATGATCTATAAAACGTATTCTTTAATACTGACAAAATGATTAGAGTGAAGCAAAGGTCATCTAATCCATTCCCCAACTCGAGGCGATGCTACACCTAAGTCATCAAAGAAAGATGGGTATCTATCGATTCTGCAGGCAAAAAAAGATCCTTCAACTTCCCTCAATTAACCAGTTCGAGAGTTTAATTATTCTTTTAGTCAGGAAGTTCATGCATGTGTAATAGTCAGGCTCATTTCTGTCTCCCCAATCCATCTTTGTAATCATTGATCTATTTACGTGGCTATCGACCATCTGTATTTTATGTAGGCTTGTGAGTCTGCATGTGTCTGTGCACGTTACCAGGGTTCATGGCTCTAGAAGACGACAAGTATATCAATTAAGGCTATAATGGCATTAGTATTGTAGCATTTGCAAACATTTTTCTCTTAAATAACAACTTGTATTCACCACGTTCATTTCCATAATTCTTCAGGGAAAATGAAACATTAGCATTGACAGGAACAATCATAAGGCATTTCTTATTTCTCATCATAGTGGAGGGAATAATTATTTGATGGTATGCTGTGGCAGTGTGAAAAGAACTCTTATCCATGAGCTGCCATTATTTTTCATCTATTGGCTCTAAGTGGCTATTTGAGCGATTTGTGTATGTGTGTATGAGTGTATGTGTGCAGGTGTGTACACGTGTGTGTGTATTTGTGTTACTGTAGCTCAAACACAGGGGCATTCTACTGCTAAGCTAAACCCTAGCTTTTTGTCATTTAAAGTTTAAACACGGGGTCTCCCTTCTTTGCTGTGCATTGGCCTCGGACCTGTGATCCTCCTGTCTCAGCCTCCAAGTACTGGGATTACAGGCATGTGTCACTGGGCTGGCCTTAAATTGAGTGATTTTTAACAATATGGTGTGGCGTGGTGGCGCACTCTTTTAATCCCATCATTTGCTAGGCTGAAACAGGATGAATGCGGTTTTATGGCCAGCCTCAGCTACTTAGTGAGGTCATCGGCAACTTACTGAGACCCAATTTCAAAATAAAGAGTAAAAAATAGGGCTGGGGTTGTAGCCCAGAGATAGAATGCCGCTAGGTTCAATCCCCAGTACTGCAAAAAAAAAAAAAAAATTGTGGTGTGTGTGTGTGTGTGTGTGTGTGTGTGTGTGAGAGAGAGAGAGAGAGAGAGAGAGACAGAGAGACAGAGACAGAGACAGACAGACAGACAGACAGACAGACTGACACAGACAGACAGACACAGAGACAAACACAATCACACACACAATTGAGGGGGTGGTCGAATTGAAGAGGGAAAACCCTCAGTGTATATGATGTACAGAAGCAAACTGAGCCCAGGAAGGTGGGGAGGAAGGAGAGGGGTGGGAACAGGGCAAGGGGTCAGAGAGTAGTGTGCATATATGCCTCTGTCTCCCTGAACTTCAAGATGCGTGGTTACCATTCACCAATAAAAGCAAATAATAGACAAGTCTAATGTGCCTCAAAGATCAAAATTTCTTCTCTCATACACTTTAAGCCATAGTTGAACTTCATTAAAATTTTGTTTTTTTTCATCTATAGATTCATTGGATCTGTTGAACTGAGGTCATGGTCAGGGTAGACCAGGAATTCCCTCACAGCTATAGAAATTTGAAATTGTCTTCTTTTTCTTCACATAAACGTCTAGAGCCCTGATCTGGGAAATGAAAGGCAAGGTTATTATCTAACCCCTACTTTAATTTGAGGCTGTGAGGCTACCTCTGGGCAAAAAAGCAGTAGTCTCTCAGCCCTAGAGAAACTGAGGTCAGAAAGTACAGGCTCTAATGTCCCAGTGGAATTAGCGAAAAGAGATTTTGAACATTGGCACTTTTTCCCTCCAAGTTTCATATTCATTTTTTTAACCAATTCAAATCCATTTTATTAGGGGAAATGATTGACTTAGCCAAATTTTATTTTATAGTATATAACTTCCCTCAAATTTAATAGTTTAGTTGTAGATTTAATAAAGTATAATAACTAGGTTGATTAGATCTATAAAATAACTTTCCGTTATGTACTAAGGAGGTAATCAGTACTTTTCTATATATAAGGAATATGTTCGTACATATGCTTTTTGCAAGTTTCTATTATAATTCTATGTAACCAGTGCCAAGTAAAAATATATCTAGTCACTGAATTATTAAGGACATTTGATAGTTACACTGTAGTTTAAACCGATATAGTATAATTCACATGCTATAAAATACTTTAACGTAGTATAATGTAGATTTAAAATAATGGTATTTTGATTAACTTTTAAAATTGTTTTAGAAGCCGGGCGTGGTGGCGCACGCTTGTAATCCCTGCGCTTGGGAGGCTGAGACAGGAGGATCACACAGGTTTGAAGCCAGCCTTGCTAGCTTAAGAGACCCTGTTTCCAAATAAAAAATTATAAAATAGGTCTGGGAGTATATCCCAGAGGTAGAAGGGTTTCCAGGAACCCCAGTACCACAAAAAAAAAAAAAAGAGAAGGTTTTAGAGAAGCAGCCAGGGAGGAGTACCAGAGGGAGGCTTAACTATTTCTTAAGGCTGGCAGTAGATACAGAATAATTGTTTTATTTATGTATATTTAAATCTTAGACAACAAATACATTTAAGGCAGAGTTCCTTATGTTGGGCACAATTATATTTTGGGAAATTCTTTTTCTGTGGAGGGATGTCCTGTATTGTAAAACATTTAGCAGTATCTTTGGCCCCTACTCTTTAGATGGTAGTAGCAACCCTCTGAAAAACAGAAGTGCCTTCAGACTTTGACAAATGTCCTCTGGGAAGCAGAATTGTTCCCAGTTGCAAACTATTGTCTTATGAATTACTTTAAGAGCTGGTTTAGTAGTATGTGCCTGGATGCTGAGACAGGAGGATCACAGGTAGGAGATCAGCTTCAGGAGGTGAGCAATACCCCCATAACAGTGAAACCCTGTTTCAAAATAGAACTGAGGGTCTATTTCAGAGGTGGAGCACCCCTGGTTTCAATCTCCAATGTGACCAAAAAATTAATTTTTACAGTATAGATAGTACAGTTTTAGAATTTCATAGGCTTGCAATCATTTGCTTTTATTTTTTGTGTTGATTACCAACTTTATGACAGAGACTTTGGACATTTGATTAGTAGAAACTGAAAGAAATCAACAACAAAAACATATTATGCATTTAAAAAATTTGTTTCACACCAAATATAGTACTCATGTTATGCCCTGATTCCAATAGAATGCCTTCTCATTAAGCTGCAAACAAGAGTTCTCAACATTATTTACATTACACATTGTACTTATTTTTCAACTGTGAATACAAATAATCGTATTACTGTGAGTTGAGTTTTTTCTTTATCACAGAGTAGGAAGTCTTGTTTTCTTTAAGTTTACAATTTAATAGCTGAGCTATGGACTTAATGCTATTTTAAAAACTTCTGAAATATGTCACTTAAGTAAGACAAATAATATCATATGTCCATTCAGGAATCACAACTCAGTTTTTATGATGCCTAGGCGATTGATTTCTTAGCTCCCATTTTCTTTGCTGTGGATTGCAGGTGTGTTGTTGGATTGAGTTTACTGTTGGAAAAGAATAAAAGTATCCACAAGAGGTCTACTGATTAAACAGTTTGTGCAGTGTAAAACACTGCAAATAGAATTGAAATTAAATTATTATTTAAAATACCTTTTAATGGTAAGGATATAACTCAGTGGTAGAGTGTTGCCTAGCATGACAAGGCCGTGGGTTCAATCTTCAGTACCAAAAAACCAACAACAATAATAACAGTAGCAAAACTTCTTCCATTGTCAGAACGCATACATGTTTTCACTTACATTCATTATTATTTGGTTGTGAAATACACATATAAAGAGGTGCCAAGATATGAAGTCTTAATTTTATTTAATGTACTATAAGGAGCCTTGGACACCATATCTATATTTATAAGCAACATATTAGAAAATGAAAGTATTAATTCAATTACAAGTAAGACTTACTTATTTTATCCCATATGCACTATTCTGACAGAATTGTTAAGTGAAATAAAATATTTCACCTCTGTGAGAAAAATAAGAGTAAGTATTTGAATCTTCATTTTATAACTTTATATATAAATGAGTAGAATGAAAAAATTAGTTGTGTGTGAGGACAAGCAAATAAGTCATGTTAAGGTATACCGTGTCTAACGGCCCCATGGTCTGCCTGGCCACACTTGTCTACCCTTCATTTCTTTTTATTAACATACCAATCTAAGTATAGTGGTTAAAAAAAAATGTGTTTGGGGTTTCAGTGCCTTACTCCCTTTATGACCTTAGGCAAGTCACTTTTCTTCTTTTAGCCTGAAATTTCTTCTCAATAGAAGGTAAAGAATGCATACTTGCAAATGGGTTTATTATGAAAATTGAATATGTGCAGACGTTAAAAGACCATTGCTTATCTACTGCTAAATGCTAAAAAAAATATAAATATATATGCGAATCTCTTTTATATCTACTTAGCACAAACTTCTCATGCTTTCTGGCCATTTATCTAGACATTATTAACTCTCCACTTAAACATTTAACTATCACATGAAAGAGCATTCCTAATCAAACTCATATTCTTGTTCTTGTTTCCCAAATCATGGCCTGCCTTCCTTATCTTCCAGATTTCTATTCCTTCTTTACTTTTAGCCTTCTGAAACCAAGCACGCTCATCATGCATTCTCTGTGTGTGTGTGTGTGTGTGTGTGTGTGTGTGTGTGTGTGTGTGTTTTATAGTACTGGGGCTCCTGGAAGCCCTTCTACCTCTGGGCAACACTCCCAGACCTATTTTATACTTTTTTTGTTATTTTTTTGAAACAGGGTCTCTTAAACCAGCGCAGCTGGCTTCGAGCCTGCGCGATCCTCCTGTCTCCACCTCCCAAGCGCGGGGATTACAAGCGTGCGCCACCACGCCCGGCTTCATCATGCACTCTTTCTGATTCGTTCACTGAAGACTTATGAGCCCTACATGCTTACCCCCGTTCCCACAGGACTAGCCCAATCCTTCCTCATTTCAGTCGTTTTTCTATCATCATTTTCTACCTGGTCTTTTTGTCTCGAGATTACCTTCAATCCAGTGCGTCTTACTTGGTTCAGCTAGCGTTTCTTTTCCTGCCACCAGTCTATTTTCTTTCTTAAGATTAGTAATAGTAGTGATTCTTTTACTTGTTTTATTTGACATATAATAATGGATATCTAGTTAATATGAGAGATTTGGGAGCCAGTTACAGCCTCGACTTTGGATGATCCGTACGCACTCTACATGACTTTCCTACTCACCATATATTTGCACATTACTTAGATGTCGTTAATATCTTTCAAAATATGACTGTTTCCTGAGCAGTCACATAAGAGTGACCATTTGGCATGAGACTATATCTGAAGAAATGTCCAATTCTTAAAAGGATGAATTTTCCTTAAGTAATGTAAAACCAGTCATGAGTTAAGATACGTATTTAATCACTGTGTATTCATACATCCCAGCCATGAGATAAGAAACCTATTTGATTGCCTTATCTTATATATGTTAATCATTTTTTGTGGAATTTGATGTTGGCATATATTCCAACTTCTTCTACATTTAATCTATTCTATTGCTTTGTATTTGATGGTGGAGTATTGGTTGAGTTAGTTCGATAGATGTTTATAAATAAACATGAACACATATTGTTAGTTGGGAAAACAATCAATTTTTGAGGAATGCAGTGAAGATTGTTATTGGCTTTTTATCTGTTAGAAACTCTGTGCCCAAGGCCAAATACACTTTTATGGTTTATTTTCACAGATAATTTGAATATTACTTTTTTGAGGAAATATTTCAAGCAAAACTAAATTTGTCATAGGGTTTTTTCAATTCGTGGTACAAATGAATTCCTAAGAGTAAGATATATTCCAAATCACTTGATGGTTTCTTATTTCATTCCATTTAAACTCAATTAACAATCCCCTACATGAACATATGTAAGATGTTTTAGAAAAGGTCCACAAAATGCCAATAATTTTTTGACTTTATAATCCTGCTTATATTCATATATGAGTGTATGACTATGAATCCTACTATCCTGTAAAATTATAGCGTAACAGCAAAATTCATTTGAAAGAAACTTAATATACAAAAATCCCTAGTATGTTTGAAATAGGTGAGTTTTAGCTGCGAGGATTAAAATTTCGCATTGAAAGCAATAGAACACTGAGGGACTAGTCTATACCTTGCAAATGGGAAGGTTCATGATGTAGGTGGTGGCAGCCACTGAAGAAGGTTCCTTCCTGGCTTTTTAAAGGAAATCTATATTGAGCCGGGCTTGTTGACGTGTGCTTGCAATCCCAACATGGGGGGTGGGGGCTGAGACAGGAGGATCATGGTTCGCAGACAGCCTCGGGTAATTAGTGAAGCCCTTTGCAACTCAGTGAGACTGTTACAAAATAAAGAATAAACAAAAGGCCTGGGGATATAGCTTGAAGGTAGAATGCCCCTGGGTTCCATCCCCAGTCCTGCAAAAAAAGGAAAGAAATCTATATTGAACTGGATCTAGTGACTAGAAGACTGAGTTCCAAGGTTTAACATTTTAAAGGAACAAGGTGTGCTTCTACCAGAGGGTTGGGAATGTTTGAGTATAGAAAGTTGGGTCACATTTTACAGAAGCATCATTTGAGGTACTTATATAATAATGTAGAGCTGTATACATAATGTTCAAAGCATAATATTACTGAAATATAAGCATATATGCTCATATTATCAACACCTAAGAACTTGATGTTTACATCTTATCTCCCAGAGAAACCACATTTCAGAATCTTGGGTTCATCATTTCCATTCATTATAATTTGTGATTATTATACAGATATCGATGGTTTGTTTCTAAGGCCTTAGAATTGCTGTTTTATGGAGTATATGCATCTTTAGCATTACTGAGTAATGACAAATTATTTTCCAAAGTGCACCAGTTTATCCTATGAACTCTACCTGAGGGTTCCTATTGCTCTAAATTAGTAATTCTAAAACTTGGCTGAATAATAGTTTTATTTATAGACCCTCAGCAAACTATAGTTGCCTTGATCACCCCCTGATCTATTGCATCAGAATTTCTGAGAATAGGATCCCGGCACCATTATTAAATATTATTTTATTGATTCACTGTAACTATACATTTTGATGAAATTGAGTGATAAATTTTTTATGTGTTTCCCTCTGGAAAACCTTATCTTTCAAGTACAAATTATTGACATTGATAACTTCATATATGTAAATTATTGACATTGATATTGATAACTTCATATATGTAAATAGCATTATTTCAGCTGTTTCCTTCATGAAGTCTTTTGTGTTTCCTTTTCCACACTGCCCTCCTTAAATCTCCTTCTAATATTCTGCTGGGTTCTCTACTTAATTATCTGAAGTCTTGTTGGCTTCCCAATCTTTCATTAGCTTTCACATATTAGAGAAAACAGGATCTTTAACTTTCTGAGACTGGCTAATCTCACCATAATATTCTGCAGTTTCTTCTATTTGCCTGAAAATGACATAGTTTTGCAGCAATTTTTAAAGCTTCTCAAGTTATTTTTTAAGTGAAGATGGTGTTGAAAACCATCAATACACACTCTCAGCAATACATGGATTTGTAGGGCTTTTAAAAATGTTTTTGCCAGTTTGGCGGATGTGAAAAGAAAATTTTCATTTGTGTCTTCTATGATTATTTTCTTGGTCTCTAATGAGATTGAACAACTTTGATGCCATTTGTAGACCCCTTGTGGGCCAATTTTTTCTTTATTTAAAATTCTTGCTCTAGTTTTTATCCATATTTCTCTTATTATATTGCTTATCTTTTCATTTTGATTTGCAAGCATTCTTAATGTATTTATAATAGTAACTTTTGTTGCATAAGTGTTCTAAATTTTTTATCATTTTCTTATCTTTTTAATTTCTTCATCATATCTTCAATGACAAGATAATTTATGATAATTTTAGGGCAGTCAAATATATCTGCTTTTTCTCTTTGTGTTTTCATGTCTCATTTAAGAATTTCCTATTTTTCAAGGTCATAAAGATATTATTTTTATATTTTTCTCTAAATGTTTTAAGGATGTTGGTGTTTATCTTTAGTTAATTATTCCATCAAGATTTTTGGGCGTGTGTGTGTACTTTGAGAATCATATCCAATTTTATGTTTACTGAATAAATAACTATTGCCCTAGCATTATTTGTTAAAAATTTCTTATTGGTGCATTATAGTTATATATCTTAATGGAGTATAAGATGGTAGAGGCCTACACGCACATCGTCACTCTATTATCCCCTACCCATTTCTACCCAGTTCCCTTTCCCTCCCTCCATCTCATGTTTGGCTTAATGATTACATTTGGTATGTTTGTGAATGTACATCATATACATTAGGAACTTTGCTCTTCTCTTTTTCCTCCCCCTCAGTTAGATCACTTTATTTGTTCATTTATAGTATCTCCTTCTTCATCTAGAGTTCCTCCTATGGCACGTTTTCTCCCTAGCTTCCACATATTAGGGAGAGCATCTGATTTCTTACTTTTTGTGACTGACTAATCTCACTTAGCATAATGTCCTCCAGTTCCATCCATTTCCCTGTAAATGATGTAATTGTGTTCTTTATGGCTGAGTAAAATTCCATTGTGTCCATATCCCACAGTTTTGTAATGCATTCATCTGTTGATGGACATCTTGGCTGGTTCCATAGTTTGGCAGTTGGGAATTGTGTGGCTATGGACACAGATATGCATGGATTAGTTTGGTAACTTGGTTTCGTTTCTTTGGGGTAGATACCCAGAAGTGGTATTGCTTGTTTGTTCCCATTCTTCTGAGGATCCTCTATACTGTTTTTTCAAAGTGGCTGCCCTAATTTACAATCCTACCAACAATGTGTTAATTTTTAAATAATACACTTTCAGTCAGTTTTGTAATGTTGCCTCTTATATCAAGTTCCAACAGTGCATGATTCTAGCTATTGATTTTTAAAAAAAATTTGGATCCATTTGTCTATCTTAACACTAGTATCATGCATTCTTTAATTATATATAATATGATTTGGTATGTGATGAGGAAGACAATATTTTGTTGTGCTTCAGGAATGTCTTGACTGTTATGCTTTCTTTAACTAGACACATAAAATTTATAATTAGCTTTCCATGGTCCAATACCAGCAACAGAAAAATTGTCAGAATATTTGATTTGAATTATATAAGCTATCATGTTATATGTGAGAATACTGATATTTGTATGTTATTTCATTCTTCCTATCTTCAAAGATGCCATATGTCTCTTTTTTAAATCATTTTATAAAACTTTTCTATTTTTCTTAGTAAATTACAACCTGTGCTTTATATGTTCCATATTTTAACTTACTAATTTATACATTACTTTGTGCTTTTATAGATGTTTGCTTTGATTGGCACGTGCATATAACATATTAGTATACCTTCCTTATTTTATGACAGATCTTTCTTTTAGGATTATTTTACTTCTTCCCCAAACATGATTTTTTACAGCATATAGAAATAATTTTACCAAAGCAATTTGCATTTTTAAATTGCTGATATTGCATGCAACATTGTGGGTCTTTTAATAAGATTCTGATTTTAGTAAACCCTGGTTTTGTTTCTCTGTTAATTATTTCATGAAATAATATTTTCATTCCTAGCCTCCCAATTATTTTCTCTTAGCTCTATATAGTATGGAAGAAACTTGATTTACTCTTATCTTATGAAAGACCTGGTCTTTTTATATTATCCTAGTTTGATGCCCATTAAATGGAAAAGTGCTAGACCACTACAGATTGCTAGATATTTCTAGAGAAGCCTTGGCCTTCAGTGTTTGGTTATGTCTCTGGAATGATGCTCTCTCCCCCACCCCCTTCTTTGTGGGGGTAGGAGGATAGGTAATGAGAAGTTTTTCTTAATTTCCAGCCATCTTAGCTTTTCATCTATAGATATTTTAAGCAAATTTATCTAATATTTTGAGCTTTCTGTAAATTGGTGGTCCCTTGGTAACTCCTCAGTTCTGTTGATAGAAGCAGGAGTCTTTTTAAAAAGTATTTCTTTTATTTGAAAATCAGCAGAAAATTAGGTACTTCTTATCTGTCACTATATTCAGGTAAGTGTATTTTAAATTCTGCAAATGCCAAGTGTTGTTTCTGCTTAGTTAAAAAAAATGTGTCAGCTTGACACAGACACTTTATGTGTCAAAATGTCCATGATAATATTTCTTTAATCACAGGGATAGCAAGATATTTTACAATTATTGTGGATGCAGGCAAATATAACTGGTACCTAAATGAAAGCAGAAAAGTAATTACTTAATGGCAGCCAATCATGTATGGCAGTTTGTATTACAAATCTTTTGATCTAATTGAAAATATTTACTTGGTGCTAAAATCATCTTTTTAGTAGTATTGAGGGTAAACCCAGGGACATTCTACTTCTGAGCTGTCATCTCAGCCCTATTTGTTTTTTATTTTGAAACAGGATATCACTAATTTAATGTGGAGCCTTGAACCTGTGATCCTCCTGTCTCAGCCTTCCAAGTATTGGGATCACAGGCCTATTCTACCACTCTTAGCTAAAAATTCTTCCTCTCCTCTCCTCTCCTCTCCTCTCCTCTCCTCTCCTCTCCTCTCCTCTCCTCTCCTCTTCTCTTCTCTTCTCTTCTCTTCTCTCTCTCTCTCTCTCTCTCTCTCTCTCTCTCTTCACAGTGCTAGGGCTAAAACTGAGGGCCTCAGATTATAGCGCAGCCATAGAACACTAGGTAAGTGTTCTATGGCTGAGCTATACCCTGAGTCTTATAACGAACTTAAATACACACACACACACACACACACACACACACACACACACACACACACACACTCAGGCTTGTGTGTGCATTATTTTTGTAGACAGAAATATTTCTGGTTTTGAGCATACATAAGAGTAGTAGCATTCTAATGCACCGTGTCTCATTTAACTATATGGCCATTTTGTTAAAATGCACATTTTATATAATCTGCATAAAACTGCATATTTTCATATGCCCAAACCAGCATTACAGAAGATCAACATTGGCTTCCAAAAGGGAAATGGTTGAGTATAGCATTATCATATGCCTGAGTAGTGAGATTTTCAGTTCTCCTTCAAGGTAGTCTACATGAAGTGTATTGCACCATTCTCATTTCAAGGCATAAAAATGTAAACAGCCTTCAAATTTTAGTTATCCTAGATAAGAATCTTCTTGTTTATTGTTCATTTTGTGTGTTTTTGTTGTTGTTGTTGTGTTACTGGGAATTGTACCCAGAGGTATTCTACTTCTGAGCTATTCTTTATGTTAGTGCTAGCTGGCCTCAAACATCTGTTTCTCCTGTCTCAGCCTCCAACACACTGGGATAATAGTCATGCACCAGCAGAATGGGATTTCTAGATAAGAATATGTTTGGAATAGGATTCAGCTTTGTAAGCATATAAATTTAATATTTTATGATAATGAATCTTGTCATTGACCTGTGGAAGTTTTCTGTGGCCATCATAAGGAAAGAGCTAATGAAAGCAGATTATTGTATAAAATGGAAATTGTACACCTGTCAGCCAATATTGTTTATTAAAAATCTATTCTATTATGTATTTGAGATTATAAATTTGGTCTTTAATAAGTAAACTGTATTTTATGTTTAATTGGAAATATGTTACTTTAAATATATGGAATGCATATAATTTGTAAAATAATATTAATTTAATACCATAGCTACCATCTACATTATTGTTAGGAAGAAAGTATTATATTTAGTTCAGTAGTATACCATTCAGTACTCATGATTCAATCTATATATTTTTTCTTTTTTTAAGTTTTTTATTGGCACGTTGTAGTCATACATCTTAATGGAGTACAAGTTGGTAGAGGCATACGTGCACACATCACCCAATTAGCCATTACCCAATTCCCAATGCTTAAACTAATCTTTTATATTTAGTATGCTTTATGATTTTTATTTTAGAGAACTCATTGTGATATAAAGAAATAAAATTAAATTAGCAGCAAAGGGATGTATTTTTGTGTGTGGTACTGGCGATTGAACCCTGGAGCATATTTTCTCTGAGTTACATCCCCAGCCCTTTTCTTTATTATTTTGAAATAGGACCTTGCTAAGTTTCTGAAAGCCTAGCTAAGTGGCAGGGGCCGGCCTTGAACTTGCAATCCTACTGTCTCAGGTACCTGAGTAATAGGATTACAAGTGTGTGCCACCATGCCGAGGTAAAGGAACTCTAAAACATTGATGGTGGTATTGAAAATTAGTGCAACCACTTTGGAAAACAGCATGGAGAATCCTCAGAAGAATGGGAAGAAATCTACCATTTGATCCAGCAATACCACTTCTGGGTATCTACCCAAAAGAAAGGAAACCAAACTACCAAACTAATACATGCGTATCTATGTTCATAGCTGCACAATTCACCATAGCCAAACTATGGAACCAGCCAAGATGTCCATCAACAGATGAATGGATTACAAAACTGTGGGATATGTACACAATGGAATTTTACTCAGCCATCAAAAAAAAACTCAATTACAACATTTTCAGGGAAATGGATGGAACTGGAGGACATTATGCTAAGTGAGATTAGTCAGTCACAAAAAATAAGAAATCAGATGCTTTCCCTAATATGCAAAAGCTAGGGAGAAATAGGTCATAGGAGGAACTCTAGATGAATAAGGGGATCCTATAGAGGAGCAAATAAGGCGACCTAACTGAGGGGATAGGAGGGGGAAGAGGGAAACTCTCTAAAGCACATGATGTACTTAAACATATCAAAGTCAATCACTAAGCCAAGCATGGGAAGGAGGGATGGGAGGGAATGGGGTAAGGTTCAGGTATGGGCTAATTGGATGATGTGTACATGTATGTCTCCACAAGTCTTTTATCCCATTAACATGTATGACTACAATGCACCAATAAAAAAATAAAAAACAAAAAATCAATAATTATCTTTTAGATTAATTGCAAATCTTGTAAGTTATTTTGGAAAGCAAGGCATTTCTGCTACAAATAGGAACATTCCATTAGCAGGAGTTGACTTTTTCTTTACAAAATAGTTATAATTTTCCCTTTATAATTGTTGTAAGTATAACTGTGATCTCAATTAACTAACTTAGTACAAAGCTAGAACACTTTGAAGAATATAATTGAATTAAAGTTAAGAAATGCTTAGATTTTCTCTTCCCCAGATTTTTTGTTATGATGTAAAGGAAAAGTTAAACCTGAGAGGGTTTTTTTGCCAGAAGAACACGCATGACATCTTTTGTTGGTTTGGAAGCTTAGAGGATAGGGGCGTGGCCTATCCTATTGACATAATTTGAATATTTAGTCTCAGAATTAAAATAAATTCTTTAAGAACAGTTACCCTAATTGGCCAAAGTAAAGATTAAGCAGGTAGGCAACCCATAAACCCTGCTTATTTACAAGACAAAGATGTGATTGTTATATTTTATAATCAGACATTTTCTCCTCAGATTTTCAATTTGTGTGTCATTTTATCAAGTAATGGTTTTTGAAAGTAGTTGTTGCATGGAAAACATTCAAAAAGCTCCCCAATGCATGCTTTAGGCCAGTTACTCAGTACTTTACCATGCTTTAATATGTTGACTCTTAGGTCTCAAGAGCTACAGAAATCTTTAACATTTCAGATCCTAACAAGAGAATTACACCATCACCACCTGACAGGAAATATTCTTTGCATCCAATGAAACACAGATCACTGTCTCTTGGACTGTGGTTTCACTATACAGGAAGGAACATAAGAGGCCTTTTTGTACCTGTAGTCTTCCTATGGGCAGAATAGCTAGACCCTAATATGACAGTGATGACAGTATATAGTGGCTGAATAGATGAATGAAGCACAGAATTATTATAGGACTGGTGTCTGGCATCACAGTGTTAGCCATGTAACAAAAAAGATGCACAACACATAGATCTAACTTCAGGATATTAGATACACATAAATACACACTTATTTGAGCCATATATCATTAATAATACTGAAAAACCTTGCATAATACTAATAGTTAAGGAATTGCGTTTTCTGATAGAGCAACCTGAGAGAAGAATGTTTAAAGATAGTATAAATTTAGGGAAGACTTTGGGGAAACCAATTCTTACCAGATTTTTTAAATTATCTGCGCCTGTATTGGGAAGAGGCTTCAAAATGTATTAATGTTCCAGTATTGGGAAAGATTTTCAATTTTCAAAAAGATTTTCAATTTTCAAAATTTTCAAAATTTTTCATAGTGAAAAAAGCCAGGAGCTTCAAGGAAAGGGCTGCAGATTTCCAGGCACTGAGGGTAATGAGCAAGAGAATAGAAGGAGCCCAAAAGCCTAGGTCCTTTTTACATTTCTAAGAGAGGCAAACTTCCTCAAGGATGTGGGGAAATCCCAGACCCCAGATAAGCAACCTAACACATTTTGGAGTGTAACAAAAGGCCAGGGGGTCTGTGCTGGAGACAGAGCAGGTCATCTACACATCAAGAGACCTGCCCCTGAGATCTAGTTGGGTCAGAAGACTGGCTATAAAATACTCTGTGTCCAGGAACTGTCGCTGACTTTGTTTCAGGCCACCCCCCTATATTATACGGCTGTCAGGTGTCTTCTCTATTTCTGTCTTTGTAATAATAAACTCACTTAAGTTGTCATCAAGAGTTTGGATTAGTTTATATTTATCCTACTTCAGGACAAGGACCCGCGGCTATGGGAACAGTTTCCTGGAGCCTAACAGAGGTCCCTGGGAACAGTTCCCCCCAAAACCATAACATTATCAATATAAGTTGTAATATATTCACATACCTATCTAAAATACTGTAATGATATATATTTTTAGAAAAATATTTGACCCAGTCCACTTATATGGGAAATGATAGACTTAATCAGAGTGAACCTAACTCGATTCTTCCACTACTAAAATGACTTAATGAGATATAAGACAAAAAACAAAGGTTATGTTTTGGCAAGAAGGAAAGGGCATTATGGTTCAATACTTTTACTTAACTAACCTTTAAGTGTGCAATTAACATTTAAAGGAAATAAAGTTTTGGAGGCAGTATAGAGTAGTATGCGTAGTTAAAAGCCTGTGGTCTGTTAAGAGAAATTCCTTTAGACAGCACTGACAGTTATCAGAAAGTGAATTTGTGATGCATAAAAGATGAAGAAAAATCTGCTCATATGGTGACATACTTACGGCTTTCTCCTTTGTTGTTTTCTTTGTGAACTTCAGCTCATTGACATTTTCTAGGATGAAACTTTCATATTGACCCACAATTGATCTTTTAAGCACAAATTCTGAGGTATTTAATAAAAAAAATGCTTGGTATTAAGCAGCAGGGGGAGGGAGAAGTGGAAGCGCTTTGGCCTTGAAACTTAATAGTATATTTGCCTATCAACACACAGTATGTCAAAAACTGTTCTATTTAAAAATTATAGTTTCTAGCTTCTGCTATTATGAATAGCTTTTCACTTTCAGCATGCGTCAAGGATGTCTGAACTCTCAACTCACTTTTGCGATTTATTTAGGGAACAGAAGTTGTGATCCAGACATGGTAGCATTCTAGTACTTGGGAGGCTGAAACAGGAGGATCAAAGGTTTACAGCCAGCATCAGCAACTGAGTGAGGCTCTCTACAGCTAATGGGACCTTGTTTCAAACTAAAAAGAGAAAGAGATAGAATGCTCCTGGGTTCAATGCCCAGTACCACACATGTAAAATAGTAGTTGTAATACCAACAAAGTACTGAATTCAAAAGCCATTGCTTTTTTAAGTACAGAATACTCTGACATTATGAATTTTACAGCACCAGCTTGATCCACTGGAGTTTTTCTTGCTTATTTCTCGCTCTTGTTCCTAATGACTGCTGTAGGACTCTAACTTTTTTCAAAAGGCCCTATATTTGATACTTCTAGGGACTGCTGGGGATAGTTTGAATATTCTTCAAAAGAATTTTGTCTGCTCTCATATAGCAGCTTCAGGGTGTTGAACCCCTCCCCTACGGACAACTGTGTGGGGACTGGGGAAGTATTTCTCAAGGGGTACAGCTATTTTAAGTAGCAATGGCCTGGCTCCTTCTGTGGGAAAGTATGGGAATGAATCTTCCCTCCTCTCTCTCCTTTAATTCATGGGTGAGGGGGCTGATTTTGTGTCTTGATATTGTGGGTATCAAACTCAGGGTCTTACCTATACCAGGTCAGCTCTCTCTCATGGAGCTGTACCACCAGCCCCTCTCTTACATCGGGACCGTACCAGTGCTTTCCTTTCCACAGCACTCAGGCATTTCACCATGTTCGGCCTGCAGACAAATTCAGGAAACAAAATAGCTATATTCAGAATCATCCAAGCCCTTTCCAAATTATAGGCCTTCCTGCAGGCCTTGCACTGATGGCTTGCTACTGGCTTCCCTTCCTTCCGGAGACTTTTCTCCCAGGAGGCCCCTTACAAATACAAATAGACTTCAGGCTGAGTCCTAGGATTGTACACATCAGTCTCAAGCTGTGCCTTTTACTCCTACATTTTTTTCCATTTTCACTCCTGATATGCTTTTGATGAGTAGGCGAAGGAGAGTGGAGGCAAATAAACACTACTACATCCCTCGCTCCTCTATGTTCTTACTCTCCTCTTCTTGTCATGAATTTAGTGGAATGAATATAGATATTGTTTAACTTGACACTACATTTTTGTTTCAAAAGCCTACTCTGCATGTACAAATGTCGCCTCTCATTAGGCATTGGCTCTGAGGATCACTTGCCACATGGGCTACTGTAGGGAGTTGATTCATTGAAGCAGTAAGTACTATAATAGTGATCGGCATTGCCAAACATTTGAGAGAATAATTCCGATCATTATTTGCAAATAGAAACTTGTAAGCACTGGTAGTTATATAAGCCTGGAACTTTTTCCATAAACTGTTATCCAGAGTTAGAATATATCTAAGCCCACTGAATGTGTTAAATATTTCATATAGCTGAACAGAGAAAGGAAAGATGTCACCTCCCACTGTGGAGCCTGCATTCGGAAGATGAGTTAACAGGTTATCTATAGCTAGAAGTGAAATAAAATAACAACAAAAAAAATGTTCACATTCTGAGCTAAACTTCTATTTTAGGTTTGATTCATTCCGTAATTCTTATTTTCACAGTTAAAACTTAATATTGAGATGGAGAGTTTTAAAGACACATAATTGATTTATTTCATAATTAAAATAATGTTCTTAATCTTTCTAATTTAGTATCACTTGTGAAAATTATTAAACTTACCAAACTGAGTCTTTGTTTTTAACAACATATTTTACTAAAAATCTCTGGGCAGACATATTTTTAAAACAATTGAGTAATTTTTATTCATCAAAAATATTCTAGAAAAATGAAAATAATACCATGGTACTCACCTTTTCACTCTATGGGAGAAAATTCTAATGAAGCAAAATAACGGGTAACTTTGCTCTGGTGTCAGTGTATGTATATGTGTTTCTGTCCGTGTCTGCTTCTTGTAAATCCTAGGGCACAATATTGTGAAATTTGAGTCTCATTAGAAGATAAGTACCATTGCAGAACTAGAGCTTAATGAAATGCAAAACTGAGTGGGGAAAATGAAATGGTAAATGGGGAATACAAAGAACACTCACAGTTGATACAATTGTTTTCCTCAGGACTTTTGCTGTATGTTGCCTACTCTGTTTTTCATTGTTAAAATCATATAACATACTATTTAACACTACCCTTTTTAAGTATATAATTAAGATGCATTAAGTATATTTACAATGTTTTGGAAGTATCACCACAATTTCTAGAACTTTCATTCTTCTGCAACAAAAACTCTAGATCTGATAAGTAATAACCCTCTGTACCTTCTAATTCTTTAGTGCTCCGTAACCTAGATTCTACTTTTAACCTCTGAAAATATTTATATTCTAGATTGCATATGAAATTGGATTCTTACAGTATTTGTCCTTTTATTTCTATCTTATTTCACTAACTAAAATACTTTCAAGATTTATCCATATTGTCACATGTATCAGAGTTCCATTTCTTTATGGCAAAATAAGATTCCATTGATTGTATATATCATATATTTTATCAAGGTACCTGTTGAAAAGTGGACTGATAGCATCTTTAAATAATAAATTATGTTGTTTGTGGTGCTGGGGATGGAACCCAGGGCTGTCCTACTTCCAAGAGCTATACCCCCAGTCCTACCTTTTATTCTTTTGTGTGTGTGTATGTGTGTGTGTGTGTGTGTGTGTGTGTGTGTCTGTGTGTGTGTGCACGTGTGTGTGTGTGTGGTACTGGGGGTGGAACCCAGGGGCTTTTCTACCTCTGGGCTATACTCTCAGACCTATTTTATACTTTATTTGGAAACAGGGTCTCACTAAGTTGCTGAGAGCCTCACTAAGTAGCTGAGGTTGGCTTCGAACCTGTGCGATCCTCATGTCTCAGCCTCCCAAGCGAGGGGATTATGAGCATGCACTGAGTTGCAAATGGCCTAAGTAGCTGAGGCTGCCCACGAACCAGGATCCTTCTGTCTCAGCATCCCAAATTCTGGGATTACAAGCATGCGCCACCATGCCTGGCTTTTTATAATCTTAATTCTATGTTTAGTTACTGAAGAACCACCACTGACTTTTGACAGATGCCAGCAATTCCTATAGCATAAGAGGATGGGAAACAAGTTACGCATCTACCCTGGACCCTTGTGGTGGTGTACAATTTACCAAAATCCACCCCTTCCTAGTTTAAAGGACAAGATTCTTCTCCCTGCACACTGTGCTCTCACTGCCCTCCTGGGGCTCTTCTGTGCATGTTGTTCTCTTATTTGCAAACAGCAGAATCCTTCTTATCAGGCATTTTCCTTTCTATTGCCATTTTCCAGCCAGGTTCTAGAGTTCTGAAGCAGTTTAATCCCATCACTCTTTACATCTCAATTGTTGAGTGCCTAGTGGAGTCCATCTATAGGGTGTCCTTAAGTGACAATCTGGATGTATCTTCCTTTCTTGAATATTTGTTTTCTACTTTCTTCACTTTCATCTGTCGAAAGAAATTCTATTCAATCCCAAAATGCTCATTGTGTGATAACAGAGTGATTAAAACTATACCACAGAACTGGGGCCATGGTTCAGCGACAGAGTGCTTGCCTGGCCAGAGTGAAGCCGTGATTTCAGTCCCCCATACTGCCTAAAGAAACACAACACTGTACCATAGTTAATTCATATAAACTAGGTTAAATGAAGTTATCATTTATTATTTTCCTTTGCATTGTTAAGCTTTGTTCAGGCTGCTAAATACTACAACAAAGTACTATGGACTGGGGGCTTATAAACAGTATAAACTTATTTCTCATTAATTTGGAGGCTGAAAGACCAAATTCGGGGTGCCATCATGGTTGGGTTCTGGTGAGGGCGCTCGTGTTGGTTGCAGAGTGCTGACTGTCATTATTTTTTAGGGAAAAGAGGACATACTAGCCCTCCATCTTCTTTTGTTAATGAATTTTGGGTGCATTGTAATAACACTTGGTAATGACGTTCTGAAGAGTGATAGAGACATACCTATTTATGAATGCAATTTCTTCGTGACCTAATTTCTTACCCCATGCCCCACTTTCAAATAATATCACGTTGAAGATTGGATTTCGACATGTGAATTTTGAAGGATACAGACTTTCAGTCAATTACAAACCTTAAACTTCAGCAGGCATTATAGTTCATCTCTTGCTTGGTCCTTCATTAAAAGCAGAAATGAACCGTGTACTTAAATACAGATAGTGTAAATAATGTGAGATGTTTGTAATGACAAATGTGGTTTGTAACATTAAAGATAATTCCAAGTTTTGAGAAACTAATAATAAGGTTGATTTTTTCGTATTACTATAGATAAGCTAACTCTACATATTTTTCTGTTATCAGTTACTATTGATTATCATGAAAAGAAATCAGGCTTTAAAAATTTTGCTATGAATTTAAGTCCCAGAAGTTACTTAATTTTGAAATGCCATTCTTTTTTTTTTTTTGGTGGTACTGGGGGTGGAACCCAGAGGCTTTCTACCTCTGGGCTGTACTCCCAGACCTTTTTTTTATATTTTATTTGGAAACAGGGTCTCACTAAGTTACTGAAAGCCTCACTAAGTAGCTGAGGCTGGCTTCGAACCTGTGCAATCCTCCTTTCTCAGCCTCCCAAGCGCTGGGATTACAAGTGTGCAACACCACGCCCAGCTTGAACATCTGTATACTATATTATATAGAAAACAAACAAATTTCTGCCTTTTATTCATATTTCACTGTAACTCATTTTTAACTCCAATTTTGAATGGGATAAGAGAGGAATACCTCCATAACAAAACTACGACCAAAAATGTATTATCCTAGTTAATCACTTTTAGAATTAGAAATGTATAGTTAAAAAGCCTCATAGCCATGCATGGTGGTTCATGCCTGCAATCTTAGTGCTTGGAAGGCTAAGACAGGAGGATCACAGGTTCAAGGCCAGCATCAGCAATTTTGTGAGGCCCTCTTCAACCTAGTGAGATCCTGTTTCAAAAAAAAAACAAAAAACTTAAATAGGGCTGGGGGGGTATAGCTCAGAGGTTGAATGCCTCTGGGTTCAATCCCCAGTACTAAAAAATAAAAGTCTAATAAACAACACTATGCTAAGATTTTTATTTTTATTTCTTTTTAGAACCTTATAAAACATCTTCCGGAGCAGAAGGTACTGAGTGAACTAGCACAGCTTAAGAATGAATACGACGACCTCTGCGAGCCTGAACAGTTTGGAGTTGTGGTATGTATTCAGCGAAAAGGCCCACAAACTCAGCTGGGAGATACACCATTTCAGAAATAGTGAAAACAAAGAGATTTCACTTGCTGAATTTTTTCTATACACCTACCTAATTAAATTTAATATTAACTATCAGAAAAAACCATTTACCTATTCATTGGTAATGAAAAATAGCTAAAATTTTACATTTACAAGATAACCCAAGATATCTCAGAGGACTTTGGACCGTAACATTGCTGATATTTAGTACTATTAATATATGTAATATAATATGCACTACTGTTTCAACTATGTTTTATTCTATGTAAATCTCAGCACTAGTATCTAGCCTCCCCAAACTTAAGCTAAAATGAAAGGGTAATAACTGGATAAGCAGGAAAATAGTATTCTTTTCTGTTGTCTGGATTGTGTCAGGAAAAAATAACATGTATTTTCAGATTTCCTATAGAGTGCCATTAATTGATTGAAAGCTTTAAAAGTACTATTTCAGCCAGGACAAAAATCTTATAAATATACCTCATGTGGTTAAGTCATCATGTGGTTAAATTATTATTGGAATGAATCATTTTTCTTTATCCTCTCTTTATTTTAAGTGATACAAAAATGACTATGTATAAATTATTTATTATATGTAGTTATATATTTTAAGTATCCCCCATATCTGCTATTCAAATAATTGGTAAAATGTTTTTAAAGACAGTAAACAGGGCTCCATAATTTAGTTAGTTTGTTAAAGAAAAAGCTATTTTTATTTTGATGTTAAATACAAATTTATTAGCTCTATGAATAAACAGCTCTATTATTGTTTCCAGCTTTACTATGGCTCCCTAAACATTTTTCTCCTGTATACTAAGAAATTTTAAATTACTGTTGGATCCAATATTAAAATATTTTCTACCTCATTGAAAATATTTTATAACTTTAAAAAAATGTTATTAGTATTTTAAACCATGGGAATTTCATCTCTGAGCTATAACCTCGCCCTTTTTATTTTGAATCAGGATCTCATTAAGTTGCTGAGGCTCTCATTGTATTGTCGTGGCTGTCTTTATACTTGAGATCCTCCTGTCTCAACTTCCCACGTACTGGGATGACAGGCATACACCATGACACCTGGCTACAATGTGCTTTAACAGTTGAACATTAGAAACTGCAATTTTAAGAATCCTACATAAACCCAACCTGTGATTGATGACAGTGTATATGTTTCCTTTTGAGCATGTGCAATAACTGCGTGCCTATATTTAGAGTTAATTCCAAGATACGTCATTCCTCATATTGATGTAGGAGTCTTCTGTCAAATCCATGAATGGAAAATCAGGCGTGTTTCTTTGCGGTTAAATAGAACATTTAAAAGTAACCGAGGAACTTCTTTTTTATTACACTGAAGTCAGGCAAATTGTTCAACTTAATCAGCTAGCTAGTATTTATCAACTTGCAGCAGTTTGGCACAGTGTTAAATAATAAAACTTTCTAGACCAAAGTCCATCCTTGAAACCTAAGCTGCTGGAATTCATATTGTAATTGAAGCAGTGCTATACACCATCTGAGAGTTCCACTGTGTCATGATGGTTATGAGTTTTACAGTAGGTACACTATACAATTTCTCTGAAGCCATATTTTTCTGAATGCAGTTTATCTTAGAAGATGTATTAGTTTGCCAAGCAAGTCCTTCAAGAGGAATATCCTTGGTGCCACACTGAGGAAATGAAGTTTGGGGACATAAAAAGCAATATACCTTCCGAACTAAAGGCAAAATAGAAAATGGAAGGGATTTCTCGTTTATGTACATAACCATAAATAATTCTGGGACTGTGTGGACATGGATTCTCCTACTCTTCTTATTTACTTTCACCATATTTAGCTACATGTCTGTGGGGCAAAATCTCAAAGTCAGAACAAAGCAGTTTAGACTATGTAAAACTGTATCAAGCACAATTTATCAAACAGAGTTTTAGGCCCAGTGCTCAGAATGTAGGCAGCAAATACATGTTTATTGAATTAAATCACAGGACTATTATTAAACATGGGTTTGAACCTTAGATTAAAAATAGCATATTTTTGATATAAAAATAAAATTATGTTAAATATGGCAGAATTCAATTGCTTTTGCAAAAGCTATCTAAATAGCTTTTAACCCTTAAACATGTATCAATAGCCTATACTGATGATAAACTTAGAAATACATACAATTTTTCTCATTAAATGAGAGAAGCTAGCGAGGCATGTTGGCCCAGGTTTGTAATCCCAGCATTTAGGAGGCTGAGACAGGAGGATAGTGGTTCACGGACAGCCTCGGCTACTTAGCGGCCCTTTGCAACTCAGTGAGACCCGGTTTAAAAAAAAAAAAAATAGGGCGGGGGTGGAGCTCAGAGGTAGAATGTTCCTGGGTTCCATCATCAGCACCATAAAAAAAAAAGAAGCTTCATACTGGAGGGGCTCCTTACCTCTATTCTCTCCCACTGGCAATAATTGTATATTTATCAAAATGTGTGCGTATCATATGATTTCTTTCTTTTCTTTGTGGTCCTGGTGATGGAACCCAGTTACATTCTGCCTTTGAACTGCACCTTCCAGCCTTATCTTTATGTAGTTTTAATTTCTGAAAAAAGGTCTAACCATGTTTCTTAGGGCCTTGTGAAGTTGCTGAGGCTGGCTATGAGCCCGAGCCTGTGATTCCCCTATCTCGGCCTGTATCCTCTGATTTCTGTATCAAACAGCTTCAATGTTTTCTTAAATTTACAGAATAAAATTCCAGCTCTGTATTCGCATTCTGCCTCTAAGTTCTTCCCGACTATCTTCAAGTCTTTCATGTCCTCACAGTTCTTTTCATTTACTGCTAACAACCTGACCTCTTACCAGAGAAAAGCGAAAGCACTTCGGCTCAGAACCTTCCATAGCTCTTCTTCCTACACAGTTGACTCTGGCTATATCGGTTGGGGTTTTGAATTCCATTTTGAGATGCGGTCTCTCTGTGTTGCACAGTCTGGCCTCAGCTGGTGGGCAGCTCAGGTGATCCTCCCATCTCAGCTTGCCAAGGAAATGGGATTCTGGGTATGGCATGCCACTATGTCTGGCTTGATAAGTTCCTTTGATTCTGGTGCAGGGGCAGAACTTGGGATCTCATACATGCCAGGAAAGCACGCTATCATTTTAACTCATTTTCTGTAAAAATTCAGAGGAAGAATTGACCAGCCATTATTACGAATATCACTGTTGCTATGCTTAGAGACAGAACTCTACTGTGTTCTCATCTGTGCTAAGTATTGTGCTGTATTATCTTATGTATTGTGAGGAGCCCTGTGAGGTTAGCCCATTGCTAGCTCTATATTATGGATGAGAAAACTGAGTGCAAACAAGGCTAGGTAACGTGTCCAAATATGCACCGTAATAGTTGATGCAGAGGTCAGACCCATGCAGTATTTATAGCCAGTGCTTTTAGCTATGCTGCTGCTGCTGCTGGTGTGTGTGTGTGTGTGTGTGTGTGTGTGTGTGTGTGTGTGTGTGTGTAAAAGAGAGAGAGAAGGAAGAGGAAGAGGAGGAGACAGAGGAGGCGAAGGAGGGGAGGAGGCGCGGGGTTTGGAAGGAGGAATGTTGTACGTGCTGATTTTCTTACCTCTGCTGCCTCGCACCCTGTTATTCCCTGCCTGCTCTTTTGGACAACAGTATTTATTACCTATTTTACTTTAGTTAGTTATTCTATTGCCTCTTCAATCTGTCAGGCTCCACTGTGCCATTCTCTGCAGGAAAAAGAAAAAGAAAACAAATCTTGAGTCACTTGCTGCCTAAAAATGAATGACTAGATAGGTGAATGGACGAATACGGACTCCATCGTTGGCCCTGAGGTTCCTGCGCGCCACGGGCGCCTCTTCATTTCTGCACATCAGTTTTCCATTTGCTCCCCTCTCACGCACCCTCCCGCCAATAGCAATCGAGGGTCTGCCTTCAATAATGCACTGAAATTGATCTAGGAAAGGTTATTAATTACTTCCTAATCACAACTGAAATATACATCAAATCCAGCCACTTTTCCTCGTCTGTACGGGCACCTCCTCCATCCATGCGTTCAGACAGTGCAAAGGCAAAGGGAGCTTGTTTTCTTCCGCTGCACTTTAGACCTTCCCCAAAAAGTCTCAGCACAGCCCTCCGCGGGCCATTTCTGGAGTATATTTGTATTACATCATCTTATTTATCTACTGAAAATATCACTGCTGTTCTCTAGCACCAAAGCCGCAGTGCCGGCTCCTTGCCATGACGGAGGAGGCGCTGCCAGTGCGGACACTTGCTGCTCAACTACTTTGGTCTCCTGCTGCTTTCATTTCCTGAGTGTGTTCGCCTGTTTCCCCTGCCTCAGTGCCACTGCATGTGCTGCCATTTCTTCTTCCCACTCCCGGCCTGCCACTCTCCTGCTTATTCCTCGAGTGTCAGCTTCAATTTGGCTTTCCCAGTGATGCCATAACTTACCTATTAATCAAAAATAGGTAGCCTTATTAAACTCTCAAAGAACTTTTTCATTTTCTCTTTAGAAATTAACAAGGTTTTTAGTTGTTCATGTGTGAGGTTTCTGTCCATAAACCATACAAGATTGTGACTTCGATAGGTGGATGAATCATGTTGATGCTTATTCACATCATTTGTACCTAAAATTATTTGCTGAATCTACTAGCATGAACACAAATTCAAGTAGACGCTTTTCAGTCTTGTCTTATTGTGGATCTGCATATCACTTGATGGCACGGACGGATTTAAAGTCCTTTCTTAATCTTTCTTTCCTTGCCTTCTTCAACCATAAATACTCTGCTGTTTCTGTTCCTCTAACAGTGGTCAGTTCTGCCTTATAAGACTTTCCATTACTATATAACTAAATGATGAAAACAACTTCTTATCAGCTAGGGCTAGATATATTCCAAAAGCAAGATTATTCATACAAGATTGGTTAAAACAATAACTACAAGAAACAATAAAAATTGTCAGAATTGGCCGGAATCGTGAAAAACTATTGTCTGAGATACTGGCTGTGCTGCTAAGCTTTGTGTAATCTTTTTGTCTCTTTTAGCAGTCACATCGTTGGCTTTGCTTACAATTACATGGAATCAGGGGAGGAGAAAGAAAGAAAGAAAATCTACATGACTGCTCTGTGTACACACACACACACACACACACACACACACAGAAAGACACAAGAAAAAATCTACATGATTGCTCTGTGTACACACACACACACACACACACACACACACACACACACACACACAACCAGAGGCCTTTCCTTTGTTGAGAGACAGGCCTCCTGGTAAGAGGGGTATGCTACTGCACGCATCTTTTGTGATCAATAATCCTCTTCTGTAGAGGGGCGGATTGGCTGCATAGCTTCCCACGGACTCGTCCTCCAACCTGCCTGCCACAGAATTGAATTTGGTGCATCGTTGTAATTATGTGCTGTACCTTTACTAGAAAAAAAGCACAGATCTTTGAAAGCTCTGTCAGTTAGAGCCCCCAGCAGGAGCTTTTAGACTCTTCAGAGTGTGTTTGCAGCTCAGCTGTTCTCAAACCTCAGAGCTATGGAAATTCCCACTTGTCTTGCACTGAGGATGGAGACCCATACTGTGTATATCTATTAAACTAACACATCTTCTGAGAAAGAGAAGGCAATAATTAGTTCTTTTGGCGATCGGTACTTTGTTTTTCTGACTTCAAAATTACCCATATTTTTCAATTAAAATATTTTAAAGCTATAATCTAATAAAAGATGTTGAGATAGCTTTTAAAATAAAAATCTTTAAAGATTATGTGGTATTGCTGAAAGCACATGGAAGTTTTTTCTTTTTTACTTAAAATATGTGAAGCTGAGAGATTTCTGCCTGTGAGTGAAAGTGTAACTTAACCGTATTTTTAATTTTTATAGCCTCATAAGAGTTTATGACCTCTATTGAAGACAGCTTACCTAGGTGAAAAGGACATTCTTAAGAGCTTTTGAATTGTTTTTCTCCTACATGTCAAGACAATTAGTTTGGAGGGAAAATTGTAGGTCTTCTGTCCTCTTAATATGACATCACTTTTCTAGATTGCATACTCATTGGGAAAATTTTTATTCATCTGCCTACATTCAGAGTGTTCAGTATTTTGATGCATAGTGCAGTGGTTGTTTTATTTTCATTTTTTTTAGGCATATGAGTATTAGCTCTAACTTCTAGATCCATGCTCATTTTATCTGAGAAGAAGCTGGTGTAGTAATTTGGAGATCAGGTGAATGTTAATTCACATTGGCTTATTCTCAAATCCCTTTATTTATACACTCGTTCATTTAATCAACTTCTCATAATAGTCAATTCTCGTGGAAAGGTTGTTGATGTGCATTAGGTTTTGTAATGAAACAAGATAAAAGAAAACCACCTCTAAGTTGAATATTGACACTGGGTCTATAGATGTCAATCGATTTTGTAATTGAGTTCAGTAAATTTAAAAAATTCCAAAATTAAACCCTCTCATTTTACCCCTATCTATCACAGATTCCAAGTTCAATGGCATAACACTGTGGCGGTTCTAAGAGTTGTTCCTGGCCTAACGTAGTTGTCCTCAAAACTATGTTTGGAAACTTGTGCTCAACATCTCAGACATTGTCATTGTGCTTTCTTCCTGACTAAAGAGGGGTAGACATTTGTTGATTCATAATTTCACATGTCACTACTTTGGGGGAAAAATTCTTTATCAGTACATTATTGCTTTTCTAATGTCAAGTGAATTTTCAACCCAACCAATTTTTTGAGACACTCGTTTCATTGATTAGCTGACAACCGCATCTCTCATGACATCGAATTGGTCAACATTTGTATTTCCTCCATAGAGTTGGTCCACCTGTGCTGGTTATTTTGTCCATGTCCAGGTACTGGACTCGGTGGTGGAAGTACAGGAATGAGTAGCAGAAGTTCTGCCCTGGAGGAGGTTATTGTCTACGAGAAAATAAGAAAAATATTGGATAATAGAGAATTACATATGTGTCTGCTTTTTTTATGCTTTTAGATAGAATTGTGCTCAATTATTTACTCTGCATCTCACATCTGGACACAGTTGTGCCTGCTAACATCAATTGCTCTCATAATTTTATCCATTCCTTTTATTATAGTCAGAGATACAAAATCATTCTCTTTTTTCAGTGGCCAGTTCATCATAATAGTTCATATTTGTTATAAACATATCTGTTAACTCTAATGGGTTCATGGCATTTATGTTTTAAAGAGACTATAATTTCAGTTATGCTCATCCATGATAGGCATAAAAGGTTTGTTTCTTAGCATTGCGAAGAGAAAGGTGATAGAAATAACCTTAGGCACGCTATACTGGAAGAGCACCGTGTGGCCATCTCCTCATTCCCACAGGACTTTTATACTCCCCTTTTTTCTTTTTCTGTGGGTTCTTAATAGAGTTGGGTAATAGATCAATATTCATAAGCTGTATAGGTATGAAATATATAAAATTCAAATTATAGAAACAAAACTGAGTCTAACTCTTTGGGGAAATAACCCACTTGTAACCGCTCTCACTAAAGCTGTCAATGTACTTTTTTTTAATATAGTGTAGATCGGCTAAAGAAATGAGAGTCGTTTGATGTGATTTGATAGACAAGTACCTCGTAACCCAAATAGTTCCCAGACTTTATACAACACCCTAGTCAGCATCTCACAGCACTTCAAGGAATGCATTATAAAACTAAGGATGCCATTCGACCTAAACGCTGTGAGGGACCACAACGAAACACAAACGTACATATTAGCAGAGTTTTTCTTGCATTTACTTATATTACTTAAGTGCACTCAGGTTGTCATTATGAGGTATGAGCCATTTAATAATTGTTTCTGTGGATGGGGATGTACCTCAGCTCAGTACTTCCTATCGTTTCTAAACTTGGTTGTTCAAATCTTCTGATGGAGGCTCAATTTTTGTCTGTCAGTGTGCTAATAATAATTCAGACCAAGGATTGTGAAAATTCTGTCAATGTGATCTATATAAGTTGATGTGTGGCTCCTGTTGGGATGTGTCCATATATTTTTACCTCTCCCATAGTCTTTTGGTTTTATATGACTAGTTTCAGTAACATTTCTAATAGTAAATATGTATTATGAATTAAATATGGTTTAATGGAGCAGAGCATGATGCTTTTGCTATATTCAATTGATAATGAACTGTATTATTCCCCGAGTCTTGAATATACATATTCTTTAATTGTGGGGAAAGGAAACTTTCCCTCAGAAAAAAATCAATTAAGGAACCATGTTTCCTTCTTATCATGAATTTCTGAGGTTAAATAAAGAAGATAAGGACAATAGTAGCCATTTTCTTAGAGTACACACAACGTGTAAGTATTTCTGACAGGAACATTATCCATAGTGTCTCACTTAAGTCTTACCATACATTGCTTAGACAGTTCAATGAATACATTTCCCCCATGAGGAAATAGTGACTTAGAAATATTGTGTAACTTGCACTATGTTTACAGTACTAGAAATTGTCACAGCTCTAGCTCAGGCTCATGTCTGTGTAATGCAGAAGTCCTGTTTGTTTCGTGGCAGCTTATATCTTGGGTCTGAAATTTTCAGACTTCCTTCTGTTTCTTGGGATTAGGAGGAAATATCTGTCAAGATTTACTCTTAATAATAGTTATATGGAGCCAGGCATAGTGGTATACATCTGTAATCCCAGTACTTGGAAGGCTGAGGGAGGAGGATTACAAGTTTGAGGCCAACTTCTACAAGTCAGTGAGACTGTTTGAAAACAGAAAATAAAATATGTCTGAGGCTATATCTCAGAGGTAGAATGCCCTTAGATTTAATACTCAGTACCAAAATGAATGAATGAATGAATGAATGAATGAATAAATAAATAAAATGAAAATTAATCAATAGTTATATTGGGCTCTGAATATACATTAAGATTGGTCCTGGTAGTAAATGCCCTTGCATAATATATCTCCTTCAGCACATGATACTTCTGTTACACCTCTTCAAACTGTGCATCTTCTTGTTTTTTGTTTTTTGTTTTTGTTTTTTGGTACTGGGAATTCAACCCAGGGATATTCTACCACTGAGCTAGACCCACAGCTCTTTATAATTATTTTAAACTGAGTCTTGATAGGTTGCTGATGCTGGTCTTGAATCTGCAATCCTCCTGTCTCAGCCTCCCAACTATGGAGATTACAGGGGTGCCCTACTGCGCACTATACATATTCTTAATCTGGCATTTTGCTGATGTTGTGTTTCCAATATAGGTGAATAAATGTACTTTTATTTATTCATTTTATAATCATTTATTTTAATCACCTATCATATTTATCACTAGCCATGTTTCAAATGCTGTTTTAGGGAATGAGCGAATGAAGAAAGTTTCACTATGTCAAAGGGCAGCTCTGATTTCTCTGTGGTCTATAATCTGCTCCTAAAACCAGACTGACTGATGACAGACTCATAGCCAATGGTAGCAGTTCAATAAAGTTAATTCCCTAGCACTTCTGGCTTCACATCATAACTGAAGGTGCTGTTTTGAGGAGAGTAAAATACTACTTAATTTTGTTCAATAGACAATCTGTCTCTCCTGGGATAAGATCTGGAAAATGGTTAGTCAGCTAAGGAGTGCAGTAAAAATCAATAAGCAAATATTTGAATGTCTAGTAGAAGCTAGACTCTGGTAGGTGTTCCACAAGGTGCGATTTTTGACTTCTATCTATGTAGTCCTCCTCAATGACCTTGTCCCCCGTAGCATCTCCAGATGACTTCCAAGTCCACCAGCTTCAATAATTATCTTCTCTTAAACTTCAAATTCTACCAGAGTTCATAATAATACCTAAACCTAAATATGTAAAGAAAGCAATATCATTTCCCCACTTATTATAGATTTATTGTTTTACCACTTATGATACAATTTAGAGGAGCAAAGGCTGGAGGGATCAGGAAAAACACTTAAGTGGTTTATTTGCAGTAATCCAAACCTGAAGTGTATCATAAAATTTGAAGTTGAATGGAAAGCATAGAAATTAAGGGAGAATTAAATATTGGGAAACATTATCATTAAATAAAATTATGTATTCCATGATTTGAATATTACTCCAACATTGATGTCTTAATAATGGGAAGACAGGAATATTTATTGATCATTTATTTGGCCCCTTTCTGATTATAAAAACAAGACTGCTTTGTAGAAATTTCCGCTATTTTGCAGATAGGGAAACCGAAGACCAGAAAATTAGGCAGGCTGTTTTGACACAGTCAGATAACATGATCATTTCTGGATTTAGTTTGGTTATTTGATTTAGGTTGCCTCCAAGCTGGATTCCGCCAGATGGTACTCCCTCGTAATCCCAACTCATGGGAAGATAAGACAGGAGTATCACAAGTTTAAGGCCAACCTGGGAAACTTATTAATACCCTGACTCAAAATAAAATATAAAAGGGATGGGGATGTAGTTTAGTGGTAGAATGCCCCTGAATCCAATCCTCAGTACCAAACTTAATTAACCAATCAAACAAGCAAGCCAGCAAATAAACAAACAAAAAATCTGCTATATTTTACCTGTCTGTTTTTCATTAGTCCTTTATTCTTTACTGGACTCTAGATATTTGAGCAGAGTAAGAAAATATATCTACCCTCATTCCCTTAAGTCAAACAAACAAATAAACCTTATCAAATCAGAACCTTCTACCATCTTGAATGCCCACATTGTTCTACTTCACAGCAAACTGAAAACACGGTGCCATGGTTTCGTTTTTAAACAGGGTCTCCATAAGTTGCCCTGGGCTTCATTAAGTTGCTGAGGCTAGCCTTGAACCTGTGATCTACCTATCTCAATCTTCCAAGTAGTAGGATCACAGGCATGTTTCATGACACCTGGATATATTGGAACCATATTTGATTCTTCTGTAACTGCCACTTGTTAATTCTCATTGATTCTTTTCATTCCATGTCTTGTATTTAAAATTCCTTTCTCTTCCTCCCTTCAATATCCTAACCCATTACCTGTTAATTGAACCATTTTTCTATCTTCTTGATCTCCCTGCCACTGCTTTTTCCTTCCACCTGTCATAGTTTCTCTTCCTGGTAGACTTGAGAGGCAGTGTGGTATAGTGATTGAGCGTCTCAATTCTGTAGCTATAATGTATGCGTTCACCTCTCTAGGTCTCCAATGTCCAAATTGACCTTTCCTTATCTGTAGAGAGAAAATAATGATAATAACCTTTTCCTAGGATATTTTTGAGAATCAATTAATGCATATAAAATGTACATGTAGAGAAATGCCTTGCACAAAGTAATCAATGTTTATTGCTATTATTATTGATATTATTCTTAGTAAATTCTGCTTTTGCTCACAGTATTATAGTTTTAGCTGATATTAAAAATTTAAAAATATCAAATCCATAGTCTCTGAATTTGTATGCTAATAATTGAGATACAAAGCCCATGATATATACAAATATGAATGAGGACATGTTATATTAGAAGCAAAGCAAGACTAAAATTCCCTGTATAGTTAACTAATGGTTACCTTCCTTATTGATCTGGAACAAAAGGTCCCTTGGTGAACTGAGCCCCGACAAGCCCCAACAAGCATAGCTAGTAGGGCAGGAACGTGCTGACTAGCAGCCATGCAAAGTAGATTGATGCCTTTATTAGCCATCACAGAGACTAACCAAATACTTCCTGAACATATATAGCAATAGAAAACATGCTTCTGTGTTAGTGATGGCCAGGTACCAGTACAAGGAAAGGGAAAATAAAGCAGATAGAGATTTTCAGACAAATTGTAGAGACAAAAATGAAGTCAGTAAAACACATAGAGAGATGTAGATTTCTACACAAATATATACAAAGGATTTAAATATTCCTAGAGACCTGGACTCTGACATGATCACCTTGCAATTTCATGGCCTCTACATGGGATCCTCAGACACTTTTGTCTGTATTCTGCCACTAGGTGTAAATATCATACATACCTAATCTATGAACCTTTTCTCACACCATTTTCTTTGTCTTTCCTTTGGTCTTACTTCTGTAAGCTGATTTACACATACATACTTACATAGTTATACATGTGCATATTTATTTTCATTCATTTTCCCTCTATTTTGAAGCCTTTGTTTAAACATCATAGTGAAAAAAATTTAAAGTTTTTTCTTCTTTCAACAAATATATCCAGAACTTAATTTCTGATACCTGTCTAGAAACATGTTCTGATTTTATCACCAGCTGTAGTGTTCAAGTGTCTGTGTCATTAGTTTCAGAATATATTATAATCTTTTTAAAATAGTGTGTTTTATAATTGGCATGTGTGTGTATTGAGGAAATAAGAGGACAAATTGCATAAAACCCCGATTACATAAAACATCTAATTGGAAGTAATGAGACCTATGCAAATAGAGTAAGAGGTAGATATGTACATCATACATTAGTATATCTGCCTGAGAATAGCATAAAAGTGTGTCAAAGGTTAAGTAGAAGGTAAACGTTCATATATGCAGAGCTAGATATCCATGTTTAATGGACAAATTAGTTTCAGGGAAGAAAACAAAGTATGTCTTCTATTCTAGAGCGAATATGTTCTCCCCAAGAGTTCATTTGCTGCTTTTCATGCCACTTTGTATACTAAAGACTATTTGTCTTAGGTGTCAAGTTATTTTCATGTTATATGCCTATATTTCAGTTACTAAAGTTGTAGGGATATAGCTTCAAGGTAGAATGCCCCTGGGCTTCAACCCCAGTACTGCAAAACAACAAAACAAAACAAAGATTGTTTATTTCCTTATTTTTGTGGTACTGGGAATTGGACCTATGAGCATTCTAATTCTAAGCTATACCCCCCAGCTCTATCTTTAATTTTCATTTTGAAAAAGGGTCTGGCTAGGGTCGTGAGATTCTCACTACTTGCTGAGATTGCCCTCAAATCTGTGATCCTCCTATCTCAGCCTCTCAAGTTCTGGGATTACAAGCATGAATCACCATATTTGGCCATAGTTTATATTTAAGAAAGTATCCCATACACACACATATGCAAATATAATCAGATTAATAATTTATTTAATGGTATGTGTGCATAAATGGTCATATGTGTTACTTTCTACCCACTTCTCTCCAGAAATTCATTTTGTAAATGAAAACTAGTTAAATAATTTGAATCTATAGGAAATTAAAAACTATAAATAATTATCATAGAAGCAATACCTAAAGGAATATAGAATGGGCACCAATGCTCTCAAATAAGTAATTAACACCAAAGTTAAACTGTTTTGATGAAAACCAACATAGAATTCTTGAATAATGTACTTGAAAGTAAGTTCATGCGATTTTATCATAACCTAATTATTTAACATCAACATCTGTCAAGGAGGTGAATTTCTTTAGAACATATGTAAATATTTAATATATATTATGAATCGAAATCATAGGCTTAAAAATTATTAAGTGCTCAATCAAAGCTGGTCCTCTGATTTCAAACAGCATAGTAATAGGTAATTTCTTAGGAAATGTTCCACTTATATTTTCTGTCATCATGTACATCTTTTATCTGTGGCCCCACTATTCACTCAACTTAATTTCATATTTATAAATTTCCCTCATTCACCTGAGGGACATATTTTGGCAGTTTGAATGCTGTTCATGGCTAATTATTATGCAATTTACATGTAGCAACTGTTCAGCTTCAATAATATTTTATTAATGCTATAAGTATGATGTAATTTATTTTTAAAAACGGAATAAGCAACTGCTCTTGAAACTTGGCTTCTATTTCCCTTTGGAATGTCTAAAGCCAACTAATAGAATGTTTCTTAAAGCCCAGGGAGATTTTTCTTTGTGTATAAATTTTACAGTATTTTCTATGAAATTTCCCCCACTAAAGAGATAAAATAACAGGCTTTAAATTCATGTTCTCATAGAGCATTTCTTATCTTACAGATGAGCTCAGTGAAAATGTTACGGCCTCGTCTCAATAGCATTCTTTTCAAGCTTACGTTTGAAGAACACATAAGCAACATCAAACCTAGCATCATAGCAGTAACTCTTGCCTGTGAAGAACTGAAGAAAAGTGAAAGCTTTAACAGGCTTTTAGAATTAGTTCTTTTGGTTGGAAACTACATGAACTCTGGCTCAAGAAATGCCCAGTCTTTAGGTTTTAAGATCAACTTCCTTTGTAAGGTAAGATGACATTGTTTAATTAACACAAATTTACAGTGGTAAACATGTCTGTGGGAAGAGTTCATCTAAATAGAAGTGGCAGATAAATTGCAACGTTATGTGCTTTCATGAAAGGGGTGGCTTTTATGATAGGCATATGTCATTTAAAACAAATTTTTAAATCTTAATGCTGTAATATCCAGAAGACTGTGAAGTTCTCAGAAGTATGGTAGTTATCTCTTGTTGTTTCAATTTCGATGGGATTTATAGACCAAAAATTTCAGTATTAAAAATACACGTAAGGTTATATTTTATACTTAGTTTCTGTCCATCCGAAAAAGTACTTGAAGTAGCTGTACTACTTCGGAGTATCTTTCTAAAGGAAGTGAAGTCAGAATAGTATAATAACACATGCATATCGATGTTTATGACAGCGCAATTCACAATAGCCAAACTATGGTGCCACCTTGGTGTCAGTCTTTGGATGGCTTACAAAACTCTGATACATATGCACAGTGGATTTTTTCAGCCATAAAGAAGAGCAAAATTATTTGCAACAAAGTGGATGGAAGTATAGAACGTGTTAGGTGATATTCAGCAGTCTCAGACAGCAAAGGGTGTTGTGTTTTCGCTCATATGCAGAAGCTACCAAGAAACTGCAAGACTTCAAATGATGATGAGAGATACCAGTAGAAGAGTGGAAGGGAATTAGTGCAGGGAGGAGACTAGATGAAGGAAACAGTTCAGATGATCCTGAAGATATTGATACCGATTTCAATATTATGAATGAGGAAGGGGAGGGAGAGGGGTGGAATCTAGAGGAAAAGAAACCAAGTGCCACATGCATTTATGTTTCAGTCACACTGAACCTCAATATGATATATAGTTTCCATGCATCAATAAAATGTTTAAAATATTTCAATGCTGTTTGAGAAGCTAAATTTAATGAGTGAGATAGCCAAAATTTTTTTGTGAGTATGCTTTGCCTCTTCTACTCTATGAAAATATTCTTTGTTGACTAATATTGTATGGCTAAGTTGAATTTTGAGTATATTCCCTACCAGGTTTGAAAAAAATTCAAGTGATAATCATTGTATTGTTTTGATTGGACTATTTCCGAGTGTTCTTTTTTGAGACTTAATTTTTGTGACAAGTAAACAAAGCAACAGACAAGCGAGAAAGTGACTGTCTGTGTCCATTTCCAGGCTAGGGAAAACCACTCTCTTTAAGGAAAAGATCTGTCTGTTACAGAGAGAATCAGCACGGACTCTGAGGTGAAGGCCCGGAAGGAAGCTAGAAATGGAAATAGATCTGAAAACAAGCAATCTTTCTTTGACATCTCACCAGGCTTTCACTTCTTTTTTTCTCTCACATCGGAAAACATTGCAGAACTTTGGCTAGTTCATGAAGTACTCTATAACAAGAATCCCTGGAAAGGGATATGGATTTCATTTCTGTTCATGCATTAAATAGATGTGCATTACATATCTGCAGACCATCATTTAATAACTATCACAAAACGATGTTGTCCTATTAATTCTAACCCAGATAGACATAAGGAATAACATTCTTAAATAAAAAGGTATAGAACAAACCCGTGATTACCTGTTTATTCCTGATATATTTATAAGGGTTTTAAGGAAAGAGAGCAAAGAAAACAGAGATCATTTGGAAATGCCTATTTTTGACAAGAAAAAGCTGATTTCTTCATTTTGTGATAAAGTCGTTTGAAATTATTTCATAATGCCAAAGAGAATAAGGCAATGCCTATTATAAATTATGATGAAACAGGACCAGATTTATAAAATAAAAGTAACTTTTGGGGGGCTTTTCCACTATATCAGATACCCTAAATCCAATACTAGTAAATTTACCTCTTACCAAGCTGCTACGAGGTTAGAGTACATGCCGTATGCCCAGTAAGTGAATTTAAGATGTAATTATTTTATACATAATAAAAAATAATATACATTAAGGAAAATATCACTCAAAATTTATATAAGTATTTTACAATTTACACCAGCAAATTATCCTAATTTGAAGAAATATGTCCCTTATTTTTGAGTGTCTTAATTCAAATTAATTACATGAACTGATTTCTTTGAAGCAAGTATGAGTAAGTCACTTATCCACAGGAACAAAAGATTGCATTCATCTCACAGAAGGGTTTATAGTTACATCTTATATTTTGGAGAGAGGCTTCTTCTTGTCATCAAGCTGTCAAATAAAAGTTCTTCCACACAACGCTGATCTGACATCTATCACTAGAGGTATGCTCAAAGGATTCAGCATAAAGATTTTTTCCAACTTCAAATAAAATAAAAAAAATCTTGTGGGAAATACTATCATGGAATAATAGGTGTTCTAAAAGAGAAAGTAGTTGAAGGTTTTAAATTATTTCCCCTCCCAAATTCCAGTAGGATTTTTATCTTCTGGGAATACTTGCCATTATTAAAGAGAAATATCATACAGAAATATGATATTCCCAAAATATCTACAATTGAAAGGATGTTCCTCAAATACAATGGATTCTGAGTGCATGTAAATGTCTAGAGTGACTGAAATTTACTGAAGTACATAGAAATGATTAGCTTAGGGCTGAAATCTGCTTCATATGAAATCAACTAACTACTGGTATACATTAGATAGAATTTCTGTTCAATTTTACTTAAATAATTTTTATTATTTTTCCCTAAACAAAAGTAGCAGGAGAAATTCTCCATGTACTATACTGATTATGCTTAGACAATGATAGTTTACTTATTGATATTTTTATAATTATAATTTCCTTTTCAATGATTTTAAATGTGCAATCCACAGTTTTTCACAAGAAGCTATGAAATGCATTAAAAATTCATCTAGCTAAAAAGGAGCCGTGATATAAGCAGTTAAACTTATCAGATGTGTCTTATTGTGAGATAATATAAAAATTCAGATGGTCACAACGGGCTGCTGTGATATTTGGGAAGAAAAAGAAAACAGATGGGTTAACTAAAATGTCAAATAACACTAAAGGGTATCATTACTGTAAGTAGTACCCTCACCACAAAATGCTTTGTTAATTTTAGCAGTGAATTACCACTTTGTGAGGTGCCAAACCAGTGTGCTGAACTGTAATAAAAGTCATTTCAATGAAGATGAGTTCCCAGTGTTAGCTTGGCCCGTACTTGCCTGGTGGCTATTAAAATTCTAAACAATAGCAATGCTACATTTCAGGGACATTCGTTATTTTATTTTGTTTTCAGTATGTAATAGCATATATAATCTGCATAAGAAAAAAACACTGAAAAATGCTGAGCAGTCCCTACGCAGTAAGCTTTGTAGGTTCTGTCAGATCGGGATCTTGGTTTACATGCAACAGAAAGTAACTGCTTGATTGAAGAAAAGCATGGAATTTATTGGAAGAATCTGAGATTGTTCAGCCAGAAATTGGAGAAAAGCTGAAGGTGTTGGCCTTTGAAAGAACAGCAACTGTGGTATAGGGCTAAATGGAAAGGCATTTAAGTATGCTGCCTCTGGGGTGTTCTAAGCTCTAACCAGCTCCCTCCTCCTTTACCTGTTTTGATTCAGTTTCTAATTACAGAGATCAATTAACTTACTGTGGATTACAGAACCACTCCCTATCCAAGGGGAGGGCAAAGAGCCTTAATTAACAGTGCTACCAAAAGTACCTGTATTGGCAGTCTGGTCGTGACCTAAAGTACGTCATTACCAATGATATAGATGCCAAAGGGATAGCAGACAGGTATAAACACAGAAAGAGCAAACAAAACGGATGCTCTGTATACCAGGGGAATACGCACAAGAAAGAAGATGAACAGAAACCTCAGGAAGCTTCTGGTACAGTTGAGTAGCCAGGTAATGTCATGCAGGCAGGATATTATGTGATGCCACAAGGTGTACTGTCTGTCAGTGCAAAAAGCGGGGCTTGAGATTAGTAGGTCAGAGGAGGGAGGAACCTAGTGCTTGGGTGGTACTGATAAAGAGAAATAGACAGATATTGGAATCTAGATAGGAGGAGGTTACTGGATGAGAAGAAGCCATGGCTCTACATGAGAGGAACGTGCTGTAGGCTTGGGAACTACATTGGAGCTTCCATTTTGCAGATTACCAGCCAATCAATGTTCAGAGTTTAAGCTCTTGCTCTCTTTGAAACCGTTCTTCATCTGTAGATGAAAATGCTCTGACCCTTGTTTATAAGGTTTTTTGGGTCAAATAAAACGATTTCTTTTAGAGCCGGGCATGGTGGCACACGCTTCTAATCCCAGTACTTGGGAGGCTGAGGCAAAAGGATCACATGGTTCATAGCCAGCCTCAGCTACTTAGTGAGGCCCTCTAAAACTCAGTGGAATCCTGCTTCAAAATAAAGAATAAAAAATAGGGCTGCAAGTGTAGTTTAGAGGTAGAATGCCCCTGCGTTTAATCCCCTGGTCCATAAAAATAATATAGAGAAAAATATTGAAAAATTGTACTGTTAAACAAATAGTATTTTTAATCATGATACACAACTAGGAATAATCATGATATATAAGAAAATGAATTAGAAAATACACTGCCTGGAAAATTTTTGGTTCATGCTGGGGAAAAAACGTAATAACATTGGTGGGCAAGTTGTGAGGAGATTTTTAGTCTTTCATACACTAGTTTGAGTATTTTGGATCCATAACTGGCTTTGGAAAAATCATTCATAGGCCATTTAATGATGTAAAAGAGTCAAAAATACTTTAAGAATACTGATAAGAAACATTTTACTCTCCTAAAATATCCTTCACCTATACTATGCACATTGTACTTGGACAGCAAGACAAAAATTATGATAAAGTAGGGTGGTGTGTTTATGTACACATGTGAAATATAGAAAATATTCTAGTGCACTGTGGGGGAAAATTTAGATATGTTGTAGTTATTTGGATTAACACGGTAATATAATTATGGCATGTTTCTAGCATTCTTACTATAAAAAAGTAAAGATCTCCTCTTCTAGACACCATGGGTAATAGTGAGCAAGCATTATAGGCATCACCTCAAATATACAAAGGAGCATATCCATTTCCCCCACCACGGAAGAGTTAGACAGGAAGTAAAGTAGGTTTACCTTCCTTGTAAAATAGAGGATTACTTACCACAAAATATTATTATAAAGGAAAAATGACTGCTGGGTATGGTAGTAAATTGAGAAGTATATAAAACAGGAAAAACTCTACCAAGACCTATGAAAAAAGTCATTTTAACCCCTCCAAATATTTCATCATTTCTAATCATTTTTAGTTGAAATTATGTGGACAGTAGCATAAGAAGATATCTAATCTAGCCTCTTTAGTCTACAATAAGAGAACATCTGCTCAGAGGGACAAAATACTTTAGTCAGTATATTAGTAATTTCAGCTCCTGTAACGAGGTGGATGGCATATGCACTAGGACTTGATTACAGGTTTGGAGACTAGAAGGCCAAGATCAAGGTGCCAGTTAGTTTCTGATGAGCCCTCTCCTTTGTCTTGCAGATATTCACATCCTTCCTCTGTCCTGACATGGGGCCTCTAACATAAGATTTTCTCTTTTTCCAAAGATCCAGATATTGTCAAATGCAGATGGGCACTTTATTCTACATTACATTCTCACTGTTTACTATATATAAACCTCAACAAAATGACTATTGAACAAAATCCAGGTATTTTATTTAGGTAAAAGTTTGTTGTTAATATTGAACATATATATTAACTACTTTTAAAAAGTGAATTTTGTTCCTCATAGTCATACAAGATATAGTTTTACCAGTAAAACTATTGAATAATTATTTTGTTATGGTTTGTTTATTTGTGGAGATATAAAATATATCGTTTGCTATAAATCTAAACCAGTAACTCCCCTTCATAGGTTAATGGTTAATGAATAAATATAGGACTATTAATTTAAAATGAAAGCTATTTTAGAAAATAACCACTATAGGATTTAGTGAAAGAGAAACATACAAAGATCAGTAAATCCTGGTTAACACTCCACAGATTTGGTTTCTTGTGTTTTTATAGTTTATAAAGTGTTTTTTTATGTGGAAAGAGGCTAAGCATTATTAACCCCATTTTGCAAATTAGAAAACTAAGCCCCAGTGAGGTTATACGATTTTTTCCAAGATCCATAAGTTAGTAAGTATCAATGTTGGGACTTAAATCTAGGTTTCTCTGTCCAAAACAGCACACCCTGGCTCTTATTGCATTATAAGTGAATGCTTGGTCATTCATGGATCATTAGGAAGAATTATTCTAGAAGCAACTTCAGAATTCTGAAAAGGGAGAATTCATGTGGATTTTCCATACTCTCTGGCAGCGTAAGCAACTTAGAATCTATCTTTTTTATTTCCCTTCATTTGGAAGTAATTGTAGCCACATTAATAGAAAGTTCCTCTTCCCATGGTAGATTTTCATGTATCCAGGAAGTAGAGCCTGTGTATTTGTAATACAATAACACTGAACAACTGGAATACTTATAGAGCTATGCCTTGATGTTCTATAAGCTCTTAGAGCACATCAGTATTATGCAGGCAGTGCCATGTGTTATTATCAACAAATTACAAATAGGGGTCTGCTCTCCAGAGAGATGGTTTACTAGTGATGGGGGCAAAGTCAGTATCCAGCTTTTTTCTGGGACTCAAATATTTTAGTGGACTGTGTTATTTTTAAAATATGCACTGGCACTTTTGCTTCACCGAAATGTGCATTCTCCTAATAAACGGTGTTTACCATTATTTGGATTGGGGGGAAATGTGGTTGACCATTTGTTGAGCAGAAAATAACTTTGAGGGTTGAAGTTGATCTTGGAAAAAATTTATGAGAGGTAGGATTAGAACCTTTATCAAGTATGAAGTGGGTTGTAATGTTAGGTCCTCTTGTGGACCCTCTTAAATTTCCTTTGTGTTGGAGCTTTTGCAGCAGAAAATTTTCATTTGGTGATAGACCCAAGTCACTAGTAATCAGTGAAAAAAGATTTTTTGTTATAGGAAAAGAAATAGGAGTCCATTCATGATATTTTGAATTTAAAATGTGAGCACATAATAATGTAGTCATGATATAATATTTTTTAAATTCATGATCAGTGGACACAACATTTAAATTTAAGGGCCTGTCCTTATTTCTTTATATTACATTGAAGCAAAAATTTTAGACCTATTAAATAACTAAGCACAGCCGGGCGTGTTGGAGCACACTTGTAATCCCAGTACTTGGGAGGCTGAGATAGGAGGGCCATAGGTTCATGACCTTCCTCATAGTGAGACCATCCACTACTTAGTGAGACTGTATTTTAAAATAAAAGAATAGAATAGGGCTGGAGGTAGAATGACCTGCATTCACAGTACCACAAAAAAGAAAGAAAGAAATAATTAAGCACCACAGAATGACAAAAGAACAGGATATTATTCTTTATTTTAATTACTTTCCATTGAATAACTCATGTGATCATCGGCCTTTTTTTCAGTCCATTGTATTTTGTTCTATTATGCAACTGGGCTCTCATCATTTAGAACCACTGAATGCTTAGATGAATGTTACACTTATGGTACTATGGCAATGGTGACCTACTAGATTCGGTTTTTGTGAGTGTGTCTTGGGTTTCTGTTTCCTACCTTTCTGTAAATCGATATGCCAAATTTTATTGTTTTGGAGTGGCAAGCATGAATATTATTGAAATTAATAAGCCCAGAAATGTTTAAATTTACAAAACACTAAATTTAGTTTAAGGAAATAGTAGTCATTAAGGTCTTTTAATTCCCATGTTGCTTGTTATATGCCCTGACGCATATACTGTTAATTGATGCATGTGGACTTGTGCCTGTGGGCAGATGCTGATAGTTAAAGATTGCTTCCAACTAGAGGCAGTGGTATGGTGCCACATACTTTGGAGGCTGAGGCAGGAATATCAAAACTTTGAGGTCAACCTTAGCAATTTAGCAAAAGTCTGTCTCAAAAAAAAAAAACAAAACAAAACCAAACACATGAAGAACCAGGTATATCTCAGTGGTAAAGTGCCCCTTGGTTCAATTCCTAGTACATGTTTTTACAAAATTGCATTCAGTGATTTCTCCAGTAATCAAAATACTTGGAAATCCAATCCCAAGTCTTCACCTTTAACACCCTTTGTGCCTTAAAAAATCTGAGCAAAACAGGCCACTGTTTCTGAGTTTGTCTTCTTAAAAAAAGCAGCCCTATAAAAGTGGAAAACAGATGATCAAGTCTCCTTGATTTTGAGATCCTGTGAATATGCTACTTCGTATTTTGAAGATTGCTCTTCAATTGGAAAATCAGTTCTTTCCCCATTTCTATAGTGTACGGAACCTGGTCCACTTTTTTGTATCCTATAGTGGTACTTTTATACAGATCCACTGCTTAAGTAGAATGGAAACTTAGTTAAGAAAGTGTTTGTCTCTCTATAGGTGTGTTTTTCTAAAATGGTAATTTCCATTTTTTCCAAACGTTCACAAATTTTCCAGATTTGTATTAATGTGGAGATGCACTATTTTCTTTCTTCTTTCTTTATCTCTGTTGCCCATTTTAGAAATTGAGATAAGAGAAAAGACTTTGTCTTAAGCCTCTCACAGCAGGGGTAAAGCTACATGATCATGTTAGCCTTAGGAATTAAAAAAATTTATAGATATACTTCTTCAAATTGCTATAGTTTTGAAAGAATATGTCTCAGAACATTTTTTTGAAAACTTGAGCCCTCATTAAAAGTAAGGAGCTCAAATTTTTATTATCCTTCTTGCCTCTAAAAATATAGAGTCCCTATGAGCTTAAAATGTTTTCTCAAAGTTGAAATATTCATTAATTTATATTCATTGGTGCAAATTATTCAGCTAATACTTTAAAGGTAACACTTGTTTGTTTTCTCAAAATTTGATCACATCTGTTTAGATATTATCACTTTTACTGCATTGTAGTTTAGTTTGTATGAAAACTTCATTATACCTCCAAATATTCAGTTTATCAAATTCTCTAGAGAATAGTAGTTTGTAACTGTGGTTTGTCTGAAGCAGACTTCATTAGTATTCTTTGTCAATAATGACTGCTTTGAAAACTCATTTTTTCAACATCTTTTTCTCTATTGCACTCATATATATTAAATGTTTTATACTCTACACATATTTACAGACTTGTACATGCACCGACACATCAGGCCTTAACTATGATGAGAAGCATTGTGAAACCTAGACTGCTATCTCTGATTTTAACTTATATGTTATGGTTAAACAGTTATATCTGCCTTCTGTATGTCTATATAACTTGCTGTGAAGGATATAGATGAATATATATGGTACACACTTGCATTTTTTACTATGCCTGGTTAAATATATTTTTCTATGCAAACCCACTACTTTTTTGGTATGAAAAATATTCCAGTTTTGAAAAGTTTGATTTTTACAAGGGACTAAGGAAATAGTTTTAAAATCCAGGCCATGCTAAAAGTGAGTGTGTACACATAGATGTGAAGAGAGAGAGAGAGAGAGAGAGAGAGAGAGAGAGAGAGAGAGAAAGACTGAGCAATTGATGGATAGAAAAAAGAAAGAATGGGAGAGTAAAAAGAATCAGAAGTTAATAATTTTCAAAATTGTATAATCAGAGAAAAACAGTACTAGGTTGAATGTTCTTATACATAAATTGACATACTTGTAAAAAGCATTCAAAAATGCAAAGTAAGAGTTGTCAAATTATGTTCCTTTTCATCTACCAATAATAAGTATTCAAAATTCTATTATACATGTATATAGAACTGTACTGAAGTGTATAATTTGTTTTCTGTAGAAGACTCAAGCATGGTTTAACTTTTTACTTGTTAAATACACATGCATTTCAAGGAAACATCAAAAACATATTTCCTTTCATTGAAAATAAATTATCCTCATATACCTATATAAAAACTGTCAGGACTCTGCCATAATTATGCTTGCTAAATTCATTTTTTTTGTCAGGACTCTGCCATAATTATGCTTGCTAAATTCATTATGACTAAATAATAAGGGTTAACTTTTGCTGAGTAATATAGCTGGTAGATATGAATAATTCTCTGCTTTAAAAATTGAGGGAGTAGTTCTTGATTGTTCCCCCACATATCAGAGCTCGCAATAAACATTGTCAGCACTGGACCAGACAGAAAAACTGGCCATTTATGGCACTAACTGTAGGTCCTACTTGGTTCACCACAAAGACTGTTCCCATAAAGGATGTAAAGGAACCCAGCTGGCTTATTGTAAATTGCTGTAACTATATTCTGAACTTAATCTTACGACCGATTTTCTAATTCTCACAGTAGGGAAAAGTTGACAACATGCACAGCATTTAGTGAATATAATTTGTAAGTTTGAAAACAAATGCCTTTTTCTTCTACCAAAGCTCTTTCCAAAAGAGATTTCAACTATGTACGAGACTGTTGCTCGAAAATTATGGCTACTGGGCTGGGCTGAGGACGTAGCTCAATGATAGAACACTTGCCTGGCGTCCAAGAGGCCCTAGGTTCAATCTCCAGTGCTGCCCCAAAGAAAGCAAATTGAATTTTCTGTCAAATGAAGCCGTCCTAATGAAGGCATTGCATTACCTTAATAAGGAGAACCGGTGACTATAGAAGGAGCTTTACAAAGTGGCAGTTAGCATGAAAACACAGCTCTGTAATAATCTGAGGGAATCCAAGAATCATTTATGATCATTTAAATACTTTGTAAGTGGTGCTCGGGTAGCAAGTTGGTCTTATTCATTGAAATTTATTCTCTGTGGCCCCCTGTGCTAGATGTTTGGCAGGGATAAAGAGAAGGAAATCGTTATTTCTCCGGTCCTTGAGTTGCTTATGAGCTAGCTGCTTGATACAGAACATTGTAATCTTGTAATCCTAAAGCAAGAGACTGGAGAGAACAGGGAGAAGTTTGTGTCAGGGAAGGGGACTGGATTTTATATAATAACGCACATGAAAAAATTATTTTTCTCATAAACATTGGCTAAGTAACTACAAGACTATCCTATCACACTGCAAAGCTACTTCAACTCTTTGGAAAGGAACGGAATAACAACAGTTCCATTTACAACATGTGCCTTGCTTCTTTTCCACAAATAATCTCAATTTTACTTATCTTGACTTTCGACTTATCATGGAGACAAGCACAAAGCTTTACCATTTATTATTTTTCTTTCACTTTCTGCATTTAAAATCTGAATTATCAGAATACCCACTTCCCTTTTGTGCTACAATAAGGGTATTTTAAATTATTTCTCATGTTCCTACCTGCTTTTTACATATAATTAATGTTATAAAACATTTGTATAGAATGAATTAGTACCTATTCAAAATCAGTAATAGAATGGCACTACTGTATGACCACTACAAATCCATACCTCTCCTGATTCCATGATTAGGCAGAGAAATCAAATGATTTTTTTAAAGAGCTTGTCATGAGATATAGAAAAATGAAGAAAGTTTCTTTTTAATTTAATGTTCAGGATGAGAGATCACTCTAGGATACAATTATCTAGGTATAAGGAAATATGAGCCCTTGAGAGGCTGTTTAGAGGAAGGAATTCAATGTTCAAATTCAAAGAAGTAGCCAGGAACACATACTAAAATGGAAGACTTGGAAACTTGTGCCGGGGGAAGTGGAAAAGTATGATTAAACTATACTCAAAGATTTGGGGAGAAATACAAATGCTTGATTCCAGGGATTTTTCTTCAATCACAGCCTGGCCCTTTCAGATCCCTGTCTGATTCTAAACGTCAGTTTTCATTAAGTATATGAAAAAGGCCCCGATGTTTATTGATTTCTTAAAGCATATCCTTGGGACTTTTGTTTGTTCTTTTTGCTGTTCTTTCATCAGAAGTCAAATGTGTTCATGGTTAAGCGAGCTAAAAACTAACCTATAATTCCTTAAAGGAACAGTACTTAGGTATAATTGACATACCATAAAATTTACTCATTTAGACAAGGAGCTTGGTGACCTTTGGCACTTTTATACAGCTTTGGAATCTTCACCAAAATCAATCAGTATAGTTTCCTCATGTCGCTATAAAGTTGATCTCCACCTCTAGCTGTAGGCAACTATTGATTTTCTTTTGATCCCCATAGTTTTTTTTTCTTCTAGAATTGTATATGAATGAAGCCATATAGCAAGGAAGTCTTTGTGTTTTGTGTGACTTCTTTCCCTTAGTATAAGTGTTGTGACATAGATCAATAGTTTATTTTTATTGTTGAGTAATATTCTGTTGTATATTAGCTGAGGGACACTTGAGTTGTTTCTACTCTTTGACTATTATTGATTAATATTTTATCACTATTAATGTGTAGGACATAAAATCATTTATCATGGGTAATTACCTAGGAGTGGAAATTATGGTTGAGTGGATAGACTATGTCATGTGGAACATACAGATTTAATTTAAAAAAGATAATATTTTCTAAAACATTTGTACCCTTTTCATTCACATGAGTAAATTAAATTAAACCATAATGACATGCCATTTTATATCTACAAGATTAGTGAAGATTTTTAATCATGATAATTGTCAGATGGGGGAAAAAGTAAGAAACAAGAGGAATTTCTGGTGAGTTTAACTTGAAACATTCATAATGGAAAACAATTTGGTAATGTCTAGAAATTTTGAAGGTTCAGTACTCAAAAGGCTGTACAGAGTAGATACCTTACATAAGGATTCTAGAGATGTGCACAAGCATGATCATATCATCATTGATCACGATTAGAAAAGTTAAAGGCACCCAAAAAATAGGAAAAGATGTTTTTGAATCATATACTTAATAAGGGATTAATATCCAGAATATATAAAGAACTTATACAACTTGACCACAAAAAACAACATAGTTCAAAAATAGAAAAAGGACTGTTTAATAGTCATTTCTCCAAAGAAGATAGACAGATGTCTAATAAGCCCACAAAAGATACTCAACATCATTATACATCAAAGAAATGCAAATCAAAACCACAGTAAAATACCATTTTACATCCATTAAGAGGATTGCTATCAAAAAATAAACACTAGTATTGGGGCTATTTGAATCCTTGTGTGTTACTTGGTGGGCTATAAAATGGGAACATTATGATGCTTACCATAAATATGAATCATAAAATAACAATATGGCCCTGCAAATTTACTTCTGTGTATATACATTAAAGGACTGAATTCAGAGCCTTAAACAAATATTCGTATGCCAGCATCCATAGGAGCATTACTCATATTAGCCAAAAGATGGATACAACCCAAATGTCCATTGGTAGACTTATGGGTAAACAAACGGTGGTACACATATACAATGGGATAATATTCAGCCTTGAGAAATAATAAAATTCTAGGGGCTAGATGTTTAGCCCAGTGACAGAACATCTGTTTAGTATATTATCTGTGGGTTTGATCCTAAGTGCCACCAAAAGTTAAAAATAAAAGTGAAATTCTGGCACATTACTACAACATGCATGAACCTTGAAGACATTGTTCTGAGTGAAATAAGCCAGACATAGAAGGACAAGTATTATGATTCCATTTATGTGAGATGCGTAGCATAGTCAAATTCATAGAAATGGAACAGAGAATAGTGATCAACAGGAGTTAAGCGGAAAGAGGATTAAAGGTGAGTGTTTAATGGGTAGTTTCAGTTGAGGATGATGAGCAGTTCTGGAGATGGATAATGGTCAGTATCACACTGTTAAACACTGTGAATGCACTTCGTGCCCCTCAACTGTACACTTAAAAGGGTTACCATACTTTTATTTTATGCATATTATATTACAATGAAGAAGAGTGTTCACAGCAGCATTGTCTATAATAATATCAGAGATGATGATTTTCATACACAAAAAATTACCCAGTAAGGAAAATGATCAATATGAGAACGGATATAATTTGGTTATATGTTAAAATAGCATTCACTTAGTGAAAATGAGTGAATGAATGAATGAATGAATGAATGAATGAATGTAGCTACTAGCATCAACACAATCCTCTAATTCTTCTCAATGCAGGATGCTAACTAGGCTTTTCAAACAATACATGTTCTATTTTGTTGGAGTTGCGTTTTACTTAAAGCCTTCAAAAGCCATTTATTTATTTTGTGGTATTAGGGATTGAACCTAGTGGCATTCTACCCCCAAGTTACACTCCCAGCCCAATTTTTTTTATTCTTTATTTGGAAACAGAGGGTCTCACTAAGTAGCTGAGGCTAGCCGCTAACCACAATCCTCCTGTCTCAGCCTCACAAGTACTGGGATTGCAAGTGTGCACCACCATGTCTGGCTGAAATGCCATTTGTTTACAGAAGTATTCATAACAGTCACTCCCACACACCCTTTTGGCGGTGGTAATAATCATTGACTCTATGTACAGGGAAATCAGAAACAACAGCACATTTTCACTCACAGAAAAATATCATAAAATATTTGGTTATTTTTTTGAGGTCAGGGTGTCCTGTTATGTTGCCTGTTGATTTGGCCTCCTAAGGAGCTGGATGACAGGTGTACATTACCACACCTGGCTAAGCCTTCTGCTAAGTAAAATGCACTTTGCCATAAAAGTTAAATGTTTAATTAATTGCTTAAACCTTATCTGAGAAGAATCCACTTAACACCCAAGAGAGATTCATTCTTATAAACTATTTCTATACTAATTTGAAACAATTTGATTTTTGTTAAAACGATTCTCAGGTGAATTTCTATTTGGTAAACTTAATATAGACAGGTTGATTAAATGAAAGCAGCCCACTAGCTTTGCTCTGTACAATGAAGACATATTTTCATTAAGTCATTCTGGCAATTTTCATTAATCCATCACAAATTGCTTCTTTCCTAAAATGAGGACAAATGGTTGTTGATTTGCCACTGGTCCTGGCTACTGCTGGCTAATGCACATGGAGGGAGGGCTTCACCTTGAATAAGTGGGACTAAGAGGAAAGTGCTGAAAGGTGGAGCAGGGACAGTAGGAAAGCAAAATTGACCTTCTGTGAGAGCTAGCATCATGGATGCCTTGCTGGGCCTGAAGGAGGCAATTGAGATGAATCCTTACTCCATTTAATTTGTCATGGCTTCAAGTTGAAGCTCTCCTTTCACAGATTGCTACCATAAATTAAGCTAACAAGTGTAAGGCCCTTAAATTGCTTGACTTTTTATACAGTGGGTATCATCTGTTCCCCTTTTGGTGGAAATACCATTGTAATACTCAGAGCAAGAGTGTATAAAAGGGAAAAGCAGACCTACACAAAGAATTAAGACATATTTGCACTGTAAATTACATTTGGCTGAATTAATGTCAGCCCTGGTCATGTAGCATCTCCCCTCCCCAAAAAAAGCATTTTTGGTGACAGATTAAGAAATAAAGCCAGGAAAGCGTGTATTAAACCTGTCTGGTCGTAACTACAAAGCTAATGTTTTTATGGTAATTTCAATCCTTAAAAATACATTATCTTTCTCAATGTTATTGCAACGTGTGGTGGTATTGAGGAAAGCAATAATTTGTAAACAACCCTTGGCAGAGAGCACAGAACTTAATTTCGTTTAAATAAAGGGGACTAACATTAGAATTCATGTGCTGTATCAAGACTGGCAAGCAGTGGTAGTTGTTTTGATATATGCACTGGAGCATTCATGATTGCTTAAATATTAACTGTTCCATGAATATACAAATATAAAAGGGGGAAAGAAGCCATGATTGGGGAAAATTTTTACTGAAAGAAATAAAGTCGAATTATCTGATCTTTTTTGGTAGTTAGATGGTTTTGTTTCCGTGACTCCTCCACCTGATTCCTTGGCTGCATTTCAGTGCCTTATTTATTTCCAGGGATACCCAATATACAGCAATACTGTGATGTGTTGCTCTATGTTAGGACTATTTCCTTGACCAGAGTGATTAGGCAATTGTGTTTTTTCTGAGTACAGGAACTGTTAAGTTTGCTGAGTTCCACATGGCCATTTGTATAAATATCAGGGGAAAAGAAGGAGATCTGAAAGGGCTTCCTTCTGATACCATCTATAGTCCTGGGCTTTTATCTGACATAAAAGGTTTAGTATACCTTAAAGGTAGGCATACTTAAAGGTGGCCAGAATTGTTTCCTTGTATACTGTGCACACAGTGTTTTACCATTTCATTTCTTATATTCTTTGTGAACAAATCAAGTTTGGGCTTATCTCAATATGCATTCTACGGCAATCTGTGCAAAACCTGTACATTCTTCCTTCTTTCAGAAGAGAACCATATTCATGAAGATAGCTGGACATTTGCTCTTTTACTCACTTTGTTACTTCTCTGGCCACTTTGCAATTGAGGTATAGATTGCTTTGGGGCAAGGTGTAAGGTCCACTGTTGTGTCTCTATGTAATATATAACATATGAAAGAAGCTGCATTCTCACTCTCGGCCTTCAGCCACAAATGGGGATACTGCCTCGAGGAATGTGGGAACAGAATGTGCCCGTGTCATGGACAGGTTGATGCCTTTTTCTTGATATGCACACACTATGGCCTACATTCTGTGTGTAAACTCTCATGTAAAAGTCAAGGCACTAGGTGTCTTAGAGCTGATAAAAATGCCCTGAAATCCAGACATGGGAAATATATTCACAGTACAAGAACTTTTACGGCAAGCATTGCAAGCCAACATCTGCAACTTAAAATTTGGAGTTCTGATTGAGAGTTCCTGGCCAAGTAATCTGAGCAGCAAGATCAGATTTGCCAGTAAGAACTGATTTTGGAGCTTGAGTTTCCCTGGAAGGCATCAGTGATCTGCTAATACATGCTGCTAATACATGGACGACAAGGCACATTATTGCCTTTTAAGTGTATTTTAATACACTTTTAGGTGAAGAATAAGGGAGAGTTTTGAAGACTAATGAACATTACCTCTGGAATGTTCAGAGCATGGAATCCACTGTTTAGCTCATGTGCTCTTAGATGAGTAGATGGTCAGTTGTGGCAGAGCAGTCTAATACGTATATGAATTTATATGAAGAATATTCAGAGCAGTTCTGCCCTTAAAATGGCACAGATGGCTCGAGATTTCACTTTTACTTTGGCACCAAACTTTGAAAACATGGCGATAGTTTAACTTGTTAAATTTCAAAGTATTGTGAGGATACCCACACAAGTTGTAGACAGTTGCCAAGCAAGCGCCTTCTGACCTGGAAATTTTCCTTATTTTTTAAATCTTTTATTGGTTCATCGTAATCATACACCTTAATGGGGTACAAGATGATGGAGGCATACATGCACACATCACTCATTGAGCCCTTCCCCTAGGCCCCTCCCCCTCCCTCCCCCTCCCTCCTTCTCCTGTTTGGCTTACTGATTGACTTGGGTATGTTTGTGAATGTACATCATGTGCATTAAAGAATTTTCCTCTTCCCCTCTCATCCCCCTCAGTTAGGCCGCCTTATTTGTTCATCTATAGCTTCTCCTTATAGAGTTCCCTAATATGCGGAAGCTAGGAAAGGAATGGGTCCTAGGAAGAACATGGAGCTTTCCTTTAAATTTGTCTTCTTTCTTTAGAATCATCCGGAGGTGATATCAGAATTTCCTCCCTCATATGTTAGAAGGGCAGGCTCTGGGGCTACATCCCTGGAGCTTTGATTCAGTTGACTTGGGGCAGGATCCCCAGATTTGCATTCCTTACAAATTCCCAGGTGAGCCCCATGCTCCTGGTTCAGAGATCACATTTTGAGAACCAATAAAGGAGTCAATGCCCATGAATTCTTGATTGTTCATTCTTATTTCTTCCATTGCCTATTCTCCTCAGGCCTAATTATGCTGAACTTATTCAGGAGGATAATTATAATAACGTTTGTCACTAGCCTCACCATTTTCCAGCTGCTGGCTCTGCTGCCCCCTCTATTATCCAGTTATTATCCACAGTCAATATTTTGAATAAATTATCCTTACGTGCTACCACCTCTTTTTGGTTATCCATTCCTTTTAATTCCATATCCTTTGCACTGTACTGAAACAATGCTTGAAGGTCACCAAAGATTTCTCTCTTCATCAAATTAGCCCTAATTATCTTTGGCTTATAGTAGCATTTATTCATTCAACACTACTGAAAACACTGATAGTACTCATTTTAAGAAGGTCACAATCCACCATATGAAACTGATTGTATAAACAAAATTATGTAGTGTGGAATGGATACTATAACTAGAGTATATATTAGTCACTATTGGAAAACAAAAGCACAACTTTTAAATTCTACTCAGGGAAGTTGGGGGAAAGTGCATTACTAATAACTGCCCTCTTTCCATGAATGATCCTTCCCTTCTCCTCATATCCTTCTCTTCTCTTTATAACCTGTGTTCAACTTAGTAAGTATGCATCAAAAACCCAGTGTGCATAAATGACCATGCTTTGTTCTGGCACTATCCCTTATTAGCTACAAGAACCAGGCCAAACTAATTATATACCCTATTTTTAAAATGGGCATATAGATAATCAACTGACTGAATTTTCTTGGGGATTTAAAAGTGATGCAAATAAAACAATGTGCCTACTGATAGGCCCCTGGTAGATGGGTAATACACTTTGGCTCTGATCCTCCCTGTTGGAGGAATAGGATAAAACCTCATGAAAGAACTAGGTCACTAGGTGATAGAGACACAAGTAAGTGGGAGGAGAGTTTCACCCATCGTGAACAAGCAAATACATATTGAGTGTGATTGTTCTGGATGCTGAGTGTATAAAAGTGAACAAGACAGATCAAAAACTCCTGTAATTGTGTCCACCAAAGCTGATAGTGGGGATGAATGTGTGGGAGAGGAAAATTGGACATGAAATGACAGTAGTAATAGCTTGCCAGAGCACAGAGGGACTGAAGGGGTGGTGATAGCTACCTCCATGTAAAGATGGAAGGCTAAGGTGGGCTCTTGCCACTTTGAATCTGGATGATGAACCTGGTCAAGGTAATACCTTACCTTATTCTACCAACGTATCTGTGATCAGCGGTACTTACTTAATACCCTTTTATAATTAAGTCAACGGAGACCTGGAGTGTTTCACTTATTTGCCCTACATCATACAACTAGGAAGTTCTGTCTGAACCCAAAATCTGCTCAGAAATCATTTTGAGTAGAAAATTGAACTTTATTATATGAGTTGTGGTGAAATATTGCCCTTTTTTGTAAAGAAGGAAGTGCTATGGTCATATGTATATTTTAGAACCATGATGAGTTGAAAGCATATGGGATAAAAGGAAGCAAATATAACAGAATTAGCATGACCACTTTCTCAGGGAGTGTCACCATGTAATTAATACTTCTAAAAATATATGTCATCTTCTCCTTAAAGTCAGCTCTCTGAAATCCTACAAGGAACTATCATTGTCCTTGCTCTGAACATGATACGTCATTCCTTTATTTGTGCATCGTAATTATATATGATGGGATGGGATGCACTATTCCTTTGTCACAACTGAAAAAATTTGGAATTTTTAATGTCTCCCTTTTCCTCATCTTATTATACATCAAATGAATTCTGTTTTCTTCCACATCTCTCAAATTTTTCTTCACCTTTTTTTACCACTACAGTAGTTACCCTTGTAATTATATCACTCCTTGCCATTTGCCACCAAATTACTGTCTGCATCATCTCCTTTTATATAATTTTGTGTATTCTAATAAATTCTATCCTGGAGCCTTCAAAATGATCATGAATCATTTTTTATGTCTTATCACGAGTCTTCAACTCAGTTCCCAGTTCACAGTGGGACATTTACAACTTTATTCAATCATTCATTCCCCCTAACTCAACACACATGATATCGTGGAAAAAATATGGCCACAGTAGTCAGTGTGTGTGTGTGTGTGTGTGTGTGTGTGTGTGTGTGTGTGTGTGCACATGTGCATACACATGCATGAGAACACATGCACTTATGAATGTATACATAAAAATCAAAACTTGATAAGTTGTTAAGTATTATCTATAGCCTACACAAAAGTTATTTTATGTGGAAAACAAGTCTCTGTTTAGACATATTTATTGACTATTGACTGATGTGTAGTTTTTAACATTCTTCTAGGTACTTCCGATAAAAATATCATGAGCCGGGCGTGGTGGTTCACGCTTGTAATCCTAGCATTTGGAAGGCGGAGGCCAGAGGATCGCGGTTCGCAGCCAGCCTCAGCTATGTAGCGAGGCCCTTTGCAAATCAGAGAGACCCTGTCTCAAAAATAAAAAGACTAGCTGGGCGTGGTGGCGCACGCTTGTAATCCCCACGCTTGGGAGGCGGAGACAGGAGGAAAACACAGGCTCGAAACCAGCCGCGCTGGCTTAAGAGACCCTGTTTCCAAATAAAAAAGTATAAGAAAAGGTCTGGGAGTGTAGCCCAGAGGTAAAAGGGCTTCCAGGAACCCCAGTACCACAAGAAAAAAGACTAAAAACTAGGACTGGGGGTGTAGCTCTAATGTACAATACCCCTGGGTTCCATCCCCGGTGCTGCAAAAAAAAAAAAAAAATCACAAAAACGTGTCTGTACTCTTGACAGAGATCATATTGAAAGCAAGGAATGACTGTGTCGAAATATTTATAGTGGACATGACCTCAATATTGCTAATGTGGTCCTCAGAGAAGCCTAATTTTAAACTCCAGAGCTTTGTCATTGGACCTTGTTAAGAATCTCCCACCAAATATGTAAAGAATTTTAGCGAATTATAGTGAATTGAATTTAATCCATCCTGCTCCACTTTTTTAAGAAAAGTCTTTAAGTTATTAAAAAGTTCTTGTTGTTTTCTTCTAGATCAGAGATACAAAATCAGCAGATCAAAAAACCACTCTTTTGCACTTTATTGCCGAAATCTGTGAGGAAAAATACCGAGATATCCTGAAATTTCCTGAAGAACTGGAACATGTAGAAAGTGCAAGCAAAGGTAATTGATTTACTGCTGCTTTGAGAGTCTTTTTGGCCTTTCGATTTTATTTCAAATAGTAAGATTGCGGTATATATATACATTATTTTTCATAAAAGTATTTTGTTTACTGATATGAGAAATGCAGGAAGATAGTCTCTTTTACCTTATATTTGACAGCATCGTGCATTAAAATAACTTGTTTCTGTCTTCATTTTTTTTTTAGCAGTACTGTTAATGAAACCCTAACATCTCTGATCAGATAATATGTTCATCCTTTAATTTGATAAGCACTGTGTATTACATGATTTTTTTGGTAATTTGAAAGTTGTTATATTTGTTGAATGTGTTTAGAGTCTTAAAGGTAAGAAAAGACATGTACATATACACACACACACACACATATATATATATATATATAAATAAATGAATACACATACATGCTATAAATATAAATAAATGAATACACATACATGCATCCACACAAATATGCCATATAACCAGGCTTAGTATGAGAATTTTACATTGAACATAATGCCCTGTAGTTTAAATGAGGAAGATAATACTTTTGAATAGTTAGATAAGTCTTCATAAAAGAAGCCCGAAGGTGACCTCTGAGAGATGTATAAACATATTAAAGGGACTTGCTTCCCCAAATGAAAATGAAAGCAAAGCAAAGAAGCAGAATGTTTTAGGGCGAGCGAAAGAAAAAATTGACAATAAGGCTGGAGCAATAAGGTAAGAATCTGGAGACGTCAGTAACAGTCCAGTGATTCTCATCTTGACCCTCTAGGCAGTAAGGCAACATTTGAAGGGATATAAGGCACGGTCCTTGGTGTCAGTGACAAACAGGAGAAAAGAAGCAAACATGCCTATGATGTTAGATTGTAATGTGAGGTCATTAGCTTTGCCATTTATTAATATCTACTCTTACCAGAATGTTGAAAAATAAAAGAAGGATGGATCGAGGCAACATTTTCTCAAGATTAGATTATATGGAGAAGTACCTTTTCCCTAATGATAAGAGAAGTATGCCATAAATATTACATTTAGAATTATACTATACTCTTTCTGTTCTATAATTGAGAAATTTAAGGACTCAAAAAGCATGTTTCCCATGTTTACTCCAAACCAGATTACCCTGTGAATTCCGCTGAATAAAAAATGTGTTCTTAAAACCCAGAATTTTGTTTATGTTGCACTGTCTACTTCTCACTCCTGCCGGTGTGGTATTGTCAGTAAAACCCTCAGCGTATTTTTTAATTTAAGTCAGTGGGCCTCCTTTGATGGTCCAAGGAGCAGAATAACAGGAGAAAAAGTGTGACTTCAGAGCAGTACATATTTTCTTCCTTCATTTTAAGAAAACTTTATAATATGATGGAAAACTAAAATTACTACAACTTTAATAGCAGCTTTCTGGCAATGGCTTTCTAAAGAACCTCTATCTTAACTCTTCGATTTCAAACTGTACCTTTGGGCTAGAGGCATACTTGCTAAAATGTAGCTAAGGTAGAATGATTTTTCATTTTTGTATTGGGGATACCATGCATGAATATATTTGGTAAAATATGTTTGGGGTTGAAATACTCTTGAATGTCTGAAATATGTAATGAGCTTGAATCAGCTTCAATTTGTAAGTCAAAACTGTTGATACACGCTAGGTCCGTTATGAAGAGCAGATTTATTTCCTATCGTTGTGCAGGCTAGGAAGTCCAAGATCAAGAGGTTGCATGTAGTGAGAACCTACTTGCTGTGTCATAACATGTTGGAATAAAGCATCACGCAGAGAGAGAAGAGATCAAACTTGTAGCCTCAAATCCTTTCATAATGAGCATTAAACCCCCCCATTAGGGCCCACCTACATGTTTTTGGAGAAGTACATCGAACTAGAGCAATGAGTATTTGTGTGTAAGCATGCATGTGTATCCATGCGCACTGTATATATTTCAGTATTTATATAATTATACCCTGATATTATATTAAGTGTATTGATTGAACATGGACTAGACCACTAATATTGTGGTGGTCCCACACGGAAATCTTACCTGATGGTATCATGGCTATCTTAGTTTGAGCAAGTACACAGAATGATGTTTGCCTAGCAACAAAGTTACCCGATGACTCCTTGATGACTCCTTTCTTAGAACATAATCCCAGTTGTTAAGCAATATATGTCTCTGATTATATATATATATATATATATATATATATAAAATACATACATATATATGTTTAAATAGTTATTGAAACATTAAGTCATACAATATATGTTTAGGTATTACTGCTACTGTGACAAAGGCCATTTTTAATTATATAGTATAAAATTCTAAATTTATGTCTAATATTTATTAGTTTGATAACCTTAAGCTAATGCATTTTCAAGGTTTTGTTTCTTCATCTGCAAAATGGAAATGGCAGTAACAATAAGATTAAATGAGTTTACATATAAAAGCATCCAGTGAAATTGTTGAGAAATAGTAATTTGCTGTGCCATTACTCTTAGGACTAGTAGTAGCAGCAGCAGCAGTAGTAATGGACAAACTACTAAGATTATTATAGTTGTTTCTATTTTATTGTTAGAAGAGAATCATCTGAAGGATGTCTTAGAGTTTTTCCTGTTCAGGTAACATCTAAGTATTACATAGATATATTGATATCTATATCTATACGTGTGTGTGTGTGTGTGTGTGTGTGTGTGTGTGTGTGTTCTATTTGTTGCTTTTTTATGCCTAGGCTTTTGGTAAAGCCTTTCATGTTTTTCTGTTACAGTATCAACTTCCTTCTCCCTATCTACTTCAAGAGCCAAATCTCTTCATTGTATTTTGTTTATTTCTGCCTTTGTGTATTTTTCCCGGCAGTGTCTTCAAAAGACTTTCGCCAAAAATCCTCTTCCTATCCCACTGCTTGGGCTATAACAATCCTGCCTCTTATTTTGACTAGTTCCTTTTCTTTGTATCCATATGAAATTGAGACAGAGTTCTCAACTCAGAAGTCCTTAGTGCATTCCACCTGCTTGCCTCCCTCCTTCATTTCCCCCTCCTTCTCATTTCACTGTACCAGGACATATATTCTCTTGAGCCATTTTTATTCCTTTATAATGATCCCGTCTCTGTGTACAATTCTGTGCTGCATCCCCTGCCAGGAAATCTCCCCTGGCCTATCTTCCGTGACAACTGACTATCGTTTGTCAAATCACTTTTGAGAATCCATTAGCTTCTTTTAAAAATATGTTTTGTGACCAAAGTCTTAGGAGAAAATACTTTTGAATTTTGTCAGCAGGAAGAAACCAAGCACAGTGAAAGGTCAAGCCACTTACCTCTTATTACAGTGAATGCTTTTCCTTGTTATTGGAGTTGAACTTGTCTCACTTTCTTAATGTATGTTTCAGGCCTCTTTGAGTCATATTCTGTCACCTTCCGCCCTACCTGTGATGCACTATGTGAATAATATTCACACTATCAATGAAAATAAAAACAGATCAACTATATAATTTATGTTATTTGATAACGGTCTAACTCCTCTTGAAATTATCCCCTACTTTTCAAAAACATCAAAACAAAACACGTTACTTTTTGTTTAAACTTGTGTAAAATTGATAAGACAAAACCATCTAGTTATTGATTTCATTATACGACCCGCATTCAAAGAACAAATGCATGACTACCAATACTATTTTAGCAGCGTTTGGACTATTAGAATCCAAGTACTTATTTTCCTAAAATGAGAATATTTTCAGGATGATATCGCAAATAAGTTTTTTCTTTCAGTACTAAAATTGTAGTCCTCAAAATTATTGACAAAGGAAGGAGCATTAACATAAATTAAAAGGAAAGGAGTATGTGAGATTCATGTAAACTTTTATTTTATAATTACCTTTATTCTTCATAAAGCTACGCTTTTACAATAGTGTGCTTCGTGGAAAATGCAAAGCTATGATATCAACTTAGCATATTTTCCTAGAGCTCTGTAACTCAAAGATATTGGGGAAAAACACATCATTTTTACATTAAAACCGATATATATTATAGAGTAGAATGCAAAATCCACATGAATTTTTAAAATAAAACAGATGACTTCAAAGAAATTTCACACTTGCAGGAGATCCCTAGGGGTGCATGTTCAATCTTCTCTTCCATTAGGGCTACGTTACTGGGAAAAGTTTATGAAGCATTGCCTGGAGAATTAGAGAATAGTTTTGTTTTGATTTTGTTCGTTTAGCTATTTAGTTAGTTATTATTGTATGAAGAGGGGAGGCACGCATACAGGGTGAGAGAGGAGGGTGTATCACTTTCTTCTAAACAGATATTCTCACAGCCCTTATGAAGTTCCGAAGCACATCCTATAATATGACTTGATTACAAGTGAAATTAATAATGTAGTATTGCTCTGGTCATTTTATTTTAGGTTAAATTTTGAATCTGCAGGTCCTTTTCTTCATGACTAACATACCAATGACTCCTTAGAAGAAAACGGTTGCTTGGTTGCTATGGAGACTCTAATACACACTTACTTTTGCCCAACAATTCATTTTAAAGATGATATGTGTGTATGTTAACAAATATCTGTAACCTTATATGTACTATATATTCCATAAAGCATGGCTCGTTTACTAGTCATATTTGATAAATCCTTTATTTTTCCTCCTTGTGGCTATCACTTTAATTTTCAGCTTTGAGAATTTTTATAGTTTGATTTAAAACTTCTACTGTTTTATAGGTCAGCTCCAGGGATTAAACCAAAAGGGTTAGTAAAGTTTAATTAAAACTATTCCATTCAATAGGGGGAAAATTATATTAATGTGTTTGAAGGTGCTATTAATCCTAAGGTTTTGCATAAATCCAAAATGGGTTTCACTTCAGTAAAATTACTACCATCCGACGCGATAAAAGCTTGTTACGTTTCCTATGAATAGTGTTAATTTCTTATGAATTGAATAAATCATTATAAATGTTAACAGTCTTCTGTCCCTTTGATATCTACCGTGCTTCCATGCCATGCTAAAACTGATTAGCTGTTTTTCCATTCTTACTTTCTCCCATAATTCATGATGAAAGTACAGATTAAAGGATATATTATAGGTAAAGTTTAGGGAATGAACTATGTTATCATTTGAAACTCTAATACATCAATAAAGTATAAAATGAGGAAAAAGTAAAAAGAAAATAATAGGTTGCAAATGTTGGGGAAAAGAAAAAAATTGTAGAATTTTTTGAGTAATTATAAACCTTAGATTATAATCCAGGCATTGCTAAAAGGGACCCAAGATAGCATTTAGTCCAACTTTATCATTTTACCCTTAAAGAAACTGAAAAGCTAAATGATGAATAAACTGCCCGGAATCGCACAGCTAGATGGTACGCGTTTCTGTGCATTTGTACAACTTGTATGCAGCCATTTTATTATGTGTATGTCACTCACACTTTTACTGCCTTGTGGTCTGGAATATATGACAGATATTAATGCGCAAATATTGAGTAACATATAGAAAGTTAATGTTGGCCCCGATTAAAAAACATCCTGGAATTTTAAATGCTATTTCCTCTAGGTAGTTACCTCTACTCTCCCTAGCCCCATTTGACAGAATCAATCTCTCCTTCCTCCCTGGCAACAGCAGCATAATAGCCTAATTGTTAATAAAATGCATTCCACATTAGCGATTTTTATTTGTTTGCTCCTGAGTTTCAAGGACATGTCCTTTTTATCCTTACAGTCTTAGTGCTAGCACAGCATCCCAGACAGAAGTAGGTACAGTAGGACTATTTTATCTGTTTGTTGTTGTCGTTTTGTTTTGTTTTGTTTTTGTACTGGGAATGGGACCCAGGGGCATTGTTCCTCCAAGCTACACAACCAGCCCTATTTTTTTTTTTTTTTTTGTGGTACTGAGATGGAACCTAGGGGCATCTACCTCTGAAAGACACCTCCAACCCTATATTTTTGTTCTTTATTTTGAAACAGGGTCTCACTGAGTTGCAAAGAGCCTCACTAAGTAGCTGAGGCTGTCCCTGAGCCATGATCCTCCTGTCTAGCCTCCTTAATGCTGGGATTACAAGCGTGCACCACCACGCCCGGCTCTCACTGAGTTGCCAAGGACCCAGCTAAGTAGCTGAAGCTGTCCATGAATTGGGATCCTCAGGTCTCAGCCTCAGGAATACTGGGATCACAAGTGTACGCCACCACACCTGATGCTAGTAGGACTGTTTTAAAATAAGACATTTACCAAAGATATGAGGAGCAATAAAATTAGAATGAGAAGGACATTGAGGCTTCAGAATATTTCCTGCACCATATTTTACTTGTTTCCAGGAGAGAGTTAAAATTGGAAACCATTGAGTTAAGAATGGAGAGGACCTCAACTTACAGAGACCACCAAACAATAGAGGTTAATGGTGGCAGTAATGACGAAGTTTCATAGAATCGAATAGAAGCCAATTGTCCCAATGTACTGTGTCACTGACTGCTGAAACATACACTGTTGTTCTGAAGAAATCACTTTCATTTTGTCTACTCTGAAAAATATTTTAGTTTTAGAATAAAATCTTACTGTTTTAGAGCATTAACATGCAGTGAATTAGACAGCCTAAGCTATGAGAAAGTTTAGCTGTTTGAATCCTAACAGATTCAAACATAGTCTTATAACTTTAATTTTATTAGCTAGAATGATGATATACTAATGTGACAAAACGTTAGTAGAGTTTCTTTCTTTTTGTTTGTGTGTAATCTGGAAGTTGAACCCAGGGGGCTTTTCCCAGTCCTCTATCACTGAACTTCACACCAGACCCAATTTTTCTGACGTTAAATAAATATTAACAGTCTAAATAAAATGAAATAAACTTCTCATATAATTTTAATATAAAGAATTAAATTGTTTGTTTAGTTTTCTTTGGAGTCTTTGTATGCATTGTTTAAATGCGCCTTAAAAAGATTGGCATAATGGACCACACCTATAATCTTAGTACTTGAAGATTAAGACAGGATGACAGGTTCAAGGTGAGAGCAGGATCTTAGTGAGACTCTATTACAAAATAAAAAAAAAATTTTCAAAAGATGAGGCTCCACATCAGAGGTAGAACACCCCAAGGTTCCATCCCCAATATCACAAAAAAAATTTAAACTATTTTTGAATTGATTACATTCTATCATATGAGTATTAGTAATATGTTATAAAATTTAGAATTCCAGTAAGTTTTAGAGAATCAAATGCATATTTACATAAAACTTTTTAGTTTTTAATATTTTTCTTCCTTACTGTCACCAAGTCACTTCTGATTTTTTTAAAAACCGAGTATCTTTAAAATAAGAGAGAAACAGTAAGAGGACCAAAACATGCACAGAATTTTTTTAGTTTGATAAGAACAATTAACATGAGATCTACTCTCTTAGAAAATATTAAAATCTATAATATATTATTGATAACTTCAGGAAAAATGTTAGGTATCAATAGATATCAGAGTTTATTCATTACTTAAGCCAGATGATTGTGTTCTAGCAAATCATATTTTACTATATAATATCAAGAAGATTTAAGGCAGAAAGTTCTGTTTTCTTCTTGCGTGTTTATACTTTACTCATTACTAACTAGTGTTTTCACTCCGATACATAAAACCCTCCGATGCCTTCTCATTTCTACAAGAAACTCCTGGGTGAAAACAATAACTTCAGGTAGCACTGAAAGGAAGCAGAGGTCATGTTCATTTTGATTTGCAGCTTTATTTATTTATTTATTTATTTATTTATTCATTCATTCATTTATTTTTGCAGCACTGGGGATGGAACCCATGGGCATTCCGAGCTACACCCCCAGCCCTATTTTTTATTCTTCATTTTGAAACAGGGTCTCACTGAGTTGCAAAGGGCCTCACTAGGTAGCTGAGGCTGGCCGTGAACCGCGATCCTCCTGTCTCAGCCTCCCAAATGCTGGGGTTCCAAGTGTGCGCCACCACGCTCAGCTTGCAGTGTAGTTTATTTGTGATAAAACCCAGCGCCTTATACATGCTAAGAAAGTTCCTTAAATCTGAGCTATATTCTCAACATGATAATTTGTACAGTATATATCTAAAATTTCCGTTTAAATTAGTGCATATTATTTATACAGAATAATGGTATCGTTGTGGCATATTCTTACATCCGAAATTTCTTTTTATAAGTTGTTTTATTGGTGTATTGCAGCCATACATCTCAATGGAATAAAAGATGCTAGAGGCATACATGCACACATCACTCAGTTCTTGCAGACTTCGTATGCCTTTGTCAAACCTTAGCTCTAGCATTGGAGAATCCTTTCTGTGAGAGAATTCCATGCGCAGCTTATCCTACACTGTGGCCCTCTCCACGTCACAGGCCTGCCTTCTGGTCTTTTAACCCCTTCTTTCTCTTAGGCCTTTGAAAGCATTTTAAGCACACTCTTCTAGAAAAGGCTTTCCACGCCTTTTCTAGCTTTCAGTGGTTTCTCATTTTCCTCTTTCACCATAATATTTATGTGAATGTCTTAATTTTTTCATCTTGTACCTTTTTGTTACAATGAAGAATTTTTGTGTTCATGTCTGCAACCAGACATGATGCTTTCTTGATAATATCTGAAATCATTAGTGTGCTGTTTTAGGGAAGAATGTAGCACCATCCTAGCTTACTAAGTTCAGCTCAGTGAATGCTTACTGCTGTCTAACTCCCAGTGAAACTTTGTACTAGAAATTTCTAAGTTATATTTGTGTGTGTGTGTGTGTGTGTGTGTGTGTGTGTGTGTGTAATTTCAAGTTCTTACTCATTAAGTAACTAGTAGAAAAAATACGTCTTCAAAAAGCATGTTTCGAAATAGTAAGGACAAAAGTAATGACTATAATATTTTCACTTAGAGTGGATTAATATGCCAGGGTATCTAGTATACGGGTCATGTTATATTTCTTGATCTGCATGATGAATACTTGAGTGTTTAGTTTATGAAAACGTATTGAGTAAGCTACTTACTCACATTTTTCTGAATGTATACTTCAACAGAACATTTTAAGAGACTGTCATTCAAATTTGTAAAATGTGCAAGGACTTAGGAGAATTGAGGGAGGTATAGCATTTAAATTCCAAATATCCTCTTATTTTTATGCAGGCTTTGTTATAATGATCACATGCATTGTATAAATATAAACAGGCAGCTACTGTCAAATTTGATCTGATTTGTTTTAAATAATTACTGTTTTTCAGCAAGTTGTATATCACTTAGGGATTTAATTAAAGCACCTTTAGTCTAAGAGTGGATGACTACACTTCCTTTACTGAAGGAAGAAAGGAAAAGGCCCACTAACTTCATTATATGCCATGTAAACCTCAAGGTGGTCTTTAGCACAGTGGTTACCAATATTATGCTGTCTTGTATATCATTGACTCCCAGCATCTGAGACTGGTTTGAACCCAAAGACTGTATCATAGAGCCTACCTACCACTCCTCTTGTTATTTCTTGAAAGTAACTAGGTTCTTTTGGTGCAATTGCGATTCTTGAAGATGATGAAGCAAACTTAGTAAGTAGCAAGTACAGTAGTCCCATGTGCTGATTTTACATAACCTGTACTCTAATAGGACTTCCATGTAAAACAGAAGGATGCCGACATTTTGATTTGTTGATTCATGGACATACTAAGGAGGAAAATAAGGGCTAATTGTTTTGAGGCAAAGGATTTTGGGATAGTCACATCTTAAAGAAACTTTCTAAAAATAATATTTGGGGATAAGAATCACAACATAACAAATTGGCAGGTGATACACGGATAGAAGAAGAAAAACATACTACAAATGCTTAGTCTTGCTAATAGTAGAAGAAATGCACATGAACCATGAAAATATAAGTTTCAAGCCGGGCGTGGTGGCGCACACTTGTCATCCCAGCATTCGAGTGGCTGAGATCAGAGGATCGTGCTTCGCGGACAGCCTCAGCTACTTAGTGAGGCCCTCTGCAATTCAGTGAGACCCTGTTTCAAAAGAAAGAATAAAAAATAGGGCTAGTGATGTAGCTCAGAGGTCAGATGCCCCTGGGTTCCATCTTCAGACCCGCCAAAAAAAAAAAAAAATATATATATATATAATTTTCAGCTATCGGATTGGCCAGGGGTAAAATAAAATCAAACTATATACCAACTGTAAAAATTGCTTGTTAACATTATAGTTTGTCCATCTAACTTCTTATGCATATTTCCTCCTTTGTACACATTCTTTCTTAATTTGGGGAAAAGAAGAGATCGTGATTTTTTGGCAACATATTCCTCAAGGTGATTCTGAAAGAAATTAGATATTCAATGTGGAAAGATATTATGCAAAAGTTATTATACATAGATAATGGTTTACCAGTCAAACTAGCATGAGGACATTAAGCTCACTTGATTTTGATCTACCTTTTATTATATTCAGCCTCATTATTAAAATGAAGGCAAACAGCGGGAATGTAGCTCAGTGGTAGGCCCTGCTTCCATATATAGCACCAAAAAGCATTAATTAAGTAAATAAAAATACAGGTAAAATGACACTGGTTAAATAAAAAATTTCTGAAATGGTATGCAATGTCATTAATGTTACTTTTGTTAAATATTTTATACTATTTTTCATTTGGAGTCTTTCAAAATAAGATTCTAAAAACATAAAGACGCTCATCTATTTTGAATGACATCTGTAAGCATTGAAGAAAAATTCATTTTCGCACATTAAGAAATTGACCGTAAATTTTCCAATGTTCTATTTTGTTAGAGTATTTGTCCTTATCATGTATAAACATGGAAGGGAAAAACCATGTAGTATTTAATTTAATAGACTAAATAATTGATAATAAAAGCTTAGGGGAAATTAAAAGTTATACTTTTAACAGATTGTTATAATGAATAAAAATTATCTTTAAAGCATTTTTCTCTTGTGTGCATTTTAGAGGACATGATTCTGATTGCATTTGTAGCAGAAAACCCAAAGCTAGTGCTTATGCTAGATAGTGTTTCTTCAATTAAATATGTATTTTCTGACTTATAATAGTGACAATAATAACCACTGTTGTGTATAAACAACCTACAAAGTGCCAGGGTCTGTATTTATCATGGTTTTATAGAAAGGGAAGCCGATTCTCAGAGACATCGATTAAAGTGTTCAAGATCACATAATAAGAGGTAAGATTTTTTTCTCCATCTTTTATCACTGATCTTTCCGCTATAATATTACTAAAAGAAATAAGAAATACAGTTGAAAAAGGCATACCTTATGAATTTTTATTATTTGAAGATAAATTGATAATTCTGCTTAATCTTTGGCACATTTATCATTTTAACTGTAATATTATGTATTATCATAAGTAATGTTTAGTGAAATCATACAAGTTACAAATACCACTTTATAACTATTGTTAGTTGTTAAATATGATAAAGAGGCATCAGTTAGATTTAGGGTTTCATTCAAATTATTTTTATCTTCCATATGTATACACAGAATAGTAACATACTCTATGGTGCTGGACAAATAATACATATCTTTTTTGTTCAACTCCTTGAAAGATACAATCATTAGCCAAACTCGTGTTTATTTAACTCTGTTATTTATATATGAGCCCTCTATTTTCTAAGTTACACCATATATCTATTATCAAGAAGAAAGTCTATACTTTCCATTAATTTGGGCATTCATTCATCTTTTACTGTTCAAAACCAATACTGAATAGGTGTTTTTCAAAGGACAATCAGTTGTTTCAAACATTTATTTTTATTTCTATTTGCCATGCTGGGAATTAGGCACAGAGCTTCCTTTCATGGTAGGAAAGCACTCTAGCAATGAACTACAACCCTGACCCCATGACACATTTCTGTTAATGACCTCAGTTGATCTTTTACTTTTCTTGGAAATTCAATAGAAGTGATTCTTACTCCTTAAATGGGAAAATGGCAAATGCATAGAACTTTCTCAGAAGAAAAATACACCAGTAATGTTCAGCACTATCGTTAGAAGAAATACAGATAAAACACCAAGTTACAAGTTTTAGCCATCAAATTGTCAAGGGTTAAAAATCAAATGAGAGCCCAACATGGTGGTGCATTTCTGCAATGTCAATACTGAGGAATCTCAGACTGAGGATCCCAGGGTTCATGGCCAGCCTCGGCAACTCGGTGAAGCCATCAGCAATGTAGAAAAACCCTGTTTCGAAAGGAAAATGAGTCTGGGAGGGTAGCTTCAAAGTAGAACACTCTTGGATGTTCACTTCCAGTATAACACACACACACACACACACACACACACACACACACACACGTGCGTGCACAAAATAAACTATCTTATTTTGAGTGCTGGTATAGGTAGCAAAGAGAGGATACTTATCAATTAATGGTTGATGCTACTAAAGTCTTCACCTCTTTGGAAAACAGTTAACAATGTATGCAATAGATTACGTTTTAAATAATAATTCACTTAGCAATTTCAGCTCTAAGTACTCTTTTTGTATAACTTTGCAAAAAGAGAATTAATGGTACATACATACCACATAGAAAATAGAATCATAGATTAGATGTACAATATATTTTAATAAAATCAGGTCCTCAGAAACTTAAATGACATGGCAAACACAAATAATATAACAAATGTAAATAACAATGTATGCAATAGATTATATTTTAAATAATTTACTTAGCAATTTCAGCTATAAATACTATTTTTGCAAAGTTATGTAAAAATCTATGGTATCTCAACCATTGGACTAATAATACTGAACCATTTTTATTAGGGAAATAAAGGACTACATTCCTGTGAGCCTCTGGTCACAACATTTTCATCAATTGATCAATATGTAACCTTGCTTTCAGTGTGTTTCTGTTTAAAGACATCTTACTTAATATACATTGTTAATTCATTAACATTGAATTCCGTTAAGAGCACAGTCGTTTATGTTTGAATGAAGCCTGTCTAACACAAATATTTTCTCCATGGAGCACATCAGAGCTTTGTAGTGATGAACACTGTTAGCACTTGGGGGCCATCTAAACAGTACAATCATACACACAAAAAAGAAAAAATACCACAAAAATGAGGTAAACATGATGCTAAATACAATGCAAGAATGGATACTTGCTTATCATATGAGACAGGACACATAAAAATAGAGCATTACTTGATTAACCTCATCTGGGAATGTAAGCCTGGGACAACTCAAATTCCTAACTATTCTATATCTGTACCTGTCTGTGAATGACCATAAAATTGCAAGTATTGATTGAGGTTAGAGATCCATTTTAGCAAGTGGACATATTTGTAAATGTGAAATTAAATAATAATGAGAATCTACAGTATACTTACTATCATAAAATAATCTTAAGGCATAACATCATACAATTCATCCATCCATTCACTCAATAATTTTTGAACATATGACACTTGATTTTCACTATTCTAGATACCTGGGCCATAGTAGTGAACAAAACAAATTACTTTCATTGGAGAAACAGATAAATATATAAAATCCCATTTACCCATAGATGAGGGAATTGAAGCTGGACGTGGTGGTGTGCACCTGTACTTCTAGTACTCGGGAGACTGAGACAGGATGATTATTGGTTTGAGGAAAACGTCAGCCACTTAGTGAAAACTTCAACAACTTAATTAATCCCTCTTTCAAATAAATAAATTAGGCTTGGGGTGTGTCTCATTGCTAGAATGCCCCTGGATTCAATCCCCAGTACCACAAAAAGAAGCAAGGTAAGGGAAAAGAGAATGAAATATGTATCTGTATTACATATAGTGGTCAGGGAGACCTGTAGGATGCCATGATGCTTGACAGAGACTTGTTTAAACTAAAGTAGCAAGGCAATTTCTCACTTAAGGATATTTCAAGCAAATACAAAAGCGAATGCAAGAGGCTGTAAGCCCTGTGTGTGCTTAATCTGAATGAGAACAAGAGAACCAGTATGGCTATAGCATAGGGAGTGGAGTTGGGGCAGATGATAAATAAAGAAGTTGGAGGTGTGGCTAGTGGCCAGATCATGGATGACCTTGTGGGCCATGGATTGGCCATTGAATTTTATTCATTTTGATGGGAAACCATTTGCAAGCCAAAAGTGTGTGAATATTAAGATCTGACTTAGGTGTCAAAGAGGAATTCAAGCTGCTATTTGGAGAACTTGATTGCAGTAGGACAAGAGCAGAGAGGCACATAAGGAAGTTACCGAAGTAGACCAAATTGAGGAAATATGCTCATAGCATATACACATGTTTCTGTGTCGAAAAGCCCACAGTTATCTCTGCCTTTCTATAAACGCTCAATATCATAAAACTATACATAATTAGTTGCATATTAATGCCAAATATAATGCATTGTTCTGAGAGATAGAGGATCTGAAACTCTGCAAAGATTTGTTACTTTCAAATTCCTGTTTTCGAATATATATTATTTTTATTATTAACTTTGTCATTGGTGCTAATATCTTCTATTCAGAAGTATGAGCATATTGACATCCTCAGGGAAAACACATTGAGGGAAACCATTTTTATAGCTTTAAGACTATCACGTGCTCCTCACCACATTATTAACATTTAACACACACTCCTAATACTTGTCACCAGCAGCTTTTTAAAGAAGGAAGACTAATGTACATGTCTGTGTGGATGATATTTTCTCATACAAAAGTGTGAGTATTCTGAAGGAAATTAAAGCAGGTGGAGAATTTCAGGAAGTTGCTACAGTTTCAACAGTAGTAGACATCAAGTGGATAGTAAGCAAAGGTTTGCGGTAATGATTGGGGTAACGTCGTCTAACGCCTGGCACCATTGCCATGTGGCAATCAGCAGCTTATCTCCAACACTTTGCATTGCTAACAGTGAAGTCAGACAGCTGTTCTTTCAGAAGTAAGTGAGCCTTATGCTAGCCCTGCTAATTACTTGATTTGGAAAATGCTACTTACCAACATAAAGCTTAGACCAGTGAAATTCCAGTATGTACCTAATAAGCTCCATCTGCATGTGGATAACCATTCAATCTTGAATTACATTTGGTCTAGCACCAAAGCTATTATATGGTCTATGTTGTTTTCTCCTGGAGAGGAATATGTACAATTCATCACTGATATTTTAGTTTTTCTCCCTTTCTATTTTGTAAATATAGTGATACACACAGGTTACACAGCTCTCTGTACAGTCGGGTCTGAACTAAATATTAAATGTGGAATTAACCCCTCCAAACTAAATTTACTGCTTAGCTTTAAAATGTCTTTTTGGTTTAAACAGTTTATAGACACAATTTTAGCTCATAAATTATATAGTCAATATCATTTTAAAATAATAAAACATCCTTCATTATCTAGAATCTCAGTTTTTAGTAGCGGAGAAGTCTCAGCAGTGAGGCTAGAAAGGACAGGTTTTGGGGAGGATATGGGGCTTGAATATGGATTATTTTTGGCATATCACATGGGTGGTGAATGAAGGAACTACCAGTGGGGAGAAAATTTGCAAAAACAAGATGGATAATATATGTATTCATGTATTGCATCAAAATAATATGTTGCAACTTGAAATTACCTGTATTTTTTTGTATTATCACACATGGTTCCTGAATTAGACTTTTTTAAAAATATCTGAAGGGAAAATTCTAAAATTAGTTGGAGTTTCAGATTCAATATCATCAATTAAATTTGGAAATACTGCGAAAGTTTTTATTCTGTCAATTCAAATCTCAAAACAAATATACAGCAAGCTCAAACAACTGGCATATTTGTATTTTATGTTCTACCTATATTTTAGTTCCCAAAACTAATTATTTCTCTAAGATATACTATCATTTTGAGTACTTAGCACATAAAAGTATATGCCGAGGCTTACTGTGTTGTTAAATGCTTGTGAAGTTCAAATATTTGCAAAGTGTAATTTAATTTTCTATGGTTATTAATCGAAGTAGAATAGCTTCTCTCGGAACACAATATTTCACGGAGTAAAATCACAGTCACACTTTATTGCATACAGAAAGAAATGTATATTCATAAACATTTTTGCTTGCTTCTTCAAGAACCATAATCAGTTAATCATCTTCATTCTATTGCCTTACTCTGGTCTTCCATGATTTTAAAAAATGGAAAATGATTGTGACTAATGAAGCTATTTACAAGATGATATTTAAGGCCGTCTTCACATTTAAATGTTATATTGTTTAAATTATACGCAAATATCCGCGATTAGTGGAGACGTAAGGAGCTCTCTCTCCCATAAGTAATTACCAGATTGTGCTTGAAACAGTTAATGTAAGTTAGACCATTTCTAGATTTCTAGATTGTTTACATAGACTTGACTCAAGGGGGGTATCCACAAATAAGAGAAGAAGCCCGTCTGTCTCTGGGGGCGTGTGTGTGTGTGTGTGTGTGTGTGTGTGTGTGTGTGTGTGTGTGGTTGAGTTCTGTTACACCTTAAGTAAAAAGTAAAATCTGGGTCTGGGTTTGTAGCTCAGTGGTAGAGGGCTTTCCTTCTTCGCAGAAGGGCTCTGGGTTCGATCCCCAGTACTGCTCTAAGTAAACAATTAAATAAATGAATAGCAACTGCCACAGTTGCTTCGCTATAGTTGGTTTTATTTTTTTTTCTAAAGGTGCTTGGTTTCTTTAGTTTTTTTTTAAATATTTGCATAAAAAAAGAAATCACTCCTTTGATATTCAGGGAGAAAAAAAACCAGAGTGCTAATTACACTGTTGTGAAACAATATTATCCTCTTTAGGTTTACACTGGCATTTCTAATACAAAGTTACTTTAGCAGGCCTTGCCAAGCAGAATCTGCTGGGCCTTTTTATTATTTTTCCACATTTATTGAACAAGTCCATTCCCAGGGATATTGAAAATGCAAAGCAAGGCCTGACAAAAATAACATTTATTTCATGAAAGTTTCATTAGCAGCCTCTCTGGTTGAAGATGAAGGAAAAAATATTTCACAGGGAGTCATATGAGATATTAATATATACAGATTTTTAAAAACAAAACAGAAGTCTGAAAAACCATCAGGTATTGCTTTGAAAGGAATACAGAAGTACATGGATTTCAAATATGTTGAAAAATGGCTTAAATGTACTGAACTGCTCACAGCCCTTGGCTTTTTCTTTTATATGAGTTCTATCTGAACAAGGATTTTATTATCGTCAGTGTTGTTCATGCTGTTCTAGTTAAGATTGTCAGCATTTCCATTCCAAACCCACTATTTCGGTTGGGGCTCATAACTCAGCTTTAGAAGTCACCTAGGGCTAAAGGTTGGCATGAGTATTTCCAACCTATGGCGCTAGTGATGGCTGTGGACATGATTAAATATATAGTAAATATTCAGATTAACATCAACTAATTCCTTTGGCCCTGAGGATTGAACCCATGGCCTCACACATTCTAGGCAAGCACTCAACCACTGGGCTCCACCCCAGCTCAAACATAGTGTCCTTTTTATTTTATAAAATATTATAATGGAATAATATATTTTGATTTAGTTATAGAAACTGCTAAGTGTTCAATCTGTTAGTATAACTGATTAATAAAGTTAAAGAAAGCTAGTTTAAAAAATAACCTTAGTCCTTGCAGCCAAGAAACTCTGAACTTGTCTTGAAGCCACATATCTTTCTACTATCAAATGAGCAACACATTCTCAAAGACACTTGGAAATGTATTAATATTATAAGTAAGTTACTGGATAATTCTGTTAAAAGTTTAATGAACGCCATTAGGATTGAATGGATAAACCAATACATATCTATGGCCTGTATCTACACATGTACTGGTAGCTAGTCGATTTTTCTAAGTGGAAACTCAATGTTTTGAGTTAGTATTACTATTTTTGTGGTACTGAGGATCAAACCCAAGGGTATGTTCTACATCTTAGCTACAACCCTGGCCCTTTTCATTTTTAATTTGAAACAGGGTCTCACTAAGTTACCACTTGCTGGTCTCAAACCCGTGATCCTCTTGTCTCAGCCTCCCATGTACTTGTATTATTGTCGTGTGCCACTGTGCCTGGCTAATCTTACTTTATTATTAAAAATTAATAAATAGCTGGAGTTAGAATGTTTTAACAGTCTATAACATTAGCTACATATCATAGCAAAGTAAGGCTGACATCAATTATATACCTTACCTAAAATTATGTGCAGAGTTAAGATTTAAACACAGGTAGTTCTGATCACAGAACTCTTTATTATATCAAATAATGTTATTCCTATTGAGAAACTCAAAAATACTCATGCAAATACTAAATTATTTTGTCGAATATAATTACTTGTAATCATAATAACTCCATTCAAAATACTCTGTTATAAATACCAAATTATTTGTTACCGGACATATTATTCATCTGTAATTGAAGAATGTTTCCTTTCCTTCCAGGAGTGTGGTAGACTAGACAAGTGCTGCCTCATGGGCCTTATCGTCTAATGGCACAGAGAATAAAGATATACTCGCGACTTGGCATAAACGCTAGGAACTCATATAGCAGGTGCTCCTATTTCAAGTTAGATGAATCAGTGATGTTCACTGAGGGCGTTCCATTGCGGATTCCATGTGGGGATGGGGGTGGGTATAACAAGGAACTGGGGCCTAGGCAGGAGAAGTTTAACATGGCATAGGATCTGAAGAGCAAGTAGGCTAGAGAATTCCATAGAAATGGAAGCTTGGGCTGGGCATGGCAAGCTTGGGCAAGCTTGCAATCCCAGCATTCAGGAGGCTGAGACAGGAGGATCACAATTCAAGGAAAGCCTCAGCGACTTAGTCCCTCTGCACCTTTCTTTTGTTTCAAAATAAAAAGAAAAAAAAAGACTAAAAATAGGGTTAGGGGTGTAGCTCGGAAGTACAAAGCTGTACCACAAAAAAAAAAAAAAGAAAGAAAAAGAAAGAAAGAAAAAACGGGAGCTTGGGATACGATGAGGATGGACTGATACACCAGGGCTCAGTTACGGTAGAACCACATGCACAGTAATCAGAAAGGGAAGCCCTCAGAAACTGCGGCCATTTCCCTATTTTGAACTTTTGAAATGAAGCATTCTTTGTCAAGAAGTTTTTTTCTTTGCTTCCTTAAGGTGTTTCCTCTCCACTTTCGTGGTGATCTTAAATGAGGCCAGTCTGGCTTCCTTCAGATTTCCATTTGGGTTTCTCGTTTTCTTTTATCTGCTCCCATTTCCCCTCACCATGCTCTCCCCATGCCATGTCATTCATCGCAAGCCCACTAGCTTTGACTTTGCCGTTCTTTGCCATATTTCCCCCTTGTATCTTCTTCCACCTAGATGTATCTTTTGTTCTTTTAAAGCTTATGGTTAGAACTTGTACTAAGAATGCTGCAAGCCAATGAGAGTTAAATAAAACAGCAAAACTCACAAGTAAAAAGTTCTCAACACTGCTCATCTTTGAGTATTTCTGCCACCCAACTGAAGAAATAAAATATAGCGAGTGCCCTTACCGTATTCTATGTGCTATTATTATATCCTATTTTTCTCCTGACTTTATAAGTAACCAGTGCCCTAAACTATTTGTCTATCACCTCTTGCTTTTTCTTTATAGTTTGACTACATATTATGTATCTCGAAATAATGTATCATCTACTTTTGTTCAGTTTGAACCTCTATGTAAATAGAACCTTTAGCACATGTGCATTTGGAGGACATATAAGAGCCAAACTGTAGTAAATGCAAAGGCAGTGGCAGGGGAGGTTAAGGGGCCTGGAGTCTGATCCATGAGCCATTTCCACATTTAGATTCTGGAAGATGAGAGGAACAACCAGAAGGGACTGATTGATGGCCACAGAAATAACATAAAATTTCACTGGTAGCCTGGAAGCCACCTGAGGAAAATCTTTTTTGGAGAGAGTGATGAAATTTGTGACATAAATGAGGTCAAGTAAAATTTCCTGAGAATTAACCATGAGATCTGACAACATGAGCTTTACCAGTGCTGTTTGGACAGTATAGTGGGAATAAGAGTCAGATTGGAGGACATTGAAGAGAGAAGGAAAAGGGAGGAATTGGTAATGACAACCATGACATTTAAAATAGTAAAAATTTCACCATATCCTTTTGTCATATTCCTTTTCTTTATTATGAGTAATAGCGTTCATTTTAGAATGTTTAGGAAAGTCTTATAAAGAGGAAATAAATATTTTCAACAATGCAACCATTCAACCATAACCACTGTTAATGCTTTGGTTTATAGCACTTGTTTTTTTTTCTCCATCCATTTAAACTGTTTTAAGCAACAACAACAACAAAATACAATATAGACCTATTTAGTATTATTTATTCCATAATCATATATCACTTATATCACTTTTGTCTTTGCTTTTCTCTAGTCTTCATGACTTTTGTTGCTGTGTAGCATTATTGTATTATACTTTACATGTAGCCAATATCACCTAGGGTATTTCTTGCTTGCAACATGGATTTTTAAAACATTTCATTAGATGGTTAAAAATGTAAATGTGGTCTTTCACTGACATATTCTTAAAGATTTAGGCTATTGGTCCACTGGGATATGTCAAAAATAAAAATACTCCGATGATGTTAGATCTGCAAACCACATCCATATAAAAAGAAGGCTTAGCAAGATTTGCTTCCATAGCAATAGTTGGCATGGTTTCAGTGGAATAAGAGAAATGTCCAGAAAGGAAAGGTAGTTAAGAAGAAAGGGAGTTATCCAACAGGAAGGAGTCCTATTCATAGAAAATATCTGGATAGAACTGTACCAGTTGTTTGTATGTGTAACAGTTTTCAAATTAGAAAATCTCAATATTTCCTTGAATTTTTAGGCCAAATAACTCAAGATATGGTATATATCTTATAGATAGCAATAAATGCTGTATGCATTATATAATTAAACATAAGCCTGTGTGTGCATATGTTATAGTTGAGGAACTTTTTATGTCTGTATTGTACTAATACTATATTGAATACAAGTTTGAAATATATTTTTAGCATTAGAATAAATTCAGATCAACTTGGAGGTTATTGTATTTTCTGAAAAACAACTATAACAAGCATTTTTTTTTCTTTCATGAACTTAAACTGTCTGAACTCTGTAGTTTTAAATTAGTTTACTATCTTGAAGAATGTGATCAGTCAAGCAGGAAAAATTTTTTTCTTGAGTCTTCTGTTGTAATTTCTCCAAAAGGGTCAGCGTAGGTGATGTTTTACCTGCTGTTGATTTGCCTAGGAACATAATTGACAATCAGGAGTAATCTCAAAGTTTAAGTTTGTGAGAGACCACATAACCTGGATATCATTATTACTTGTAGAAACATTTCTATCTCTTGCCTTCTGTTTCAAACATTGTATTTACCAAACTATTAATAGGTGAGATAAAATGTTATTTACATTTTATATAGCTTCTGTTTTTTTTCCTATTAAGAATATATTGCTTAAAAATTAAGGAATTGTTTTTTGTCTCTTTGTTTTTCCAGTACTGAGGATGGAACCCAGGGCATTCTATTTTGTAGCTAGACTGCCAGCCCAATTTTTCATTCTTTATTTGGAAATAGGGTTTCACTAAGTTCCGCAGGGCTGCACTAAGTAGCTGAGGCTGGCTATGAACCTGTGATCCTCCTCTCTCAGCCTCTCAAGTACTGGGACTACAAGCGTGCACCCTTATGCCTGGCTCAAGGGAAAAATTTTTTAAAGTTATGTTTGATTATGTAAAGAGGCATCAAATGAAGGGTTTAACCTAAGTAAAGATTATTTGATAGGACCCTTTCTTATTACATATGTATAAAATTCATCATTGTATTTAACAATCAAAATAGAAACATTTTTCTCTGAAGAGCAAGTCCTCTGGGTGCAAAATGTCTCTGACATCTTTTTATCAAGGAGTGTTTGTCAGGTGAACTGAATTGCTGTCTGTGCGTTTTTCTTGAAATACGCACTTGTACTCCTATCTGAATGATACTGTCTTCACCTAGATTTTTCCCTCTTAAAGACCTTGCAAGTCTAAATCCAACCCATAATTTTAACTTGAGTTACTTTTCCATCTCTTCCAAGTAGGCTTCCCTGAATACCACAACTGGAAGCAAAATATCTTCCACTAAACTTTCATTTATTTCTATATCCACAGTGCTGGAACATAATTAGGACTGTGTGAGATTTGGATTTTTTTATTATTAATATATGACATATACACTAAACAGTCCCAAAATATGAGTTTTCTTATGAAAATCACTAGCATATGTGGATGTATATTTGTATAACTTTTTGGCAAGAGTGATAATTTCGGACTGAATATATACAAATCATAAGTGTTCTTCTTAGGAGTATTTTTAAAAAGTGAGAAAAATAATTAAAATAGTAGTTAAAGTGACAGTGTCAAACAGTGGAATAGTGGCAGTATTTATTAAGGATTTTGTACTGAACCTTTAAACAAATAAGCCTTTTTTATTTTTTGTTTTTGTTTTTTTTTGCTTTGAGATGGGGTTTTGCTATGTTGCCCAGACTGGCCTCTCCCTCTTGGGATCACGTGATCTTCCTGCCTCAGTGCCTGGCTCATAAATACCTTACATGTATTATCTCCTCTACAATTCACACAAACCTGATAGGTAAGGTATTCTTCTCCTAATTTTGTTCCCATAGGTAGTCAAAGGCCCCAAGACTTTTAACTGCGCTTGCTTACTGAAAAAATAAGTCTAATAGAAGACACTGCAAGAAGACAGTTTTGAAATTAGTTCTTAGGATACAAAAAGGAAAATGGGAGAATTTTTCTTTGGGTTTTAGGAATACATCCTCATGTGTCGTATGAAGGAAGATAGTAATGTAAGAAGTGTTGTTGCATATGGTTTATGAGTTGATGGGAAGGGCTCCTAAACGTGAGACAGATTAGATTAATATATCTTTGGTTGTCCTAGATATTAATGGGAAAAAGTATAAGAGCTTTCATAAAATATTTTGATTTCTTTATATCTCTAAAGCTGTTTTCCCATGAAACCTGATTCTTAATGTTGGATTTCTAAGAATTTGTATCTTTCTTAAATAGCTATTAGTTAAGCTGTAATATATTTTATTCTATTCTGGTATTTTAATTTTTGACTGATCCCGCTTTCTAAGCTCTAAATTAGAATGACCTCTTTAAAATATTTATTAAGGAGAAATACCTGAATCATTTCAACCTGATATTTACAGACATCTTAGCGCTATCCTCTCCTTAGAGAATAATGACTTAGTGAAGACTATTGTTGATGTCCCATTAACCTGTTAACCTGTTATGCTAGTGTGTATTTCTTGAAGAAGAGAAGGAAGAAATGGAGGGGGAAAGGGAGGGAGGGAGGCTTACTTTGAATTCTCTGAAGACATCTAGGCAAAGGATTATAGTAACTACTATCACAGCTTTTGACCATCTGTATGAATGAATGTTAATACCCAGAGTACTGCTCTTACCTAACAGGTACACATGCATTTTGAACTTGTCATACATACATATAAGAAGAATGTTGTAACAGGTTTGCAGCTTTTATTTTCCAAGTACCTTTCATAGCATTATGGTCTCAGAAGGAACTATTGAAAAAAAATAATCACTTACCTTTCCTTGAACACTCAGTTCCCTGTTCTGTTCCTTCAGTATCCAATAGGATGTCATTTAATATTAGCACTTAAGTAATGTCACAATAGGTGGTGCCATAGTGCTATACTGCCTGATGGTATAGGAACATATTAAGTGTTATTTGACCGGTTAAATCACAAAGAGGAAAAATATATTTTTATAATCTTCTGAACTCCGATTTTCAGAAATTCATGAACATCTGAAGATTTTCCAAAGGGCTGCATTCTTCTCAGTACAATTCCTCAACTGCCTTCTTGATTCTGCTAAAAGCTAGAATGGCAATATGCTAGAACTTGAATGGCAAATGATGTTATTTGGAACACTGATAACTGCTCACGTGGAGATTAATCACTGTATTTGTAGTAATATACTAGTTGTGTTGGAATTGCACTTTCTAACCCACCCTGGGCACTTCCACTGATGATTTATAATAAAATAGCTGGCTATTTCCTGTGATTAGTTTAGCCAGATGCTATTTGCTCTGGTAAATTCATTTTAAGCATTTGACAAGACTGTAAAAGTTAGTGCCAATCCCAAACTAAAAATGGTTTTGCAGATAGAAGATGTATGAGAAGCCAGTTACTTTTCAAGGATATGATGAGTATGGAAATTGAGTGATAACATGTGTTCTTTGGTGTTTGGTTGTGAATAATTTTCTACTTTATAGGAGTTATCTACTTTATAGGAGTTATCCTTCATAGGTATGTTCAGATGTCAATAAATGGAGTGCTTAGAAATTTCTATATTGTTTATGTCCTAGAATTTCCTTGCAATTCAACACAGGGGTTGGAAGACCAAAAAGGGGGTGTGTGTGAAACTCTGGATTGGAGGGTGACCATGAAAGCCAAAAGTCCTTTCTTTAGCAATGTCTACTATTCAACATCAAGAAAGAAATTTTTACTCTGAATATATTGTCCTTAAAAATGACTGGCAGGTGTCCTAGTTGCAGATAGTACTAACCCAAGAACACTACATATACAATATATACATACATACATATATATATATATATATATATATATATATATATATATATATATAGTGTGTGGTGGTGAGAATTGAATGCAAGGATATTCTACCTCCAAGCTCCACCCCCAGCCCAATTTTTTATTTTGGAAACAAGGTCTCAAAAAGTTGCAGAGGGCCTCACTAAGTAGCTGAATCTGGCTGTGAAGCCAGATCCACCTGTCTCAGCCTCCCAAGCACTGACACAACAGGCTTGTCCAATCATGCCCAGTTTAAAAACTAGTTGATCTTTTTAACATGTCCTCATTCACCCCTTATTTTTAGTCTTTCTCTCAGATATTCATTTTCTATCTTATTTTTAAGATTTTTCAACTTAAAATTTTTATTTTATTTATTTATTTATTTATTTATTTATTTATTTATTTTATTTTATTGTGGTACTGGGGTTCCTGGATGCCCTTCTACCTCCGGGCTACATTCCTAGACCAATTTTTATACTCTTAAAATTTGGAGCCGGGCGTGGTGGCGCACGCTTGTAATCCCCGCGCTTGGGAGGCGGAGACAGGAGGATCGCGCAGGTTCGAAGCCAGCCGTGCGCGCTGGCTTAGGAGACCCTGTTTCCAAAAATGAAAATGTAAAAATAGGTCTGGGAGTGTAGCCCGGAGGTAGAAGGGCTTCCAGGAACCCCAGTACCACCACCAAAAAAAAAAAAAAAAAAAATTTGGAAACAGGGTCTCTTAAGCCAGTGAGGCTGGCTTCGAACCTACGCGATCCTTGTATAGATATATGTGCACACATACCTACCACCTACCTCCAGGCTATACTTCCAGACCTATTTTATATTTTATTTGGAAACTGGGTCTCACTAAGTTGCTGAGAGCCTCACTAAGTAGCAGAGGCTGGCTTAAAACCTGTGCGATCTTCCTGTCTCAGCCTCCCAAGTACTGGGATTACAAGCGTGCACCACCACGCGCAGCTACCTTATGTTTTTGATTAACCCAGCCTCTACCATTCATCTAGCAAAGTGTTCTCAGTGGTGATGATAAAAGCCTTCTTTGCTGCATCCTCATCCCAGTCATAGTTTTAGTTAATGGAACAATGGTGATGTTTTACCAGATAACATACAGAAGTAGGTAACTTTTTAGCAGTTTATACTTTTTAGCTTTATAGATTATGACACATGATGTGCAATTTTTAACACGATCGTATATCAATATGTCATATTATTAGCATAGTTATATTAAGTACATAAGCCTTATTTTAAAAGATCACAAATCATTAATAAATCCATTGAGTAATTTTATTTTTTATTTTTATTTTTATTTTTATTTTTATTTTTTTGGTGGTACCAAGGTTGCTGGAAACCCTTCTACCTCCGGGCTATACTCCCAGACTTATTTTTATTTTATTCTTTTGGTGGTACTGGGGTTCTTGGAAGCCCTTCTACTTACACACCCAGACCCATTTTTGTATTTTTATTTGGAAACAGGGTCTCTTAAGCTAGCGCAGCTGGCTTGGAACCTGTGTGATCCTCCTGTCTCCACCTCCCAATCATGGGGATTACAAGTGTGTGCCACCACGCCCGGCTCCCAGACCTATTTTATTTTATTTTATTTTATTATTTTATTTTATTGGTGCACTGTATTCATACATCAGAATGGGATAAAATACTTGTGTAGATATATGTGCACACATCGCCCAGTTAGCTCCTACCACACACCATTTCCTCCCCCTCTCTCCTTCCCATGCTTGGCTTAGTGGTTGACATCTAATATTATAGCAATTTATCCAGAATTAACAATGATAATCTCACATAACAGATTCATTTGTCTGATATCAAACTTTTGATCACTTAGAGATAACATTTCAGCATTTCTTTTTGCTTTCTTTCTTAACAGAGAATATTTTTTTTTCTTTTTTTAAGGTAAAACTATCATACATTTTTTTCAGAAAAAAATCTATTCTAACATGAAATATGAACTCTAAGTACTCTAAGTATTTCGAAAAAGAACAAAGCTAGAAGATGTACATTTTCTGATTTCAAACCTTATAGAGCTACATTAATTGAAACAGTGTAGTACTGCTATAAACACAGATATATAAACCAGTGGAGTAAAATAAAAAGCCTAAACATAAATTCTTCCATATATGGTCAAGTTATTTTTGACAAGGTTTCCAAGAACATTTGGTGAGGGAAATAATGATCCTTTCACTAAATATTGTTGAAAAATAATAATTACACGAAAAAGAGTAAAGTTGGACCCTTACCTAACACCATATACAAATATTAACTCAAAATAGATAAAAACCTAGATGTAAATCTTAAGACTATAAACTTTTAGATGAAAACCTGGGTCATAACACTTCACAACATTGAAATTGGCAGTGATTTCTTGGATATGATTTCAAAGGTACAGGCAACAACAGAATAAACAAACTTCCTAAAAAATAAAAAAAATATTGTATATCCAAAGACAATGTAAACAGAGTTAAAAGTTACTGATAGAATGGGGTAAAATATTTCCAAATGCTATATCTGAAGGTATATTAATATTCCAAATATAAATCCTAAAAATTAGCAACAATAAAAGCAAACAATACAATTTAGAAATAGGTAAAAGACTAAAATAAATAATGAATCTCCAAAGATTTTAACAAATAAACACATGAATATATTCTTTGCTTAGTTGTCTGCTGGATGTAAAATCTTGTTTCTCTGGTTCTGGTGTGTATTACTTATTTCTTCTTTGTAGTTAATCTCTTTGAGTATTTTCTCTAGCGCTGGTTTTGAAGACATAAATTCCTTCAGTTTCTGTTTGTCATGGAAGCTTCTTGTTTCCCCATCTAATTTGATAGATATTTATGTGCTGGGTAGGAAATTTTTGGCTGGAATTTGTTTTCTTTCAGAGTTTGGAATATGTTACTCCAAGCCCTTCTGGCTCTCATGACTTGGTTTGGGAAGTCTGGAGTGATTCTAATTGGCTTGCCTCTGAATGTCACTTGGCCCTTTGCTTTTGTTGCCTTTAAGATTCTCTGCTTGGCTTCCACATTGGTCATTTTGACAATTATGTGGTGTGGGGAACCTCTTCACTGATCCTGTCTAAAGGGGGTTCTATAAGTTTCCTCGACCTGTGTATCGACCTCTTGCTCTATGTTTGGAAAATTTTCTGCTATTATTTCTTTGAAGATATTATTGATCCCTTTGGTTTCACATTCTTTTCCCTCCTCTATTCCAATTATTCTTAGGTTAGCTCTCTTAAAATTGGCCCATATTTCTTCAGTGTCAGATTCCTGCTGTCGGATATTTTTTTCTAAGTTAGAAATTATGCATTTGTTTTTGGAGTGATCATCTTCTAGGAGCGAGATTCTATTTTCTATGTCATCTAATCAATTGTTTATACTTTTAATTGAGGCCTTTGCCTCAATGAATGTTTCCTTTGTTTCTTTTAGACTCTCTCTAAATTCTTTTTGAAAGTCCTGTATTATTTCTACAGTTATTTTCCTGATTTGATCTTCTTGAGATCTCTGAATTTCTGTATTATCGGGTTCTGATAATATGCCTTTGTGGGCATTCATTGCTCTATTGTTTTTTCTCTTTCCCATGATTTCAGAAGTTTGTGCCTTCTCTGGATCACTACGACTTCACTTAGGGTGCTCTGCATCTCGAGTCTGTGGTAATCTCTGCCACTGGTACTCTTTCAGTGGGTTGGACTGCAAAATCTCAGACCCAGGGAGATTATCAAAGTCCCTGGGCGTGCAGTACAGGGATTTCTCCTTTAGGGGCCGCAGTTTCACTCACGGTTATTGTGCGTGTTGATCAAGAGCTGTCAAAGGCGCCGTGAACTTGCTGTTGTTGCTGGAAATATGGCGCTGCTGCCACACCCTCGGCTGTGAGGCTGGTGTATTTATTTTCTGGTTTTGAGCTCCGTTCTGAGTCCCTGGAAGGCGTGATACACTTGACCACTGGGAGTTTTTGACGTTCTTTGCGCTGAAAGAACTGCTGAATTACACCTGAATGATTCGCAGCTGCTCACTTCAGCTCCATGCTTACCTTTCCTCTCTGAAGCCTGGTGCTGTGAGGGAAGATGGTGCCGGCGAGGCCCCGCTGCTGCATTGTGGGCTTGATTTCTGGTCTCTGGTTGTTCTTGTAGTCTTTTTTTTCTCTATCCCTTGTGTTCACATTTTTTATTTCTCTGCTGATGGTGTTTTCTGTCTATGAAAAGTGCTGATTTTGTGGCAATAGAGATTGAGTTTTAGCAGGGCTTGTAAACGCTGCTTTTCTTGGTCGCCATCTTCCTGGAAGTCCAGACCTATTTTATATATATATATTTTTAAAAAAAATTTTTTTTTGAAACAGGGTCTCTCAAGCCGGCAAGGCTGACTTCAAACCAGTGTGATCCTCCTGTCTCCGCCTCCCAAGCACAGGGATTACAAGTGTGAACCACCAGAACCGAGGAATTTTAGAAATGGTTTTGAAAAGATTTATCTGGAGAATATGAAAAAATAAATAGAGGAAAAACTGAAGAAGGACGGAGTTATGTTATGTTACTGAAACAATACAATCAAGAAGACCCTAAACCAGAATAGTTGCATCTAACATTCAGAAATAGATATCAACAATATTTATTTTTTACCTGTTACATGCACAAAAAAAGCTCAAAGACAACTCTGAGCCTGAAAAACTTGCTGAATAGAGATGTTTTTTTCTCCTTTTTAAAAGTAAGTTGGAAGGAAAAATTGTGGTTTGAGGAAATTTATTTCTTTCTTATTTGAAGTCCAGACTATGTATACATCTGGGATTGCTTCATGGAGAGTTAAGAATATGGTGTTTGAATCAGGAACGAGGTGGGTGTCAATAATTACCAATTTTGAAACTATTCTCAAATTGTTGTAAGTAAAATGGTAATATTAAATGAGAGCATTGGGGTAGAGAGTGTAACAAAGGGCAAAGAACAAGTAAAGAACTTGGGTGAATAACTTATTTGAATACAGAAATAAAAGTTGCTGGAGAAGAAAAGTCAGAGAAATTGAATTAGGTAATCTTGCAAAGCAGTATTTAGGAAACCTAAGAATGAGGAAATTTCAAGAAGAGTTAATCAACAACACAAAATTTTAAAAAGAAAACACACGGGAGGAGGGTAAAAAAGTAGGTTATTGCACTTGTTAGTCTAGGATACATTGCTATTGCTGCAAGAACAATTTCTTTTCTTTTTTTATGGTGATACTGGGGCTGGAACCCAGGGGCATTCTACCTCTGAGCTACACACCCAGCCCTATTTTTGATTCTTTATTTTGAACAAAGTCTCACTATGTTGAGGAGGGCTTCACTAAGTAGCTGAAGATGACTTTCAACCTGCGATCCTTCTGTTTCAGCTTCCCAAATGCTGGTATTATAAGTGTGTGTCACCACGCTCAGTGAACAATTTCAATAGATTGGAAAGGACAAAGATCAGAGTCTAAGCGGGTAATTAAGTTCTATTGGATAATAAGATGATGTCAAATATGTATAGATTTCAGTCATTACTAATGATGAACATTGCTTATATTTGCCTTGAAAGTAGTAAACCAGGTCGATCCTAACCTTTAATATTACATGCAAGAAGCATTTTTATCATTTTTAAGAAAATTATTATCTTTTATTGTAACTTTAATTAACCTAAGATTCTGTCAACCAACATTGTTTTTAAAACTCTTCTGACTACAAATATAAATCAAATAAATTAACACTGTCACTCTCTTACTGTTAGTTCTAGACTTTGATTTTTTAAATGTATGCACATTAGGAATAAAGGAGTCAGGTGTGGTGGTGCATGCTTGTAATCCCAGCATTTGGGAGGTTGACAAAGGAGGATCATGGTTTGCGGATATCCTTAGCTACTTTGTGAGGCCCTTTGCAATTCAGTGAGCCCATGTTACAAAATATAAGATAAAAAATATGGTCGGGGGGGTAGCCTGAAGGTAGAATGCCCCTAGGTTCCACCCCAGTACTGCAAATAATAATAATAATAATAATAATAATAATAATAATAATAAGGAATAAAGATGTTTTATCAGTGTGTTTTGAAATGATCATATGATTTTTGTCTTTGGTTCTGTTTATGCCATGAATTACATGGATAGTTTTTCATATGTTGAACCAGCCTTGCATCCTTGGCATGAACCCTACTTGGTCATGGTGTATGTTTTTTTTTATGTGGTTTTGAATGTGTGTTGCTAGTATTTTGTTTAGCAGTTTTTGCCTCCAAATTCATCAACAATATAGGCTTATAGTTTTCTTTTCTTGAGCTGTCTGTATTTGGTGGTCATATTAATGTGATGTTGGCTTTGTAGAATGTATTTTGGAGAATCTCATTTCTTTCTATTTCATGGAATAGATTCAGGAGTATTGGGATTAGCTCATCTATAAAGATTTTGTAAAACTCACTTGGGAAACGATCTGGCCCTGGGCTTTTGTTTGATGGTAGGCTCTTTATTGCTGTCTCAGTCTCTTCAATTGCTATTGGTCAGTTAAGTTTTCAATATCTTCTTGGTTCAATTTAGGAAAGTTATATGTGTATTGAAAATTGTCAATTTCTTCTACCTTATCCATTTCGTTGGAGATTCAGTGCAATATTAAATCACCATGATAATTCCTCACAGACATAGAAAGATCAGTCCTTAAATTCATTTGGAACAACAAAATATCTAGAATAGCCAAAGTAGTTTTCAGCAACAAGAACCATGCAGGAGGTATTACAATACCTGACTTCAAACTATATTGCAAAGTCATAGCGATAAAAGCAACATGATATTGACACATAAACAAACACATAGATAAATGGAGTAGTATAGAAGACTCAGAAAAAAAACCCCACACACATATAGCCAATTTAATTTTTACAAAGGTGCCAAAAACATACACTGGAAAAAAGGTAGCCTGCCAATAAATGGTGTTGGCAAAACTGGTTAACCATATGCAGAAAAATGGAAATAAACATCATTTTCCCACCCTGTGTAAGAGTCAATACAAGATGGATAAAAGACTTGGAAATTATAACAGAGACCTTGAGGCTCTTTGAAGAGGGTGTAGGTTCAATATTGTAACACATAGGCACAGGTAAAAATGTTCTTGACAAGACCCCAAAGGCACAAGGCGTTAAAAGGAAGAACAATATGTTGGATTGCATGAAACTGAGGTGCTTCTGTACAGCAAAGGAAACTATCAAGAACCTCAACAAAAAGCTGGCAGAATGCGAGAAATTTTTTGTCAACTATTCCTCCGATAGAAGACTAATATCTAGAATATACAGAGGACTCAAGAAACTCACTCCTAAGAAAAAAGTAACCCAATCAAAAATGGGCAATTGAACTAGACACTTTACAAAAGAAGAAATTCAAATGGCCAATAAACATATGAAGAAATGATCAACATCATTAAAAATCAGAGACATGAAAATCAAAACTACAAAACTATGGGATATGTACACAATGGAATTTTATTCATCATAAAGAAGAACAAAATTACATCATTTGCAGGGAAATGGATGGAACTGGAGGACATTATGCTACGTGAGATTAGTCATTCACAAAAAAGAAGAAATCAGATGCTCTTCCTAATATGTGGAAGCTAGGGAGAAAATGGGTCATAGGAGGAACTCTAGATGAAGAAGGAGATTCTATAGATGAGCAAATAAGGTGACCTAACTGAGGGGATGGGAAGGGGGAGAGGGAAATTCCATAATGTACATGATATATATTCATAAACATATCAAACCAATCAGTGAGCCAAACATGAGAAGGAGGGTGTGGGGAGGGAGTGGAGTAGGAATTGGGGAAGGGCTAAATGAGTAATGTGTCCATGTATGCCTCTACCATCTTGTACCCCATTAAGATGTATGATTACAATGCACCAATAAATTTTTTAAAAAAATACCCTGAGATCTCACCTTACTTCAATTAGAATGGAAGTCATTCAGAACGGTAAAAAATGCTGGTGAGGATGTTGAAAAGTGGTAACTCTAATATATTATTGGTGAGGTTGCAAGTTAGTGCAACCACTTTGGAATACAGAATGGAGAATTCTCAGAAGAATTGGAACAAACCTACTGTATTTATGTTCATAGATGCACAATTCACAATTGCCGAACTATGGAACCATCCAAGATATACATCAACAATGAATGGATTACAACATTATGGGTTATGTACACAATGTAATTTTACTCATCCATTAAGAAGAACAAATTCGTTTCTTTTGTGGGGAAATGGATGGAACTGGAAAGCATTATGCTAAGTGAGATTAGTGAATGAAGAGGAAATTGGGCAAGGGCTTATTTTTTGTGTGTGGGTCTGGAAATGGAACCCAAAGGCATTTGACCTCCAAGCTATACCCCCTACCCTATTTTTTCTTCTTTATTTGGAAACAGGGTCTCACTAAGTTGCAGAAGGCCTCACTAAGTAGCTCAGGCTGTCCACGAACTGCGATCCTCTGGTCTCAGCCTCCCGAATGTTGGGATTACAAGCATGTGCCATCGCGCCTGGCTGGGAAAGGGCTTATTAAGTGGTGTGTGCATGTATGCCCATACCATCTTGTACCCCGTTAAGATGGGTGACTACAATGCACCAATAAAAAAAAGATGTTTTAGCAGATTTTTTAAACAGTGATTTTAGATTTTGAGCTGATCAGCATGAGACAGATTTTCTTTAGCTCCATTTTTGTTCTGGACAACATTCAAACTGGATATTACTGATTACTCTGAAATGCAAATAGTGCTATTTTGTTTTTACAACTCTCATTTAAAAGCCCATGTTCTCATTAAGATAAATATGTGCTGCATGAACAATAAAAATGAGAAAGAAAATGGATATTGTTTGTATTTTGTGGTTTCTCGCATATAGAACTGAATGTACTAATCTTCAAATACTAATGAGCAACAAAATGTAATTTACCAATGCATAATTAACTTCTGACTGACTTCTGTTGATTTGTAGTATTATAACCCCATACCAGGTGAAATTTTCCATTTTTAGGGGTTTTATTTAAACAATATTTCTAATTGTGGCCAAATAATATGGTGATTATCATGAAAAAAAAAGTTATGTCAGAGTAAACAGTACTTTCCTGTAGCTCTGATTATAGGTTTTCTATTGCATTCTCTGCCACAAAGTAAGTTCCTGAATTTTATTTTCCTCTTTTTCCTTTTGTTCTTGTCTTTTTTATATCATTGACAAACAAGGACTTTCCTCTAATTTATCAAATTGGAAACCTGCTAATTATTTCTCTCTGTTCCAAACTGTGTTATATCTCATATGATTGTTTTATCACTTCCTCTTTTCTTCTTTTTTTATCTTTATTCTATTAGTGTTTCGTGTCATTTATATACAAATGTCTATATAAATATATATGCATATATACATATACTCATATATATGAATATATACATATATATATACATGCATATAAATATACATATTACAGAATAGTGGGAGAAAATTTTATAAAGCATTAATTTTTACTATTTAGCATACAGTCTATTGAAGTAGATTTTATTCCTTAGTTTCAAATAAAAAAGTAACCACTCTTAAATCATAAGATGAAATCCTAAATCTGGCTAGCCATTTCATAAATCTCCTCTGATACCAGGGGAAATTGGGTTAACATATATATGGCTTGGTGAAACCAATCATTATAATTGGCAAATGTATTCATAATAGTATCTTAGTGATAGTAGGGCAGTTGTGAATTTTGCTAGCCCACCGCTCAAACTAATACTTTGAGTAAGTATCAGATAGCAAAATAGTAGTAAACTTTGAAATAGTAGTAAAATTGTGATACTCCCATTATTTGGTTTAATACGAGTTTCATAGAATCATTAAATCTTATTTGTTGGAAGAAACCTTAGAGGATCATGTAATATAACCTCTTTTTCTAATGTAGAAGTACTTTCTCCAGCATCCCTGTGATGTCAATTTCCAGAAACATGGAATTCCTTACTTTATGTGGGGTTCTGTTTCATAAAAATATATTCTTTAAATTGAATTGAGACCTGTCTTCCTATGAGGTCTCTCGTGGTTCCATCTTCGGGGACAATAGAGAATGTAGAACTCAGTCCCTTCCTCATAGTAGTTATTTAGATATTTGAAGCTTTATTTTGTTCACTTCCCCTTGGTACATTTCTGTAATACACATGTGTAGTTTTGTTAACAATATCTTGATTACTCACTTCTTCAGAATGTTGGTTGTTCTTATTCTCATTTCTTATAATTTTTAAGTGCTCCCCTAAAACATCAAATGTTATTTAACCTTGTATTTTGAAATTTCATATTTGCAAATTCAAGTGAGCAATGCTTTATACATGCATTATATGTTGAAAGGTCAGTCCTTTTTAAGTATGGGTTTCTATGTAGCTTATTAATGAGAGACTACAATTTTTAGCTTTTATGGTAATTTTACCTTGCTGTTGGCCTTATTGATTCTGTGGTCAACTAAAAGTTTTATTTCATTTTTTGTTGTTTGCTTTTACTTTTAAACAAAAACTGTAATTCACTTAAATTCTCCCAAGTCCCAGACCCATGTAATTGAATTTTTTACTGTATGCTTTAATTGGTGCGTTGTAATTGCATATCACAGTGAGGTTCAAAGTGATACAATCCTATGTGTACACAGCACTTGGGGTCATTCCCTTCATCCGTAATTTTTAAAAGAAATGTGTTTAAAAATGTAATTTTGTTTGTTTTACGTTCCACAGTGCTACCTGTACAAATTCTGAGTCCCGATTATGACATCTAGCACACTGCCAACTCATTTGGGTCTTGTGTCACTTGAAAATTTAACACATATACTGTCAAACAGCTTCCTCTAAGTCATTGAGATGTTGACAAAGCCAGGAACAAGAAGAACTATGTATGATAACCAGAAGAAACCTTTTTCTAGGTTCATATCAATGTAATAATTCAAAAGTTTAAACCAAATTAAATAATTATTAATAATTTTTAATAATTATTATAAATTAAAACAATAATTACATAATTAAGTTTAAAACAAATTAAAATGTATTCAACTGTACTGTCATTTAGCCTGTATGCCATGTCTTAACCACAATGTTATCAAGAAAGTATTTGCCCAAAGTTACATTAAGATAAAATATTTCATATGTTTACCTTCCAACTCATTTTTTCTGGGAAAGAATAAAGAATTCCCAGTAATTTGACATGGTTTTTACACAATTGCTGGTATTTCTTGATTTCTAGCACGATGTTTTTGAGGTAAACGAAGTCCTTTTTGGTATACCCAAGCACAGGATAGAGTTAAGGATGCTCAATTTTCTTTGACACAATTGAGAAAGGTAAATATTCTTATTAGTAATTCTATAAAGGAAGAAAATGGTTGAGGATAAAAGAAATATAAGCGAACTGGATAGCAGATACCGGAGTCTTTTCTTGAAATCTTTAGCTAATATAACCCTCAGGGCCTGGCCCATCACCACTTGGAGATTTGTGGAAACTGAAAGGTTTTTCCTTGTCTCCTTATTTCCAACTGTTGTGGTTTACTTCTACATTTTTGAATAATATCTGATAATTATTATCCAAGATAATTATCCTTGACTTTATAACCCTGGAATATGAACCAAGGGAACCTCTGTAAGGCCTATTCTCTCAATTAGATTCTAGAATAAAAAGCATATTCTTTCTCAAGATGAGCCTTCCCAGAAATGACTTAATCCTGTCTTTAAGATGGTACTCTATCCATGTTTGTGACTTTTTCTTATAGAAATTCAATACAAGTGTAATTTAATAGATAATTCTATGTATATTTAATATAGAGTTCATATTTTAGGAATTATTAGACCTCAATTACAGAGTGTATGGTCATTTTTTGCTATTTATCCTGTCTGAATTTTTAAAAATATTGATGAATATTATACAGGACAGTGGATTCATTGTGGTATATTCATATTTATAAATGTGCATATATATATTATACATACATATAATATAATTTGGTCAATTGCAGTCCCCATTATCTTCCCTTAACCCCCCAACCCAATCTCCTTGCTCTACCCTATTGGTCTCTATTCTATTTTCCTTAGATTCCTTTTTTATCCTTTTTTCTTTCTATCTGCTGCATGTGAGAAAAGACATGGCATACTTTCTGAATCTTACTTCTTGATTTTCTAATTTACTTATCTTTTGGAACTTGGGATTGAGCCTAGGTGTTATTCTAACTCCAAGCTACATTCCTAGCCTTTTTAATTTAATTTTTGATACAGGGCCTTGCTGTGTGATGGGCTTGCCAAATTATTGAGACTGGCTTCCAATCTCTGTAATCATCTGTCAGAGTTTCCCAAGTACTGGGATTCCACTCATGGGCTAGCCTTGGAGGATTCCAATTAGCAGGCTGCGTTCTAGTGCCATACATTTTCATGCAAATGAACCATGCCGTTTTATTTTCTGGCTGAGTATAACTCCATTGTGTGTACATACCACATTGTATTTGTGTATTCATCTGTTATGGGTGAATGGTTCCATAAGTGGGATATTGTGAATTGTGCTGCTCTAAACATGAGTATGTATCACTTAGGATTCTAACTTTCATTCTTTTGGAAAGATACTGAGGAGTGGTAAAGCTGGGTCTTATGATAGTTCCAGTCCTAGTTTTTTTTTTTTTTTTTTTGAGGAACCTCCACAATAATTTTCATAGTGGTCATACAAATTGACACACCCACCCAACATATCATAATGGTTCTTCTTTCTCCTTCCTTCTCACCAGCATTTATTTTTATTTGTATTCTTGATGATTGCCATTCTGGAGTGAGATGAAATCTCAAAGTCATTGTTGGGGGGTACTGAAGATCAAACCCAGTAGTGTTCTATCTCTGAGTTGCACCCCCAGTTCTATTTTGCTTTCTGTTTTGAAAAGCTTTACTGTTGTGCCTTCGTCTTTAACCAATAGTTTCATGAATAAAAGAGAAATAGACCTTGTTGTTGAAAAATTACTGCAAGTTTGTTATATTGTTTTAATCGATTTTAACTTCAGACTGTTCAATAATGAGTACATAGTTTAACCACCATAGGAATGAAATTAATTGAGTTCTTTGCTCTGCATAACTTTAATAACAGACAGATGTTAGTTTTCCAGTGAAAGCAATGAAGGTTGTTCTCTAAATTACTTTGAATTTACAATGCTAGAGAGCATTTTAATTACAGTCATATGTGCATATTTTTAAAAAATTTACTTCAAAACATTTTACTATGGTAATAGAAGCACATTTATGCCACGTCATGCAACATTGAAAGCATTCTGTCTATTGAGTAAAAGGTTTGTAACGTTTGCATTTTGCATTTTTACTTTGAGATTGCCACCATCATTTACATTTGCTTGTAATCCAATTTTGAACTTTATGGAAATATATAGAGCATGTGTGGACAGGATGCTAGCTAGTGGGAAGCTAAGAAATGAAGAAAGGTAAATAACATCCCAAAGAATTGGCAAGAATATCCTTTATTCACTTTGGCAGGAGAGCTTTTTTAGCTGAATATAAGGAGGAAGAGGTGCACGCAAATACAAAATTAGGTCGGTATAGAAAAGGGAAAATCTGGGCAAATAATTCTAGTATATAAGGAAGTTCAAGAGAGAAATGAGTACATTGTCCCAACTGTTGAGAAAAAGAAGACAAGGAAAAGGTAGACTGACAAAAAGCCATATGGGAACTCGCCCAATCAGTAACTAGGATTAACTAGAGGTTCTGTAATATTGGTATTTAGAAAAACAGATCAACGTGTTCCCATAGATAAGTTATATTAACCAGAATGAAGTCTGAGAAATAAGCCAAAAAAGAGATTGATCTGTTGAAGCTTTAGTCAAGATCCCTCCTCTCTTTTCCTTCCTTCCTTCCTTCCTTCCTTCCTTCCTTCCTTCCTTCCTTCCTTTCTTCCTATAGCTAGATACTACCACAGTACTATAATCCTGGGCTTATCTCAGATATATGGGTAGTAAATTATAAATTATATTTTTTTCTGAAAAGAATATTTTGGTTTTGTTTCTTCATTGACACATATTGTGCATTTTTGTGAAATGTAATACAATGAACCAATACAGGTGTATATGTAATGTTATAATCTGGAACATTTCACAAACTTGGATGTCATTTTTGCATAGAAACTCAGTTAAATCTACTCTGTCATTCCATAATTTTGTATGTGTGCTGCCAAAGTGAAAAATATAAATGATAGTTTAAAGTACCTATTGCAGTCACTGTGTATATAAGATCTTTTGTTGATTAAAAATTAGTTGGTCACAAAAAATAAGAAATAGGGTGCTCTGCCTAATACGCAAAATAGTCCAAGGAACTCTAGATGAAGAAGGAGATTCTATAGATGACCAAATAAGGCAGCCTGAGGGGATGAGAGGGGGAGAGAGGGAAACTCTCTAAAGCACAAGATGTGGCCAAACAAACAAATCACAATCACTAAGCCAAGCATGGGAAGGCGGGATGGGGCAGGAATGGGGTGGGGATCCGGTAAGGGCTAATTGTGTGATGTGTGCATGGATGTCTATACAAGTCTTTTATCCATTAAGATATATGACTACAGTGCACCAATAAAAAAATTTAAAAAGTTGCCCAGCCCAAATAGCTAATAGTGCAAAATGAAAGCATCAACTAAATGAAAAATAAAAACATAAAAGAAAGCAATTTAAAAACACCTTTCTGTTTGCCTAGCCAAAGAACGAAAGAAAACCCAAAGCAAAATAGGATTTGTTATGAGAAAATGTAACCTTTAAATATAGCACGCAGTGTGATTTACCTGCCTCTGTAGGGCAGGGCCCCCGAGAAATGCTTAACTAGGCAGCTCTGATGATTGCAGAGTTCTTAGGGCAAGAGCAGAGGCGGAGATTGGCAGCATGTGGGCAGTAAAGGCTGCGCACTCAAACTTGGGCACTTTTACTTGGCTCGTTAAGTTGTATGCTATGTGCATGGGTGTTTTGGCTCAGGAGAAAAACTCTAGTGCTATTAGAAAATGTCAATTTCACATAGACAGTATCAAAACAGCTTTTTCAGTCTTAAATAACAAAGAAGGAGCAGAGACAGATTTAGAATTGAATCCCTTGGTTTTTAGTCACTTGTTTCCCAACTGTTGATATGCTGTTTCTAATCGAATCCTGTGGGTTTTCATAGCTTATTTCGCTTGTTCTTCCTTTCTGCGCATCATGCTAGTCTCCAGAGTGCCCAGAACTGGAGAGATACAGGTTTTTAGTTTCAGTAGTATGCCTCATCTTGGATGTGTGCTGACCCTATTTGGACAAGGTTGAAGGCTTCGAGGCTTTTCTATGGCTGCCTTTTATTTCAGTGCTTTGGCAGAAATGAAAAGGCATGTACCCTTGCCGGGCGTGGTGGCGCACGCTTGTAATCCCTGCACTTGGGAGGTGGAGACAGGAGGATCGCGTAGGTTCGAAGCCAGCCATGCTGTCGTAAGAGACCCTCTTTCAAAAATATAAAATAGGTCTGGGAGTGTAGACCGGAGGTAGAAGGGCTTCCAGGCACACCAGTACCACACACACACAAAAAAGGCATGTACCCTTAATACTGTAGTTTCATTTTTTCTGTACTTTTCAAGTAGATGCATTTTAAATTTACAGCATGGTGAGGTTCCGAGGGAAAAATACACCGCAGCATGCAGCATTCGTGGTGTTTCCCTCTGCTTCCACCTGTACAGATAACGTCCTGTGCAAACGAAGGATTGTTTGAATAGTTTTCATCATCACATATCCCCTTTCTCAGTCCCCTTCTACTCTCTCCAGCTACCCCTTCCCAATTCCACTACTGTCTCTCCTCACTTGAGTAGAAATAAAGTGTGTGTGTGTGTGTGTGTGTGTGTGTGTGTGTGTTTGTATGTATGTATATATCACATTGTTTTGTAATCATTTTTTCTGTTGATGGATACCTAGGCCGGTTCCATAATTTTTCTATCATGAATTGAGCTCCTAAAAACATGGAAATGCATGTGTCCTCATATAGGAATCTGATTTAAATTCCTTTTAGGAAGATCCCCAAAGTGGTGTGCCTTTGTCTTATGTTGGCTCCATTCCCAATTTATTTATTTATTTTTATTGGTGTGTTGTAGTCATCCATCTTAATGGGGTACAAGATGGTGGAGGCATACGTGCACACATCACTCATTTAGCCCTTCCCCAATTCCCACCCCATTCCCTCCCCCTCCCTCCTTCTCATGGTTGGCTTACTGATTGACATTAATATGTTTGTGAATGGGCATCATGTGCATTAGAGAATTTCCCTCTTTCCCCTCTCATCCCCTCAGTTAGGTCACCCTCATTGGTTATCTATGGTTTTCCTTCTTCATGTAGAGTTCCTCGTATGAACCATTTTCTCCCTAGATTTCTGTATGTTTTATATTGGTTGAATTCGATTTGTCTCCATATTGGCCTCCATCCTGGCTGTACTGATTTGCAGTTCCACCTACATTCTGTAAGGGTTCCTATCTGACCATATCTCACCAGCACTTATTATTGTTTGTATTCTTGATGATTGTTATTTTAACTGGGGATAGAAGGAATCTCAGTGCCATTTGGATTTGCATTTCCCTGCTAATCATGTTGAATATTTTTTCCTTTTCTTATTGGCCATTTGTATTTCTTCTTTTGTGAAATGTCAATTCAGATCCATTGCCCATTTTTGACTGGTTTCCTTGTTTTTTAGTTTTGAGGGTTTTTTTTTTTAGTTTTTTATATATTCTAGATGTCAATCCTCTATCAAAGGAGTAGCTGACAAAGATTGTCTCCTATTATGTCGGTTTTCTTTTTTTTCTTCTGGAGCCAATGTGTTGGAGAATTGGCCCTATACCTTCTTCTAGTAGTTGCAACGTTTCTGGACTAATTTCTAGATCCTTTGGCCTTGTGAGTTGACTCTTGTGCAGAGTGAGAGGTTGGGATTTAATCTCATTTTTTCTTCATGTTTCTATGCTTACCCATGTTTTTATGCTTAAGCAATTTTTCCAGAATTATTTCTTTGTTTATGTGTTTAACCGGTTTTGCTAGCACCATTTATTTGTTGAAAAAAGCTATCTTTACTCCAGCATGTTTTGGGGGCACTTTGTCAAAGATCAAGTTGCTATGGGTGCAAGGGTTTGTTTCTGTATATTCTGTTCTTTTCTATTTGTCTTTGTGTCCGTCTTTCTCTCAATACCATGCACAGAGATATTACTATAGTTTTGGCCAGTACCGTGCACAAAGTCATTACCTCTGGAGTATAGTTTTGAAGTTGGGTATTTCAGTGGCTCCCACGTGCTTATTGTTGTTAAGCCTTGCTTTGACGATTCTGTTCCTCTGGGTCTTTTGTTTTTCCATATGAAATTTGGAGATTTTTTTCTATCTTGTGACACATGATTTTGTTATCTATTGCTGCAATTTAAATGCCGTGTTGTGGAATATTCAGAAATGTTGCAAAGTAGATATCTAAGCAGCTTGTGAAGGATGACATGAGAGCGAGCTATCACATCTAAAACTTCAGTGAGAAAGTGAAAAAGCCAGGGTCATGGCCTCTGCATGAGCTGGACTCTCCAAGATGAGTCATTGTGAGCCCTTACTCCTAGTCTGATATCTGAAGCCAAAATACAACGTGTTTTAAATCCTATAGATGGTTCCTCACCCCCCCCCCCCAGCTGTCTCCATGCTGGGCATCTCTTTCCAGTGCTAAGTGCACCTGGATCCTGTACAGAGAGATCAGTGTGCATACCTGTTGAATTTGTTCTTTCAAACAATTTAAGTTGAGTTCTTCCTTTTAAAATCGCAGATAGGATAGATACCGAGAGAGCATTTTGTATCTTTACTGAGTAGCGGGATTAAGGAGAAAGCACTCGGTTCCCACTCTACTCTCAGCACTACAACACGAGGATGTAAGCTGAACCTGCTCAAAGTAGAAATATTTTTTGTTTCTTTTGTTTTTTCTATTTTCTTTTTCTTTTTTTTCTTTTTCTTTTCTTCTTTTTCTTTTTCTTTTTTTTTCTTCTTTTTTTTCTTTTTTTTTTTGCCTGTGTGGTACTACTGAAGATTGAACCCAGGGGTGCTCTACTTCTGACCTATACCCACAGTTCTCTTTTATTTATTTATTTTTTACTAAGTCACTTCTGGTCTCAAATTTGTGATCCCCCTGTCTTCCTTGTCAAGTATTGCGATTACAGGTGTGTGCCACTGTACCCAGCTGTAGTACAGCTCTATTTATTTTAGCATAACACAATGATTACTTTGCTAACAATGGACAATAAACCTTAAGTAACCTGCTTTTCATTCATTACCATTCAGTGTTTATATGATCTCAGGTGTAACATGAACAAGACACAGTGTATAGTTTAGAGTTTTCAATTTTCCAATTACATAACATCATCCATTTATAATTATGCTTCAGGGAGATTAAGAAAAAGAAAAGGGAAGTGACCACATAGCAGGATGAGCATGTTTGCCTGCAAATCAATGCTAAAATGATAGATATGGGTCTACTCTAATCATCTCAAGAAGAACCAAGGAAAAGCAAAATATTAGTGTATCTAACAAATGCAATACTAAAGTGGTCATACAGAAAATATAATTGATCCCAGACAAGACTCTTTGCTTTGTCACATTAGAAAATAAGCAGTTTATTTAAAAAGTAAAATTATTCTTCACTTTCCCCTCTAAGGAAAAACAATAATACCTGTTTAAGTACATAAAATATAAGTTTATACAATTATTTTATAACTAGACACACACTATCAGGCTCCATTATTTCTAAAACCCTGATCTATCAAACAGTACCAGCCTTTAAAGTTTTCACCATTCTGGCTGGGTGTGGTGGCGCATGCTTGTAATCCCTGTGCTTGGAAGGCTGAGACAGGAGGATCACGCAGGTTCAAAGACAGCTTCCGCTGGCTTGAGAAACCCTGTTTCCAAATAAAATATAAAATAGGTCCGGGAGTGTAGCCTGGAGGTAGAAAGCCCCTGGGTTCCATCCCTAATGCCACCAAAAGAAAAAAAAAAACACTTTTCACCATTCTGTAGTTAAATGATCATTTAAAATATCCACCCAATTCACAGAAAGTTTAGCTGAACATATAAATAGATCAAATGTAAAGAATTCCTCCTTGAGGCGGGCACCAAAGCATATACCTGTAATCTCCATGACTCTGAAGGCTGAGGCAAGAGGACTACAAGTGTAAGGCCAGCCTAGGCAACTTAATGAGATCCTGTCTCCGAAAAAAATGTGTTTGTATGTGTGTGTGTGCTTGTGTTGTGGGTTGGGATATATCTCAGTGGTAGAGAACCCCCGAATTCATTTCTCAGTACTATAAACAATAAACAACAAAATGAAAAAGAGAATTACTCCTCTAGTCTCAGATTATTTCCTGCACATATTTTTTTTAATGATAAAATATTCTTCCATGAGATAGAGGTCATGGTAAATGGTATCTTTTGCACTAAAATAATATATTAATGTGACATCATAGAAAGCAAAAAGACCACCCACCCCTTTTATACATAGCTTCTACAATCTTAACACCTGAGGGAAAAATGACCTACTTTAATCTTCTTATACACAAATGAGAAAATTAAGCACTTAGAAAAGTCAAGAAAATTATTCATGATTCTCCACTTAGAATCATGGAATTGTTTGAGCATCCATATTGCGAGTCCATTACCTCGTCTTAATAACACATTTCTGTTTTTATTTTTTTTATTTTTTTTTATTGGTGCACTGTATTCATACATCATAATGGGATAAAAAAAAACTTTTATAGAGATATATGCACACATCGCCCAATTAGCCCCTACCTGATTCCCACCCCGTTCCTTCCCTATCCCTCCTTCCCATGCTTGGATTAGTGGTTGACACCTAGTATTAAAGCAATTTATCCAAAATTAACAATGATAATCTCACAGAACAGTTTCATTTGTCTGATACTAAGCTTTTGATGACTTAAAGATAACATTTCAATATTTCTTTTTGCTTTCTTTCTTACCAGAGAATATTTTTAGGTGAAACTATCATACATTTATTTACTTATTTTTCAGAAAAAAAATCTATCCTAATATGGAATATGGACTCTAGATACCCAAAACGATCTCGAAAAAGAACAAACCTAGAAGATGTATATTTTCTGATTTAAAACCATATAAAGCTACAATAATTGAAACAGTGTAGTACTGTTCTATAGGCAGATATATAAACCATTGGAGTTAAATAAAAGCCTAGAGATAAATTCTTCCATATATTGTCAAGTTATTTTTGACAAGGTTTCCACAAACATTTGGTGGAGGAAATAATAATCCTTTGACTAAATATTGTTGAAAAATAATAATTACATGAAAAAGAATAAAATTGGACCCTTACCTAACACCATATACAAATATTAACTCAAAATAGATAAAAGACCTAAATATAAATCTTAAGACTATAAACTTTTAGGAGAAAATCTGGGTCATAAAACCTCACAACACTGAAATTGGCAGTGATTTCTTGGATATGATTTCAATGGCACAGGCAACAGAAGAATATACAAACTCCCTAAAAAATAAAAGAAAATATTGTATATCCAAAGACAATGTAAACAGGGTTAAAAGTTACTAATAGAATTGGATAAAATATTTCCAAATGCTATATCTGAAGGTATATTAATATTCCAACTAGAAATCCTAAAAATTAACAACAATAAAGGCAAACAATACAATTTAGAGATAGGTAAAAGACTAACATAAATAATGAATCTCCACAGATAACCAATCTTAGTTGTCTGTTGGATGGAACCTCTTGTTTCTCTGGTTCTGGTGTGTGTTACCTATTTCTTTTTTGTAGTTAATCTCTTTGAGTATTTTCTCTAGTGCTGGTTTTGAAGACATAAATTCCTTCAGTTTCTGTTTGTCATGGAAGCTTCTTATTTCTCCATCTAATTTGATAGAAAGTTTTGCTGGGTAGGAAATTTTTGGCTGGAAGTTGTTTTCTTTCAGAGTTTGGAATATGTTACTCCAAGCCCTTCTGGCTCTCATGACTTGGTTTGGGAAGTCTGGAGTGATTCTAATTGGTTTGCAGCTGCTCACCTCGGCTCACTGTCGCCGCTCCTCTCTGGAGCCTGGTGGGCTGTTGAGTACGTTGGTCTGTAGCCGTAGCCGTCCGGTGAACTCGCCGTTGAAGCTGGCAGTAAGGCACTGCTGCTGCATCCTCAGCCGTGAGGCTGGCATGGCTCCTCTGTGGCTCTGACCTCCGTTCTGAGTCCCCCTCCTATCTTGAGCCTGGTGCTGGAAGGAAAGATGTCATCCACACGACGGCTTCGGTCCTAGCACTGCGGTCTGGTTTCTTTCTGGTGTCTCATTTTTCCAGCCCTCTTTTTCTCTGTTCCTTGTAATTACATTTTTTTGTTTCTCTGCTGATGGTGTTTTCTGACTATGAAAGGCGCTGATTTTGTAGTAATAGAGATTGGTTGTTAGCGGGACTCGTAAGCCCAGCTTTTCTCCGTCGCCATCTTCCCGGAAGTCTCTCTATTTTTAAATTAGTGTTAACTTTGTCCATTTAATTATTCTTTTTATCAAATTCAAACTTCCTTTATTTTTTATGCCAATGTTTCTTTTGGTTATTTCATTATACACTTAAATTGGTTTGTCACGCACTTTTTAATTATTGATTTGTCTCTTTCTTTTAATATGAATTAAAGGTACATTTGTCTTTGCAAATATTTAAGGCCTTTTTATTGTCCTTGTGGTAAGACTAAGTTGTCTCCCTATTGGTATCATTTAATAAAGACATTGATTGTATCTCCTTGGTTGCCTCTTAGTGCTAGAAAAGCTATTTCATTTTAGGTGAAGTTTATGCTGATGAGTTGAATGGAATGTGTAATGTTACAATGATTTAATTAAAGGTTACATTCTTTTGTTTTATTTTGCTCTTTATCAGACATTTTTTTAGCATCATCACAAATTCTTATTTCACTCAAAAATCTGCCTAGTCAGTTTGCTTTTTTGCTGGAACTAGTATATCAAAGCAAGTGGAAAATTTAAATTCATGTATGATGTGTTCTAGTTCTTCCTCAAGGATGGATCACTTAATCCGTAGTCTTCAAATAATTGGTTCAGGGGTTAGGTTCCAACCTCACACCATATTCTCAAATTCCATATAGGTTTAAAATGCAAACATTAATAAAAGCAGTCAATAAAAATGAGTAAACAAGCCCAGCCTGGTGGCCTACACTTGTAATTTCAGTACTTGGGGTGCTGAAGGAGGGGAAGATCAAAGTTATACAGACAAACTCAGCAATTTAGCAAGGCCCTTATTGACTTAGTAAGACTGTGTTTCAAAATAAAAAATAAAATAGGGCTGGGGGTATAGCTCAGAAATAGAATGTCTCTCTGGGTTCAATCCCCAGTACCAGAAGAGAGAGAGAGAGAGAGAGAGAGAGAGAGAGAGAGGAGAGAGGAGAGAGGAGAGAGGAGAGAGGAGAGAGGAGAGAGGAGAGAGGAGAGAGGAGAGAGGAGAGAGGAGAGAGGAGAGAGGAGAGAGGAGAGAGGAGAGAGGAGAGAGGAGAGAGGAGAGAGGAGAGAGGAGAGAGGAGAAAGGAAAGAGGAGAGAGACAGAAACAAAAGCAAACATTGGTAACTATTATCTGGTTATGTAGTAGGGCTTGGCTTACTAAACATGAAAATCTAAGGAAAAACTCAATTTTTTTAGATAGGTATCAACTGGTAAATTCTGTAACAAAAAATGTATTACCAAAATAAAAATCAAATGATAGGCTCTGGGAGATAGTTAAGACATATGAATATCCAAATATATCTAATAACAGTTCATAAATTAAAAGCATTGTAGTAAATATCCAATTAATTATTAAATAAAACAAATTAAAAATTGTGCTTTAGGTGTGTTTAGATATAGACACTGACTAGCCGAGCGTGGTGGTGCACGCTTGTAATCCCAGCGCTTGGGAGGCTGAGACAGGAGGATCGCACAGATTCAAAGCCAGCCTCAGCTACTTAGTGAGGCTCTCAGCAACTGAGTGAGACCCTGTTTCCAAATAAAGTATAAAAAATAGGTCTGGGAGTATAGTTTGGAAGTAGAAAAGACCCTGGATTCCACCCCCAGTACCACACACACACACATACACACACACACAGCAATTGATACTGAGTAATGTCCTTGGTAAATGTTATAATGTTTAAGGTATATCCTTTCCTATTAAGTGGAAAGTAGTACAAGCCCAAAATAGCTTGAAAATGCTAAGCTAGCACTTTGCCACTAAGCTACATTCCTGGGCTGATGTTGCACATGCTTGATTTTGAACAAAATCAGATGGAAGAAAATACACTGTATTGTAAAAATAAACTACTATCCATCTGTGGCGAGATGGTCTCACTGAGCGTGCATACAGTCGAAGAGCTTATTTCAAAATGTGTCTGAATAGTTAACTTACAAAAACTGCAAATGTAAAGAAAACACAAGTGAATTACTTGCTGTTGTGCCATTGTTTTTCAAACTAACATAAGGCAATCTTGGAAATATTTGATTACAATAAGTGACTAAAATGATAATGGCACTCAATTTTAAAACATGGGGCACAAAACATGAAAAATTTGTCACTGATATTTTAAGAAAATATTAGTCACCTGAAATATGCAGTGACAATTTGACAAAGATTAGTAGTTAACACTGGATCCAAATCTCATAACTGTAGCTGCAGTCATCCCTAGAGAAAAATCTGCAGCCATGTGTGCGAGTATAAGTGTGTGTGTGTGTGTGTGTGTGTGTGTGTGTGTTTAGTTTTGTTATAGTGCAGTGCCTGGCAAAGGACAATAAAAAGGGGATTTTCCACATTCTATTTTACCATCCTTCATTCAGTTCCATGTTACTGCCTTCTTCTCTGTTTTGAAGCCAAGCTGGATATAACAGAAGATTTTAGGCATTAGGATATCATCAGATGCTTATAGAAATTTGTTGAAAGAAAATATGGTTCTAGTGGTATGAAATTCACAAAACTAATAACAAGGGATTTGTCATCAAATGTTAATAAACAGAGAAGTGATAGAAATACCAAGAAAGAAATAACCTGAAATGCTTCAATTATGAGCTGGTATTGGGAGTTGTTACAGCAAAAGTGGAAAAAACATGTTCACTACAACCTTTGCCAACAACTTGTTTCGAGATCAAAATATAGAAGTTGGGCTAAATATCACTGTGTACTCTTGTCTTCCCTTATTCATGGCTTTCCTTCCCATGGTTTCTGTTACCCAAGGTCAACTATGGTGTACAAATGATAAGCAGGAAATTTCAGGAAATAAATAGTTCTGAAGTTTTAAATGGCATGCTGTTCTGAGTAGCATTATGAAGTCTCACACCTTCCTGTTCCATCTAGCCCAGGATGCAAATCATCTCTTTGTCTAGCATATCCATTCAGTATAGGCTACTTGCCCAGTAGTCATTAGTGGTCCTCTGGCTATTCAGTCATCGGTCCTCTGGCTATTCAGTCATCGGTCCTCTGGCTATTCAGTCATCGGTCCTCTGGCTATTCAGGCATCTGTCACAGTATCTAGTGCCTTGTGTTGAAGTAACCCTAGGTAATATCTCCACGGTGTGTCACAGTGCATACATTCTTCACCTAATTTTATCTCATTTTGTAGTCATTACATCATCTTATGTCATAATCATAAGAGTAAATATAGTACAATGGTAATTTCAGAGAAATCATATTTATATGATTTTTACAGTATACTAAAAGTTTGCTATTTTATTAATGTTCTTAATCTCTATGCCATTTTATCTATAAACTAAATGATATCAGACTGAATGTGTAAGAGAAAAGAGTATATATAGGGTCCGTACTACCCATAGCTTTAGACATGCACTGTGGGTCTTGGCCTGTACTTACTTATGGTTTCTATGTTGAGGATATTATTTAAAGATGTAACACCTGATTTTCATTTGGGAAATATAAATGAAAAATATTTTGATGAAATATTTGAATTTTTCCATTAGTTTTGATAAAGTTGTTCCATTGTTTTCATTATTTGATTATGAGGCCCACTGATGAATTAATCAGTCAGGGAAATTTTTTATATGTGCCATTTTATAAATATTTTTTGTTATTTGACTCTATATGTATATAAGCATGTGTGTGGATATACATATACCCTTCCCTGTGACTCAACACATCACCAGCTGAATATGAGGTTTTTCACCACACACTTATGAATTTGGTAACTATTTTTCATCTGGCATATGAAAGGAAATAGAGAGAGGACGTATCTATATTGAGTTAAAATCTCCTTTTTACCTTGTGTTTAATTTTCCTTCTCTACATAGACATTGTATGTATTTCTTCAAAACTTGCTAATACCAGCCAACCATAAGTGCTTAGATGTACCTATGTGCCTCATTTAAGAATGTTTCTAATTAGACTAAGTTCCTAACAAAGAAAAACATTTGAGTGATTATCCATCTTACATAAGGATAGAGTTTATTTTTTCTTGTTTGTTTTTGTGGTACTGGAAATTGAATCCAGGGTTTTTCTACCACTGAACTAAACCCCTCACCCTACTTTATTTGAAACAAGGTCTTGCTAGTTGAGAGCCTCATTAAGTGGCTGAGGCTGGGCTTGAACCTGTGATCCTCCTATGTAGGCCTCCCAAGTACTGGGATTACAGGCATGCACCATCACACATGGCAAATCTCACATAATAATAGAGTTTAACTTATTCTTTTAAAATGCTTTTAAGAAGCCAGGCGTGGTGGTGCACTCTTGTAATCCCAGCATTCAGGAGGCTGAGACCAGAGGATCGCGGTTCACGGACAGCCTCAGCTACTCATTGAGGCCCTCTGCAACTCAGTGAGAGCCGGTTTCAAAGTAAAGAATAAAAATAATAGGGCAGGTGCTGTAGCTCAGAGGTTGAATGCCCCTGGGTTTCATCCCCAGACCCTAAAAATAAATAAATAAATAAATAAATAAATAAATAAATAAAATGCTTTTAAGGCTCTAACAATTGATTACATATATAAGAAATTTAGGAATTAGGGAAGGGCTAAATGAGTGATATGTGCATGTATGCCTCCACCATCTTGTTCTCCATTAAGATGTATGACTATAATGTACCAATAAAAATTTAAAAAAGAAATTTAGTTAGCTAAATTTATTCCAATTTAATTATATAGAAGAAAATAAGCTATATCTGTCTTTTGAAATATACTTAACAGCCAGCCATCGTGGTGCATGTTTGTATTCCCAGTACTTGAGAGGCTGAGACAGGAGGATCACAGATTTAAGCCCAGCCTCCACCACTTAATGAGGCTCTCAGCAAAATAGCAAGACCCTGTTTCAAAATAAAAATAAAATAGGGCTGGAATATAGCTCAGAATTATAATGCCCCTGGGTTTAATACCTAGTGTTATCAAGTTATAGTAATTTCCAACACATTCCTTTTGTATTTCTATCCCTCATAGCACAAATCCCTTCATATTTGGGCAGCATCAGAATCTGTTAAAAGGAAACAGGCAATATTCTTTATCTCTCAAATATATTATTTTGGGACGTGAGCTGTGTTCAGCCTTGTTGAAATGTGAGGGGAGATGAATAGAAAAATTAACGATAAGAGAATGAGGTGTCCTGGGAGGGCGTATTCAGGGTAGAAAGCAAGTAGAAAGAAGACAGTCCAGCAATAAGCAACGCATGTTTCAGAGGGAAAGCAATGCTTAGTTTTTCCACTATTATATTTTATAATCTTCCCAGAAAATAGTAAACTACCTTCCATTTGTGTAATTTTCCAGTATGGTGAGGTAGATTTTTAGGATTGTGTGTATTTTTGTATAAATGCGATTTTATATAAATTATATATAATATATAAAACTTAACTCTTCAGTGGCTTCATGTTTTCACTTGTGATATGGGTGATGATGGTTCTTATTTCACAAGCATTTTATATATTAAATAATATAATTAATATAAAGTACTTAGAACACAATGTGACATATTGTAAACTCAATAAATGGAAGCTATTATCATCCCCGGCACTCCTATTATTACTATTTCAAACTTCCCATAGGCTGCGTAAAAGTTGCATAGAAAGTCCTATTGCATGAGCATGGATTATGAAAATGATTGACTTTATCATGATATATAATATAAACTGTTTTCATTTTATATATGAATCCAGTATAAGTATATACAAATGTGTTTTTCATATGTTTAGATTTATCTGTAAGTCCCATCAAACATGCATTTATAGAAAACTTTCTTCAGGGACATGTCTTCCTTTACATCCTCTTCCTTTCCTTATTCCTGAAGCAATGTCTATTTTTCTTTCATTTTATTTTAATCTCTGTTAGATGAATTAGGTTCTTACTTCAGAACCCCCCCCCCATAAGCTAAGTCTCCTGAAAGGCCCTGGTCTGACCAGTTAAGCTACCATCCCCCTCTGACCGCACCTGGTCACTTACCTGGGAGACCTGCCCCCTCCTGGTCCCCTTGGCCAATCAGTGAAAAGGACATTCCCCGCTGACCCCAAGCCAATTACCTGGCCGCACGACCCCCTCCCATGGGACTCTAGCCAATTAGTTCAAAGGGCATTTCTTCTAGCCTATTGGCCCCCAATCTGTAACCCCAAGCCCCTATATAACCCTGATCCCAGCACATGCTCCCTCTCTTCCTGGATTCTTCTTTCTCTCTTCCCCTCTGTCTGTCTGTCTGTCTGTCTGTCTGTCTGTCTCTTTCTTTCATACCGGCCCCTCTAATAAATCTCTTGGCTACAAGGTGGTCTCTGGTGTGGTCAAACTTTGTCCTTTCAATCTCCCTTAGTGTTTTAGTTCTTGTGAAATAGTCTCTGCAGCACTGAAGTTGGGACCTTTGCATATACCATCTGTTGTTTTCAGTTCTGATTTGAACCAGGGCTGGTTAGAGCAGTAAGTAAAGGAGACGTTTGGAAACCATGTTGATATTAATAGCAACTTAATGCTTTGGCGTTCACTCTGATTTCTAAGGACTGTCAGTTCATCCTGTTGTCTTTGAGTTATCTGAAAACTTTCGGGATGATAAAAAAATCCGAATATATGGTCTCTTATATTTCCTTTCTTCACCTAAGTATTTTTTATAGGTTACCTACTTTTACAAGAGCTAGATAAAGTGTAATAAAAGCATATACCTTTTTATCAGCATTCTTTAATTCTGCTTCTTTTGGGCTACTTCAACAAATTACATATTGTAAGAAGACCAACCTATTTAAATATTGGAATGATTGCAAATATTCTCATCATGGAGACCTAAAAGGCTATTATGGGATTTAATAGTGAATGTGGATGCTTGTGTCATGAGATCTTTTCTAAGCCAGCACATTGAAGGACTTGATTCATACATGAAAAATGTAGAGGAATGTATAATGCATATGACAAAATGGTCAATTTATAATATCCATTTATCTTAGTCATATGTACCCTGATGCTGAGTAATAATTAAACATATTCATTTAGCATTGGGCCCATTTTAAGTTCTGCTGAAATTATGCTGAAAACAATTTTTAAAACACTAATGAACTTAAGGCAATGTGTTTAATTTTAAAGAATCAAGATAGTTATTACTGTTAAGGGTTTGACAAAGCTTTTAAGATCCTGTGCGTCAGAAATACTCAAGCATGTCTATGTGTAATATGTTAAAAGTATCCTTGTCATAAATGATACCCTTTGGAAGAATTGTTTTACTAGCCCGTGACCATTTCTACTTCTCTATTACCAATAAAATTGACTCTGTTTTCACAACTTCTCTGGATTTGGGCATCTTCCTCACTGTATTATCAGTATCTTCTTGTGCCTTTCTATTTATCTCCTTAAAATCTCTTGTTATTTGCTGCTTTCATTATAATGGACCATGAATTAAACTTGCTGCATTCTTACTGAATTTTGTCATTAGACCTAACCAATTATTTATCATGCTAGCAGTATCTTTAATGGTATTTTGGTAAAATTAATTACTGAATTGACTATTTTCATGCTTCCTCACTTAAAAAGACCATACCTTATCAATGTTGTAATCAATGACATCATTGCTATATTATAGACACCATATAACGATGCCTGCAGAGTTCATTGAAAATACATATTTTAAACATAATGGTAGCTCAAATGTGAGTGAAATCTACTGTTTTTATTTTGGGGGTGTGGGGATGGAACCCAGGGGCATTCTACCTCCAAGCTATACCCTCTGCCCTATTTTTCTTTATTTTAAAACAGGGTCTCACTAAGTTGTAGAGGCCCTCATTAAGTAGCTGAGGCTGACCAGGAACCACGATCCTCAGGTCTCAGCCTTCTGAATGCTGGGATTTCAGACATGTGCCACCATGCCCAGCTCAAAAGCTACTTATTAATCAATGATTTATGGGATCATTTAAGACCATGTGTGAAAAGTTTGTAATAAAAATAAGAATGGTGATGATTTGATTACAACTCCTGTTTAATAAGTTCATAGTGTATCATAATGTTCTAAGCACTTTACATAAAATAGTTTATTTAATCCTTCTAATAACTTTGTAAGGTAAGAAATATTATCATAATCATCCCATTTAACAGGTGAAAATACTGAGGTACTAAAGAGTTAAGTGAATGTCCTAGGTAGAAAAACTTGAAAGATTCAGAACCAGAATTTGATCCCTTTTTTAATTCATTCATTAGTTCAAAATAGTGAGATTTTTCTTGCCTTCTGCTCATTATTTGATTAATAAATTTAAGTAACTACATATAAATAATACCCTATTTAATAAGAATTATTTATCAGTCATGATCCATATATACAGAGAATTAAGCCGTTTATGACCATGATGATTTTTGCTATGAGATTCCCTGCTTTATTTTGTAAAATTAAGAAATTTTCTACCAAGATAAATCAACATAGAAATTTAAAAAATTCTGATGTTTTTTGGTAAATATTCTTTATATCCATCTATCCATCCATCCATCCATCCATCCATCTACCCTGCATCCATCCATTCGTCTATACATGCATTCATAAGATACTATGTAACCCACACTATGATAGGTGATAAGAATATTAAAAGACATATTCCCTGTTTAAAAAATTACTTAATTCAACTCAGGAAGAGAATAGAAATCATAGACACCCATTTAAACTTGTTGATTATTTATCCACCTTCCTAAAGGCAGAATAATTCTCTAGGAGTCAAACATTTCTGTAATTCCGATCGTAAGAATAAATTGTATTTTAAAATAGAATTTGATTTGCTTACTTTTCTCAGTCTGTTTTCAGATTAGTTTGAATCTAATGAATGCATTGGCTACTCTTCATAAAAGTTTTTTTTTTTTTTTTTTGCTAGCTACTTTTGCCAAAAGGGAATGATTGACAAAATCTTACATAAATTCAATGGGAAAAATAGTCTTGTGGCAATAGATATTTAGGGAAGAAATGTAGAACTTTTGAGTGTTTCAAGATAATAAGATATTCTCACAAATGTTCTTACAAAAAATATCTTTTGAGTAGGATGCTCATTCTGTTGGCCCAGAATTAAGTGGACTATTATGTAAGCCTTTGCATTATTATAATTGCATTCATATTTGTTTTTTAAACAACATTAAAGCAACATAGCAATGTTTTTAATCTCTCTCCCAGTAACTAAAACAGTCATCACTTATTTTTTCTCTATTTTAGTTTTTTCCTTTCCCTCAGATTTTGTCCAGAGACAGTGTTTATAGACTTCAGTGGTTTTTATTTGCATTTTTACATTTGATATGTTTAAAATATGATACTGTTCCTGTGTTGCTACATTTTCTCCATAATTATTTTTAATGATTGTATAATTCTGACTCAGATTGGTGGAACATACTTTATCAATTCATTCTTCTACTGTAGCATATAAAGAATTCTACGCTTTTACTGTTAAAAATAACTTTATAATTTATATTCTTAGATATATATCCCTTTACCTGATTATTTCCTTTATATGCAGACATCCACAAATCTTTTCTAGAACTTCTTAGAAAAATTATTTTCCTAGATGACTGTACCAGTATACACAATCATCAATAATAAATAAGTATGTTTCACCATAGCCTCAAAAACAGTAGTTTTATTTCTTTTATGTTTACTATGATTTCCAAAGATAGTTGGTTATAAAAAGAAACAAATTCATTAAAAGTATTTTGTAGGAGACATTAAACACATTGTGCTAATAAACATAGTGATAATCTCTACTCCTATATTTTTATTCCTAATACTCAAAAAGAAAGAATATTTTTTATTTTTATAATCTTTATCGCTTCTTCTGTTCATTAACTCCATATGTGTTTTGTCCATTTTTTGTTTGAGAACAAACAGTTTGCTCTTTTTGTATATTCTTCAAACATGCGTATGTTGTAAATGTTTGCCCATTTCGTTTACATTAATTATAATTGTCAAAATATAACAAGAGTGGTGACTGTGGCTTGACATAATTATACCTGCAAATAATAAGAAATTCTAAACTTATTCTCCCTTAACTTGTGTTTCTGTGGCACTGGGGATGGAACCCAGGGGCATTCTGTCTCCAAGTTACACATCCAGAGCAACTTACTATTCATTATTTTGAAACAGGTTCTCATTGAGTTGCAAAGGGCTTCGCTATGCAGCCGAGCCTGTCCTCAAACCTGTGAGTCTCCTGTCTCGGCCTCCCAAATTCTGGGATTACAAGGATGTGCCACCAAACCCGGCTCACACTTAACTCATAAATTAAGTATTTGTTGATTTGTAGTTATAGATGCTAATTGAATGTATAGGTCTATCAGAGCTACTATACACTAAGGATATTTTATTACTAAAACTATTCTTTATTGTCCTGTGTTAGTTATTTTAACAGATGTATACATGTTAGTATTTCTTTTACGCATAGAATCCTGATTTTCGTTTCTCCTTTGGAAAAACATTCACCTTCTTAAAATTTATTTCCTACTTTTTGTCCAACACTTTTTCTTGGCCTTATTCTTCTGGAGTTTCACAAACACTGTGAGTTTTTAGGTAGCTATGACAGTGATGAGACACTGACTTATGGAATTAACATAGACACGTAGAAACTGTTTTGTGATACTGACATAACAGCAAACCAGTTCTGGGCCATGATTGAGACCAGGAGCTAGTGAGGTTCAACAGTTTCTATTCCACAGAGTGCCGTCTTGTCGTAAATGATTGATGATATTCTCCTGCCCTGTTCTCCACAGATTATAAGAACACTGTTGCAGTCTAGAGCTTCTGTAGATACCCGCTTCATTAAGCATGATCCCCAAATGTCATTTAATTTATTTCTTAGATCGAATGTCTCATTAAACTCTGATGAGTCCAGGGGCTACTTTAGGCTGGACTTGTTATGAAGCGCTCTTATCTTAAAATTTTGTTCTGTCCCTGTTGGCGAAGGAAATGGACAAGACAGTGAAATCAATGCACAGTGCACTTTATCTTTGACAAACTGAAATACTGTTTTGCTCAAATAGGCCCATGGGGTAGAAAAGATCAAAATCACACAGAAAGATCAGCATGAAGAGAGAATTTATAAACTTTTACATTATTTCATGTGATTTTTGTTTTGCTTTAATCCCATTTTGCCTTATTTCTGCAAAGAGGAAATATCTAATTAAGCCCGATATCAAGCTCCACCTGGCTCCATTTAAATACTTCGAATTTTTGAGCTATTCAATGTGAATTATGGATAATGTCCTATCGCTTTTTTGGAAAAGTTATAATGCAGTTGATGTTTTTCTCACCTTATAGAACAGAGGTATACCAGAAAAAGAGTAGTCTCATTATAACTGTATTTTCCATTGTAAAATTGGGGACCTAATCTTAGGTTGATGTGGGTGCGAGATGGAGAAAGGGGTGAATTCTTCCGTAGACCAAACTGAAAATGCTTGGTGAGCAAGGAGGAATGAAGAGTGTGGCCATCCCTGGGCCAAGCTCCCTTGGGGTCAGGATCAGCATGTAAAAACTGTTTTTTGTCTTTCTGAATCTGTATCCTGCTGCTCTGCATTGCCATCCTGTACTCTCCCACCCCTGCCCCAGAAACACTAACTCCGAGTCAGAACGTGTAGAATTCAGCTCTTCTTTTCTTTCACTCTGAGACTCTGCATGGTATTTCAGAGAACTGCTCTGCAGTCTAGCACTTTGTCAGTACGTAGTGGCATCTAGCATATTGTATGCTATTGCCCCAAATATTGTGGATCCATGTATTTGTAAACCAGCAGTTCATGATCTATTAAGGTTTGGGTGTGGAATGCCCCCCAAAATCTCATGTGTTAAATCTTGGTTTCCAAAATTGCAAGGGTTAGATGTGGAAAATGGCAGGAGGAGGTAGTTTACTGGAGGTGTGACTTCAAGCACTATTTTGTTTTTCTGGCCCTTTTGTGTCTGTGTGTGTGTGCCTGTCTGTCTGTCTATTTCTCTTCCTCCTCCCCCCACTGTACTGTACCATGTCATCAGGATGTTTGTGACTTGAGGCCCATGAACCATGAACTGAAACTCTTAAATAGTGAGACAGAATAAGTCTGTTTCCTCTTAGTTGTTCATGTCAGGTATTTTGGTCTCAGTGACAAAAAACTAACACACTATCTAATCAACTTTACACCTTTGAAAACTTGCCCTCTGTATAGGGTTAGCAGTAGTATTTTTAGTATGAAAAATAATATGATTTAAAAATAAAAATAAAGCAAAGACCCATTGATCAATAGAACAGGTGACTTAAAGAATTATCTATCAGCCTCCATATTTGATAAGAGAAGAACAATGTATAGAACCACTTCCCTATGTGTGTTAATAGTACCTTTGTTTCTTCCTGTCCACAGAATGATAAATTTTAGTGCCAAAATTCTTAAGCATTATTAATGTGGTTTGAAATAATAATAGCATACTCTTCATTGCTTGGGCTTCTGCTGAGTATATAAATCCTTCTAGCACCTAAAATGCTATTTGTGTTTTGTTTTATAATAGAATTGAGCCCAGGAGTATTCTACATCTCAGCTACAGTCCCAGGCTTTTTTTTTTCTTTCAAATTTTGAAAGTCAAAGAGGGCTTTACAAAATTGCTTAGACTGACCTGTAGACTGTGATCCTTCCTTCTCAGCCTCCCAAGAACTAGTATCATGGGCGTGTGCTGCCACACCTGGTCTACAATGCTATTTCAATTAACATGTGCAGTATCATTGGAAATAGAAAAAATTGTCAGAAAATGAATCAACAAGGCGATGATTATTTTATAAACATGGGCAGTATAGCTTATCAGTGTACTTCAGGTCTTAAAGAAGGAAACAATGATTATGAATTGGCAGTTTGTAATTCTTCAAGACAAAATATGTAATTACCTTTGGCTTGTGTTTTGGTTAAATCATCAGCTGTTTGGTTAGGGGTGTGCAATTTCTAGTTTTATCTTATTTAGTCAGCTAAAATGATTTTTATTATATTAATTTTACAATAACCTCAAACAAGTTTCTACTTACCCCCTTTTCATTAAAAAAGTAAAGATAAACTGGATGGCATTGACATGAATCCTACTTCCTTTTCCAAGTTTTGGTTATTAACGATTAAAGTAGTGTTAGGTAAATGGGGTGATCAGCAGGATTTTGAATCATAGGAAGATCTAATTTTTAGTTCTTCTCTATGCGTGACTAGCTCTGTCATATTAGGCATGTTTACATATCTTCTTTCAACACTAGTCTCATCATAGAAAATACGAGGGTCGTAAGATTGGCTTCCTTGAGCATATTGCTAAAATTAAATAAGATAATCTGCATGATAATGCTTTGCTTATTATATACACAGGAACACTTATGGCCACTCACACTGTAATTTTTCGAAATTGTTAGTAAGATGTCATCAAGTAAGTTGAATGTTTGAATATTTTCACAAATATACAAGTATTATCGTTTAATTTTGTGTGCATTGTAAAGAATGCTGCACATGTATAGCAAATGCAATGTTGGTAGGTGTTACTTAGAATTTCTTTCAGAATATGAAATGTGTGTTCATTTTTATTTGGGTTGTTGGTACTGAGGATTTAACCGAGGATACTTTACTATTGAACTCTACTTTCAGCCTTTTTTATTTTGTTATTTTGAGATAGAGTCTCACTAAGTTGCTGAAGCTGGTCTGGAACCAGGGATCCTCCTACCTCTTTATCCTGCTGAGATTTATAGGTTTGTACCACTGTGCCTGGATCAAAGTGAAGTTTTGATATTGAATCAATGTTCTTTTACTATAATGAAATTGTATGTGTTTTTTAAGCATATGAACCTTAACAACGTAACCTGAGACTAATTACTAATATATGAGATGAAAATGTGTTAAAATAATAAAATATTAGACATTTTAAACTAACTTCAAGTGAAAATTGGTTACCTTTTATTTCACTAAACCAAAGAAAAGGATAGTTTCCTTTTCTTTCTTCTCTTATTTCTGTTCTACTCATCACAATCTCTTAAGGACACTTCTCTTCACTTGTGCCCAATACTAAGAAATGCATTGAAATGTTAAAACACACATATTGTGTGGCATTAATATAGTCAAGACTAACAGCTAAGCCATTTCTTTTATTTCCTATGAAATCATTGTTAGTTACCAAAGCACCTAAATATTATTATATATCATGTTTTAGAATTTGTCTTTGCTTTATCAGAAGCTAAGATGCAGCAAATATATGCAAATGTATTCTTAATTTACTATAGAGATTCATTGTGTTAATGTGCTTGTATTTTCATTTCCACTAATTCATTCAATAAATAGTTATTAAACATCTACTACACATCAGGTGCTTTGAGGACACAAAGATAAATACTGTATATAATTCCTGCCATCTCAAATCCCACAACATGGGATAGGGAAGCAGATATTTAAATAAGTAAGTTATAGAGCAGTTATAAATCATAACAATACTCATCCCTCTACCCTATAGAATATAGTTGACATGGCAATCTTGATCACCTACTGAAGTCCACGAAAGCTTTACTGAAAAGATGGCTTTGATCTTCCTCTTGGAGGACAAGAAGTAGATTGTCCTGTACAAAGGAAAGCATGCAAGAGGAGGGAATTTAATGTGTAGCAAAATGGAGTTGTAAAAGGACCTACTAAGCCAGGTGTGGTGGCACAAGCTTGTAATCCTACTACTTAGGAGGCTGAGACAAGAGGATCCTAGTTTCTCCGCCAGCCTCAGCGACTTAGTGAGCCACTCTGCAACCTAGTGAGACTCTTTCAAAATAAAGAATAAAAAATAGGGCTGGAGGTGTAGCTCAGAGGTAGAATGCCCTTGGCTTCCATCCCTAGTACTGAAAAAAGAACAGGATCTAACATTCATAGACTTGGGAATAACTGATTGTATGAGCATACAATCAAATCTCAGCTAACTCACAGTCTAAATTCCAATCTTCCATTTTTACTCACGACAGGCTAAACTGTAGTCATCGTACAATTGGAATATAATATGTTTTCATTCATTGAAAAGTGACAACAAAACATATTTGTTCTATGTGCATATACATGTGTATATACCATAAAAATAGATAATGGGTGAGGTTGGGGTGTAGCTCAGTGGAAAAGCTCATGCTTTGCATGTACAAGGCTTTGGTTTTGATCCCCAGTGTGCACACAAAAATTATAATGATTATATAATTAGGATTTTCCTAGATACTTCTTCATTAAATCATTGATCTTTCAAAATGTCTCTTGTAAAGTTGAGTATTGAATTCCATTTTTCTGGAAATACTCAGGTTTTTGTCTACACTATTAAGTACAGTTTAGATAAGAAATGGCAAAAAATCTCCTGGTATTCAATTTATATATAGCATGCAATCTAGGTGAATAGTTTTAGTGTTTTCGTTTTGTTTTAATAACAACATACATAAAGGAAATGTAATGATCTCATCAAATCTCCATCTCCTTCTGAGAGATAATGGCCTACTGGTCTTCCTCTCAGGATCCTTCTAATGTAGTGTTCTCAGATATTAGGTGGTTTTGTTTCACTGAATCTTGGCAGTTTCTTGCTTTAAAGGTCTTTTACTGAGTTGGTTCGACATTTCACACTGAGAGTTTTCTTCCCTAGTCATGGAAGAATTCAACGATTATGAACAGTGATATGAGTCATTCATGTACACTAAGACAGAAATAGGTTTCAGTTGTTTAAAAAGCTGTTAATTTTAAATTCTAACCATGAGTAGCTCTGCAGCAAATCCTACCACTGTGTGAAAGCCAAGTTGGAGTTAAGTTCCTTGCTCACCATCAGCTTTGTCTTCATTGAAGAAAGTTAAAGAGATGAATCTTCTACTGAAGGCTTCTGTCATTTATCGAATAAGTCTTCATATGCCCTATTAGCCCCAAGAGTATATAGTAAGGGGCCATGAGGTAATGTGTGGACCGCTGTATCTTTATAAAAGTCTGTTAAGTGAATAATGGGTGTTTGGCTGCCATTATTGGCACATGTCATTAAAAGACTACTGACATTTGCTGCCGCATTTAATGCACATCTTTAGAGGAAAAAAATTTAATTGTACAGATGGCCCCTGACTTGCCATGGCTCCACTTAAAGATATTTTGACTTCACAATGTTGCAAAAGCAATATACATTCAGTAGAACGTTTGCTTCCTGTTTTTGCATTTTGAATTTTTCCTGGGTTATCAATACAACGTAGGATACTCTGCTATGATTCTGGGCATCAGCAGTGAGCTTCAGCACCCACGCAGCTACATGATCCCTATGGAAAGCAACCCACGCTTTACAACGACTGCATTGTTAAGCTACAATTAGGAGGAGGGTGTATAAAATTCACTTTGAGCTAAAGGTATTTTTAATTTGTGATGGATTGATTGGGATGTAACCCCATCTTATGTTGAGGAGCATCATGCAGGCATATATGCATATTGTTCATATACAGACACACATGCATTATATATTCATGTATATTAATATTGACAGTAAGAAAAAGTTTTACTTTATAGCTTGAATACCTAAACTGTTTTATTTTCAAAGATACAAATATGAAATTGGTTCCATTTGATTTACCACTTCCCTTATTCATGTAGCAGTTGACCCCATTCTGTTTGTGTTAGAAATTCTTCAGTGGATTCTTCTGCGTTGCACGGATTTTAAAGTAGAAGTCATATTGGTCCAAGGACTGGTTGATTTTCTTGAGAGATATTATGTATGTTTTTTCTTGTCATGGAATATAGATACCATGAGGTCTTAATTAATGAATCTTATATTGTAAACATCTCTTAAAAAGATGTTGACAGTGTTAAGGATATTTCTTGATCATACCAGGGAATGTCATATAGGCCATGCATAAACATTTTCACTCATGATTCTCATTTTCTTAAGAAATCCATAAACATGATAAAAAAAAAGAGGTGAGTAGAGAGGAAACAAAGATGTGGCTGTAATAGTTTTGTGTTCCTGATAGGGAAGTAATGGGTTACAGATGGAACATAACTATTATTTGAGCCCATGTCAAATGATATCTCTTTAGTAAAGATACTGGGGGCAGTGGCCTTTACGCTTCAGTAGTGAAACACTTTTCTTTTAATAGCATCACCACACTTGCGATTTTCTGCCTTAAACTATATGCTTGCTTATCTCAACTGAACTATTAGCATCTAAAGTCAGTAGTGTGGAGGATGGAGAGATATGTTATAAAACTTCCAACATACCTAACACTGTACTTCTCTCACATAGAATATGCTAAATATATGTGAGATTGGGTTTAATGATATTAGTTTAGCACAAAAAGTATACGAGAGTGTGGTATAAAGTTCAGGAAGGTAAGGACAGGAATTAAATAGAAGAAAAATTGTATTAGGCATAGGGGTTCCAAGCTGCAATAAAAATAACCCAAACTATTTCATTAGCACCTCCTTCCCCATGTCTTTCTTAGATAAACTTATCAGTACAGTTTGTCAAGACCTCAGTAAAAAAAAAAAATAAGGGCATTATTTTATATCACTTCTAATTCATCTTGTTTCCGCTGAAGAGGAAAGTAGTTTAAGTCACTATCATCACACACACTTCAGCTCCTACCTAATTTTCTTTGGCCTCTGCTTTGAAAGCTCATTTCCTCTAATAAGAAAGGAGAAAGTACCCCTCTCTTCCCAGGTTTTCTTGTGAGTGCCTACCATGCCATCCTCACATTCGTATTCTAAGGCCATTCTGCTGCTAGATGCCACGTTCTGTCAACAGATGCTGTGCTGTGCCTTGTGTCTGACCACACTCTCCACTACTTCTGCCAAATTCACCATTTTCCAGAATTCCACTCTTCTGTCCCTATCCTGAGTGAAGATTTTCCCCTCATTCATTTTATTCTTTTCCAAGACAATAAATTTTTTCTTACATTTGACATGTTAGATTGTCCATTTATACTTTTCCCCTGATTCGATAACACTGCGTACATTTTTGGAAACAATTATTTAGAGTTGATAAATACTGCCAAACGTGGTGGCGCACACTCGCAGTCCCAGCATGTAGGAGGCTGAGACAAGAGCATCATGTTTTGTGGACAGCCTCGGCTACTTAGTGAGGCCCTTTTCAAGCCAGTGAGACCCTGTTTCAAAATAAAGACAAAAAAAGCCCGGGGGTATAGCTCAGAAGTAGAATGCTCCAGGGTTTCATCCCCAGCACCGCAAAAAAAGTAAAAATAAAAAAATAATAAAAAAAGAATTAATAAATACCTTTGGGCCTATGCTAGAAGTCCAAAGGATAGAACTCCCCATTTCAGTTTTGTGGAATTAGAACAAGATTTTCTTGAAAGTAGCAATAGAAAAATGTACATGGGAGAAACCCATATATAATAAGTTATACAAAAGATCTCAATTGCTACTGTTATATTTCAAAGTTATAGTTTTTACTCTACTGGTTTAATTTACTTTTATATCTTGATCAAACATGAAAAATTAAATATTCCATGTCTATACTTGAAAAATCAAACCAAATATATATCTAACAATAAATATTTTATCAACGAGATACTGCAACTAATACTTATTGTCAGAACAGGACACATTAGGCTCCTTAGAAACACAGACTTCTGGTAGAGGGTCTTTAGAGAATTTATTAAATCTTCCTATAATTATTTTTGGTGGTACTGGTGGTGGAACCCAGGGGCTTTTCTACCTCCGGGCTATACTCCCAGACCTATTTTATACTTTATTTGGAAACAGGTTCTCACTAAGTTGCTGAGAGCCTCACTAAGTAGCTGAGGCTGGGTTCAAACTTGTGCAATCCTCCTGTCTTAGCCTCCCAAGTGTGGGGATTACAAGCGTGCGCCACCACATCCGGCTAGATCTCCCTATAATTTGGTGAGGATACAATGAATATGGTTTCTCTATGTGCAATTAGTAGACTGATGTAGTCTAAGTTGTACATGGAAAATATTTTTAATGTTTACCAGGTTCTTCTGAAAAATGTATGAAGGAAAATTTATAATTATTTCAGTAGTAAGTTTTAAAGCTCTATAATTTATTTTTCTAATAATTTATTGTTTATCATCAATAAGCATAATTGTACAACCATATACTATTGGACAAATTTTTAAGTGGGCCCTAAATGGGAAAATAAAATGTCTATGGTTTGCTTGTTCACTCTTTAAAGTGAATGTTGGGATTATTGTAGTTGCTGTTTAAGTCAAACGTAAATAATAGATGTTAGACAGGTTTTTTCTATGATACATTAGAAAGTTTTAAAAGTGGAAAATAAAAATTCCTCTTACTATACTAGGTCTTATAAGTACTGTTATTGTCATCTTAAAAATTCATATTCTAGAGCTACGGTTTTGGGATACTGGAGATTTAAACTGGAGCACTCTACCACTGAGCTGCATTCCCAGCCCTTTATATTTTTTGTAATTTTTGAAACAGGGTCTCAATAAGTTTTCTTGCACTGGCCTTGAGCCCATGATCTTCCTGTCTCAGTTTTGCAAGTATTGAGATTACGGGCATGTGCCCCAGTTCCTAAATAGAGCCAACTTTTCATACTTAGAAATTCACATCTAAAGTTGCAGTGACATCCATTAAGTAAATATGACTAAATATCCTTATACAACTTTAATGTCTTTCTTCAAGAATATCAATAATATATAAATGGAACTAGAGCTCTAAAGAAAAATTAATCTGATGAAGGTATATCCTTCCCTATAGTTGTAGTTTTATTTTTATCTCAAGATAGACTTCAAGTTTCTGTACCATCATTTTTCATCTTACTCACCAACTGAATATCTTTTAGAGATGTCAGAATGATTAGATTTACCATCTCCAAAATACTCATCATTGAGAATTATAGACCACTTAGAAGATTGGCAAGGACAAGTTAAAACTGAAAATAGATCTCTCAGTAGACATGGAAAATCATAGCAGTGATTAAGTAAATTCTCAGGGATATTTCCCATTCATGATAGGAAGCGGGGACAGATTCCATTTTGCAATTTTTTGCAGAATGAGGACTAAAAGCAGGAAGTTACACCTGTGTTTATTGTCAAGCCTCATTTGTCTATCATGCACCATCCTTCCCCACCTTCTGAGAAAGCACTATTCCTCTGCGTGGCCCAGGTGACTCCTAGGATTCTGCCACTTTCGTTCCTCTCCCCTAGAGAAATCAAAGTACCGTTTTAAAAATGACTGAATGCGTGGACATGTCATGGTGACGAGCACTCCTTTTCAGTTTGACCTTATCAGTTGCTTACAAGTGGTGGAAAGGAAAGAAAGGAAATCTAAGATGACCTTTAATGTCATTGTTTCACTTGGGTCTGGAGGAGAGCACCAACTTGAAGATGGAGGTTTACTGGTAAACACTTCTGTTCCACCATCTGCTCCCAGCCACCCCACAGCAGAGTTACCGTGAGATGAGAGAGCAGGGCGGGGCAGCCGGGCAGAGGAATGATGGGGCTGAGGGGAGAGCAGGGAAGGTGGGGTGGGAGCAGATGGTAGCTGGGAAGAGAGCCACTCCAGGCTCTGTTGGCATGGTTACAGCGAGGTAGATGTAGTAACAAGCTGTGCCAGTTTCGGAATGTTTCGGAACTTTCCTTCGTGGCTTGTGGCCTCAGACTTGACTCATTCGCTGCCATATTGTTTTCCCTGTGGCCAGCAGTTCTTACCAAAGCACGCTTCTCCTTATGTGCGGTTTCAAATAGAGTTTGCGTGTGCCTTTTGTCATCAATCTACTGAAATGAAAGGAAAATGTGTTCACTGTCCTTGGACTCCAAGTGAGTACATGTAACAACACGGATACACACACACATAAACACACATACACACATATAAGCTTATAAATAATTATCAATAACTCGGCTAGTGCAGTCTATTTATAGTGCAGGAGCAAATTCTGTCAAAAACAGTTTGGCGGATTTTTGTTTTCGCTTTTGACATTCCGTTCGCAGGACGCCCGTGAACATTTGTTCGTCTCATCTTTAGTTAGATTTCTAGCTTTCTTTTTAAAAAAAGCAATGGCCTAATTTAAGTTGAAATAGGTTCTTTGCTAAAGTCTTATTTTTCGCTAAAAATGCATCCACTGCAAATGTTACTGCCATTTCTAGTGCCTAACGTGTCCTCAGAGGATATGCATAGGGGGTTGATTTGAAGTTTTCAGCCATATGGCATGGTGGAAGCAAAAACATTGTATTAGGTCAAGCCACATGTAATTGCCGATATTTCAAAAAATTTTAATCATGGAATAGCGATTTGGTATGGTCCAACCCGATATATACATTTTTTATTCCTTATGTTGAATTTGGATGAAAGTAAACAATAACTCATAGACCATGCATATCTCTGTTTGGTCTTGCACTAAATAAAGAGACCCGATTTTCCAGAGTCCAATTCAATTAAAAATACTGTTTGCACAGGTGTGGAGGTTTGACTTCATAGAAGTGCAGAGAGCATTAGTTGACATATAATTTATTAATCAAAAATGTTATTGCTAACCCATCTACTCTGAAGTAACTATGATATACACAAACATACTTGATTCAGCAGAGGGGTGGCTATACAATGTTCCTTCTGCTTAAAAATAAAGGGATTTAGTCACATACTGGACACCAGAATTTCTTGTTCAAGTGTTAGTCCAAATAATTGTATTAAACTTTTACCACAAATTAACAAAATTATTCTGCTCCTTTCTTTCTTTAAAAGACTGTTTTTAGGTGTTAGATCAAAATGAACTGATTCTATAAAGTGCATAAATGACTGGTATTAAATGTCTGTCTCCTTAGTCTAAAAGTGCTCAATTTTTTTGAACAGTGATGAAAATTGAATTGGGCTTTGTAGCAAAGATTTAAAATTCAGATGAAGTTATTTCAACAGTATCAGAAGTGTTAATTACATTTCTGTAGCAAACCTCATTGTATTACACTGAAGCAAACATCATATTTGAAAACCATCTCAACCACATCCAGGCTTGTTCCTTCGTTTGGCTGTTTATTTCAGTATTTGAAGAATAAAAGTAATATCTAGATTATTGAATAGAAAAGCATTTGCTTTTGAATGACAAATGTTCCTGGCTAAAGTAGATTAACCCATATACAAAAATTAAAGTTGATTTTTAATGATAACACATTTTAAATATCATCTCTGAGATTCCTTATCATTTTAATGATAAGAACACATTAAATATCATCTCTAAAATTTTTCCTAAATTCACTTTAACAAATAAGGGATTGTCGTATATTTTTCTAAAGGCAGGTAAAAGGGTCATATAATTAGTCCTTATTTATTTGAATGCCTACAATAATGCCCAATCTTCATCTGATTTCTGAAGAAGAGTATCTGGAGATTATATTTTGTTTGGTGGTTTGTTTTAGCTTTGTCATGTGGTGCAAAAGAATCTAGTTTTGTTCTTGTCCTTACGTTTACTTTAGTTCGTATTTGCATGTGCATTTTTCTTATTGTAATAATGTTTAAATTAAATGAACAAATTTTAATGTTATACACAATAGCATGTATATGTAATTTTTATTTCTAGATAGTTTATTTATGTATCTTTTCACTAGTTGTGGATTCATTTCCAACTCTACCTCCCTAAATTTCAGATCACTCATTGTATTTTTTTTATTTCTTCAAAAGGAAGTTATTAAAATTGACTTTTATCACCTAATGTTCTTTGTAAAGAACTTGTTGCCTCCAACACATTTAAAAAAATTATTGGTACTTTGTAGTCATACACCTTAATGGGGTACAAGATCTTAGAGGCATACATGCACACATCACTCATGTAGCCCTTTCCCAGTTCCCCCACTATTCCCCCCTTATGTTCTTCTCATGTTGGGCTCACTGAGTGACTTTTATATGTTTATGAATGTACATGACGGAATTTCCTTCTTCCCTCTCCCATGACCCGCAGTTAGTCCAACACCTTTTTGGATAGAAAAGTGTACATCCATTCTATATCATTGCTCAATTATTTTACGGTCAAACACTTAATTTCTTATTCATTTTGGTGTGTGTTCATTCATTTGATTCTATAGTTCTATGAATATTATTGTATATAGTCAAGTTAGAAATATTCTTTATAAATTTATACTCCTCTATTTGACTTAACATTTTCCAATTGTTAAAACACGTAGAGTAGTTTTTATTTAATATACATTCTCTATGACATCGTATGCTCTGTATTTCCACTGAGTTTAGTAGTATACTAGCATGTATGATCCGTAACGTTAAGCCAACTTTCAGCTCTTTGTGGTTTATTTGTTTTATCCGTAGGATCAAACATGTATGAATAGAAGAAGTTCAGCAATAGCAATTTGAGAAGCACAGTTGCATATTTTTGTTTTGGTTTTGGTTCAAAAGTCAGATGATGATCTTGCACAAAGTAGAGAAAAATTATTGATAACTGGCTTTTTATTTTTAGCTTAAAATGAAATAATGTACACAATGATATATTTCTTGAATATCAAGTGCAGTGGCATACATTCATGAAAAGCAACGATTTCCTCACATTAGACCCTTCCTAACCATAAAATTATGGTGGTATTTCATTTGTTCGGAGTATGTTGTCATTCTGATTTTTAGTTGCGATTTCTGAATATAGAGTGCATCAACATTTGAAGATTTTTATTAGCTTGTGGTGACTCACAACAGTGTTGCTATCTGTCATAGAGTCTGATCCATAAAATTATGATATGGTCTTTCTTGAACTATTGACAGATCATTTTGTATCTGCTTAAACTTTTTACCTTTTAAAAAACTAAGAGAAAGATTGAGATTATTAGATATCTGACTAATTTAGCACTGTCGAGATTAAGGAAGAGATCATGATCATTAGGACCAAAATTGTTTCATTTATGGACTGACAACAATGAAACTCATCAGTAAACCACTTTCTGCCTTTAGTGATCTTATTTCTCTTTAATTGTGAGCAAATATAACAAACTCATTTTTACCTTTAATTCTAGAGAGTAAGATCATTAAAATAAATACTTTGGCTATGTGTTGTTTTTACTTTCTTGAACTTTGTTATGTATTCATGAACGATTTTTTAGGCAGATAATGTCTTTTGAGAGGAATGTGCTCTGTTCCTTCTGGATTTATCAAAATATTTTGGACAGAAAAATAGATTTTTTAAGATTAGATGAGCTCTAATATCAGTGGCATCTTAATCCTTACACAAGTCTTTCATTTTCAAAAGATGCCTGTCTTATAAAATCCTGGCCCCCAAAATATGTGATAGTGCTAAGAATTGAAAATGTTTTTAAGGGGTCATAAAGAATGTATCTAATGGTGGGCTCTCTGCCTTTCTCTCACGTTTAGGGCTGAAATTCTCATAACCCCACCTTCTTGTAACCAAGGTTCTTGAAAAATCAATACTTATACCTCGTGCAATATATGGTATTGACTTTGGCCTACAGCACTATAGCTAGCATGCTATCCTGGAGATCCATCCGGGCACTTCTGCCTTCAACATTTGTGATACAGGCTTACCCTGAGTCAGCTGTGCTTATTCTCCAAGCTCTCTGCATTTCCTAGTTGTACTTATTAGCACACTTATTTACACCCGTTAAATATTATGTGAACTAAGAAACCATGTTATAAAACATAGATGTGCCATTTCTACAAGTAAACTGACTACTTTGAAAATACATGGTCGAGTCATTTTGAATGTGCTCTTACGTTAGTATAGGTACGCAAACTTAAAGGATAGGAACCAATTCCAAAAGCCTCATGTCATCAGAATCCTTCACAAAGATTTTAAGGTCTAGAAACTTAAATCTAGAAATGTATCCAGAAACTGGTTTAGAGTGTGTATATTATATGTAGGTTATATGGCAGCAAGGCTTTGAAGAGAGCCAATCAGAGAATACAAACTCATGTAGACTGTCCTAGCTCTACATCATAAAGATGGGCAAAGGAGTATTATTTATCCTTTTTCTATAAAAAATTAATATATATTATGTTTTATAGACATCTACTTTAACTGAAGTCTTTGATTAATTGACCTTGCCCATTTTCTAATTACCTTTTCTAGTCATGTCTAGTACATTAAAATCTTTATTACTGCTCACTCAAATTCAATAAAAATATTAACTTGCTAATTCTAGTTCTATCATTTTATCTCCTTTTAACTATATAAAAGTCCTTTGTGTGTTTATAATTTTTTTTTCTTTTTAATTCTTGGGATGGAACCCAGAGCTTCAAGCATGCTAGGTAAGCACTCTAGTGCTAAACTATATCTCCAGCTAACATGTTTATATCTTGAAGATCCTTTTTAGTGTACCCCTGGATAAGCTCAGTTCACAGCAGCAATTGTCATTTGGCCCAGTTAGTGTGTGTGTGTGTGTGTGTGTTAATTGTGACAGGGAGGATTTCCAGTGATACTTAAGCATAGTAAGAAAATCTGTCTGTTCTAGAGGAATTTACATTTTTATTGAGGAGATAGGATTTACAGATAGGAAACACACAGAGGAACAATAGAATGACTCAAATTCTCACGGGCAGAGCAGATGATAAGTTTTCTCGCATCGAAGAGAAAGAAGCACTAAAAAGCATCCTTATGGTACCAGCCCTAAATGTTTTCCCCTATATGAGTGAATACATGTATGACTAAAGGAGCCTTGAAGGTGTTATCAGTTGAATGTCCATTCCACTGGAAATTCAAGAATTACTGATAAAGTGTAAGACTATACAAGTAAATATTTGCTGGGCGTGGTGGCACACACTTGTAATCCCTGTGCTTGGGAGGCGGAGACAGGAGGATCACACAGTTTCGAAGCCAGCTTCAGCTACTTAGTGAGGCTCTCAGCAACTTAGTGAGACCCTGTTTCCAAATAAAGTATAAAATAGGTTTGGGAGTATAACCCGGAGGTTAAAAAAAAAAGCCCCTGGGTGCTGAAACAAACTTGCTCAGTCCTTGGGGGGGGGCAAATCTGACACTGAGTCCATTTGGTACCGAGATCCTCAGAAAGATGGACAAGGGTCGGTTACAGTTCTGCAGCCACTTATCTGCAGCAATTTTTTCCCTTTTATGAAATAAACTCCTTTAAGTTCCTATTCACGGCGCTAAAGGTGGAGCTTCCTCTCCGGGAAAAAATCTGAAATAATTATTGACATGGACAACAGCCTTCTGTGCAGTTGACAAAGTTTTAATTTCCATCACCAGTATTTTTACCCTATACCCCGTGTGTGCACTAAAGGACAATAGTGAGGCATTAAGTGTAAACAAGATAAACAGGATAAATTGGATCCATGGCTTCACAGTTTAAGATTCGTCTGGGACTAGGTGACTGAAGTCACTCCCCTTGGCCTTTGTCATTGGAATCAGGTTTCTGGCTTTGGGTGAGCCTTAGGGGGCAAGGTCTGGAGTCTGGAAAGGCATCCAGGACAGGCAGGCATCTGTAAAGGTGGGGGTTCACACCCAAATTCCGTTTTGGGGAAATTCAGTCTTCTAGGATCTCCTTTGATCCTTCCAGAGTCTTTTTGTGTCTAGGGCTTAGTCCAGGCCCTCCTTTATCAAGATCCATGGGCTGCTTTGCAAATTTGTCCCGTCCTGTCTGCTCCGCCATCCCCTATGAGGCAATACTTATATGACAGTTAATAAAACAGGGCAAAAACATTATAACATATGTGATTGAATTTCTATAATTGTTCTTTAATGCATGATTTTGGGGCAGACTTTTGAGTTTTTTACTGTCCTGCTGCTGAGTCCTAAAGATAGGCTTGTTAAGGCCAGATAAGAGTTTATTAGCATCTCTTAAGAGGAAAAACAAATGGCCCAGGTTCCAGAGACAGTTTTACATCTCTTTGGGAAATGGGGCAAGAGGTGGGTTTGCAGTTTCCCCTGCTGGCAGAGAGGTGCTGGGAGCTAATCTTTAGATCAAAGGACTTGCCTTCGGAAAGGACGAAAGGAATTTTGCAGCCCCTGAATTCTGGCTGCCCTTTACTAATTTATCTTTCATGGACTCAACTTCTTCCACAGTCCTAATTCTTGGGATCCTGTTTTACATCATTGGAGCTTTTTAGTGTAGAAATCTAAGAGCAGGGAGTATTTCTGCCAGAGATGACACCTCTTTCCTGGGGGGAGGGGGCGTGGACGTTGCCGATTGATACAAGTGTTTGTCACTCTCCTATATGCCGAGGGCGGGCAGTGGCACCTGGGTTCCTCTCCCAGTATCACAAAAAAAGTAAATATTAGCAATTACATAATATGATTGGAAACATGCCAGGACTTGCTCATATAGGGTGAGTAATGAGTATATTTTTAAAACCATATAATGTAAATACACAGGGAATCTATAAAGTCAAAAGAATTGTGCTTAGTAGGGTAAAAATGGAACTTGTTCCATCATTTATGCCTTGACATGGATATATTGGATATATTGACCTATAAAAATGTTTGTTCCATATACTTCAACAGTTACTTTTATATTCAAAATTTCTGAAGGATTTTACAAGAGAAATATGTATATGTCTTCAGTATTCACATGAGATAGGTAACTATGTCATAACAATGTGGAAAATATGTTAATATGTGAATTCATGTCACATGTATTCAGTCACCTAGTAGATCAGCATTAACAAAGTGCCTTATTTTTTAATGACACTGAAGTATTCTCGGTACAGTGCAAGATCATTGAAGTCGTCAAAATCATTAAAGCAGGACTGGGGTTATAGCTCAGTGGTAGTGCATTTGCTTAGCAGGAGTGAGCCCCTCCCTGGTCTCATCCCCAGCACTGAAGAAAAAAATCAGTGAAGCAGCATAGGTCAACATGATGAATAAATGTCTAAAACTATTCCTCCATCCTGTTTGTTTATTACTTAGGACTTCATGTTATTTTTTCTTAGCTGACTAGTGACTAGGCCATTGGACGGTAACATGTTTCTTCATCTCATTCTGTATTCACATAGTTCTACTACGTGCAATGTACTGTGCTAGACCCATTGAGAAGTACATAAAGTCCCCCTTACCTTCAACTAGGTGGCAATTATATAATATAATATAATATAATTTTCTTGATGAAATCATTGTACTCTTATCTGAAAAGTTTGTAAAGAATTATCTCAAATCCTTCAGAGTTTTATTCCAAACCTTGCAAAGTTAAGTTTATATTTGATGATAAATATGTAAGCATACCAAGGAGACTCTTCATATAATAGAAGAAAATGCAAGAATTAGAAAGTCAAATGTGTTTTGTACTCTTAGGTCAGATATATAAAGCATAATTATGTAAAATATAAAATTATATATATGTATATATACATACATATGTATTTGAAATTCAACTTTTAAAGGGTCAAGTTATTCCTAAGCAAATGTTAAGATCCTTAAATTATTATTAATATAAATCTTGTCCCAAGTTTATGTTAGAAAATTCAGCAGGTACATGCAAAAAAAATCCTTGGGGAAAATGATAGTCTCCCTGCCCAGTGCTTTAACTGAAAATAATATGAGGCCATTGGTCCCAAAATGATTGGGGCCATATGTTAAATTCTGTGGGTGTGATAGAAAATTTGAAAGTCCTTTTTTGTGAGGCAAGGATTCATGTAGAAAATGAAGTGTGTTGATGGATGGCAAGGAAGACGAGTAGGGAAAACTCGTTTGCAATGTTGCTTGTTGCTCTAGTGCTGCTCATTAGTGTAGGCTCACTTTTTTCTTCCTAAGATCATACCCTTTATTAGGCAGCAATATCCTGCTAATGGAGAAAAGAAAATGAGCAGTTTACAATTATGTAAATAAGACATAGTTTTTCTATTTCTGAAAAGTAATAGAGAGAACTTTTTCCCCCTAAATGAATAAAATCTCAAATAAAATTAGAATTCTTGTACCTCACTACTCATTAAAGGGTGACACCAGTAACAATTTGCAAAGAGGAAACTGTAGAAATGCAATAAAACAAGATTATCTTGGCAAAATTGAAATTTCTCTCTGTATGTCATGCTAAAAATGTAGCTGAGAGCTGGTCTTTGCAAGATCAATGAGGGATCTGCGCATGAAATGTGATTTGCATATTTAAAGAATTGATTTGAATCGTAGTTTGTAATCCAAGTCACAGAGAGAAAGAGTAATAAGATACCGCTGTACGGGCGTCCATCTCTGTGTTAAAAGGGCGTGGATGTTGGGATTTGTAAAAGCTATTTCATTTTGTGTTCACCATGGAGATTACGACTTTATATATGGGATAGCACTTCAGTTTCCTACTAATTTGTATTACTTTAATGCATTTTCTCCTAAAAACCTCTTCATTTGTGTTCAGGATATTAGTCATATTCATTAATTTCTAATTGTTTTCTATAACCTATGGTAGCTTTGGGGACTTCAGATGTAATTGAAGGTTTTAATTTTAACTCATCAAGTCAATGAGTGATAAAGTAACATCAGTGTTCCTAGAATTATTATTTTTTGCCTGCGAGGTATTATGTGAGATGGGTTGAACACAGGAAGACCAGTTGTAGTAGTCTTAAGGTGGTGCAAGCTTCTGAAAAGTGGCAGTTGTAATGGAAAGGCAAATTTGTATGCTGAAAGGCATTTTGAAAGAAATGAGATGATACTTAGTAACCTGCTCGATATAGTTAGAAAGATACAAATAAAAGCCAATTTAGTTGTTTGAAGACATGATGGCTAGAAGAATATGAGTAACCCTGGGAAAACCAGGATAAGTGGGGAAAGTGGCCTGCATATATATATATTGCATAGAAAGACGTGGGACATGTACCACATCGCACATGTTTTGTTTGTGAGAATAGAAGACTGTTCTTAAATAAGAGGCTGCAATGGAGATTGTAAATCCTGGGCATATGTATAATCAGAAAGCCTTTATCCAAGAACAGTACGTTGAGATAAAGAGTTTATAGAGAAAAGAGCAGAGGGTCTCGGGAAATATTTCCATCTAAAGGATAGGAAGACGCAGAAGCATCGATGACTGTCATCTGGAGTTGCAGTTACATTATGATATTGGCCCTAAATAGTTTGCCATGTGGCAGGTAATCATTCCCTTTAAGTAAAAGATAAGAAATCTTTGCAGATTTCTTAATAAAGGTACCCCGGATTTCTTCCTAATATATACTATGGCTCTAAAGTCACCCATAATTCTTTTTATGGGTTGATGAAATTCTAGTAAACGCAGATATCCTTTGCTGTAGAATTAGAAGCATTTCTAAAATTTCCTATATTTCATACACGTGGCCTTGGTTTCTAAGTATTACCTTTATATAGAAACACTGAAGTGAAAGAGCAGGCTTCCAAGTGCAGTTTCCTTATAGTGACATTTTTAATATCATCAACTAAATAGTTTTTATGTCACAAAACCTATTTGTAAAAAGTCACAACTGGAGCTGGGCACGGTAGGGCACACCAGTAATCCTAGCACTTGGGAGGCTGAGACAGGAGGATAGCAGGTTTGAGCACAGCCTCAGCAACTTAAAAAAGACTCAGCAACTTAACGAGATCCTGTTTTAAACAAACAAACAAACAAAATCAGATGTTCTCCCTAATATGTGGAAGCTAGGGAGAAAAAGTCATAGGATAAACTCTAGATGAAGGAGGAAAAACTTTAGATGAGCAAATGAGGCGACCTGAGGGGAACGAGAGGAGGGAGGAGAGAAATTCCCTAATGTACGTGATGTCCATTCACAGACATAGCAAATTCGATCACTAATCCAAACATTTGAGTGAGGAAGGGGAGAGGGATGGGAACTGGGGAAGGGCTAGGTGAGTGATGTGTGCCTCCACCATCTTGTACCCCATTACGATGTTTCACATGATGACCCCACACGGTCAGCAGGACAGGTAGTCTTATTTCTGTTTTTCAATCAAGTAAAGAACATATGGCTACTAAGTATGACTAATGTCTGTTTTGAAAGATGATGTTTATTGGTGTATTATGACAAATAGTGGGACTAGTTGTCATCCACTTGTACAAACACATACCATATTTTAGTTCATTCTGTTCCTGAGACAAAGGTCTTCTGATTGCAAAACCAGCTTTCCTTTTGTTATTATTGTGCTGTGCCACATTCGTTCTCTTCCCTGAAGACTTCTGTGAGAGAAGCCTTAGAATTTCATCAAAATAAATCCTAAAGGTACATGATGAATTTCCTCCCTGTTTTACAGAGTAAAAATCTCTTTAGGGCAGTGTTCTATATAGTAGGTCTCAAGTCTTAAGTGATTGTTTACTGGGTATTTTGGACACATTTTGAGGCATATTAGTTCTTTTAGACTTTTTTGGGCAAATTATTCTTGAAAGGGCTCTTATTGGTACCCCCCAGAGGTCTAAAAGAGTTAATTGGCTTACAAAACATATGTGGTTGGCACTCTGGGAACAGTTCGCTCATCTCTTAACATCTGGATGTACTGTTTCATTTTTGTAGCATTATGTATTCATATCTCAAAACTGTGGCCATTTTAAAATAAATATAGTAAATCAACAGTATGTATATAATTAAGAATAAGTCATTGCAGCATATGACATTTTATAAAAGTGTTTTTAAAAAAGAAAAAGAAAAGCTATCGAGTTTACATTGCCAGGTTAAAAATATCCTTGTGTATCTATGTAATTTATGAATTCAAAGTAATTTAAAATAACTGAAAAAACATGTTTTATAGTCATTTAAAATAACTGAAAAACATGTTTTATAGTAATGTGCCATTCGCATTTTAAAAGTTTGTGAATTATTTTTATATTATCTACTTTGAAAATATGAGGAAATAAATTATTCAGTAGGTTTGTGTACATATCATCCTAAGAATCCAAATACAATTTTTGTCAATTTGCAATCCCCTAGAGAGATAATAAAATATTGTTTGCTTAAATCTGATTTTCACCTTATGCTAATCATACCCTCCTCCATTGACTTCCACTTCTTTCTAAACATAACTCTTTGCCAAAACAAGAAACAACACAAAATATCCTTTAAAAAACTTCCAAAAATACAGAAGCAATTAAAAAACAGAAATAGGAAATATTATTTAGTGGATAATGGGAGATGAATGTAAATGAACTCTCAGTGCAAAATGATGCCCCATCCCACAGCTTGGCCTCAGCTTTCCTCAGCCTTAATCTCACGAACCTGAAATTTTCTCCACTTTGGCTTTCTTCTATCATGGAAATGTTAGACATCAGCATCTTGTAGAATATGGCTCCCACCAAGATCCCAGGTTTTGTTCTTTTTAAATTTAATTTGATTGGTGCACTACAGTCTCACATCGTAATGTGGATCATGTTGACAGTGACATATATTCACACAGTCCTTGGCGCCCCCCACCCCCAGCTCCCCTTTCCCCTCCCTCCCAATACTGAGCGTCCAGGTTAAGTATGGCATATTCTCATGTATTATTCTCATGTATATGCATACTGGGATGTAGCTTTTCCATTGATCAACCTCAGCCTTCTTCCTCCCCTGCCTCTCCTTTCTGGCTTTGCTAGATCCCAGCTTTTAATTCTGCCTGGGTTTCCACTTTGTGAACCCGTCTGTTTCCCTAATTTTGACTTTTTTCTTTGGCTTTACTTTTACCTTTCATTTTTCCCTTTTCTCCCAACCTGTGTGTTCTCCTCCAGCTGAATTAGCTACATAACCAACACATATCACACACACACACACACACACACACACACACACACACACACACACGCACCACTGCAGAATCCCCACATTTCTCCTCAAACCGCTGTCCTTGAGCCTCTGTCATTTACACTCTGCCACTCCCCTTGTTCTAGTCCAATTCCAACTTGAGCGAGGTGAAAAGAGGCGCACAGTTCTCCCGGTGGGATCCATTATCTGTGATTTGTAACCACAGACTCCTCCGGAGCCAGAGCAGCTTTCCATTTGACTCTTATTTTCTCTTTCTCCCCACAATAGCAAATTCAAACCTTGTTCATCTCCACAAGCAGTGGAGTTTTGCTTTCCCATACTCCTGGATAATCATCTTTTTTATTCTAAAATGTAAATATTAAAAATATTCCTTTTATTCACCCTCAAATATCTCAAAGGACACATGATACCTTCCTTTTAGAGATTATTTTCTTTGTACTCATTAGTTAGTGTATTCCAGTTTGACTGCTACTCCCATCAGTTATACAATCTTGTGTTGCTTATTTCAAGCACCTTACAAACTTATACGCTCCATGGAGGCAGAGTCGGTCGTTCTCACCTCTCCTCCTTATATTTGACCATAGAGAAGGGATAGTGTTGTTCTATTAGCACACACAAAATAGGAATATGTTTAATTCACGGCATAAAAACCTTCAGATATCACTTTCAGCGTGTACTCCCCATACTTAGAAATCCTGTTTACGTACAATTTCCCTCATTCCTAAAAGGCAGTAGTGCATACTGGCTAAGAGCATACACTAGACTGTCTAATTTCATAAGTGGGCTCTGCCATGTACTTGTCATAATGCCTTAGGGAAATTATTTAATATCTCTTTGCCTAGGTGTCTCATATACAACATTTAGAGGACTGTTAGGATGAAATAGTCGTGTGTGTGTGTGTGTGTGTGTGTGAGAGAGAGAGAGAGAGAGAGAGAGAGAGAGAGAGAGAGAGAGAGAGAGAGAGAGAGACTGAGATCTGTAACTTGGTTCTGCCCTGAAATTTATGAGAGTGTCATTTTAAAGACCATGATAACTATAGAGATCACGTACGCAAACCATGTATAACTCATGATCACACATACCTATAGCCCTAATACTTGGAAGATCCTAGGTATGAGACTAACCTCAGCAACTTATTGAGACCATCGTCATTGTAGCGAGAACCTATTTCAAAAACAAATATTAAAAGGGTAAGGGCCTGGAGCCTGGTGGCACACATCTATAATCCTGTTTCTTGGAGGCTGAGATAGAAGGGCCACAGGTTCCCAGCCAGCCTCAGAAACTTAGCAAGGTCATTTCAAAATAAAATTAAAGTAAGATTAGTGATATAGCTCAAGGACTGAGTGTCCTTGGGTTAAATCCCAGTACCCCACCCCACAACATTCTTGGAGTGTAGCTTGGATGTAGAATGACCCTGGGTTCAATCCCTGCTATCCCCCCCAAGACAAATCAGTAATATAGGATATGTTTTAATCAATTATTATATCTTTAGAAAAGTCCAAAAGGAAGATAAAAGAATAATAGTGAATTTGATTTCGATAGAGAATTTGATTGTGGTTTCTCTGTTATTTTGCTGTGATAATGTGGCCCTTGAGATGGAATTCCATGCTGCTTTTCAGTGGCCAATATTTTTGCTTATACTGATTGCCATCCTGGATTCAACTTCAGTATCTGTATGGGTCTGTGATCTTTATATATTCTTTATTTAATCTGAGGATGTTTAAAGCAGATTTTCTCAGGGATATCTTGATCCTGTCTGAGGTACTGTATTAACTATAAAATGCATTGTACTGATAAATCAGGAACATGAACATATATTATCAACTCCACATTATAGAACTTACAGTATGCATTCTACCCCTAGGAAGATAGACGCTGACTATACACAGAGACTCGCTTTCATCGTGTTTATAGAAGAACCCGCAATCCAAGGATACGGTTGTGCATTCCTGGGCGGTTCACTCTTCCCTTTGCCCTGCTTTCATATCCTCTTGAGAAATCTGGACAAGGAAATTGCTGATGTCCCTCCCAAGATTGCATTTTTATGAATCTAGAACATGGCTCAGATATTAAATATTTTAGGCCTTAAGGACCCCATAGACTCCCTGTTTCAAGGACTCAAGTCTGCCTTGGTAGTGCAAAAGCTGCTATAGGCCATATGTCACCAAAGGAATCTGGCTATATTCCAGTAAAACTTAATTTGTGGACACTGAATTTTGAATTTCATACAATTTTCATGTGTCAGAAAATACTGTTCTTTTTCTTAACCACTTAAAAATGTAAAAAGCATTCATTACTGATGGGCAATACAAAAACAGACATTAAGCCAGATTTTCCTATGGGCAGTAGCTTCTCAGCCCCTGATCTAGACTAGCAAAGCCATTAATACATACATACATACATACATACACATATATATATTTATATTTTAATACCTACTATATGCAAGGCATTATCATCATTATCATCTTATAGAACTTGTATAAGGGACCAGTTTGACCTTTCTGTCTGTCTGTCCGTCTTTCATGATCACTAACTAGACATTTGAAAAATTCACATATGCTTTGACCAAAATATATGCTTATCTGTGCTTATATATATATTTGCTAGAACACTTGAAAGTCTTAGAGCTTTCGGTTCATTTTTACATAGTCTGGTATTTCCCCACCTGTTAAGATGAATAAAAATTTTTAATAGCCATTTTTTGCATGATTTTCAAGACTACTTGGCATTAATTTACACAAAAGTTTCTGTAGCCCTTTGTGTCTTATCCATTTTTGTTAGGGTGAAAGGATTTTTCAGTAACATATTTCAGTAGCTTGACAATTATACAAAACACAGTTCAGACCTTTATTTGGATACAGAAAACCAATTAGGTCATTCATATACATAGAATATGATATATATCTGATGTTATTTAGGGGGAAAGGGTAGATATTGCTTCAGATAACTTCCCTATACATTTAAAGAGATCCGTTCACTTCTTTGTGGTCTATCAGCTCATCCTTACTCCAAAAATTTTCGAACATACAGCATTAACATGTTAATTGTGATATGGAGGTACCTTTCATATCTAAGGAGTCTCTTATCATTAGAAAAAGATTATTCACAAACATGTCAGTGTCGGTCACTAAGCCAAACATGAGAAAGAGGGGAGGGGGGAACTGAGATGGAATTGGGAAAGGGCTAAATGAATGATGTGTGTATGTGTGCCTCTACCATCTTGTACCCCATTAAGATATATGACTATAGTGCATCAATAAAATTTTTAAAAAGAAAAAAAGAAAGAGGTTATTAAAAACAGTGCAATCACATGAAGATCACACCGTATATATACTTTCATATGATGATATTTTCAGTTAACATGAAATCACAAGTATTTTTCTGTTATTAAAAGTTTCATGAATTTCACTCTTACCTCTGTATCATTATCTTTCATATTATTGTTCTAAAAGCTTCATTTAATCATCCCCTTACTGCTGATCACCTAGATTATATTATTTTATTACTACTCTAAACATGGCTGTTTGAATTTCTTTGTTGAAAAATTCTGGTTTCTCTTTCAAAAAGCTTTTTCATATAGATAGTTTGTAACTGCTGTTAGTATGACAAAGGTTATAAATATTTGTAGGCCTCTTAAGTGGTTAATTCTTTCTGGAAAAGAATTTTCTCTTTAACTTTTAGCATTGTATGAGAGAACTTATAACTGTACACTCAGAAATATAGGGTGGTTTACATCTTTAAATAAGCACACAGAGAGATTTTTGTCTTGGTTCAAATAAAACTTAGCAAGTATTTTATGTATAGCAAGTATAGTGTTAGAGGCTGAGCAATGGGATACTTTTAAATATTATTTTATAGTGGTTTTTTTTTGTGGTACTAGGGGTGGAACCCAGAGGCTTTCTACCTCCGGGCTATACTCCCAGAACTATTTTATATTTTATTTGGAAACAGGGTCTCACTAAGTTGCTGAGAGCCTCACTAAGTAGCTGAGGCTGGCTTCGAACCTGTGCGATCCTCCTGTCTCAGCCTCCCAAGCGTAGGGATTACAAGCATGTGCCACCATGCCAGGCTATTTTATAGTTTAATGCTTGTTTATTCATTTATTTGTTTGTTGCAGTCCTGGGGGGTGTGGCAAGGCCCTATATATGCTAGGTCAAGAACCCTACTGCTGCTGAGTATGGTGGCGCACGCTTGTAATCCCAGTGTTTGGGAGGCTGAGATAGGAGGATCGCACAAGTTTTAAGCCAGCCTCAGCTATTTAGTGAGGCTCTCAGCAACTTCATGAGACTCTGTTTCCAAATAAAATATAAAAATAGGTCTGCGAGTATAGCCTGGCAGTAGAAAACCTCCTGGGTTCCACCCCCAGTACCACAAACACACACACACACACACACACACACACACACACACACACACACACACACAAAGAACCCTACTGCTAATCTACACCCTACCCCTAAGTTTTATTTTTATGCTTCAAGGGATTAAAATTCTCATGAAGGAAATAATTATATATCGTATTATAATGCAAGTGGAAAAATCTTCTAAAAATCAAAAGTATCAGGGAACTTGTATGAGTCAAGGTACACTGCAAAAGTACATCTAGAAGATCACGAAAAACTTCTGAAAAGAGATGAGCTAAATAAGACGGAAGTTTATAGGCAGAATTGCTGGGAAGATTTCGGGCACCGGAAATGTGACCAAGGGACAGGGACAGGCAACGAGTGTAATAGTTCCTTAGTGACAATTTAAGAGCATTGAGTAAATGGGGCAGAATGACATTAAATGAAAACCCAAGATAGAGCGATGCAAGTCATATGTTGAAGGGCTTTATATATATATTGAACCTGTAGATGATAATAGCATAAAAATAAAAAAGAAACAAAAAGCTAAAATGGATGCACCTAGTTCTATAATCTGCTAGATTCTGTGATGAAGAGGCATGTATACCTTACCTCCTCTAATCACTTTAACTCCTTTTGTATCAATGCATGGGATTTTCTTAATGAGATCCTGTCTCAGAAAAAAAATGTGTTTGTATGTGTGTATGTGCTTGTGTTGTGGGTTGGGATCCATCTCAGTAGTAGAGTACTCGGGAAGCTGATACAGGAGGAGGATTGCAGGTTCTGGGCCAGGCTCAGCTACTTAGGCGCTCCATGACTTGGTGAGACCATGTTTCAAAAATAAAGAATAAAATATAAGGCTGAGGGTGTTGCTCAGAGGTACAATGTCCTTGGGTTCAGTCCCCAGTGACACACACACACACACACACACACACACACACTTAAGGGTACAGTAGCAAGCATCCTTTGCTAACTCATCAGTGTGATGATGATGGACCTTTTGAAACTGATAGAAATTTAGATTCTTGAAAGAGGAGAGCTTATCAAAGCACTCTATTACATCCAGAGCAACAACAAAGAAAATAGTAACAAATGTTGGAATAAAAGCAGATATGTGCAGCATCTCCATCTACTCAATAGTGGTAACCGTAGTATTCAAATTTGGTTAAAATACAGGTAAGCATTGCTCCTTGTCTTAAAAAACGAACACTTCACCAATAAGGAATTCAGAAATTGATTGCAATGGCTAAAGAACTCCATTGTGGAAAGGGAGAAATTCATATATCCTAAAAAAGATTGTTGAATTCTAACTAGGAAGAGGACATGATATTGGATATCTCAAGTAGGCCAGTGAGAAGGAACAAACAAGGATGCTACATTGAGTATTATTCGCTAAACACCCTATTTCGCTTACATTTCTAAATTATTATTAATATGATAATATTAATATTCATTATATCAATATTAATTGTATTAAGAAATTATATTGATATTCTTATTAGTCAATTATGCGTTCTGTGAAAGAAAAATAATCAGGTCTTTCAAGTTTCTCATCCTCTTTGGGGTGAAATTCCTTCAGGTGTTTTCCTAGTTTATGGGGTTTGCATTTTTTATTTAATGAACTCCTTTTATCTCCAAAATCTAATTAGCATTATAGTTCTTACTGGCACCATTTATTTCTAAAATATAACAGGAAGACATTGGAGGGAGGAAAACATCTTACTAGAAATACCCATGGTACTTGTACAAGTTTAGAGTAACTCATGGAAAGGCAGAGTAAGAAGAAAAGCAGGAATAAATTACAAGCAACGCCCAGAGGAAATGACCTTAACCAACATTTAGAAATGTTCACACTTGAAATGGATCAGGGATGTAGGAATTATTACCTAGATTTTTTTAACTAGAAAACGAAATGCAGTCTAAATTTTATCATAGCAATGTAATCAAACAATGTTACTGTTCTGAAGTAAAATCTATGCCAAGCACATTGGCGCTTGCTGTGTCCAGCTCAGATCTCTATTCTGTTCATTGGCTTCAGCTGCTTATTTGAAATCTCAACTTGGATGTTTCATACATTTGAAACTTTAATAGGGCTAAAGTTTCACCCTTGACCTTTCCTCACAAACCTCCCCTCCAGATTTCTCTGTCTGTTGTTGGTGCCAGAGACCCAGGAATCATTCTTATTGATTCCTTTGCCTGATTGCTAATGTTTCTCTGCTTCAAGTCCAACCAGCTCTACCTCTTACACACCGCAGCCATCTTTGGTCACCCTAATCTAAGCTGCCGTAATTCCTTACCTAGGTTCAAGCAGTTGTTTCCTTACTCTTCTCCCTATTTCCGTTTTCCACATAGCTGCTAGAGTTGATTTTTGGTTTCTTGGGTCTAGGGATGTAATCCAGGGACTTCCCTTTGCTAGGTAAGCCATTTTCCCACTGAGCTACTTTCCCAGCCTTTTTATTTATTTATTTATTTATTTATTTATTTTTGAGACAGGGTCTCACTCAGTTTCTCAGGCTGACCTCAAATTTGCATTCTGACTTTCTCAGCTTTCCAAGTATCTGGGATTACCGACCTATACCACCATGTCGTCGTTATCATTTTAAAAGTATACTTTCAATTAATTTCTCCACATTAAAAGTTGTTCAGTATTTTCTCACTACACTTAGTATGCCACCTAAACTCCTTATCACGTCCTAGAAAGCCCCCACATACCCCCTGAAACCTCATCACTTTTTTAAAATGCGTTGTTTTGTTACTAGGCAAAGGTACTTAAAGTAGAGTAGATTCATGAAATGATAATTCCCGGACAACTAATGAAGCCCTGCTTTATTCAGTGACCGATTTCTGTGGTGAGGAACTTAGGAAAGCATTGCACTTATATGCCTATAATTGCTTTAGTTTGTATTGACAAACTCTTATTTCTGCATATATAGTAATGCTACTGGTATCCACCATCAGTAAATGACTAAGATAAATAAAACCATGGGGTTGGTTTACTCTTCCATGTTTATTTTCCCTAACCTGTAACTCCCACCAGCAGAGTAATTGGTAATACAAGCAGCACTGACATGGAATGAACTGTAATGTCTGTAGCATTATGACCTCAGCGGAATGTTGTTGATGTCATGGCAGCCCACATTCAATTGAGAGTAAAAAGGAGTGGATTTTTTTTTAATATACCTATGTATTAAATTTCTCCAGAAAAACTCTTATCACCTGTTAGAATAGCTATGCCAAACTGTATCATCCTACTCATTTCCCTGTTGTATTCAGGAGTACAGTTCATGGATATTTTGGCCATGATCACAAAAGTTATAACCAAGAAGGCTAACATGAGTTAATGTATTATTATAGCTTTATGCAGGAAGGTGCTATGCCATGTATGCCATTCCTGTCAAAAAGCATGTGAAAGAAAATATTCAAATGGTTTATCACAGCTTGTTAAGGATCTTACAGACCAGAAATAAGGACACACCAGTAAAGTCACCATAATATGACTGCTCGATCATAGGTATTTCTGAATGCTTATTCCAGAAGCATGTCACTGTGGGCACAGTGGTGCAGGAGGATCCCAAGTTCAAGGCCAGCCTCCTCAACAAAGGGACACCTTGGCTCAAAATAAAAAGCAGGATGGAAGTTTAATCTCTAGTACTAGGAGAAAAGGAACTTTGGCAGTAGTGAATTTCAGATATTTAATGATTTCTACGTTTTTTTCTTTGTGATTTTTTCAATATTTACTCAATTAGAAACATATACTCAAAATTCCAAATTTTAAGAGCCAGGCATGGTGGGGCACGCTTGTAATCCCAGCATTTGGGAGACAGAGATCAGAGGATAGGGGTTCCTGGACAGCCTCAGCTACTTAGCAAATAGGGCTGGGGGTGTAACTCAAAGGTAGAATGCCCCCTGGTTCCATCCCCAGTACCGAAAAAAAAAATTGCAAATTTTACAAGCTTATAATTTAAGATGTCTTAAGCTAAGATATCTATTCCTTCTAGTCTTAGTCAACAGCTTCCATAGCCTTTATTTTTCCATAATTTTACTAATTAATTCTTAAGCCCCTTTATTGTCATATTAAGGAGCTCCCTTTGACAGTGCTCACTTTTCCCATTAGCATTCTAATTCCAAGATGAGTGAAGAATGCATTTCATATTACATTAGTATGAGATTGTCAGAAGGGATTTAGCAGCATTTGAAGGCTCCAAGGAGCTAGTTTTTATTGCGAAGAATGCTATTTTCAACCATTTAAATCAACTCTCCAGGGGAAGACAATTCAGGATGGTCTAATCTCCCCTGGATAAGGACTTGATTTGACCCGTTACAATTTGAATGGTGGTGGAGGATCTGTCCTTACAAAGAAAACAAATGAGCTTGGAGAAAGATTCTGTTGGATGAAGCTTATTCTCCCCACGACGAGAACAAGTTATTCCAACCACACTATATGCAACATTGTTTTCTGGAAGCTTCGGCTCACATACGAACTTCCCAATCCTGGCCTTGAGCAAACTCTGTCAACAAGAGCAGGAGATTTCAGTTTGTTTTTTGGAGGCTTTGATTATAAAATTCACACATAGTATTTGCTGCAGGCAGAATAACAGTTGCAGAAGAGACAGCAGGTGAGAGGAGTGTGATTCTTCACAGGCAGCTGTCCACAGCTGTGGGTTCAGTGGTCGGGCTACAGAATTTTTTATTGCAAATCATTATTTACAGGGCTTCAAACATGCTGAACCTCCTTATCTACCCCAGCTGTCTTTTAGCCATACTTCACAGTACTTGTTGGTAAGGTTTTTTTTTGTTTGTTTCCTTTGTGTTACCAGTCCCATTTCTTGATTCTTAAGAAAATACATGGCCTGGCATGGTGGCGCATGCTTGTAATCCCAGCATTCGGGAGGCTGAGACCAGAGGATCATGGTTTGCAGACAGCCTCAGCTACTTAGCAAGGCGCTTCTCAACACAGTGAGACCCTGTTTCAAAAAATAAAAAAGACTGAAATATAGGGCTGGGAGTGTAGCTTGAAGATAAAATGGCTCTGGTTTGGGTTTCATCCCCGGTGCCACAGAAACAAAACAAAACAAAAAACAGAAAATACATTCACACTAGAACGTCTGCACTTGTATGACTCAGTGTTGAAATGTGCTTACTGAGTGTGTAGAGTTAAGCCATGCAATGCCCTTTTCATGTTTCCTTCAAGTTCCTCTGCTGTTAGCATCAATTCAGGCTATACTATGAATGCAGTGTGGGAAGACTGCACCTCCCCCTCAAGGGCACATGCGAGCGGAGAAGATGATGGCACTCGTGAACACATATTGGATATCGATTTTTTTTTTTTTTTGCAGTACTGCTTATGGAGGCCAGGGGCATTCTACCTCCGAGCTATACCCCCAGCCCTATTTTTTAATTCTTTAATTTGCAACAGGGTCTCACTGAGTTGCAAGGAACCTCATTAAGTAGCTGAGGCTGTCCGCGAACCATGATCCTCCTGTCTCAGCCTCCCAAATGCCGGGATGACAAGCATGCGCCACCACATCTGGCTTTTGGACATGTATCTATATTTTTATTTTATTAAATCATTTATTTTTATGGTGCTGAGGATCAAACTTAGAACCTCACATCTGCTGGACAAGTGCTCTACCAGTGAGCTACATCTGTAGTTGATGTCCTACATTTAAAAATATAATTTAATAAGAATGCTAGTTAACTTGCATGTCCTGTTAAGGTATCTTTTGTACAACTTTTTTGTTCTCCTAAGAATGAGTCATTTTCTAAGATGTCTATTTTTGTTATAATGATTTTTTGTGGGGGTCTGGGGATGGAACCCAGAGGCATTGGACCTCCAAGCTACACCCCCTGCCCTATTTTTTATTCTTTATTTTAAAACCAGGTCTCACTGAGATGCAGAGGGCCTCACTACGTAGCTGAGGCTGTCCGCGAACCGTGATCCTCCAGTCTCCGCCTCCCGAATGATGGGATTATCATATAATGATCTTTTTTAATTTGGGTGCCATTTACCATTTATTTTCTTTAAAGCCCAGAGAAGCCTGTAGCAATGAGCTTTTGCTGTTGTTATTGTATAAATATATTTGCTTCCTTTTCATAGCGTTCATATAAAATGAAACTATTAACTTATGAGTGCACTTGAGAGAATACAATGACTGGTATTCAGGGTGCTTGTAACGTCCCTTTTCTTTTTTTCCTGAGGTTTCTAGGTGAGTCACTTTATTCGTGTACTCTTCAGCTGATACTAATTCTTCAACCAAAGTATTCAGTTAAAATTAGAGAGTGTTTATAACCCTGTTTGGATCTAGTAAGGCATATAGACATGCAGGAGTAAATTTTACTTGGCCTTTCTTAAGGCAAAGATGGAAGAAGTGCTCTTTTTCTTTGTAAATGGATAGAATTAATATTTAATTCAGTGAAAATCTGCAAATTCCTGGAAAATCTTTTATATTTGCATCAAATTACACATTCTGAATACAGTTTAGAGAACATCACCAGAGTGCTGTGACTTTTTTTTCTTAAATGCATATTCCCTTTTATAATACATAGTTGAAGAGTCTTTCCACTCAAACTCTCACTTAAAATATTTATCTTAGAGCCAGGCATGATGGCACATGCTTATAATCCCAGCATTCGGGAGGCTGAGACAGGAGGATCGCAGTTCGCGGCCAGCCTCAGCTACTTACTGAGGCCCTGCACAACTTAGTAAGACCCTGTTTCAAAATAAAGAATAAAAATGGTGCTGGGGGTGTAGCTCAGAGGTAGAATGCCCCTGGCTTCCAGCCCCAGTACTGAGAAAAAATATTTATCTTAAACTTTATTTTTCTTAAAATCATGAAGTAAAGACAAAATACGACTTAAAATGTTTTCATCTGGGCATGGTGACCTACGTCTACAATCCCACTACTTGGGAGACTGAGGCAAGAAGATGGAACATTCGAGGCTGACTTCAGAAACATAGGGAGATCCTGTTTTAAAAATAATCAAAAGGGCTGTGTGTTTAATTCAGTGGTAGAATGCCCCTCAACCAAAGCCCCAGTCCCACAAGAAGATGTTTTGAATGAAGATAGGCCACTATCGTGTATTTCCTTGAAGCCAGGCAAAAAGCATTTGTATCGTTTTCAACTGAAATAAGACTTGTGAGAAAAGTTTCTCCTGCCTACAACTCAAGAGAGTATATTAAGATTAAAAGGTTATTTATGGAGTACACGAAAGAAAGCTATAATAAAAAACCCGATAGCTATAATTTAATTTTTAGTGTTATAATTCAGATTCAGTAATTCAATAGCAGATGTAAAAATGAAATGAGAGAAAAAAATGAAAGTGTCACCAGACTGACTAATCAGTCATTGAAAATGCCTGTAGTGGGAATTTACTTAGATAGGAAATGTTTGCACTGTCATTAAGGACTCCCTAATTTATATTAGGGAATGAATATAATGATAGGCACAGAAATATACCCTGAGGCTGAGGCTGTGCAGAAGAAAGCATTCCTAGCCCACTTTGGTACTTAAAGATTCTTGGTGCTCCAAGGACCCTCAGCTCCTTGACACCTGCATTGAAAATAATTTCCCTATTTCACTGTCTTCTCTGAGTCATACACACACACATACACACATACACACACACACACACACACACACACACACACACACACACACACCAACTGCTAATAAGTATAAAATGTTGCGTAGACTAAGAGCTAATTAAATAGTTAATCATAACATTATTGGACTCCTTCAATAGACTGAAGCAGTATATTCAAGGCCAGTAGGCAGGTAAATGTATGTTAATTCTTTTCTAACACTTTAAAAATATTTTGTCTGTTATTCTTTAGACAAGCCTAGAAATAAAAAATAACTAACTTATAAATGTCTCCTGGGAAAATAAACTATTGTAACAGCCTTTAGTTTCCAAGAATAATCTTTAAAATTTAAACTTCCTAATATTTTTAACAGATTGTATGTTCACTGTTATAATTGTCACTGGTTCCCAGACCTAAAACTCCATGTACCTTGTAAAAATCTACAAAGAGAAAACACAATCTGCTTCATTCTCATGATTAGAAAGAAAACAGTTATTAAATAAAATTAGAACGCGATGTGGATAGCAGGTAGAAAATGCTTAATCGGCTCTTGTCTCTTCCTCTTCCTTCTTCCTCATCCTCTCCCTCCTTCCTTAGATTGCTTCTAAATTGTTTAATTCTTGAAGGCACCTACACAAAATTCATTTGATGGGAGGTAGGATGTAAAGGGCGAAATAATGGAATATGAAATGAATATTTATAGATTACCTGTTATGTATCAAGTAAATGTACTAAATCATTTAACCTGCATGACACATCTGTAGGGGAGGTATTCTTATCTTCATTTTACAAACTGGGAAACAAAGGCCTAGAGAAGCTCACTCACTGTCCTAATGTAACCTAACTGATGGTCGGTCTGACTGACGTTAGCTCTTGTTCCTGCTGCTTTTAACTTGGACACAGCTACGTATGTGAGTCACCTTCCCATGTTCCAATGGGTGATAAAGAACACAGAATTAATTTCAAGTGCTGGACATACAGATTCTAGAGACACATCTTTACATTTACAGTTTCCCCAGGAGACATCTTTATGAGCAAATAGTGGAATTTTATGATGATTAGATGTTTTAATTCTTAAAACTACTTAGAATAATGTCTAACACATTTTTAGCACTCAGTAAATATTGTTTATTGAAAATATGGGGAGAGCTGGGTGGGATACAGTGGAAAAAACACCAATTTCTGTTTGCATGCATATTTGTGTTACTATAAATCTCACTATAATATATAATTACAATGTACCAATAAAAGTATGTGTGATAAATATTAAGTGATGACTTTTATACCACAAAGGACTCACTGAAGAACCTGATTATCGCCTGAATAGATTAAGAAGATGCAACTGATACTTTTCCTGTACAATAGAGTAGAGTTAATCTGTTTCACTAAAAGGCAAAATTAGAACTAATGGGTAGGTTCAAATAGACTGATTTTGATTAGGGACTAAATACAAATATTTCATAATTATGCTAAGTGTAAAATATGAAATAATACACTTAGGATAGCTGGTATTCTCTGTTCTAGATCACTGTAGATGTCATGTTCAAGTTACCGGGTACGTGTTTTTTGCTATCACCCTCTTCTCTAAGCTCAACACAATTATTCCTCAGCCAGGCTCTTGGTGTGATATTTGGTAATATTAAAAAGAGTTTCAAAATATTGGCTGCAAAGCATTAAACACATGCAGGGCTCTTCTAAGCATGGGTCCATGTTGAGCTATATAAATTGCATGCCTACAAATCAATCCTATGGACACAATCTAACATACTGAGACACCATGTATGTTTCTGTAAAGCTGTGGCCTGTTCTGTAGCTTACCTTCTTATATTTACTTTCTTCCATTTTCTTCATGCCTATTTCTTTTTTTTCCCTCTGAATATATTTTCTCTAGTGCCTGTTTTTCTGGGATCACAACCCCACACTCAAGGTCTACCTTAGGCTACATTGTCTATCATACTATGTAACCTGAGATTTTCAGTTTGAGAGGTCAGTCCAAATTCCCTGTAATGTCATTTCATACTCAAAGATAACATCATACCCCATGAGAAGATAAACATTTGGGCTAGGTCCAGAGTCATATGCCTGTGATCCCAGCTACCCAGGAGGCTGATCAGGAGAAATCCAAAGTCTGAACCAGCCCAGGCAATTTAGCTAAACCCTATCTGAGATTAAAAAAAAATGAAAATCAAAAGGGCTGTGGATTTATATGAGTGTTACAGCATTTACATAGCAAACGTAGGACCCGAGGTTCAATTCCCAGTGCTACGAATAAACCAATGTTTTACATAGTGGTATTGTTTGATTGATTAACACCACCATAAATTTGCATGCAAGATCGAACTCCCAGATTATGAGATTCTCCAAATGTTTGTGTTTTGTTTAGATACAATATTAATAATCCATTAGAAGAGTAAGAGCCTAATAAAAAGGATGTTCATCACTTCTCTTCTTTATCCCATTTCATTTTTCAAATTTTTTATTGGTGCACTGTAGTCATACATTTTAATGGGGTATAAGGTAGCAGAGGCACACATCCACACATCACTTCTTTAGCCCTTCGCCAATTCCTACTTCATCCCCTCCCCCTTCCCTCCTTCTCAGAATGTTACTGACTGACTCTGATAAGTATATGAATGTACGTCATGTACATTAGAAATTTCCCTCTTCCCCGCTCACATCCCCCTCAGTTAGGTCACGTTATTTGCTCATCTATGGTTTCTTATTTTCCCGTTTGTCTACATCCCTCCTGTAACCCCTCACTCCTATATTTATTACTAGGCAGATTTCAACTTCCTGCTTTCTTGTTGTATTCATGTAATAATTGATCTCTTTTACCCATCATGATCGTATCTGACCTCTTTCTATACTATTAGTTGCAGTAATCAACATAACTTTAAATGTGAACCAAAACCTCTTGAAAATACATATTTAGTGAATCAAATGTGTTATGTATCAGGTATGAAGCTCAGTGGTGAGCATGGATATTTATCTTGCCATTATGTTGCATGGGGCCCAATGGGCGTGATTCATTTCCATGCCTATTATAGGAGTCATGGTCAACATTCTCTGCGGAAGGAAAACATCGTGTGTGTGTGTGTGTGTGTGTGTGTGTGTGTGTGTGTGTGTGTTACTAAGGATTGAACCCAGGGGCATTCTACCTCTGAGCTACACACCCAGCTCTATTTTATTTTTTGTTTGAAGCAGGTTCTTACTAGGTGCTGAGAGTCTCAGTACTTGCCAAGGCTGACCTTGAACCTGCTATCCTCCTGCCTCAGCCTCCCAAGTACTGGGATTCCAGGTGTGGGCCACCATGCCCAGCTCATCACAAATTTATTTAATTAATGCATTTGCAAGACATTAGGGTCCTTCCACAGTAAAGACCCAAAGGCCCAAGGAAAAGTGTCCTTTATTAAACCTAGCTTTGATGAAGAGTAGACAGCACTGTGGAAATATGACTCAGACAAGGATATGATATAGTAGGAGAAAGTCAGTAAGCTTGCTGTGCCCGACCCGGTTTCTCCTTGGCCTCTCTGAGTGCTGTTCCTTCGTCTCCGGTATGAGCAGAAGGACTTTGCAATCACTAGGAGTTGCTCGGGGGTAGGAGGAGTTCTAGTTTCTGTGAGCCACCTGCGGAAGGAGAATACTGGCTTCTGTAACTCTCCTTCTGGGGATACAGAGTCAGGAGGTCGGAAAGAACTTGCTTCTGAGGCCTTCTAGTCTCAGGTCAAAGTATTCAGCATCACTTTGAGGTTCTATACAGAGCACTGTGCATGACACACACTTAAATACACACACACAAATTCCAGGTTGAAGTAAAAATATTATGGAAGATCACTTAAACCAAAAAATGAAGGTATGAAGAAAGAGAATTTGAAGTCTTGATTTTGAGAGATTTTTCAAACTTTAAGGATTTGATTTGTAAAATTAGGGCACCTAGATGTTCTAAAAATCTTGATTAACTCTCACTTATTTAAATATTGTTTTGTGTATTTAAATACTACTTTTGTATTTAAATATTATTTATGTTTTCTATGACATGAGAGCTTTCAGAAGGAAAGACCCAGAGAAACACTTGGATGAGAGTGTTTTGTATAATAGATTTGAGGAAGAAGAATGTCCATTCTCGGAAAAGCATGATAGAAAAAATCACATGGACTAAGTGTAAAGACTGGGGACTGCTTGTTAGAATTCCTGTCTCTCCGCGTCACAGATCGCAGTGCATCTTTTCTCCGGGCTGGAGGAGGGCATGCGGTACATGAGTCTTGTGACCTACTTCTGGGACACATCAGGAAGTGCCCCTCCAAACCTGTCCTTTCTCTAAGCACTTCCACTTCAAATGTTCAGTATGGCCGGTACCATATTTTGGGGTACTGTGTTTTGAACCTCTTCACCTATCTGTACTCTGAACACAAGCAACTTTGTAATTTCATACCTTCATTGTTTTAGTCCAGTTTTTCCCCTATTGAATAATTAGGGAAAGAGATACTGGCAAAACCAAAGTGAAAAAAATTCTATTTTAAAAGCAGAGAGGATGGTTTTCTTCATAGCAAATTCATCCTTTAAGGAAAGCAACCAGTGATTACTGGACCATTACCAAATTTTTGGCAAGACAAACTCTTGTACTCTTCCCCAAAAGACTAATTCCCAACTTTGTCAGATCTTAACAAGTTGAACTAAATTGAACAGAGGTATTTAAGCTGACAGATTAATAGAAAAATGAATCTGTAGTATTGGTGTTTGTTTGATTTTCATTCCCTCGAACCTCCATGTATATTTAAGATGACTTCCTCTTGCTGAGTTATAAAGGTGTGTGTGTGTGCAATGACTTTATATCAGAATATTTTGGCTGAAATTTGCCAGGTGGTTGATTTTGTAAGTTCCTTGAATTTTTAATTATAATGTTGATGTGTCTTTGAATGAGAAAAAAATTGTGGTTTTGTTTGCTTGTTTGTTTGTTTTTTGGTGGTACTGGGGTTCCTGGAAACCCTTCTACCTCCAGGCTACACTCCCAGACCTATTTTATACTTTTTTATTTGGAAACAGGGTCTCTTAAGCCAACAAGGCTGGCTTTGAACCTGCGCAATCCTCCTATCTCCTCCTCCCAAGCATAGGGTTTACAAGTATGCGCCACCACGCCTGGCTAAAAAATTGTTTTAAATAAAGGAATTGTAATATTATTCTACTTGTATTTCCCAGTCTTTAATGAAAAAAAAATACTGTTTAGAGGCCTGGATTTAAAAACCTATGTCACCGAGTAGGCTGCCTACCCATCAAGTTGTACCACTTACTTTTTCGCTTCAAATAGAATCCTGCCAGATGCTGTTGATGGTGATATGTGCATCGCTGTGTCTAATCGACAGCCATGCAGTAGTAGAGGATCTATAAAATAGCGACAAGATTTTTAAGTACCTCTGTGAAAGGAAGTCACCATAAGATATCTGAAGAATATGCGTGTAGTTAGGAGCTGTTTGTATCTAATACTTAAAATTATTAGTTGTCAATGAGAGAAAAAGAAGTGGAAACATGGTAGGGGTAATTAAAGCAACTGGTGATTGTGTTGAAGGGCGTGCTGAAGCTCTGTGGATGTGCTTGTGCATGTTTTCATGGGAGGTTGCTCTAAATTCTCATTACGTATCAACAATTATGTTCCACATTTCTGTCGATTATGAAAACTGCAGGTGATGGAAACTTTTAGCATAGGTGTTGGTTTATATAACCACAAAAAAGCAAAGTATTTGATCCTTTCATATAATTTAACCTTAAATCACTTACGGAGCCAAGATCATGCATTAATAAGGTGAGGTTTCTTTGAGTCTTAGTTTCTCTTTAATCTTCAAATTAGATTATAAAAATGAAATATTAGGAATTCCATCAATAAATTTAAATAGAAATGGGTTAATTGAACTAAGGGCTGAGTGAAATGGTGACATTCTCATATTAAACACGGTGATTCGGTATATTACATTACACATTATCATTTATTTCATGTAGAGTTTTTATAAGCAGTAATTGAGGAAACTGTGAATCAACTTCATGAAACTATTCTCTGTTAAATTAACTGCTGCCGTCTTTAGTTGTCAGTGGAATGCCTGGCACAGTACTCTAAACAATTTGCATATTGTTCTTCAGTTTCAGATCAAATTCTCAAGAGTAACCTTGCAGCAATGGAACAACAAATTCTTCATCTGGAACGGGACATCAAGAAATTCCCCCAGGCGGAAAATCCACATGATAAGTTTGTGGAAAAGATGACGATATCCTTTATTTATTTAAGACTGTTCGTTATTCGTTAGTCCCCTTGTTCATTGGCTTCTCCATCTACCTATTTACTCTGTGGTTAATTCTAGATTTCCTGGTCTATAACACTCTCTGGATGAACTTGTGTGTCTGCTGTTTTTATATTAGCAGCATCAATTTTGTTCCATGATGTTTTGAAACAGGTAGAGTAAGCAAGGGAAAAATTAGGTCAGAAAAAGGTTGCCATTTGTCAAAGAAGAATTTCATTTGAAAGCCCACAGATATGCAAGGTAAGTCTTATGAGGCTTGATTAGACCTAAAGCAAAACAAAGAGTCTTCTTATGTAACCAAGTATTTAAAGGAGATGTGTTCCGATCTGAGATTTTTCTTTTCTCTTTGCATGTGGGCATGCATGTTTCCAGGGTGTGCATGCATACATTTTCTGAAGTCACATGTCCATTCTGAAGGGCAATCAGAGAATGACTAATATGAGTGGACTCAGAGGACTAAGAAGGATAATATTTGCATGGGTAGATACATAGATGAATTGATCAGGAGGTGATATATCTAAGGAAATTGTCATATATATATATAGATGTATAACATTAAACATTTTTGGCTAAACATTTTTGAAACCCTATTTTATTTTACATATAACCATACAAATTATAGAAATATATAAACAGATAACTTGAGAAATAGCATTTAGCTTGAATTGTTTAATGTTAAAGCTGCTGTCTAAAGATAAACTACATTAGAGCTGGGATTTTTTTTTTTTTTTTTTTTTTGGTTTTCAAATGTTAGAGTCATATCCTCCTCCTTCTAGGTTTAAAGAAATATCTTGAACTGCAGATTGATTTGCCATTTTATATCTCTAGAGGAAATAAAAACTAAATTCTTTATCTGATAATAAGTAAATTCCTTCAACAACTACATGGGAGTCACCTTGTTTCAAGGTTAACCCTTTTGCCTTTTTCTTCTCTTATGTGCTTTCTCCCCTGCCCCCAACTTTAGAAGTTATGGTACTGAACCCAAATTAATTAAGAATGCTAATTTAGATTCATGTTAAAATTATTTTCCATTCTTAGTGTTTTGGATTATAAAGTAATACTTTGTATTGCACAGACTTTGATGATGTTGAGTCTTTACATAAATTGGAACATTGGACTACATAACCGCCCCATATTGATATACTTAACACAAAGGTTTCATTTTAATGCTGATTAAGATTTTTTCATTCAAACATGATACATTGTCCATTGACTGGAAACAAAAAATTTCTTTTTTCACCTTTTGATTTTGGGTCTTGTTTCATGGATTTTGCTGACTGATCCCCTCATTCTCTTGAATATTTTCTTCCATAGTTGGCTTATGGCCACAGAGCAGCTTGCCACTGTGAGTCTTTGTTGCTCATTTAGAAAAAGAAAAGTAATTTCAAACCCTTATGAACTTGGCCTGGACTCATTATTTTATTTTTTTCTCTATGCAGGTAATTAAGCACTTTGAAATGAAAATCCAGAGTCTTCTGTATCTGTATGTTACAGATGAACGGCTATTCTTTATTCAAATGGCACTAAAGTGTGTCTATTTGTCCACAAGGGGATTGAAAACTATATTAAAATGTATGGGGCTGTTACATTTCATATCTTATTTTTTAAAACAAAATAATATATACAGCAATTTATTTCATAGAAAAAGTTAGAATATTGACTTGACTTGGTTAAAAACTATAAATGAATACAATATAGAAAGAAAAATATTGCTCAAATTATTCTTGTTCTGGAAGACTTCTTGGGAACTCATTGAGAGTTTCAATCTTTTAGAAAGAGAAAAAAATAAATATAACCATCATGCATATGTTATATGAGTTCCAGTGCCTACTTAATATTTTTCGACCCTTCTGGCCATCCAAAAAGAGAAGAAAATTGTGATTATGAGATACATGACCCAATTTTACAATTAGAACCACGCTTCCATCCATTTCTAGTATAGGAGTCTTTGTACTAGCTGATCTTTCCGATGTTTTTATCCTCTTACAAATTGTTTCGCTCCAGGCACTGGCCCTATAAATTGAATAACTACAGGCACAGGCTTGTCCTGAAAGTAACCTTACCTACTGAAACAGTAATATCTCTATCAGAGCTGTGAGCTCAAAACCGAAGAGTGTCCTCATGCCACTGGGCTTTAAAAACAGCAAGAGGGCCGTAGTTAACAGCAGTGGTATGATGCCACTGACCAATATGCAGGTTGAACCATCACCAAGTCCGCACGTGGAGCTATGTCCAGTGGTACCTTATCTTAACCCTTACTCTTTCACCATATCTGTTCAAGGCTTGCAATATGCTAGGCTTTGCGGAACTATGAAAATAGAGCAATGCAAATGATAGAAAAATTGACCTTGAGCTTCAGACAGTCTGGCATTTACCTGTGCCATAGCAGAGGTCATATTTTATTTAATTGCCACATGTCTACCACAGTGCCTACCACCTTGCATTGTGTAGCCACCCATTAAATGTGTGTGGAAACATAAAACGCTATATCTAGACATCTAATCTAAGCCCTTATTTATTCTTACCACATAAAAAAGGGTATAGCCAAGCATTGGTAGTCTGTGCTTATAGTTATAAAAATTTCATCATGTAAATCTTTTCAGGAACTTGATTAACATGAGGTTATCTTTTTAGAGGATGCCTGGAAAATGGTACAATCAATTCTAGAGGTGGTGATTATGCATATCATTTAAAATAATTTAAAAAAACAGAATTGACCAAAAGTAGAGCTCTCTCTCATGAATGTAGTTGAATGGCTATTTCCAGCCTCTTGAAGCCAGTGATTTTTAGAAGGAAACTTGTCACCTTTGTGACCATTTTCCTTTCTACAATTTGTTGTCTATTCTTTTCTTAACATATTTACTAGGTCACCCTTTATTTCGGTTTTCTCATATCCTGCTTTCCATGCTTATAATTTTTGATTTTTATGTGGATCATATTGGAAAAGGCATACATTCAGACAGTGCTTGCTGCCTTCCCCCCACCTCCCCTTTCCTCGTCCCAACAATGAGCGTCCGGGTTGACCACGCTACATTCACACTTATATATATATTCGAATTCGAATGTAGCTTCTTCATTAATCAACCTCAGCCTTCTTCCTCTTCTACCCTTCCTTTTTAGCTTTGCTGGGGTTTCCCCTCCACTATCTGGAGTTTTGTCTTCATTCTCTATTTCATTATCTCAAGTTTGGAAACTTAAGAAGACCATGTTTCAAAATAAGAAATAAAAGTAAAAGTGTCCTGGACTATAGCTTGGAGGAATAATGCTACTGGGTTCTATCCTCAGTACCAAAATATGTGGGGGAATTAATGCTATTATCCTGTTTTTCTTTAAATAAAACAACATTCTTGGGACAAAGACTTCCAATTTCCAATGAAGACATGTCCAGATAATTCCATAAAAACATAAGTCAAAATTGCATTTAGTACACCTAACCTGCCAAACATCATAGCCCGGCTGAGCCCACCTGAAAGAGGTCAGAATACCTACATTAGCTTACTGTTGAATATCTCATGGAAGTTACTAGGAATGTTATTGCAGAAACACTGCCAATACAGTACTTTGTAGAATAGTGGTTGTTTATTTTCCTCATTGCCTGGTAGAGAGCAGAGTCTGGTTGCAGCTGCCTAGCATTTCAAGAGGGCGTATTACCAAATATTGCTATCCCAGAAAAAGATTTTTAAAAATTCAAAATATAGTTTATACTGAATATGTGTTAATGCACACAATTTGACTTAATCATAAATTGGAAAATCCTAAGTAAAATATAAATCACAGATTTCTGTATTCATTATGCTAATATGCTCATTACAATCATAGTATTGGAATATTTTAGTTCATTTTTGTTACATCTAATTAGAATGAAACCTTTATTCGTTTTTTAGTAAACATTGTTGATAATTACTATTCCTTTATTAAATGCCTTCTGTGTATAGAATACTGTCTAGTTTTACCTACCTGAACTTCTAAAAGTATTTCCATTTACCAAATGAGGAGTATCTTCCATATCTGATGATAAAATTGACCAGTTATCCCTGTTAAGGTAGTGAGCTAGGTTTGTATCCAGAAACATCAGTAACTGACAAAGTTATTTGCCATAGTGTCAGTGCTTATTCACCTCAAATGTATGCCAGTTTTAAGTCTTTTAAAGTTACCAGAAAGTCTACAGTCTGGTTTTGGTACCTACTGTGAATATTGGTGGGGTGAGGTTCATGATCACGTCTTGTTTCTACTGTTTGAAAATAACCCATGCTTGAGAGTGATGAGGACGAGCACAGTGAATGGGCTCCTGGCTAATCAGGTATTCTCTTTGACTTGGTCTGAAATAATATGTGACATCGCAGCTTTTGTCTTCTGGGACAGTTGTGTGACTGAAAAATATTTAGGGAAGAAAAAGTAATATTGTTTCTTTGCCCATTGCCAGGTTGAAGGCTAATATCCCCTACAGCAAAAGATATATCTAGAGAATAGGAATTTTATTTAACCATCATTTTACGGAACAAAGATTCCAGAGAAATCTATTTTTATGCTAAGTCTGATGGAAGAAGTATACAGTTGTAGGTAACCTGATTGGGCAAAAAGTGATATGATATAATGTTAGTAAGTGGAATAACTCACTTGGTGTGTTTCTGTATGGCTCTCCCCGCTCCAAAGGAGGCAGGTCATCTGCCGGTCACCTTGGAGTCTTAAGTAGATAAGGGAGGAGCTCAGAGAGTAAACTTCCTACGTTGAATGGCTTGAGGAGGAGAATTCTAAATTCGGTGTTCCACTTTCAGCTTCGAGGAACAGGACAGGAGAAGGTCAGTGAGATGTTCTTGCTTCTGTGGCATTTCCGTTCTTCTTCAGTTGAGAATACTTGGCATTCAAAAGCACTCTACTTTGGAATATTATGTTCTGAGGCCTAACACTTGTTCTGTCATATTCTTAAATTCTCATATTTATGTGGTTTTTTCTCTCACATGCACGCACGCGCACACACACACGTACACACTCAGATCATTGTTTTACTTACTGTGCCTTGCTTTTTCAGACAGGAAATAAATTCATTCTTAAAAGAGAGCTTCTTAGCCTTTTAGCTGTGTGTTGTGATCCATTCTTAACATCAGACTGTCCAGGGGAGGGGAGCAAATTAACAATGTTGACCTTAGCGCTTATATCCTGTTGACAAATTTCTTGCCACATTTACTCACAGAGATTTTGTCAATGGCAGGGCTGTCTATTGCCCAAAATCAGTTTAGCGTTTTGATTGACTGCTGGCTAAATCATTTCCCCAACTGGAGGACAGGGAGAGACTGAGCAGCAGGAGCACCATTAACACATTGACAAGAAGAGCTGACAGAATGTTAATGACATTAACACCCTGTCAACTAACTATCAACACCTGGGATTTCCTCCTAGTGTGAAGGAGAGTCACTTGAAGTAGTAACAAATCAAGTAACTGAGTAAGCGCATTGTCCTTTCAAGACAACTCCGAATGGATGTGGGCTATCCAGCACAGGGTCATCACGCTAATTTTTGTTTTACTATTTATTTAGCACTGGGGATTGAACCTGGGCCATTTTACCTCTGAGCTATACCTCCTAGTGCTTTTTTATTTTTTCTTTTAATTTTGAAACAGGATCTCACTAAATTGCTGAAGCAGGCCCCAGTATTCTATAACTAAGGGAATCATTTTAAATAGATGAAAAGCCGGACGTGTTGGTGCATGCTTGTAATCTCAGCATTTGGGAGGCGGAGACTAGAGGACCAGGATTCTCTGACAGCCTCAGCTACTTAGGCCCTTGTAACTCAGTGAGACCCTGTTTCAAAATTTAAAAAGACTAAAAGATAGGGCAGGGGTGTAGCTTGGAGGAAGAATGCCCCTGGGTTCCATCTCTAGTACCACACCAAAAAAAAAAAAAAAGAGAGAGAGAGAGAGAGAGAAAACTCATATTGTCCAGCCACAATCCTTTTCATCTTTGAGAACCTACCAATGATAGGTTTTAGTAGGATTATAAGCCATACTTTGGATTATAAAGCAAATGTATAAAATTGACCAAACAGTGATAAAGCCTTTTTGTCATATTTGCTGTTGCTATGTGAAGGTAGTAACATAGGCCATTTTCTGGCTTCTAAAGAAAACTTGAGAATTTGAGACTGGACGAGAGGGTAATTTTTACACTTCTGGTTCTTTGTCTGAACACTCTAATGTGTGCTGGTCACAAACTCGGAAAATTCAGAAGTTCAAAGTAAGATTTTTTCATAGGACTTCTCTGATAGGGGAGTATGTAAGAAAGAGAAAAGAAAAAGGTCATGGCCAGTAACAGAGATAATACAGATGTTGAAAACTAAAGTGTTTTCAGGAGCTGTTATTCAAACAGGATTTGGAAGCTCATCCCACAGAAGTACAGTACCTGAGAGATGATGTTTTGGTCATAACAGCTGGTAGATGTCTTGAGCTTTAAACGAGGGGGACGAGAGCCTCAGCAAGTCTAAGGCCAGTGAGCCTTTCATTCTAATTCAGACAGACATTTCTCAAAAGATCAATATGTCTACATGGAGCGCTGACTAGAATCTGACCCAAAGTTTGAGAGCCAAATGGAGACATAGTATGACAACAGGGATGCCAAGCATGTTCACCCTGTTCCAGTCACTTACTGGACATCTGCAGGCTCAGATGAAGAGTCGGCATTTTCAAGAAAAGTAGTCTTCAGGTCCTTAAAGAGGAACCTAGTAGCCGTTATCATCATAACCCAAGCTTCAGAGGTATTATCTACAGAGAAGCTCCTGGGAGATTAATATGTATTGCCCAAATGTGTATCCTCCAAAATTAGTGTTTTTTTAAGTCAACTAAAAGCAAGTGAGGAGCTGGGCATGGTGTCGCACGCTTGTAATCCCAGCATTTGTGAGGCTGAGATAGGAGGATCACGGTTTTAGGACAGCCTCAGCTACTTAGTGAGGCCCTTTGCAACTCAGTGAGACCCTGTTTCAAAATAAAGAATAAAAAATAGGGCTGGGGATATAGCTTGGAGGTTGAATGCCCCTGGGTTCCACCTCCAGTACTGCAAAAAATAAATAAATAAAATAAAAATAAAAGCAAGTGAGGCTGTGGAGAATTTCCTTAGGTTTTTTCCTCAGTAAAACACACACACACACACACACACACACACACACGGGAATACTGGTTTTTTAGAAAGTAATATTCTTAGCATTATTTAAGAGGCACACTCTTTCATTATGGTATTGGGATATTTTGCTTCAATTGGTTGTACATTGAACTGAAATAGAAGGTGTGATCATTTGTGATAAAATGCTAATAACATATTAATAATAGAAATTAGTGTCAAAGATAATCAGAGATTGGAAGAAGTTAGAGAGGTGAAGGCAAATTTTATTAAGGAACTCTTAACAAAAGGAGAAGAGACACCTTAGTGTATAGCTGGACTGCATTCTTAACACAGGGAGAAGTGGGGATTCATAGCCATGGAACAGAGCAGAGGCCAGTGGGTGGGAAATGACTGAGAAGGGATGTCAAAGATAAGGGGGATTCTTGGTAAATCAACTTGACAGTATTATTATTATTATTATTTTGTGGGTCTGGGAATGGAACTCAGGGACATTCAACCTCCAAGCTACAGCCCCTGCCCTATTTGTATTGTTTATTTTTTGAAACAGGGTCTCACTAAGTTACAGAGGGCCTCACTCAGCTGAGGCTGTCTGTTAACCGCGATCCTCCAGTATCAGCCTCCCAAATGCTGGGATTACAAGCGTGCTCCACCATGCCCGGCTTGACAGTATTATTTCTAATGGCAGTCTGGTTTGAGGAGATCAGGAGTTTGGTCAGGTTTGGCAAATGGCAGACAGCAAGGGTGGAGGATTTTAACTACAGTGACCCTGCAGAATTCTTGCCAAAATTGCACTATTCAGGACGAAGGACAGAGCGCACTGATGAGGTCCTACGGAAAAAGAGGACTCGGGAATTTGGTTAAATTGAGTCTCTTTACTCTTTCTAAATATCATGTGTCAGCCACTAAGCTAGCAAGATATATACAGCGCACACATATTCCACAGGCTCAGTATCCCTTTTGGAAACGTTAAGGACCAAAAGAATTTCATATTTCTGATTTTTTTGAATTTGGAGACTTTTTCATATACAATATGAGAAAGCTTGGTGTTGGTACCCAAATCTAGAAATGAAACTTGATTGTGTTTCATAAACATCTCATACATATAACCTGAAAGTAATCATGTCTCCTACATTTGTACTATGACCCACCAAATGAGGTCAGGTATGGAATTTTCCACTTGTCATGTCATTATAAGTGTTCAAAGGTTTCAGATTTTAGAGCAATTCAGATTTCAGATTTTCAGATTAGCCGTGTTCAATGTGTATGTGCATGCATGCATGTGTGTATGTATTTCCCCCTTAAGTTGTTTCCAAGCAATTCTGTGAGGTAGGTACTATTATTTACCTCATTTTGATAAACTTAATTTTGAATATGGAAGGCTAGAAAGGATCAACCGTACACTTGAAATCACAGAAGTAATAAGTATTGACGTACGGCTGCCGTCCAAATCTACATCCTTTGGACTCCAGGCCTTGTGCTGTTCAGCTCACAAAGGTTCTAAATCTGAGATGAATTCCGCATTTGTTCCCTGTGAAACTATGTTATTGCTTCCTTCCCGGTCTCCCTCAAATGGGAAAAAATGTTCTGTTTGAAGGGATTGTAAACTAATTTAAAAATTAGCTGCTCATTTACACCATCTCCTCCAGAAAGCCTTCCCTAATCATAGCAATCAAAATTAATTTCCCTGTCCCTTGTGCTCTCATAACATTTTAATACTTTGATTATCATACTTGCTCATTTGCCTCTACTTTGTTTATGTGCATGCCTGCTTTGCACACTGGGTTATAAACTCTTTTCAGATATGTATTCTTATTAATCTTTGAGTACTCTCAAAAAGCCTAGCACAGTGCTTTGTAGACAGTTAAGTACTTAATAAATGTTTACTTAAATAAGTTAGAGTTTATTGTATAATGATATTAAACTTAGCACTCTAGAAAGCAAATAGAGAATATTAGCTTATCATTCTGGCATGACCTCAGTTTGACTAACCAAGGAGTCTCACATGCTTCAAATGTTAGTCCGTCTCATGTTCTGACTTCCAATGCAGGTATTGAAAAAATTATCTCTTAGCAAACCCATACGGAGAAATCACATTCTAAAAAGCTGTCTGCATGGAGCCTATGTTTTTTTTAGGATGTTAGCACAAAAATCTTCTATTTGGAGAGTCTTGCTTATTTGAAATTACACAGACTCTAAGTACATTTTTCAAACATTGCTCATGGAATTGGTAGACATTTGGTACATGGTGGTGATAGGGAGGAAAAATATATGGCCTGGTTAAAGTGTGCATAAACACTTTAGGGCCACAAGAAACTCACCTAAGAAACCTTTTTTCAGAACATAAAATGGGACTTAATTTGTTTGGAAGAGTAAATGTACCCTCAATCTGACAGATTCTCATCATTCTCACCAGAAGCTAAGTTTTAAGAGATTCAAAACCTTTCTATGACATTTATTCATATTAAATAGAAATAAATCAAAATGAATCTTAAAAATTTATGACCCAGTATGGTTATGGTTATTTTATACGTATATTCACTTATACTGGAGAACATATAGCAGATCTGTCCATAAATGTAAAGATGAGGCCATTTATTATATTTATGAGATCATAAATAAAGTAATAATCTATGAATTTGTATCACTTTGATTTAAAATTTACTTAAAGTATTTTCAGTTATGAGGGATATTTGTGACATGCTAAACAAGTGTAGTTATAGACAGCAATAGTAATGTGAATAAAACTCTTTAGTAGCCAGGTGTGATGTTACTTGCCTGAAATCCCAGTCCTTGGGAGGCTGAGACAGGAGGGGAGCAGGTTCACGGCCAGTCTCAGAGCTTAACAAGATTCTGTTTCAAAATAAAAAATAAAAGTTTTAGTGGTGTAGCTTTGAAAACAGAATGCTCCTAAGTCCAATCCCTAGTACCGTTAAAAAATAAAACTCTTTAAATATACACTTCTAACAAAGTTCTCAGTGACATGATACTTTTATAATGTATAAAACGATTAGTATATTTTTCTATAAAAGTCTGTTCGCATATATCTGGTTGAAATCTGGTTCAGATAAAGATTATAAATTACAACAAATTATCAGCTTTTTAATGAACATATTCTGTTTTTCTTTATGGTTTTAACCTTAGGATAATAGAGAATAAATTGAAAAATGAAAAAATGTAAAAGCAAGTCAATATATTTAATAATCATATGATGATGTTCCTTCTTGTTGCAAAGATAGAATAATAACTTATTAAGTTGTCCCAGCTCATTAGTGAAGTTAAAATGGAAAAAATAGCATTACTGAAAATTATCCAATTGAATTTTGATTATAACAGTTTATATATACCTCATAAGACATACATTTAGAGCTATACATCTCAGCTAGTCATTTAAGGCTAAGGGACTCACTAATGGTGAGAGTGGAAAATCAATGAAAAATAAAAAAAAAGAATTATAGACAAGCTTTCCAGAGGTCATCAGTGAGAAGGAGAATAGGACCTAGTCATCAATTGATGTTGTCTGAATAGAGAAAAGTCATTTGTAGTTGAGATAAAAATGGCTCAGAGGGGAAGGTATCAACCCCCTTTTTTCATCAAAACCATATACACAGTAAATGTTTTTCTCATATCTGCTAAGCCATTGGCACATTTATGAACAGCAAGTGTGTTTAGTTGTATAAGTCTAGATTCCTGCATCATGGGCCACAGAAACTAAAGCAGTCTCATTTCATTTTGCATACAATTGCAAAATGCCCTGTCCACTTTATTTTCCCCATATATAAAAAAGTTCTTCAAACTTTGATGTTCTTAAAAATGCGAAGTGTTTTTGTTTATCCATGTAAATGAAAATATATTAGAACTGGGTATCAATGGACCCTAAGATCTAGCCTTGGTCTTTTTGATCACAGAAAAGATAATTCTGTTTACCCTTTTACAAGAGTGAAACAATATTTGGTTTGCCTGTCTCACATATATGTTGCTATTAGGATTAGGTATAATGCCTTTTAACACGCTTTGAAAGATGTAAAAATTATTTAAAGTGTCATTTATCATTCTGCCCTAAATCTCAGAAATGGGAAATAAATTACTTCTCCAAAGGAAAATGCTCTGATTCTGTCCAATTTCATTTTATCTAAGTTCTTCTAAATGTAAGTTTTGAGTTTCATTTTTTGTTTTTAGACTTAGAGAGAAAAGGTATATTCTTCACAATTTAGTAAATACCCGTGGAGGAAGCAGGATACTGATATTTCATTATTCAAGAAATATCTCAGATATTTACAGTTGAAGGAATCTCTACCCTGTTCACTTTGGTAGAAAAGAGGGAGAGACAGCAAACGGAACTTAAAGATTTGTGAATATTCCATGAAAGATGATGTGCTACTTCCTATGGTGCCTATAAAATGAGATTAAGGTATGGTTCCTGTTTTCAAGGAAGAATAGTCAGTGAGGTAAGAGTGATAGAAGACATCATCAAACAATACCAGAGAATTTAATTGCTAAATAAATGTAGTGCAGGCTAACAATAGAATAGACATTTTAAGGAAGTTCTCCCCATATGTTTGGTTGGTGAGAGAGCATCCTGGGTCTGGCTACAATTGGTAATTAGTACTGCTACTTTATTATTTATTTGGAAATGCACACCAAACTAATCAAGAGCGTCAAATGAAAAGTTACTGGAAATGGGTTCCAAAGCCAAGTCCAAATGACTTGTATATTATTTTCTGCTTTGAATTAACTATCACCCTTAGCATAGATCAATTGGGTGTACCAGCAGTTGCTCTAGGTTCATAAATATATTTCTTTGCATGATTTTACTAGTCAGCATAGATTTATGAAACAGCTACTGTCGTCTCTAATGCTATGCTAGGTGTCAGAGAACTAAAGCATAAATATGGAGTGCAGAGTACTCTCTTGGCTGTAAAGGAACGCTGCGTTTATTAAAGAGAACACATAGGAGAAAGATGAGGCTAAAAGAATTGTGTTCACATTTAATTGTGTGGCACTGATATAAATGCATTAGGAGTTAACAAGGCACTGGATATTGTGCTTTTGAGCAGATTCGTGGAAGAGATAACATCCCATTCTGGCCGAAGTGCTCTTTGTAAGGTTTACAGCGCAGTGGTTGACTACATTGGCTTTGCAGAACATCTTTTGTATTCCCAGTTCATGGCACGTAGTAGGCTTAATATATGTCTGGAGAATGAATAGATGCATAATTAGCCCTATTCTGACACTTTATTTCAGGTTATTTTTTTAAATGTGATTCTCTTTGACTTTGAAATTTATTTCATGTGTTTGAAATTAAATGAATGAAAACTCCCCACCAATCATGGATGTGTTAGACGAATATTAAAAAAGATTTGGGACCTGGGGGTGTAGTTTAGTGGTAAAACAATTTCCTAGCAGGCTTGAGATCCTGGATTTGTATCCTTAGTACACAAAACCAAGTGGGGAATTAGTTAATTTTTAGAAATCACATACCAGGAACTCACTCAAAATAGATTAGGTTGAGGAAAAATTTAAGATTCGCAGTCAAGCCAGCTATGATAAGGCATGCCTGTAATCCCAGTACTTAGAATGCCGAGACAGGAGAATGACAAGTTTGAGGCCAGACTCTACAACATAAGGAGACTGCCTCAAAATACAAAACAAAAATGGGGTTGAGGGTGTAGTTCAGTAGCACAATGCCCCTGGGTTCATTCTCCCATTACCACAAAAAAATAGTAATAAAGTGATCAACTTAGACATTATAAGCTTTTAAAATGTATAAATAGGTTTTATGATTAAAATTTATTTTGTTCATTTTTGCATATTATGGGATTAAATAGTTTGAACTCACTGAGCATGTTAAAATAATTTCTAATAGGCACTGAGATGCCATATGATGAAGCATATGTGTTAGGTCATATAACATATCTGCCAAAATCTCCATACACCGGGACATAATTGACGCCGAGATTTTTGCCTTCCGCTCTATATTACACTTCCTTTTGCCCACACATATATTTAGTCATTCTTGTGATGCCCGAATAGGCCTTGTGTACAAAGCATTAGGACCGTGAAACATAAAAAGATGAATAAGATATGGATCTTTCATTTCAGAAGCATGCAAGTTGGAAAACAATCAATAGTATACTCAAAAGACTATAAGCCAATATGAGTATGAGAAGTGCAATATACATGTTGGAAAATTATTTCTATCACATAATGAAACTTAGTCCATCCATAGAGGGTTTTTTTTTTTATTGGTGCTTTATAGTCATACATCTTAATGGAGTCCAAGATGGTAAAGGCTAGTCTTAGTAGTTCAGATCAGGGCAAGATCATTTTTGACTGAAGACTTGGGTACAGAATTTTGAAGAGTTCTAGTCCAAATACTAGCAAAGACTATGAGTTCCTAAAGATCAAAAACTGTCAAGAGAACAAGTTGATCCTGGAGGCTGGGAGTAGTGAGAGTTATTACTTAGGAAAGAGGGTAAACATCAAGTTCCAAATGACCAAGAATACTGGTCTAAAGAGGCCCAACCATATTTGATGGATTATAAGTTGTTAAAAGGGAAGGAATTCTTGTTCTTCTCCGTGGTGCTTGCCTAAATGAGGTAGAAGGTGTCATCTGCTAACTACTAATCCAATTAAATCAGGAGAGTTTCTGTATTAGAAAGGAACACGTACACATGTATGCCAGAGCCAATGGGTTTGTTTTCCATTAATACATTCACCTGCCCTGTAGTTTATATTTGTAATGCAGTATGACGACTCGCATTTTGTAGTGTTTTGGAGTTTAAACAGATCTTTGAGCGTCTCAAATACTGAAATGTTCTGTAATGAAAACCATCATATTGAGTGTGTGTTGGGGAAAAAAAGCTATGGCCTGTGTGTCCTCTGATCTCACATCTGTGACCCTAAAAGGTGTGAAGATTTCACACACACACACACACACACACACACACACACACACACACCTGCCAGCAAGAAAGAAATTCTGCAGCACTGAGTACCAGCTGAGTGTCCTGAAATTCTACTCAGCTCAACTAATATTTCGCTAAACAGAGCTTTAGATCCCACACGTTGAGAAATCAGCGCCAGCGCTTCCAGGCCTTCTAAGAAAACCACCATTTGTTCCACTCTCTGGACATTCTCTAAACCCCGGCTTTAGGGGGGTTATATGGAGACTTCATTACATTTGCATGATTGATTAAATCATTGACCATTGGAGATCGATTTAACTTCCTCCCCCACCCCTTCTCCTATAGAGGTTGGGCAGAAAAATCTCAACCCTCAATGGTGCCTTTGAATTTCCAATGGCATGATCCCATCTAGGGGCTTCCAGCCATCAGTCAACTAATAAAAGCAGAAGAAAAACTTAAAAAGAAATAAAAAGATATTATCGCTTTAGAAATTCCAAGATTTTTCAGAGTTGTGTGCCAGGGAAAGAGGATGAAGACCAAATGTAACATCACATTGCCTCTTACACCTCGTTGGTTTTCTTGCAGATACATCCATTACACAGATATTTATTGAGTGATCAATCATTATGTGCCAGGTACTAGGTAAGGCATCACCTCCAGTAGAGGTTTTTTTTTTTTTTTTTAGGACTCTTTGGATGATTTAAAGTGCACCAGAAGATGCACAGAGGCTAAGTGCAAATACTACACTGGTGGGAGATGAGGTCTGTCCTGCCGCTGAAGTCCAGGACACAGTTAGATTGCAGGATTTATTCTTTTTTTTTTTTTTTTTTTTTTTTTTTTGCGGGTATGGGGATGGAACCCAGGGACATTCTGCCTCCGAGCTACACCCCCTGCCCAAATTTTTATTCTTTATTTTGAAACAGGGTCTCACTGAGTTGTGAAGGGCCTCACTAAGTAGCTGAGGCTGGCCGTGAATCCTCTTGTCTCAGCCTCCCAAATGCTGGGATTACAAGCGTGTGCCACCACACCCGGCTCCAGTAGAGTTTTGAACAACAACAACAAAAAAAAGAAGATACAATGCTTACCCTCCAGGAGATTAAATCTCCTGGAAGCGATATGCTTTAAACAACAACATATGCAATCATGGCAGGTGCACGGAGAAGCCATATATGCGAAGCCAGTCAACCAGGGCTCTCCTAGGGTCAAGGCTTCTGCTGAGAGCGGAAGGATGGCTAAGAGTTAATTAAGAGGAGAGTTTAAGGTGAATCTTTCTTCAGTCTGTTATCCACAGGTGCTCACACTGTTGGGCAGTTGGGTAACTTGATTATTTGCTTAGTTGGATTTCCAGTGCATGCGGGTTCTTGCCTGTGAGCTGACTGGATTTATACTTCTAGTAGAGTTTTAAAGTTGGAGAGTCAGGAATCTCTCAAAGGAAGCCAAATAGCAAGGATGTTTTATATTTCCAAAATTCGGTTAACTTTTCCCCCAAAGTTGTTTTAACTATTAGCTAGGGATTGAGTGTGGGTATTTTTGAAAAGCTATGTCAGATTCTGTGGAAAACCTAAAGCTTTACTAACCTCGTGGGAGCTGGAATTTTTCAGCTAAAGAGGTTCCAATAGATTTAGGTATTTATCCAAACCGAACTTTCAAACCACCTGAGATTTTCCCATTACTGGTTTACATAGAGCTTAACTTCAGTGGTTTCCTCTTTCAACATTTACTTTTTTTATTTAAACAGCTTAATCGAGAGCTATAAAAACACTGGATCAGTCTTTTCAAATAAAAATGAAATGCAGCTGCCATGGGTTAGTCTTACAGAAGAAACCCTGCCGCCTGCAGGCAGTTTAGGTGTGAAAATCGTGCTTTTATATATACCAAAAGCTGTAGTTTTTTATTACAAGGTCATATCTTTGGATTGTTAAGTTGATAAGAACCTGGGAATTTCTTTGATTCGTGGTGGGTGGGATGTGCCAGGAGCATGCACGTGCCTGTGCATGTGTGTGAAATACCAAGAGTTAGGAGATTTACATTATTGCTATGTTAATTACGAGGAGATTTCCATAATGTTATTAATTGAATCACACTGTGTATGAGGCACACTGCCGCACTGTTTTGTCTGCACATATCTTATATGTTGTTTAGATTTGAATAAAATGCCAAGATGAGCTTAGGTTTGTAATACTAATACCTAAAACTCTTTGGACTCATGAATGATTATTATTTTCTCCGTCTGTAATAAAGTGCATTTAATTTGGGGGGTACTGGAGATTGAACCCAGGGCTTTTCTATCTCTAAGTATATCCCTAGCCACCTTTCGTTGTTTAGTTTATTTGCTTGTTTGTTTGTTTGGGGTACTGGGGGATGGAACCCAGGGGCATTCTACCTCCAAGCCACACCCCCAGCCCTCTTTTTATTCTTTATTTTGAAACAGGGTCTCATGAGTTGCAAAGGGCCTCACTAAGTAGCTGAGGGTGTCTGCCAACCGTGATCCTCCTGTCTCAGCCTCCCCAATGCTGGGTGTACAAGCGTGCGCCACCACGCCCGGCTTCAGTATTTAGTTTGAAACAGGGTCTCACTGTGTTGCTGATGGTCTCACTAAGTTACTGAGACTGGCCTAGAATCTGCATTCCTGTTGCTACAGTCTCCCAAGTAGCTGGGATTATAGGTGTACACCACCACACCCAGCACATTTGCATTTTAATGTTAACAGGGAAAATGTGGGGTTTTTTTTGTGGTACTGGGGATGAAACCCTTCTACCTCTGGGATACACTCCCAGACCTATGTTTTATATTTTATTTGGAAACAGGGTCTCTTAGGCCAGCGAGGCTGGTTTTGAACCTGTGTGATCCTCCCGTCTCCGCCTCCCAAGCGTGGGGATTACAAGTGTGTGCCACCATACCCGGCAAAAAAATAAATAAATAAATAAAATAAATGTGTTTTAATAATCATTTTCTTTAGAGGAAATAGAAGTCTCTGCCCATGCCTGTATGTTGGAGAGTTGGTCTTTTGTTGTTGTTGTTTTTGGTACTGGAGATGGAATCCAGGGACATTCTACATCTGAGCTACACCTCCAGCCCTATTTTTTTTATTATTTATTTTGAAACAAGGTCTCACTTATTTGTGAAGGGTCTTACTAAGTAGCTAAGGCTGGCTGAAACCTGCGATCCTCCTTTCTCAGCCTCCTAAGTACTGGGAGTATAGGTCTGTACCATCATGCCTAGCTGGCCTTATGTTTTCTTCTAGCAGTTGCAAACTTTCTGGTCTAATTCCTAAGTCTTTAATTCACTTCGAGTTGTCTTTTATTTAGAATGAGATATAGGGGGTCTAGTTTCATTCTTCTAACTATGGATATCTAGTTTTTCTCATATCATTTGTTGAAAAGGCTGTCTTTCCCCCAACACACACACACACACACACACACACACACACACACACACACATTTTTGTGGTTACTGGGATTGAACCCAGGGTCATGTACTTTTGAGCTACACCCCAGCCCTAATTTTTATCCTTTATTTTGAAATGGAACCTTACTAAGTTGCAGAGGGACTCATTAAGTAGCTGAGGCTGGCCACAAACCTGCGATCCCCAGCTTCCCCCAACATATATTTTGATACCTTTGTCATAATTTAGCTGGTTATGTTTAATTAGAGGATCCCCTTTCAATAAGTTATCTTAGATACAGAAAGCCAGGGAAATTAAATAATACTTCCAAATTATGCAAATAAATACCTTTAAATACAAAAGAATTATGTTAGATTATCTTGAGCATTCTTTTCAGCTTGAAAACTTTCTTGCATTCTACTTTTTCTTTTCTTGGTACCTTGGATTGAACCCAAGGGCATTCTACCTCTGAGATACACCCCATTCCTATTTTATTTTATTTTAATATTTTTTTATTGGTGCACTATATTCATACATCATAGTGGGATACAAACTTTTGTAGACATACATGCACACATCGCCCAGTCAGCCCCCACCCGATCCCCACCCCATTCTCTCCCCATCCCTCCCTCCCATGCTTGGCTTAGTGGTTGACATCTAGTATTATAGCAATTTATCCAAAATTAAAAATGATAATTTCACATAACAGTTTCATTTGTCTGATACCAAGCTTTTGATGACTTAAAGATAACATTTCAATATTTCTTTTTACTTTCTTTCTTACCAGAGAATATATTTTTTTCTATTTTTTAGGTGAAACTATCATATATTTATATATTTATTTTTCAGAAAAAAAATCTATCCTAATATGGAATATGGACTCTAGATACCCAAAACGATCTTGAAAAAGAACAAAGCTAGAAGATATATATTTTCTGATTTCAAACCATATAAAGCTACAATAATTGAAACAGTGTAGTACTATTTTAAAGGCAGATATATAAACCATTGGAGTTAAATAAAAGCCTAGAGCTAAATTCTTCCCTATATTGTCAAGTTATTTTTGACAAGGTTTCCACAAACATTTGGTGGTGGAAATAATAGTCTTTTAACTAAATATTGTTGAAACATAATAATTACATGGAAAAGAATAAAGTTGGACCCTTACCTAATCCCATATACAAATATTAACTCAAAATTGATAAAAGACCTAAATATAAATCTTAAGATTATAAACGTTTAGGAGAAAATCTGGGTCATAAAACCTCACAACATTGAAATTAGCAGTGATTTCTTGGATATGATTTCAATGGCACAGGCAACAGAAGAGTATACAAACACCCTAAAAAATAAAAAAAAATATTGTATATCCAAAGACAATGTAAACAGAGTTAAAAGTTACTGATAGAATGGGATAAAATATTTCCAAATGCTATATCTGAAGGTATATTAATATTCCAACTAGAAATCCTAAAAATTAACAACAATAAAAGCAAACAACACAATTTAGAAATAGGTAAAAGACTAACATAAATAATGAATCTCCACAGATAACCAATCTTAGTTGTCTGTTGGATGGAAAATCTTGTTTCTCTTGTTCTGGTGTGTGTTACCTATTTCTTCTTTGTAGTTAATCTCTTTGAGTATTTTCTCTAGCGCTGGTTTTGAAGACAAAAATTACTTCTGTTTGTCATGGAAGCTTCTTATTTCTCCATCTAATTTGATAGAAAGTTTTGCTGGGTAGGAAGTTTTTGGCTGGAAGTTGTTTTCTTTCAGAGTTTGGAATATGTTACTCCAAGCCTTTTTGGCTCTCATAACTTGGTTTGGGAAGTCTGGAGTGATTCTAATTGGTTTGCCTCTGAATGTCACTTGGCCCTTTGTTTTTGTTGCCTTTAAGATTCTCTCCTTGGCTTCCACCTTGGTCATTTTGACAATTATGTGGCATGGGGATCCTCTTCTCTGATCCTGTCTAAAGGGAGTTCTATAAGTTTCCTGGACCTGTGTATCAACCTCTTGCTCTATGTTTGGAAAATTTTCTGATATTACTTCCTTGAAGAGATTGTTGATCCCTTTGGTTTCACTTTCTTTTCCCTCCTCTATTCCAATTATTCTTAGGTTAGCTCTCTTAAGATGGGCCCATATTTCTTCAATGTCAAATTCCTGCTGTCGGATATTTTGTTCTAGATTAGAAACTATGCGTTCATTTTTGGATTGCTCATCTTCTAAGAGCGAGATTCTGTTCTCCATGTGTTCTAATCGGTTGTTTGTGCTTTGAATTGAGGCCTTTACTTCATTAATTGCATCCTTTATCTCTTTTTGGCTCTCTCTGAGTTCTTTTCGAAGCACCTCTATTATTTCTACAGTTATTTTCCTGATTTGATCTTCTAGAAATCTCTGATTTTCAGTTTTATCGGGTTCTGATGTTTTGGGGTTGTGGGCATTCATTGCTCCAGTGTTATTCCTCTTTCCCATGATTTCAGAAGTTTGTGCCTTCTCTGGGTTCTTCCCTTGGGTCACTATGACTTCACTTAAGGTGCTCTGGATCTCGAGTCTGTAGTATCTCAGACCCCACTACTCCTTTACTGGGTTGTATCACAGAGTCTCCGACCCAGAGAGTCGATAGAGGCTGCTTTAGACTGTAGGGGGTGCCAGGTTGCACGTTCTCCTATGGTGTGATATCTCTGCCACCGCCCCTCCCCCACTGGGTCAAGTCCCAGGGAGTACAGTACTGGGATTTCTCCTCTGTGGCCCGCAATTTGACTCACTGTTCTTGAGTACGCAGTTGTAGCTGTACTGGATTTGGTGAATTCTCTGCTGCTGCCGCCGGTGGCAATATGGCGACGCTGCTACGCCCTCGGCCATGAGGCTGGCGTATTTCTTCTTGGTTTTGATTTCCACTCTGAATCCCTGCGGCGTGTGCTGAGCTCAGCCACTGGGAGCTTTAGATTTTACCTGCTGCGAGAAATCCCGCCTGGCTGGTCCGCAGCGGCTCACCTCGGCTTGCTGTAGCTGTCCGGTGAATTTGCCGCTGCCACCCGCAGTATGGCGCTGATGCCGCATCCTCGGGCGTGAGGCCGGTGTATCTCCTCTGTGGCTCTGAGCTCTGTTCTCAGTCTGCTTTCTCTCTGGAGCCTGGTGATTTTTTTGTTTCTTTGGGGATGGTGTTTTCTGGCTATGAAAAGCACTGATTTTGTGGTAATGGAGATTGGTTGTTAGTGGGGCTCTTAAGGCCCGCTTTTCTCGGTCGCCATCTTCCCAGAAGTCCCATTCCTATTTTATGTCTTACCTAGAAACAAGATTTCACTAAGTAGGTTTTTCTAAGTTGCTGAGACTGGCCTCAAGCCTGTGATCCTCCTTTCTCAGCCTCCCTTGTAGTGGGATTACAGGTGCCACCATTCTCGGCTGTTCTTATTCTTTTTTTTTTTTTTTTTGCAGTACTGGGGATGGAACCCAGGGGCATTCAACCTACGAGCTACACTCTCCAGCCCTCTTTTTTATTCTTTATTTTGAAACAGGGTCTCACTGAGTTGCAAAGGGCCTCACTAAGTAGCTGAAGCTGGCCTCAAACCCGGATCCTCCTGTCTTTGCCTTACAAATGTTTGAATTACAAGCATGCGGCACCACACCCCAATTTATATTCTTGATAGTATGTAATGTATCTATTCTGGCACTGCTTAAACATTAAATGCTTCAACGTTGAATTAATTTTCCCTCTCCATAGAGAAAGGAGACTTCTGATGAGTATAACAAGAAGTTAGGGTACGGAAAAGAGAGATTAAGAGTTGCAAGAGACGCAGAGAAAAGGAAGCTGCAGGGAGGTGAATACGCTTTGCATCCAGATCTGCTAAGCTGGGATGTTTAGTAGACACCCAGGAGGAGACGTCGATATTTGAGCCTAGAGCGTAAGGCAACGGTCCAGACTAGAGACTGTGACTGAGCCACCAGGATGTAGTTTGTGTTTAAAGCCATCACACTGGTTGAAATGACCCACGATGTATGTGTACACAGAAGACTAAAGTGCCAGGACTTAGATCGGTGGCACCCCACCATTTAGAACTTAGAAAGATACAAAGAATTTTTCCAAATATGTGGGGAAACTTAAAAGACACTGTCTGTGTAGTAGGATGAAACCAGATTTCTCCCTTGGCCTAGAAGCCAAGTAATGAAAATGTTTGAAGACAGGTCCTTTTTATTAGACCCATTTATTCTATGCATTGATTAATAAGGTATTATGTTTAAAACACTGAACGTAGGTAGCAGAGATGAGCTGGTGACTTTATGAACCTCAAAGTATTTTATTGACAAAATGTAGACTCATATCATGCGTTTCTTCTTTTATTTTGTGATTAGCTTGGCTAGCACATACATTCAATTTTGTTATTCTATCATGGCTGGCACTCCATTTCCAGATCAATCAAAATGCCCCCATTAAATTGTCAGTTAAATCACAAATAATGGCCTAAAGCCATCCATTCCGTGATTTTAGATCCTCGTGCATTAAAGGCTATGAAGTTATTTGAGCAAGTATTTGGTAAAATCTCAAATATCTGAATTGTAGTGGCATATATCGGTTTATAAATAACTAGGACACCCCAACTTTGAGCATTAACTATTTGAATGCTAGAATATTTCCAAAAATGCTAGACAGTTTAATGACCTGGGATAACCATCAAATCCTGTGAAGCATTTTGGATGTTTTGTGTCTGTTGATGCAGTATTCTATCGCTAGAGAGCTTCTTTTCTCTATTCCTGTATAGGTTTGAAACCTGATACCATCTTTGTCCATAACAACGTCGCAGTGAGGCTCTGGGGATGCAGACGATGGCTTTCCCCTTGGGAGTGAACACATGTGCATATGTCTAGCTTATATTTTTCGGCCATTAAACATCCATGTATGCCTCACAGAGATCCTCGCATGTAGACACACTCACATACCATATGTCACAAGCTTAAGCGCAAAACATTTAAGCAAAACTGGCTGTTCATTTTCTCTGCACACACATTCCTGCACATGCCTCTGGTGTGGTCAGGCCACCTGGTCAAGTAGGTAATTAGCCCTTTGCACATACGTATCTTAGAGAAGTTCTATGATTTCAGTCTTCAATGGCTTTTTTTTTTTTTTTTGCAGTACTGGGGATGGAAGCCAGGGGCATTCTACCTACGAGCTGCACCCTCAGCCCTATTATTTCTTATTCTTTATTTTGAAACAGGGTCTCACTGTGTTGCAAAGGGCCTCACTAAGTAGTAGCTGACGCTGTCTGTGAACCACGATCCTCCTGTCTCAATCTCCCAAATGCTGGGATTACAAGTGTGCGCCATCACGCCTGGCTTCAATGGCTTTTTCCTAATCCCCTCCTGCCCTTCAGGAATTCTGGGATAGTCAATCATCTGTGTCTTCAGAAATGACTTTATTAGCTATTATCTGTGCGTTCTATCCCTGTTATTGTTAGGAATTTCCATTTTGGTTTACCATTATTTTTGTTTCAATTATCATCAATCCAGATGAGTACAGAGTAAGAATCTCAGAGCAGGAGGTGGCAGACAGTAGTGGGGAGGAGAGACACAAGACATACTTCTCTCAGTCGGAAGCCAGAGCACTGCCAACCCAAGAGGAGTGACGCTTTAAGCAGAGGAGTCTGTCAATGGCATGCAGGGTGCATGAGAAAAGGTAGAGAGCGAAAAGAGGAGAATGACGTAACACTCAACTACAGATGGCCCCCAACTTAGGATTTAATTAAGATTTTTTTTACTTTACAAATCTACAGATGTAATACATACTTAGCATAAACTCTAATTTGAATTTTCATCTTTATTCTGTTCCTGGACATGTGAGGGCCTGGTTTTGACACCCCCGCCCGGTACCACGAGGAAAGCTTGTGCTGGCAGTGTAGCTCAATGGTAGAGCATCTGCCTAGCACGTACAGGGCCTTGGGTTGAATTCCCCAGCACTGCAGAATAAAAGTAGTTTGATACATTCTCACTTTCCCTTTTGTTCATTTCCCAAACATTGTTTGATTACCTCGGAAACAGACATCGTGCTCGGGGTCTAACAGTGACTTAGTCATAGTACTTGCTCTGAAGGGCTTTAGGATATCAATAATATATTCATTTGTTTAATTTAATTTATTTATTTTTGCAGTACTAGATATGGAACCCAGAGGCATTCTACCTCTGAGCTACACCCCCAGCCCTATTTTGTTATTCTTTATTTTGAAACAGGATCACTGAGTTGCAAAGGGCCTCACTAAGTCACTGAGGCTGGCCAAGAACCTTGATCCTCCTGTCTCGGCCTCCCGAATGCTGGGATTACAAGAGTGCGCCACCACGCCCGGCAATTTTTATTTTATTTTTGTATTCTTTGATTAACAGAGAATTTTATCCAAAGCTTGGAAAAATATTGGCCATTTTTTGGTTTGTACAAATTATTTTGTGTGGTAAAGATGATTTTGATGATGGACTTTAAATGTGTGGGTTTTACACACTCTCCGTTTGGACAGTATTAATTTGATGAGCAGTTGCTGAAAATTAGTGTGCCGACGGTCACCATCCTTATTGGAACGCTGCCAGGACATCTAGCAAGATGTCCATCATAGAGCGGCCATGCTCACTCCTCCCAAACAAATGATTCCCTGGTGATGAGAAATCCTATAACTTCTCTACTTATGTAATTCTCTGCCACGATCTAATTTATAGAGTAGAGTGAGATACAGAACATAAACCCTTTAATTGTGAAAAAGCATCTCAGGTTTCAATTTCTGTTTTGTTTTCAGTAAAGTTTAAAACAAAAAAATATGCTTACCAGTAGTTTTATTTTTACCATTGGTAGAAATTTTTAGCCATCACATGCTTTTAATTGCCAGATCTATTTTGGTTTCACCTTTAAAGAAAAATTACTGCATCTGTCAAAAATGACAGGCTAATTCTTTAAGCCCAAACAGTGTATATAAAATGTGATTTTTTGTTGATTTTCTGAGGTATAGCAGAACTTATTTTTTGACACATCCTTTACTGTGGTTACAGTTCCATGGCATAAAACAGACTGCTTATTTTAAGGTTGGAAAGTATAGCTAATCTACAAGAATAAGCTTTCCAATATCTGCTCTCAAACCAAGAAATGATGTGTTTCACCGGAAACATGCACATATAAAAGAATTGATTTTCTTACACAGGATGCTGCCACTTGGACTGTACATAGAGTTGATTTGTAATATAAATTAACTCGCCAATTATCGATTGTTCCATCTGACTTTGTACACATTAAGAATCTGCAGTTTCCGAGTTATCAATAATAGGAATGCTGTGTGTGAAATGTAATGGGGTGCGTCAGCTGGATCTCAGTTAAATATTGCAGTAAATGTTGCTCAGCTTTGCCATCTGTCACATACTCTTTCTGCATAATATTTAACCCATTAAATGTATATTTTTCTTTTAAAAATGAACATACCGTGGCTACAGTGAAAAACCTGTAAGAACTAGTCTCTGACCACTGACTTTCCTACTGTCCTTCGTTGCATTGTATGCCGTTGGGGTTTGTTCCTGTTCTTTGTCTTTGTGCCGTCATTTGGGTGAATAATCACAACTTTTAGAAGAACCTTCGGAGCTCCCGACTGCATTGCTAACAAGTCCCATCAACTTCTTACCTTCTCAGGCAAGAAATAAATTTGACCATGAGATGTTATTTCCTAAAACTTCTTGTCCTCAGAAGCAGTGATGGGATAAACCAAGGACTTGATTTCACTAAGTGGAATGGCAGACTCATGTCACGGCATGCCAATTCCTGCTTAGCGAATAAGATATTCCGTAGGGCCTACGTTAGGCACTTGCCATACATAAAGGACGCTCGGACCCCATTGACTGCCTGGCGTAGAATATTTCCCATGTCACTTAGGAGATTTAATGGAGCAGCACGTTGCCCTACTCTGACCTTTGTCACCAGTGCGCTCACCTGGGAGGGTCTGGTTAAGAATACCCCCTTTCTCCTGATAGAAAAGTGAACCCTTTGCACCCTGTTGGCTGACTACTCTCGGGCCACTAAACGAAAGGCACTCGGCTGTTATTTATAGCCATTTACCAAGTGCACTATTGTGGCCTGGAAAAGCTGAGTAGCATTGGACCTGGTGGTTTACCATGGTCAAAGAGTTACAGCAGAAAATATGCAAGTTCTGATATCTGGCCAAGTTGCGTTTTTCCAGTGTTGCTCTTGGCAGCTCCCTGGGTTTTGAGTAGTCCACTCTTGTCCTTTGCCCCTTGCTCTTAATTCATAAAATGCAACAAATTCCTACCCTTTTGAATTGTCCCATTACATATGCTTGAGCCATTTCATTTTGCTTACGAAGAATTTTATTTCTTGTATTTATTGTTTATGCTCTTCCTACACCCAAAATGGTGTGTGCTGGCTTCGTTTTTAAGTCATTCCAATTCAAATAAGCTCTCTTGCCAAGTCCTATTCTGAAGAGGATGTATGTGACCACATATTATTTCACATTTACTGTGCTGTAAGTAAAGGTTGACTATTATGTCATTTCTCTGGTTACCTAAAAATGACTTATCAAAACATCATGCCTGAAGTGTAATATAACTTCAAGCCGATATGCCGTATTGCAAAAGAGCATGCAACTTAATGTTATATGACTTATTCTACCAATTTTATGATTTGGAGAAAGTCATTCACCATTTGCTTTATAATCAGTTTAAAATGTAAGGATTAAAGCTGATCTTCCTAAACTCTACAAGATAGTAGTAGTCGGTGAAGTCAATATGTATTATATATGAAATGTTTGTGGAGTCCCATGTTTTACCTATTGTTAATAGTGGGTAGATCACCTGACATTGAGCTGAATTGAATTGAATTGATCAAGCACCTGTTATGTATTTGAGCACTGTTCAGACAAATAGGGGACAGAGATGACAGAACAGAGTCCCTGTTTTGGAGAGTCCATAGTTTTGTGGCAGTAAGTCCCTGCATACAAGCAATTATGATGCAATTTTTGTTGGGGTAAGTGGCATAAGTGAAGGTACGGAAGTGCCTTGTTGGCAGAAAGAGGAAGCAGTGAACTCTGACCCAGGGGTTGGGGAATAGTGAAATCCTAGGATTAGACAAGATAACATGTGAGAAATTTCTTCAAAAAACACTCTGGAGATAAGAAGACACCATCTTATCGCCACTGTAGCTTTCTAACAGGAATTAATCTGGTATGTACTACATGCCAGGTACCATCCAAAATGTTTTACGGTAGCAAGTCCTTTGTTCCTATGAATGACCACAAGGAGGTTGATACTCTTCACTGTATCTTACATGATGAGAATGTTGTGGTACAGAGGAGTTAAGTTGCCCAAGAACACACAACTTAGTGGTCGAGCCGGTGTTTGAGAGGTGGCACCCTTATTCTAGGTGCCCTACTGCTTCTCCATCACCCATTCTCTCAGAAGTTGACAACTTTGCTTGAATTTGGTGTTAGAATCCCTTTTCTGACATCCTGACAAGTGGTCATTTTGATCTCTGTTTGAGTACTTACAGAAATGACAAGGACCTAACTAGCTCTTGCAACAGCCAGCTACATTTTTAGACAGCTGTAATTATTAGAGAGTTCTGAATCTGAGCCCAAATCTGCCTTTCCTGTAACATCAATTCATTGATCCAATGTCTGCTTTTTGACACCACTCAGACTAAAACTTCCTCTACATGATAACTGTGAAAGTATTATAAAACATCTCTCATGCCACCTGCTCAAATTCTTCATTGTCTTTCCCATTTATTGGCCACCAAGAGATAAAACAAAAGTGACATTTTAGAATTAGTATATTCCAGTAATTCAGCGAATACCTACTATGTGCAAACTGCAGCAGGTGCTACCAACCGGAGACAGAGTGATTAACATCAGACTCACATATGCAAAGTAGTGCTCTCCACTAAGTTATTTCGTTGCTACCTGAGATGTGGCAGTTATCATTGAAGACCCAAACTGATGAGTAGAACTATTGCCTGCCCTTGTTTGAGTGAGGCTTCTGTGCAGAAACTTCTAATGAGGATTGTGTTTCTCACAGTACATTAGTACCAAGCCTTATGCAGAGTAAAGGGACATTAGAATTTTTGAATGGATGAAAGATTGAAAGAGAGTGAAATACAGGTTTGTTAATGTTATGGTTCAGATAAGTGTTCTTCTGATCCTCATATGTAGTCAAAACAATAAGAAAGATAGTTTTATTTTGCCATTTGAATTTCTTTAGAGTTGTATTTGCCAAGATAAATAATAGAACCAGAGAAGCAAATTTCCCCAGAAGAAATGGCTGAATGAAGTGTTTGAAAGACAGCGAGGTAATTCAGCAGCCAGAAGTTTAGAGCTTTATAGTATTGATCAGTCCTCAATTCTGTTTGAAAAGAATTCACTGTTATTATCTGAGGAACTCTCTGCTCCCACATGAGCCCAGTAGAGGCATTTTCTGGTGACCATCGTGGAGTGCTCCTGTGGTGCCAATTGTTCTGGCTAGTATCGTTTACGAAGTGGAGAATGTAGCAAAACGTTGAATCTATGCCCTGAGCTTTCACTTGGCCTTTGTATAGAGCATCATGTGGTCACACAGTCAAATTCAGATTGCTTTCCTATTTATTATACATCGTGAGGACAATGGGATGTGTGCATGTATTTTACTATATATTAAGCCTGTAAAAATATATGTATTCTCGTTGTATATGAATGGGCCAGGGTGGTATAAAAATGATGCAGGCCTATTTTAAAAACTACAAGTGCCTCTTTGTGAATAAATTGCTATCCTTTCTGCCGTCTCATTTGGCATAACCATAGGTCATGCATGTATTCATGTTACCTTACTAATAATTAGCTATGATAAAAATTTTAATATAGCATAAATATTAAAAAATCATCTTAAGAATATGTGGATATTTCATTAGACAGGACCTCTGTGAAATGTATCCAGGATGAGAACTATAATATAATGGGATAGGAGAAGTTCTTTCATTGTGTTAGAGACTTTAATAGTGTTAGTCCTATAATTAATTAACATTTCATTAATGATCTATAAGGAGTACCAGTAAATAACACTTTAATTAAGTTCATGGGCAATAAATTAATAGGTACAGAAAATATCAGTGAAGACAGGAAAATAATTCAAATAGACCAGAGAATTTATAAGATAGGGATATACAGTAAATTAACTGGCCACATGTAAATCCCTCCAGCAAATTAAAGGAGATAATCATTGCTTTTGTGTGGTATACAAAGGGAGTAAACCATCAAAATTAATAAATAAGATCTTTGTCAACTACATAATGGCTTCAAGAAGCAACAACTTTTGTTTGTGGCAGAGCTCTGCATATATTTTTACGTATGAGTAAATTAGCTTTATGTATCTTAAAACAAAATAATTCTATCAACCAAATAGCAGGGTTTGGAAAGAAAGCAACATTTATCAAATACAAACTCCTAACAGGTCACTAGGCCTAATAAATACATTTGATGTCTTCAACCTTCTCCCATTTCATAGGCTCAGAGACATGAAAATTCTCAAGTTCATATTCATATACTGGTAGAGCTGGATTTGAACCTAGATCATTCTGTGTTGCTTCCAATAATATTATGAAAGATTCTGTCTGTGCATGTGAGGAATAGATTTGGAAACATTTTTCATCAACTAAATGGTCTACTACTCGGTAGTTTTCAGATAATTTTCAGTAAGCTGAGTTTTAAGGGGATAGTGTAAAAGGGCTCTAAAAGTCATTTTTCACTGATTAGGCCATGTAGGTGGTGGGATAATAGTTATTTTAGGTTTCTAATTATCAGTAACTGATTCCACATATTATTTGACACTGATAATTTTAATATTTGAACCTTATGAAAATTTTTTGAGGCATGGTAATGGAACTCAGGGGCATTCCACCTCCAAGTGACACATCCAACCCTATTTTTTATTCTTTATTTTGAAGCAGGGTCTCACTGGGTTGCAGAGGGCCTCACTAAGTAGCTGAGGCTGGCCGCGAACCGCGATCCTCTGGTCTCAGCCTCCCAAATGCTGGGATTACAAGTGTGCACCACCACACCCAGCTTCCATAGGAAACTTAATGTGCTATGCCAGTAGTTGCATACATTTACTTTTGGCCTTGATATCACTGCCAGCCAGAGGAAGACATGGTCAGGATCAGCTTCCTTCGAATGACTTAAACTGAATGAAATCCTTAAACAGCAAATAAAAAATAGTGATCTTTGTATATGTTTATGTGAAAGGAGGAAGGGATAGAGGCAGAGAGAGACAGAGACAGACACAGGGAGAAGACTATTTTCCCCCTATGTATAAACTGCTTAAAGAATATATCAGGCACAGTGGGTTGTGTGTGTGTGTGTGTGTGTGTGTGTGTGTTATTTATTCAGCTTTAGCATTCTACCTCTCAGCTACATCCCAGACCTATTTTTTATTTTTTGAAATTACTCATATTGGTACATTGTAATTTCACACCATTATGTAGTTCAGAGAGATAGGGACATACATGCACACAGTACTTATTTCTCCCTGTTGCTGAGTGTCTAGCTAAGTTGCTGAGGCTGTCTCTAAACCTGTGTGCCTCCTTTCTCAGCTTCCAAAGTACTCATATTACAGACATGCACCACCACACTTAGCCCAGATACACTTTTAGGAACCAGGAAGACTGGATAATTACAACCCGTTTTGGTTACAATGAGCAAATCTGAAAGTTTTCTTATGGTAGTGGATCAGTAAAACCAGACCATTGTATAAAGGGCCATATTTTTCTTTTATCATCTTTTCAGCCTATATTTTTATTAATTTTCCTTTTTTGTCAAACTATATGTGATATGAAAGGTTGGAGGCAGTCAGATCTTACCTTGCTATTTGACTACAGCGAAATGCACCTGTTGATTAGCCACAAAATTCCAAGCACATCTGGTTTGTTTTTTTTTTTTTTTTAGCCTCTAAAAGATGGAAAGAAACCTCATATGATGTTCTTTTGCCAAGCAGAGCCAGGGAAACAGTTCACATTTGTAGGGTTCCAAGCCTGGCATTCTTTTCACTATTAGAGATGACCTGAGAATTCTCAACACAAACAGACGTTTTCAGCTTTGAGTTGTTACACAAGTGAAAACATAATTTTTCCTCATGAATGAGAAATAGCTCTAGACATCAGTCAGTGTGACATTAAGTAGAATGGACATAAATATGTTCATCAGGATGTGATAAACACCCTTATATGAGAATACATACCTGAAAAATATCAATTTCTTTGTGCATGTTCCATGAAAACAGAGCAAGTTAGATGACTAGACGTTTAAGGTGTTGAAGGTAGAAAAACTGAAATGAAAGTAAAAAATGCCTAAGCTGCGTGATCTGTGAATACACAGCACCATTTCTTCTAGTCACTGTGACTTGTTTATGATTAATTAAAATTTTCTAGGAAAAAAGCACTAAAACTGAAACAGGAGGATTGCAGGTTCGCAGCGAGCCTCAGCTACTTAGTGAAGCCTTCTACAACTTATTGAGACCCTGTTTTGAAATAAAGAATAAAAAAATTCGGGCTAGAGGAGTGTAGCCTGGAGGTAGAATGCCCCTGAGTTCAATCCCCCAGCACCATGCAAAGAAACCAGCCTTAAGAATAGCACCTTTACTGAGAAGCTTGCTTATCAACCAACCAGAAATGTTTAGCATGATAAACAAGGTAAAGAAGAGCCATTCATCCAATAAATTCCTATTGAGTACCTGTTCTGTCGATCACGTTATATAAAAGTCAACCCTATAGCAGCCTATAGCACAGAAACAAAGGTGCATCATTTATCTTAAAAGATGACAGTGCAAAGGCCAACTGGCTGCCTTGTAGATATTAGGTGAAATGTTGGAGGAATCGGAGCAGAGAGAGATCACCTTTGAAACAGGTTATCTGATAAGGCTTCATGGAGGAGGCTGCATTAATTCTGGGATTTGAAGGATGCATCCAATATTACTACACAGATATGGGCAACATGAGCCACATTTCAGGTATGTAGAGCATCCTGAATCGGGATAAGAAAGCTCAAAGTGGATTCCCCAGAGCCCCGGGCTAAGTTGAGTGCCCTATAAGTCCAGCTAAATCATCTCCAGACATTCCTACTACTGGGTTTTGGAGCTTTCCCTACTTCTCCCACCCCTACCCCATTCTCAACACATATACTCACTGTCACCCCGGGCTATGGCTAACTCTACTTGAGAGTATTATGTTGTAACATTAGACTGTACCTGGTTGAAGGATTCCATTACAAATAAATGGATTTAGTGCTTTGCTTCTTGGCCCTTTACCTTTTTCATTCTAAGTTCTCATAAAGAAAACCCTTCTTAAACTAGATTTTTTTTAAAGTCATTGACTATTTTAGAGCATTTTTACATTAACGGAAAACCCGAGGAGATAGTATACAGTTCCAGTGCGCCCCCCCCACTCCCTCACAGTTTCTCCATTATTAACATTTTGCATTAGGTTGGTAATGTTGTTGCAGTCAATGGATACATATTTACGTATCATCATCAACTGTGGTTTAGAGTTCACTTGTGTTGTCCATTCTATAGGTTTTGACTAATGTCTAATGTCATCTATTACAGTACCACAAGGAGTAGTTTCAATGCCTGAAAATCCCATTACTTTTCTCCCTTCCCTGCAGCCCTTGGCAACCAATGACCTTTATACTATTTCTGTAGGTCTCTCTTTTCTATAATGTCTTAGAGTTGGAATCATGTACTATGAACACTTTTAAGATTGGCATTTTTTACTTAGAAATCTGTGTTTCCGTTTTCTCCTCATCTTTTCAAAGCTTGAAGGTTCGTTTAATTTTACTGCTGAATAATATTCCATTGTCTGAAAGTGTAGAAATAATCATTTTAAAAGTAGTTCCAAGGCATGTTCTGTTTGACTTTTTCCCTGGCACACATTGGCAGTACATCAGTATGGTGGGATACCCTGTTCAACCCATAAGACCTTTGCCTCTGAGATGAGTAAGGGTTCTAGTTTTGCAGTAGTTTGTGGGACTAAACAGTTGTGTATAGAACAACTCAAGACAGGCTTTCAGGCATCGGAAGTCTATGTTTTTTGTTCTGAAGCTTTCTCTATACTTTAAATACGGCAGTTCACTTACATTGATTTTCGATTCCTCACCAATAAAACAAAGCTTTCTATGTGCTAGATGAGCTCCAAAGTTTCTCTCAATTCTGAAATTTAATTATGTGGTATTATTGCCTGGTATTAAAGGTGAGAAAAGAAAGCAAGGGGGAAATTAACAGATCTGAATAAGATCATATAGCGAATTACTGGCATTACTTGGACTCAAAATGTAGTCTACGGATTTGGTCTAGCATTTTATTTTTCCCATTTTTACTGTTATGACCTGACGTTTTTATACTTTTATTGATTGACGGCATAATGTGGTTCACAGTGATAGTGACACTCATACATACACACAGCACTTGGTGAGCTTTCTGCTGGCTCCTCCCCACTCTGCTCGCTCCCCATACATGATACTGAGATGACATCGGCATTCTCACATATGTACCTAATGTCAGTGGAAGTATTACCTTCATAATTCTCCCATGGCCCGGATTATGTAATTGAAATCGGTGGAAATCATTTAAAATATACAGATTGAAAAAAAAAAACTGAATATCTTTTTCTTTACTAGAACTCTGACTACATGGAAAATATCCATCCAGACTTATTTCTAAAATATGTTATTCTCTAATGTTCCAAAGGTAGTTGTTTTTAATCACCAATAGTATTGTTAACACTTAACATACCAGATTCAAAAGCACATTGAATATTTATGTATATCCATAATCACAAGTACAGAATGAGATTAATGAAAATAAGTAGAAGAATGTGTTTCTCATGTTGTCTCCTTACTGTGTCTAGTCAGATGGCAACACTTGGACCCTGATCACCCAGGCCTAAGGTTGCTGATGAGAAGAAAAGCTGAGTGAATTAGTTTTCTCCTTGACTTGATTGTGATTTACGTAAGTTCCTAAACTCCCATTTTCTACATCATAAATATATTGAGAGAGATGTATTATAAATTTATAGAATGGGATCATTTTCCCTTTCTTCCTTCTTTCCTCCCCTCCTCCTTCCTTCCTTCCTTCTTTCCATTCATCTACCTACATACATACTTTGTATGTATGTATGTGGTACTGGGGATTGAACCCAGGAGCTTGGTAAATTGGTTCACACCAGCCTTGAACCTGCAATCCTCTTCTTTTAGCCTCCCATGGGTGCCCCTGGCCCTGCAGGCTTGTTTTTCTATCTATTCATAGGTAAGATTATAGAATCCTGGAGTGTTTCTTTTCCTTAAACATGACAATATTTTTAGTGTTTAGCCTCTTATATCCAAGATGAATAGGTCCATACTAGATTAGAACCACATTGCAATGGCTGTAATTAAGGACTAGAACAGAGGCATTTTTAATTGTAGACTTGGTAAATCTGAAGTTTAAATGAGCACTTTTGGTAATCAATGTTAAAGTATTTGTTTAATATGATAGCTAATGACAATGGTTTTTTTCCTAAGTGAAAGCCTGTTGCTAGAATTATGTTATGTCTTCAGGTTGCCTAGAGAAGCTGGTGAGGCACTAGGTGCCATATCAGCTCTCTGTGCAATCATATAGTTTTGATTTAATTAACAGAGAAAGTCTGCATATACAATAGGGGATAGAATGTGGATTTTACTTCTTTAATAGTTTGACAAGCAGATTGCAACAAACAAGGCATTTGGAAGCCTGTTAGGGTCCCAGAGGCCTTATAAATATGCAGTGCACTTCTCTGCATTTCCCTTGGTCCCTGAGGTAGAGATGTGAGGAATAAAATTAAAACCACCAGATCTTTTTGTATAGCTTTCAGCTATCACTAATTTAAACTGAGTAATGACTATTTTACAGGTGTATCTTCAGTAGTTTAAAAAGTAAAGTAAATGAAATGTGAAATTGTGCATTGACTGTGTATTAAGTTCTTCTTGAATTGAAATATTTTCCACTTTCTCTATTATGCTACATTTTCATAAACCCAATTCCAAGAAGTAAAACTCCCCGTATACTCTTAGGATTGTTTTATATTTAATAGTGCCGTTGAGAATCACATGTAACAAAACATGCAGATAACATATTTATTGGAAAGCAATGTGTATTTATGTATAAACACATCACTGGAATAGTAAGACCCATCTGGAGCCAGTTCTTCTTTAGAATTTGATTTTAATAGATTAGCGCCCTTACTGTTTACCACGTTTGGAACTACTCATGATTGAACATATCTCTCTGGTCCCTTTTCAAAGATTTCTTGAAACTTACTGAAATTCATGGGTAACTCTTTAAGGCTCCTGAACCTTAAATGTATTACCTAGGAATAATGGGATATTTTAGAAGACATATGAGAATTGTTAGGGTAAAACACAATTCATTGTATATATATATATATTTGCAACAAAGTTCATTGAGGTCTTTGGGGGGAAATGAATGATATAAAGTTCTTTGCCCTGATCTGTAAAATCATGAAGGGTAAATATTGCATAATATTAGATATACTGAGCAATATTGACACTGGATGTATTCTTACAGAAAAGGCTGGACTTTTCTAGCGTTAACTCTGAGGTAAGCGGGAGTCTCTTAAAGTCCACATTGACATGCCGTTTCAAAATAAGATTTTAAAATGTTGATAAGGATATGAAATATTTATTTACTGATTAAGAACTCAGTTGAGAAGCTTGGGGATTGGGAAGGCTAATTTGTCAATTATACTCTCCAAGTTCAACAATGAACCAGATGAAGTCTCCTGGGCTAGCATATAGCAGAATGCACCTGTATTTTGTTTTAATATGCCTTTGCCTTCACAAATACAATGGAATCACACCCGTAAGTGCTAAATTGTAATTCCCAGTAGCCACTTTTAGTGCAATTTTAAAAGAATATATCCAAATAGCAGACCAATTGAATTAAGAAAAGCACATTCTTTTACTGAGTTCATTCTTAATTCTTTCCTATTATTGTCCTCTCGATAGATGTACTTTATATTTTTGCTTTTTGACAATTTCAACCAGAGGGATATTGTAATTAAAATGAGGTAGCAAACAATTCTAACGGATAGTTGTACTTCTCTGAATTAATTTATGTCCATAGTTTTGCTTTTATTTTTCTATCTTACACTTTTTTCAGTATCAGAGAACAAAAAGATTATGTCTTGTGTTATGACACACATACCAAATTTCATGTAATATCATGTTTCATGATATATCACTCCTTTGACATTTTTTTTCTACTAAGATATTTGGATGTTATAACAAAATTGGATGTCAGATATAGAGTTAGAAATGAAAGGGATGGAGACTTCCGGGAAGATGGCGACCGAGAAAAGCAGGGCTTAAGAGCCCCGCTAACAACCAATCTCCATTACCACAAAATCAGTGCCTTTCATAGCCAGAAAACACCATCACCAGAGAAACAAAAAAAATCACCAGGCTCCAGAGAGAAAGCGGACTGAGAACAGAGCTCAGAGCCACAGAGGAGATACACCGGCCTCACACGCAAGGACGCAGCAGCAGCGCCATACTGCCGGCGGCAGTGGCGAACTCACCGGACAGCTACAGCAAGCCGAGGTGAGCCGCTGCGGAACAGCCAGGCAGGATCTTTTGGGGCAGGGAACATCTAAAGCTCCCAGTGGCTGAGCTCAGCACATGATGCAGGGATTCAGAGTGGAACTCAAAACCAGAGAAGAAAAAATACACCAGCCTCACGGCCGAGGGTGTGGCAGCGGCACCATATTGCCACCAGCGGCGGCAGCAGCAGTGAATTCACCGAGTCCAGTACAGCTACATCTGCGAACTCAAGAACAGTGAGTCAAATTGCGGGCCACAGAGGAGAAATCCCAGTACTGTACTCCCTGGGACTTGACCCAGTGGTGGAGTGGAGGTGGCAGAGATATCACACCATAGGAGAATGCCCAACCTGGCACCCCCCATAGTCTAAAGCAGCCTCTATCGACTCCCTGGGTCAGAGACTCTGTGATACAACCCAGTAAAGGAGTAGTGGTGACTGAGATACTACTGACTCGAGATTCAGAGCACCTTAAGTGAAGTCATAGTGACCCAAGGGAAGAACCCAGAGAAGGCACAAACTTCCGAAATCATGGGAAAGAGGAATAACACTGGAGCAATGAATGCCCACAACCCCAAAACATCAGAACCCGATAAAACTGAAAATCAGAGATTTCTAGAAGATCAAATCAGGAAAATAACTGTAGAAATAATAGAGGTGCTTCGAAAAGAACTCAGAGAGAGCCAAAAAGAGATAAAGGATGCAATTAATGAAGTAAAGGCCTCAATTCAAAGCACAAACAACCGATTAGACCACATGGAGAACAGAATCTCGCTCTTAGAAGATGATCATTCCAAAAATGAACGCATAGTTTCTAATCTAGGAAAAAATATCCGACAGCAGGAATCTGACATTGAAGAAATATGGGCCCATCTTAAGAGAGCTAACCTAAGAATAATTGGAATAGAGGAGGGAAAAGAAAGTGAAACCAAAGGGATCAACAATCTCTTCAAGGAAGTAATAGCAGAAAATTTTCCAAACATAGAGCAAGAGGTTGATACACAGGTCCAGGAAACTTATAGAACTCCCTTTAGACAAGATCAGAGAAGAGGATCCCCATGCCACATAATTGTCAAAATGACCAATGTGGAAGCCAAGCAGAGAATCTTAAAGGCAACAAAAGCAAAGGGCCAAGTTACATTCAGAGGCAAACGAATGAGAATCACTCCAGACTTCCCAAAACAAGTCATGAGACCCAGAAGGGCTTGGAGTAACATATTCCAAACTCTGAAAGAAAACAACTTCCTGCCAAAAATTTCCTACCCAGCAAAACTTTCTATCAAATTAGATGGAGAAATAAGAATCTTCCATGACAAACAGAAACTGAAGGAATTTATGTCTTCAAAACCAGCACTAGAGAAAATACTCAAAGAGATTAACTACAAAGAAGAAATAAGTAACACACACCAGAACAAGAGAAACAAGATTTTCCATCCAACAGACAATTAAGATTGGTTATCTGTGGAGATTCATTATTTATGTTAGCCTTTTACCTATCTCTAAATGGTATTGTTTGCCTTTATTGTTGTTAATTTTTAGGATGTCTAGTTGGAATATTAATATACCTTCAGATATAGCGTTTGGAAATATTTTATCCCATTCTATTAGTAATTTTTAACTCTGTTTACATTGTCTTTGTATATACAATATTTTTTTTATTTTTTAGGGAGTTTGTATACTCTTCTGTTGCCTGTGCCACTGAAATCATATCCAAGAAATCACTGCCAATTTCAGTGTTGTGAGGTTTTATGACCCAGATTTTCTCCTAAAAGTTTATAGTCTTAAGATTTATATTTAGGTCTTTTATCTATTTTGAGTTAATATTTGTATATGGGATTAGGTAAGGGTCCAACCTTATTCTTTTCCATGTAGTTATTATGTTTCAACAATATTTAATTAAAAGATTATTATTTCTACCACCAAATGTTCGTGGAAACCTTGTCAAAAATAACTTGACAATATAGGGAAGAATTTAGCTCTCTAGGCTTTTATTTAACTCCAATGGTTTATATATCTGCCTATAGAACAGTACTACACTGTTTCAATTATTGTAGCTTTATATGGTTTGAAATCAGAAAATATATATCTTCTAGCTTTGTTCTTTTTCAAGATCATTTTGGGTATCTAGAGTCCATATTCCATATTAGGATAGATTTTTTTTTCTGAAAAATAAATATATAAATATATGATAGTTTCACCTAAAAAATAGAAAAAAATATTCTCTGGTAAGAAAGAAAGGAAATAGAAATATTGAAATGTTATCTTTAAGTCATCAAAAGCTTGGTATCAGACAAATGAAACTGTTATGTGAGATTATCATTTTTAATTTTGGATAAATTGCTATAATACTAGATGTCAACCACTAAGCCAAGCATGGGGAGGGAGGGATGGAGAGAGAATGGGGTGGGGATCGGGTGGGGGCTGACTGGGCGATGTGTGCATGTATGTCTACAAAAGTTTGCATCCAACTATGATGTATGAATACAGTGCACCAATAAAAAATAAATAAATAAATAAATAAATAAAAGAAATGAAAGGCATGGGAAGAAAGGGAGGATCAATGAGGGAATCACTTCCACTGACTATGTATATACATACGAATACCAGTGCCAACCTCGATGCCCTGTGCGGAGAAGGGGGAGCGAGGGGGGACGGAGCCAAGGGAAAGCCCACCAGGCGCTATGTGTATGTAGGTCACTATCACTTTGAACTACATTATGATGTGAGACTACAATACCAATATAAGTATTTTTAAAAAATGAAGACTGTTGCTAGATGGAGGATGACAGCTATCTTCTAGATCATTTTATTATTCCTAAGCCAGTTGTGTAATGTATCTGGTAATATGGCCATTCGGTAGCCAAAACAGGAATAGCACATGTATATACCTTTCTGTCTGTCATCTGTCCATCTATATATTACCTGCTTACCTGCAGGGAAGAGCCTCCATTTTTGTCCATGATTTCTTCTTTGTTTTCATTTTTAACTCTTATCAGAAGTAGAACCAACAATGAATGACCTGATTTGGCTGTTGAAGACAATGATATTAGCCTAATACGGTAGTATGTTAGCTAGCTCTTCGTCACTGTTACCAAAATACCTACAAGCACAACTTAGAAGAGGAAAAGTTTATTTTGGCTTATGGTTCCAGAGGTCTGGTCCATGGCCTGCTGGCTCCAAGAAATATCACGGTGCCAGGGCATAGCAGAGGTGATCTTCTGAGCTCATGGCAGCCAGGAAGCAGAATGAGTTAGGACAGGTTTAACAGGGACAGATACTGCCCTTAAGGCCACACCCCCGTCACTTACCTCTTCCAACCATACCCCACCTCTCACTCCTCCTACTTTGGAAATTGAGCTTTCAATGCATGAGCTTTTCTTATGTGTGGGGGGAGGGCACTGCAGATCCAAACACAATAGGTAAAAACTATTTTTTAACTCTTGAAATAAAGGTTTACTAAGGTACAATAACTTGTCAGAGCTCACACAGATAATGGGTTTGCAGAGCTGGGATGGGAATATTACTGAGTTCCATCTGAATCACAAATCCTTTATATGTCTAATGGTGTTTAATAGCTATCCTAAAAGGAAGACTGCTCCTTAGAAGTAAACATGTCTGAATCATACATGACCATACCATTTCCATACATTTATGCTCAAATGGGAGCTTGTCTGTTTGGCCAACTTTTAAAGGTCTTTGCACTTATGTGATGGTATTTAAAATACTTAACTATTGTTAAGTCAGAAGAACTATGCAGTCAGTACGGAAGCGATCCTAGGCTGGAGCAGAAGCTGGGAGGCCTGTCTTTTGCATGATTACCATCTATGACATCAGTTATTCATCAGCTAGTCTACCATTATTTTAATAAACAGCATGTGCATTTCAGCGTTTTCAGGACTACATTTCAGCACAGTCTGTCGTGTCACAGATCAGTATCAGTAGCGGTCACTGCCACATTCATAAGGGCATGTCTTATCTTTGTTTAGTGTGCAGCACACAAGGGTATAAAGAAGTGAATGAACATGCTCTGGGGGAAGGTAGACCATGTGCATTAGGCCCATTCTTTCTCTAAATAGCCCCCCCACGATATTCTCAAACTGTGAATGGTAAAACAAGAGAGACCTCCCACAAGAGAGCTAGAGACCTAAGGATGCCATGTCTTGTCTTTCCTGCTTCAAAACTAGGAATACGTTCATGTCAAGAGTTGTAGCTTACCCTATCTTCCTGTTGCCTAGCACAATACTTGGCACAGAGCAGATACTTATTACTTATGGATCTAATGAAAGCGTTGAACCCCACTAGTGAAAGACTTTTCTATCGGCAATCAAGAGCCTAAATGAAAGAAATCAGCTCCCTAATCTTGCCAAAGTCATTGAAAAAGAGTAGTGTCCCCATTGTTCAAAGTGTAAGGCAAACTGGCAAATGTTTATAATAATGAGATTTTCAGTGAACAAAATCTGGAAGCAAACCTAGTTACTTAAAGTAATGATTTCACTTTTTTTAAATTTTGAAACATGATCTCAGTAAGTTGCAGAAGGCCTCATTAAGTTATTGAGGCTGGCTACAGACCTGTGATCCTCCTGTCTCAGCCTCACAAGTACTAGGATTACAAGCATGCACCGCCATTCCTGGTTCCACATGAAGCTTTCAAATTCAGCTTTGTAGAATGCTTTAAAGATTCGTTCATGGTCAGACTGTCAGTCTATGATTTCTTCTGGTGCTGTGTTGCACCATTTTGTAACATCGCATCAGTATGTCAGCATAGATACTGCAGACTTGGTTATTGCCGTCATCTTGGACTTGTAACCCATCTGCGGAACAAGCATAACCCATAGAAAATGATCAAACTGCAATCATGCGTCTCTTGCTACTTCTTCAACATTTATACCATGGGGATTATCTTGCCCTGTACTTAGGTGGTTTTTCATTTTTATAGGTAGTTCCCATGACTTTTCTGCTTGCTTTTAGGTCTCTAAAGTCTTTTTAAGTTGAAAGTACAATCTCAGTCCAGAAACTAGAAGACTAACCTCTAGCATGCTAGCAGTACTAGCAATCTAAACTCACAGTTTTAAAGTTGAAAGTAAAATCTCTTCTGCTTCCCAGCCAGGCTATTATAATGCAGAGGGGGAGGTCCTTCCCTGCTCCAGAGCCTCCTCTGACACTCCCTTGATATGGACAATGCATTTCCTTCAGCTGACCCCCTCCCCCATCACACTCTAACTGGAACTTCCTGCCACAGGATTTCTAACTAGGATTTCTTGGTGGAGTACCCTCACCCCTCACCGTCCAAGCTGTTCCTCTTGGCTAGGAATGAAATATGGCCCGCAGAGCACTCTGCCACTGAGTGAAGTTTGGGGTTAAGGTGTCAGAGTTAAAATAAACATCTGTTGCCAATGCAGAGGAGGGCTATGTAAGTCACACAGAATGGTTTTAAATAGGATTAGCTGTGAAGAATCAATATGACAGCCAGGTGCCAAATCCCTCAGTACTAGAGCATTTTGGATGGTCTGTTCACTGCATCAGTGGAATGGTAGTGGGGTCATATTATGGTTGAGTCACATGCATATAAAGAAGACGAAAGCAGAGAGTTGAGAGGATAGAATCTCTATGAAGAAGACCAACTTTTGAGCTGGGTATGGAGGCACATGCCTGTAATCCCAGTGCTCGGGAGGCTGAGACAGGAGGATGGCAGGTTTGAGGCCAGTTTCAGCAACTTAGCAAGACCCTCAAGAATGTAGTGAGACCTTGTTTCAAAATAAAAATAAGATTCAGGCTGTCTTTGGAGGTAAAATGCCCCTGGATTTGATTCTTGGCCCGACAAAATGAACACAATCAACTTTATAGTCTACCATGGATTGAGCTCTTCATATTTATTTCCAATTTTTATCCTAACCCATCATGATATAACTTATTTTAATTTGTTTATTATAGAAGATATTAAGCATACACAAAAGTAAAGAAAATGTCATTATGAAAAGCAGTATACCTGTTATTGAGCTTCAACAATTGGGATTGCCAATGAATCTCTCCTAAATTCGAGAAAAATAGATTCATATAATTGAAGCGATTCTTCTCAAGGTTCTAGGGATAGTCTGTAAATGGCTATGCCAAACGCAAATCAAAATTCGTCTTGAGATCTATGTTGCATCTATAGCACATTTAATCTTTCCTAAAAATCATCACTTTTTCTAGGAACCTCTTTCACTCTGGAAGCCCTTTGCTGTAACACTGGAAAGCCAACCAGTTGTAATTGGTGAATCTCCTCATCTATCTTTCTTGATTAGCTAGTAACATCCTTAAACTTCACATATAGTTTGCTCTTGCTCTTCCATTTCACATTTTATTCCGATCAGCATTTTTCCACTTGTAACAACTTGATCATTTAATATATTTGGTTAATTCATATTTTTATATTAAGGAATTATTATCAAATGGTTTTCATTTGCCAGTTTTCTCCAGGCTGCTTCCATGTACATCATGGTTGAGCATCCTAATTTTTTTTTTTTTTTTTTTTTTTTGTGGTGGTACTAGGGGTGGAACCCAGGGGTTTTCTACCTTCAGGCAATACTCCCAGACCTATTTTCTATTGTATTTGGAAACAGGGTCTCACTAAGTTGCTGAGAGCCTCACTAAGTAGCTGAGGCTGGCTTCAAACCTGTGCGATCCTCCTGTCTCCGCCTCCCAAGCGCTGGGATTACAAGCGTGCGCCATCACGCCCGGTTGAGCATCCTAATTTTTGCTCAGTTGAACTGTGGCTTATACGAGCCAAATACGGGATTGTTGAGAGAAATCTGAGCAGTCAGCTATATAAATCTTGCTTTCTAAATCAACGTTAAAACTGAACTTATCCACAATTATGTAACGCTTGTCTATAATTTTCACAGGTGTTGAAATGGTAGCTTCTCAGTGCTTGCCTTTCAACATATATGGACATTGTTCAATCTCTTCAGAAACTTGGAAATATTCTAGATGGATCATAAATACAATACATTCTGCAATGCCTCTAATAGTTTCTATTCGATTTGCTTTAACTGTAGTCTGTTTATGTCTTCATTTACATTGTCCATTTAATAGGCTTCCCAGCAGTTGTAGTCTGGTAATCAGTTCCCTTATTTAGACCTTAACACCTTGAGCTGCTACATCTCATTTAACTTATTGCTGTTTAAAGTTCTTGTAACTCAGTGCTTCTCAGCCCTGGATACACATTAGAATTACCTGGGGAACTTTAAAAAAAACTGATGCCTGGACACTCTCCCAGACCAATTAAATCAAAATCTGAGGGTTGTAGCTCTGAGAACCTTGACGGTAGTTCCTAACCTTTGACCAGAATCATTCAGATCACTGTGCTCAGTAGGAGGTTGAAGCAATAACAGCATTTGAAATCTTTACCTCCTCCCTCGCATTTCTATTTTCCCTACTTGTCATTTATCTAAAAATATGTAGGATTAGATGCCATCGTGTTCCTTCGGGCTTAGGCTTGGAGGGAATGGACACAGCTGGAGAGGTAAGACCTTACCCATGACCAAATAAGTCACATGGGGAAGGTCTTCAGATTCTATGTCAAGGGGTTTGATCAAGACTCACTACTTGGTTTGTGTGACCAGTGCAGATTAAAGTATGAGACCCTTGCTTCACCATTGAGAATCTTGTATAAGAGCAGAACATTATTAAGCCAATCATGAGATCCTTCTTAGCATGGATCCCTGTGTAAATATATCAGGTCTTAAGCCCCCAAAGCTAGTGCTGTATTTAATTATACAGTGAAGTGATGAGACACTTGAAAGATTAAGGTCAGAAAGTGTTTTAAGGTTCATTACAAAGATTATAGAAAAATGGATTCTTGGACTTAGCAATTCTTGGACTTACCAGCCCCTTTTGTGAGACCTGGTATGTCTGTGTCCTTATTCTTTCTGTAATGTATTAGCTTGTGATGCTAATAATAGTGATAATACTAGTGATAGAACCTATTTGTATTGCACTTAAACACTTTCATTTACAAAGCTGCCTTAGACCATACAACTGTCTGGATTTTAGGCGAGGCAAATATTGTTATCACGTAGTTTATGGATAAGGAAAAACTGACTCATTAAAAATTACATGACAATGAAAAATAATACCGTATGTCATTTTATATACTCATTTATCATAGTTATACCTTTTATGATGTTCATGTCTTAATCGGGTTAATTGGGGTTTTTCTTATTATTTAACATTAATAAAACTCAACTTATTAGTGTCTTAAAAAATTACATGACTAGTGACTGATGACTACAGGATTTTTATCAGCCCTTATGACACTTAGAATCTTGATATTTCTACTTTACTAATATTGCTAATCCTATTAGTAACAGTTATTTATATAAGAACAATTTAAAGCAGCTGTTTGTACAGTATTTCAGTTGATTTTGCTAAATTACACTTGAAATCATTCTCTACTGTGTTTTCAAAATACCTTATATAGAAAGCCATAAATGTTTTTTTACTTTAATGCCAGAAATATCTGTTTAGAAAAGATGTCTATTTTTGAGGGGGAGGCATTAAAATTATGTGACACTCTTCCCTCTTTTGCTTAGCTACACCGATACTTCAGTTCAAGCTCAGTACTCACTTTTAAACACTAGCTCATCCAGTCAACCCCTTAAGAGAGCACTATTGTTGCCCTGTTTTACCTTATGTTTAATTTTATATTAAATTTTTATTATTTAAAATACATTTGGAAGCAAGTAGGATATAGATCTATATGTAGTAAACTAAATGATAAGTATTTGTAAACTTAAAAGAGAAAACAGAATTTTAATGACTGAGCAATAATATAGCGGACTTATGCATTCATGCTTATTAAAACAGGAAGTAGCAGAAAAGTCAAATAAGCATTGTCTAACCTAATTAAAAGAAAGAGAAGAGCGAATGGTAGTGTGAATGTACAAAAGACTTAGGCCATCTGGGCATAGTGGCACAAGCCAGTGATCCCATTACTCAGGAGGCGGAGACAAGAGGATGGTAGGTACAGGGCCAACCCTAGCAACTTATCCAGACCCTATTTCAAAATGAAAAGGACTGAGGATGTAGCTTGGAGGTAGAATGATTTTGTGTTTTTTTCCCAGTACCAAGGGGAGGGAGGGAGGGAGAGAGAGAGAGAGAGAGAGAGAGAGAGAGAGAGAGAGAAAGGAAGGGCAACTTAAGCCAAATAAATCTACCCTTAGACATTATATTAACACTAAATCACTAAATTTTAGGGCAGTGCTACTCAGCATCTCCCATATTTCTATAGCCTTTTATGTAAGAACTCTGTAATTTTTAATTTAGCTCTCTGTTTATTGACACTTATTGTTATTATTTTTTTACCACGACTACAAATTTAGATATTTGAAGATCTGGTATTTCACAGTAGATATAACAACTATATTTGGGAAATGTTTGTTTTATAAATATTTGATCATTTTTATAGAATCTCTATGTTTCAATTGTTTTAGTTGTTTATTTCCTTGTTGTAATTTAAGCAGTTGGACTTAATTATACTCCCGGGAAAAACAACATTCTTTTAATAGTCTGTTTCACATTTTCTTGATTCTCTTGTCTTTCTTATTTTGTTTCTCATTTGTACATGAATAGTGATTACAGTTCAGAGTGGATACTGCAAAAGATAATATTGGAATTTCAAAAACTACCTTACTTCTTTTATAATAATTGCATGTGAAAATAGATTATCTAAAGTTTTAACATCTGAGTCCAAGTGGAATACAAGCTGCTACATATATATATATATATACATACATACATACATGTATGAGATCCTTTAAAAGCAGCTTGAAGAAAGGTATTTAGCAGAATACATTTGATGGATCCAATCATTGTCCACCAGTCGCCCTTCTACCTGAATAGATTTAGATTTCTTACTTTCTTTTTCTTTTTTCGGTACTGAGGATGGAACCCAGGGACTGTCTGCCTCTGAGGTACACCCCCTGCCCTATTTTTTATTCTTTATTTTGAAAGAGGGTCTCACTGGGTTGCAAAGGGCCTCACTAAGTAACAGAGGCTGTCTGCGGACCACCATCCTCCTGTCTCAGCCTCCCAAATGCTGGGATTACAAGTGTGCACCGTCATGCCTGGCCCTTCCTGTCTTATCCTGAGCAGCCTTGCAGTTTCTGTTCTCACATGTTAGCCCTTAGTGTCTACCCTGAACATCATCTTTTAAGTCATAGACAACCCCTGGCTTCAGTGGTGACTGGGCTGCCTCCTACTTTCTTTCACTACCTGGTGCCAAACTATCCTGGCAAGATGTCAAAGAATATATTACCTCTAGTTATTAAAACTAGAAAGTTATTCTTATCTATTGGACTTCATTTATGGATGATGAAACTGAGACCCAGAAAAAGGGAATGACTTATATGTATATTGAATGACATTTTATAACATGTTTTTGGAATCCAAAGATGGAGATTGTTTCTGTAGAACTGTGTAGAAATTTTAAGCAATTACATCTTCCTTTGAATTATTTAAGTTATCTTTGTGAATATTAGTTACAGGAGGCAGACAAGGGTGTTTTTTTTTTACTTTATTTCACATAGATAATTACAGGAATGTTGAACAACCACAAGACGAAAATCAATAGTACTTAACATAACAATTTAGATACATCATACTCTATTGAACTTCAAAACTGTTACACAATACCATCATTATATTATTTTCTCTTGAAAATATGTAGGCCATACAACTGAGTTGTAAAACTGAGAGTAGTTTTTATAATTTAGTGGATTTCCAGCTGTATTTATGGAGTTCCAGGAACATGACATTAATGCTTTATTTACTCCATTAATATAGTTGATATTGCCTTAGATATGAAATATCTCATCTACATTTTTTAATTTCCTTCCCTTCCCTTCGATCCCCATTTCATTTGGCAGTTTTCACCAACCCCATAACTTCAATCAATCCTTCAACCTACAGGACTATTAAATTTATACCTCCCTTTATGTTTATACCCTCATGCAACAGATCCAATCTATTAGCTGCACATTTCTACATATATATAATATATGTACAGTATTTTTCCATTTAATAGGCTTCCCAGCAGTCCTACTCTGATAATTAGTTAGCTTATTTCGACCTTAATACCTAGAGCTGCTACATCTCATTGAACTTATTGCTGTTTAAAGTTCTTGTAACTCGGTGCTTCTCAGCTCTGGATACACATTAGAATCCCCCATGCAGCTGACACACACTCACACACATACACAAATATATGTATATGTGTACATGTGTACATATATATAAATGGTTAGGTATGTAGATATATAAGTTTATATAACATATAAGTTTATAAGTTTTCAACCTCTCATTAGCTGCTGATTTCTACATATATATAATATGTCTAAAGCACAAACTCACTGTTTTAATAATAAACTCATTGCCTTTCCTCTGGAGTGTATTTCTTTTAATGTTACCACCACCCTACTTACTTACAGAGCTTCAATCAGTGGTGCTTTTCCTAGTACCTCCTTCCCCTGCCATATTCCGTAATAACAATAACAATATTTTACCATATTTTAGCACTTACTATGTGCCAGGACCTTAACCATTTATCCTCAGGACAATCCTATGCGTTAAAAGTTATGGTTCATTTTTTATAGCTGGGTCAACTGACACACAGAGGAAGGAGGTCCTTAGTAAAGCCGGAGGACTAGGAAAGAAAAGACCCGGGGCTCCAATCCACACGGTCTGACTCTAATAGAGGCACTTAATGACAGAATCACATTGCTTGCCAAATTGATATATTCTTCATTTTCTACTTCAACAATGGATCCGTATTCATCTAGTCTTCTGTACAGTTATCTCAGTGCGAGTTCTCATTATTTCTTACAAGGACTATTACAATAGTAGTATACCAAGCTTCCCCAACTACTGCCCTCCATTCTATTTCTAGACTTTTGGGGGGGGCATTCTACCTCTGGGCTACACCTCCAGCTCTTTTTCTTTTTTATGTTGAAACAAGGTCTCGCTAAGTTGCTGAGGCTAGCCCCAAACTTGCGAACCTCCTGCCTCAGCCTCCTAAGTAGTGGGATGACATACGTGTTCCACCACACCCAGCTCATTCTGTTTCCTAGAGTGTCCTGAGACGAATCTTGCCAAAGCATGATTAGGTAAATTTAGCTTTCACTAGCCCAAAGAAATAGGAGATATACGTTATAGAAATTTTCTCTATTAGCCCTCATCTTTCCTATGCTCAAAACAAACCTAATTACTTTCTGAAATGCCATTCTCTTTATATATTGATTTACCTATGCCTGAAGTTGTTCTCTCTCTGTTTTATTTATTTATAAGATTTTATATTCATCTCTTTTATCCTTTGTACATATATCTTTGGAATATATAATAACCACCATATATATGAATTACTTGTTTTCTTTCTGAAAGTTTTACAGTTCTTCCACATATTATTACATGTTGTAGATATATTATGAAGTGTTTTAATGTGTAATTGACATGATTGTGATTTTACACTATAATATCCCAACATTTATGTAAACATACTAGGAACGATATTTTCTGTTTGAAAAACTCTGCTTTTTACCATTGCAACATATGCTTTGGGGTTTCTCTCCACCACCTTCTTTGTCTCTTCTTTCCATCAGGGACCTTAGTTTGTATCCTGCTAGCTGCAGTTATAGGTACTAGCTATGGATCTGAGGTGTTTTGTTTTTTTTTTTAACAAAGCTAACTGCCTCGTATAGGAATCCGACTCATGACCTTGGCCTCATTAGCACCATGAGCTAACCAGGTCTGACATACAGAAATTACACAAGCAACAAATCATAAGAGAAAACAGAACTGTTATGATGGTCTACTGGGAAATAATTTTCATAAAGAGCATATTCAAATTGAGACCTACATTTAGCAGCTTATATCAGATTCTTGATCATAGAGTTGCTTCATTCTGAGAGTGAAAAACAGCACAGCAATAGCAGTAGAGACAGAAAGCAGAGACGTTGCCCTGACATATTATTTTCTTTCTTATATAACGTAGATTTATATAGAACAAGGGCTCTAACCATCTCTCAGTAATATGTTTTTGTCAACTTTCCTGTAGGTTTTTGTTCATGAAAATAGCATTGGCGGCAAACATGAGCTAGTGAGTGAAAGTATCCTACATAATTCCCCAAACAATCCTGCTACTTTATTTCAGTGTTGATTTGCAGTGCAGTGATTTTTTTCCCCTGGGTTGTTGGACTGATGCTGAGAATAAGGGAAAATTGGCGTGGTTCTAGTGCTTTGGATAAATGGACAGGTGCCAAACATTACCATTGTGACCATTCCCCCCAAGATAAGCATTACTATGGCTACTATTTTGTTTTTGTCTCATAAAATGTAGGGTAGAGTTTCATAGAGTTTTTCTTGTGAAAACTGAGGCCAGTTTCTGATTCTCATCTATATTTCATAACTTAAGGAAAATCTTTTAGTTCGAATAAATAGCCAGTGTACTCCAACTGAATTTTGTTTTGTGTTTTGGTGTTTGTCTTTCAATATAAGACAGCCCAACATGGATTAAACATGATATCCGACATTATACCGTACTTAGGAATAACAAGGATCCAACCAGGGAATCTTAGTATTGTTTGCTTATTTTTTTCAAAGTGGAAATGAATCTCCTGTATGATAAATACAACATAGCTACAAACTGAAAATTAAACAAGATTATAGAAACTATGTTGACACAATTTATTTTAATAGTCATAGTATAGAAATTCCTCATTAGAAAAACCATCATAAATAACTTATGGAATCATTTATGAAATTGCAGGTTTGCTATATGTTATCTTTGCACATTTCCTATCTGTGGACTCTCCGTTGTTCTCTTTCACCCATGTGCATTTGTCCCTGCAACACAAACTCGGGAGGATGGTAATTTGCTGGCCTACTTCTCTTGAACTGTTTGCCACATTTTTGAGACAGAATCAAAAAGGAGGAGGGTTTAATTAAATGTAATAAACTTTTAAAAATCTTCTCAGGTCAATTGAGCAATCATTTCATTACTTTTGAGACACACAAGAAATGATCTGTAAAGAAGAAAAATATTAGAAGCTGGCTTTGCAGGCTAAGACAAAAATGTAAAGATTCCAGTATAATATGGGGTACATAGTATCCTATAAATAGTAACAATAATAATTATTATTATGATCATCAATAAGACCTTCAAATAAATTAGACTGTGGGCCTTGAATTGCTCTTAGTATCAATAGTAATAATGTTAATATTATAACTACTAATAATTTAGTTTTGGGTGGCGAGATATATACATGAAAATATAGTAATTTATGATTAAATATGATGAAATTCCCAGCGAAGGTTACCATCAACCCATGTGTTTTATTTTGGAGAGTCCCGACAAAATGTGTTAGAAGGAAAAGTAAGAGACTCCTGTGTTACAGAACACATAGTTTTAAATGTATCTTGGACTAATGTACTGATGAACACATACTTTAGGAAAACTTAGATCATAGATTTGAATTGTAGACACTTTGGATATCACGGAGTAGACCCACCCCACTCGCTTTGGAGATGCTGAGCGGTTTCTTAGTGGCAAAACAAGATCTTTAACCTCAGCCATCTAAGAGAAAGGTAGTCCAGTACTCTTTCCATTTTAATTACCTGACAACAGAGTTCAAGATGGACATTATAAAGAAAGTATTAAGTGTCATTCTAAAGCATAATATTTTGTATTTCGGTTAGAAGTAAAGTTAAACATATATACTGGAGATGACCAAAGTACACAAACTTTTACAGTTTAAATTAAGAATCATTCCTCAAAGCTGTATAATAAATGCCACTTGTCATTGATTTATTCCATGTCATTGATTTAAAATGCATTCAAGATCAAATATCAAGAGTAAATTGTACACCAACTCAAAAAGCCGTGGCAATTTTCTTTTTGTTAAAATACTGGTTGAGTCTTGTTTTTTGCACCTCTTTATTTTAGAACAATGAAACTTGAAAACTATGCTTGGTAATCTAACAAGCAAACCTGATTATTGATAGATATGTGATATAACAAGAATTTAGTTTTCATTTGCGTGTTTCAAGACTGATAAACATTGGATTGATGTGGAATAGGTAATTTGCAATTGTGTGCTATTCAGAGAAATCATGTTTTGTTATTCCTAGAAACTTGCGTTGGAGGCTGTTTGGAGGTTTCCTGATACACAAAAGGATAAAAATCACTTACCTTCCCCGTAACAATTCATTGAATAAGTTGAACTTTGTTCTTTCTGGAGTCTATAACTCTTTGTCTTTGCATTGTGATACAGCTTCTTGGGTTGGTTAATGGTTCATAAAATATAGAGTATTAATTGTATTCAATAGTGAAGTATCAGATTATGATTGAGAATGAGCCAGAGCTGAAGATTTGAATGGCGTCTTGCTTCCTTTCCTGTTTGGAAAATGGTCGTATTCCAGAATATAGTACATGATTTATGTTATTCAGGCCTATTGTCATTTGGATGTCTGAAGAAAAAAAGCTGTCAAGTAAGTAATAGAGATTGATATTTAGGAACATATAAATGACACTTTATCTTCCATGACTTAAAAGAATGACTATTCCTGGTCCTATTGTGATAACAAAGATGCTATATTTCAGATGTTTTGTTATCACTGAAAAAGAAATTATATTTTCTTTTTTATAGTTTGATATGGAATGTATAAAGAGAATAATTCAGTGAAGCATCACAACTCTACCAAGACGTAATTCCTATACTCTACCAAGTCCTAAGTGGGTAACGCTGTATGTAACTGGTAACGAATTAGTTTGTTTGAGAAAAAAAAAAACAATCAAGAAGCATAGCTTCATACTTACTAATAACGAGTGTGAAATTTTAAGTAACTGGGTAAGTAGAGGTTGTTTAAAGTTGATCTGTATGTTTGATGTCCTCCTGGTATTCTGAGAGCTAAGATATATACAAGCAGTATACAACTCCAATAGATTTAGCCAACCAGAATGCTATAGTGATACATGCATATCCATGTAATGCAGAACAATTCACAGTAGCCAAATTATGGAAGCAAACTTAGTGGCCAGCAATATATGGATATGGCATATACACAACAGAATTTTACTCAGACATAAAGAACTAAATTATGTAATTTGCAGGAAAATGGAAAGATACCTAGGTATGGCACAACAAGGTCACATAGAGTGGCTCCATTCCCAGTCTTTTGAGGAAACTCCATACTGATCTCCTTTGTGGAGGTACTACTGTATAGTCTACCAACACTGAACAAGAATCCCTGTCTCCCGACACCCTCACCAGCATTTATTGTTATTTTCATTCTTTATTTTTGTTGTTCCTTTTATTCATTTGAAATGGAATTAGAATCCCAGTGTCATTTTGATTTTCGTTTCCCTGATTGCTGATGATGTTTAACATTTTTCATGTATTTCTTGGCCATTTGTACTTCTTTTGGGAAGTGTCTACTAAGTTCAATCGCCCATATTTTGATTGGGTTATTTGATTGTAAGGTTAAGTTTTTTTTAAGTTATTTGTATATTCTAGATATTAGTCTTATATCTGAGAAATAGCTGGCAAAGATTTTCTCCCATTTTATAGGTTCTATCTTCAGATACTACATTGTTTCCTTTGCTGCACAAAAGCTTTTTAACTTCATGCTATCCCATTTATTGATACTTGGTTATATTTTCTGAGGTTTGGGATTATTATTCAGGAAGTTTCTATCAGTGCTATATGTTGGAGAGTTGGTCCAATGTTTTATTCTAGTAATTGCAAAGTTTTGGATCTAATTTCTAGGTCTTTCATTTTATCCTTCTAAATATGGACATTTAGTTTTCCCAATATCATTTGTTGAATATGCCGTCTTTTCTCCAACATATGTTTATGCTTGTTTGTCAAAAATCAATTGGCTATAAGTGTGTGGATTTGATTCTGTATTTTCTACTCTGTTCAATTAGTCTATGTGTCTGTTTTTGTGCCAATACCATGCTTGATTTTTGTTACTATAGCTCTGTATTGTGATTTGAAATCAGGTATTGTAATGCCTCCAGAGTAATTCTTATTGATCAGAATTGCTTTGGCTATTTTGAGTCTCGTGTTTGTCCATATGAATTCTAGGACTGTGTATTTTAGCTGTGGGAAGAATGACATTCATATTTTGGTAGGGATTGAATTGAAATATATATATGTGTGTGTGTATACATGTGTGTGCATATGCTTTGTAATCTCATATCATAATACAGTTCAGAGTAATAGTGACATACATGTACATAGAACTTGGTGAGCTTCCCGGAGGCACTGAATCTTTAGATCACTTTTGGTAGAATGGCCATTTTGACAATATCTTTCCTGCCTATTCAAGAACATGGGAGGTCTTGATCAATTTCTTTCTTTCATGTTCTATAATTTTCATTGTAGTGGTCATTTAACACCTTGGTTAGATTGAGGCTATCATGAATGGAATTGTGTTCTGCATTTCTTTTTTAGTAGACTCACGGTCAATGGTCAATGTATAGAAAAGCTATTGGTTGCCGGGTGTGGTGGCGCACACTTGTAATCACCGCGCTTGGGAGGCTGAGACAGAAAGATTGCACAGGTTTGAAGCCAGCCTCAGCTACTTAGTGAGGCTCTCAGCAACTTAGTGAGACCCTGTTTCCACATAAAGTATAACATAGGTCTGGGAGTATAAGCGCGGAGTTAGAAAGCTTCTGGGTTCCACCCCCAATACCACCAAAAAATAAATAAAGATAAAAGAAAAAAGAAAAACTATTGATTTTTGTAAGTTCATTTTTATCAGGCTATTTTAGTGAATTTGTTTATCAGTTATATAAGACTTTTGTTTTTTTATGCATATGCTCACTATAATAGCATCTATGAAAATGGTTCTGGGGCCATGTCCCCTGTACCATGCATAACCAACCGATGTGAGGAAAACTATCTAAATATTTCAGTTTAGTTTTATTTTTGCCCTATTGAAACTCTTAGTACTAACTTAACTCTGATTTTCAAACTAGCTTGTGACTTACTCTGTTTTAGTTTTTTTGTTTGCTTGTTTGTTTGATTGATGGGGGGGCGGTACTAGGGTTTGAACCCAGTGGCCTTCTACTTCTGAGCTACACTCCTAGCCCTATTTTATTTTATATTTTGAAATGGAGTCTTATTAATTTGTGCAGGGCATCGCTAAGTTGCTGAGGCTGGCCCAAACCTCTGATCCTCTTGTCTCAGCCTCCCAGATACTGGGATTATAGGGTTGCTCACCACACTCAGCTGAATTTTTCTTTTACTTCATATACATAAGGAGAGGTCTGTGCCCTTAATGGTTTGAATTTTAGTCACTTGGTGTCTTTGAGCAGTCATGAGAAATAATTTTGTTAGCATGAAATGAATTATGGTCTCTCACTCAGTTGCTTTTGCTTTTACACTCATACAAATACTGGAACACTCAATCATTTTGTTTTTGTCAATAGCACATCACGTTCAACCCTGGTTTGTGCGTATTAGAGTTTTTGTATATAGACAGAGGTGCAAATTCCTGATGTTCTTCTCAGTTTCTTAGTCTTGTGCTATTCATAAAATGTTGCATACCAGTCTGGATAAACTAAAATTCTCAAGAAAAAAAGGTTATGATAGGTTGTTGTTTTGAGATGGTGAAATTATGTTAAATTATACATGGAAGAGATTATTTATTTATTGAGTTTAGTGCTTGCTCCCAAACTATGCTCTGCAGAATATTGTTCCATGAGATGTTAAAAAAAAACTTTAGCAAATTAAAGGTGGAACTGTAGTCAGGGAGATGTCTGTGGCTAGTAAGTAGTGGATATGTATCGTCCTCTAAGACTCCGACCCGCAGGGGCTTAGAGAACGACACAGACACCTCTTCAGCTGAAATATGAATTCTTCTTTAATGGATCCTTAATATGTCTCAATATGTCTCTCTTAATATGTCTCTTCTAATATCTGACAATGCGTACAACAAGCACAATATATATCAGCATCATAATCCCTCCCTCTATTCCCTACCAACCCCAAGCTTCCCACGGCTAGGGCATGCACATTTCTGACTCTCTCATAGGCAGGCTGGTGATAGCATGAGGCTTTGCGTCACTGATCATTCTGCAGGCACGTAGCATGGCACACTGCGCATGCTCAAGGAGATGTCCATCTTGTGAGTCTCATGACTTGGCTGCAAGCCTAGGCGCCATCTTGAGTCCACGCTGGCAACAAGTCTGGGTGCCATCTCGGTCCAGTCGAGTGGGCCCCGACAGATATGCTAGGTTAAACAAAGACAGTTCTGTTTAGTACAGAATGCTACATTTTCATATGCCACTTTCATTGTAAATCTTTGAGAAGCTACAGTATACAATGTTTCCCTAAATTATTTAGCCATGTTGTGTGTGTGTGTATCTGTGTGTGTATGTGTGTCTGTGTGTGTGTGAACATTTTTTAACATCTCAGTCATGGTGTACACCTTGGTAAAAGTATCTACCTATTTCTATTTATATAAAGGATAGGGGAAATGGGCATAGGGCAAAATTGTTAATATTGTATCTGCAAGATGCCTGTAGGCATTATTAACAAAGCTTCCTCATTATAGGGAATCTCTATTAAAATGTTCAGGGGTGGCTGGGCATGGTTGCCCACGCCTGCAATCCCAGTACTTAGAGAGTGATACCTGAGGATCACAATGTCAACGCCGGCCTCAGAAACTTCATGTTACTCGCACTCAGCAAATTAGCAAGGTCCTGTTTCAAAATAAAATAGGCCTGGGGGTGTGAAACAGAGATACCTGATCCTAAATGATTCTAGGTTCAATTCCCAGTATAAAAAACACACACACACACACACACACACACACAAACACACACACACACACACACACACATATTCTGGGGAGAAAAAGAAAGCAGGATTACTTTAAAAGATGCATTGGCAATACCTTTGGTGTTGAACATAGGAAAGAATAGGTACGTCTTCTACTGTATAAATAAACAGTATCATATCAGTGACTGCAGAATGGTATAAAGTTATGCAGGAATGCCAGCCTGCTTATTATTAATTAGTAAGAAGTATATGCCATTCAAATCACATGATCCAGAAAAAGAAACGTGCCATAAATTCTGTCCAAGCCCTGCCAGTTTGTAAACATATTACTTGCCATGTGAATTACTTCAAACATGTGTTTAACAACAGAATTAGTTGATCTGAAAATAAATAACAGTGGCTGATCTTGAATATCATAAGAAAACAGCAGTATCAAGGATGTGAGGCTGTCATGAAGCTGTGATCACGAAAGAACATCACATTCCAACATAAAGCCCTCTGTGAGCCATTACGGAGAACAGAATAACACTGAAAACGGCCCAGGTAGATATATTGCTCGAAACAGTTGCCCTAGTTCTATAGTTTCTAAATGAAGTAGGGGAGAAGCCCATATGGGAAAAGCACTTGTACACATCTCTGTGATGGTGTTCATCTCATGATGTTTGATTCCATTTTGATGGCTTTGTTGATAGCCAGATCCTTGCTGCCACGATGGTTTGTGTTTATTATAGCTGTTTCCTTTTTAATAAAGTATGCTGTTGCATATGAACACTGACATGAAGTTGTCTTTTCAGAAATTGCTCTCAGCTGCTGTTCTAGTCATTGCAATGTTGGAAAGTGAGTATTTTGCTACTAACAGTAAGCTTATATTTTTGGTGTATCAATTAGTACGTTTTGTTATTTCATTATAAGAAAGGACCCAGTGTTATATTTATTTTGTGCTTTTAAGGTAGTGCATAAGTATTCAAGAGGAAATAGCAGTACAATGTGGCTGAAACATGCTTTGATAGAAGAAAAACATAGACTGTGCAGAGGTAAAAATGAGTATATACAAAGTGGGAGAACGTGGGGGCGTGGTGGCACATGCTTGGAATCCCAGCATTTGGGAGGCTGAAACCAGAGGATCGCGGTTTGCGGCCAGCCTCCGCTACGTAGTGAGGCCCTTTGCAACTCAGTAAGATCCTGTTTCAACATAAAGAATAAAACATAGGGCTGGGGTGGAGCTTGGAGATAAAACACCCCTGGATTCCATCCCTACTATCACAAGGGGGAAAAAAAAGAAAGTGGGGGAGCCTCAGAGCAACCACGGAGCGACCATTATCAAAGGGACTCGGGAAGAGAACATCGAAAATATATGGGCCTTGTCTCCCCTAAGCTCAGCTGAGGCAGTGTCTGACTCTTTAAGCAAGAGTGGGAGCTAAGTGATCCCAACTGAAACAGAGCTTAAGAGGGGAGGGTAAGAAGGCAGGCCGCTGCTGCCAGGCTCTTCAGCTAGCCTTGCTGCAGCGTTTTGCTCACCTGGAGCTGCTTTAGCAACCTCATTCCTAGTGGCATTTTGAAGTTGCTATCTAGACCAGAAAGGGCTGTCTGTAAACTAAATAGAAAAAGGTTGAATGGAAAGTATAAAAAGAAAATGGAAGAAAACCCGGTACAGTGAATTTAAAATATCCTAGGAAAGTGTTGTTGAAGGTATTCCTTTTTCCATTTCTTTTGTTATTTTTATTTTTATGTGGGTCTATTGAAAATGGCATACATTCAGAATGTGCTTGGTGCCCTATCCCCCGCTCCTCTTTCCCCTCCCAACAATGAGTGTCCAGGCTGACCATGCTCCATTCATACTTTGACACATATTCAAATGTAGCTCCTCCATGAATCGACCTCAAGCCTCTTCATCTCATACCCTTCCTTTCTAGCTTTGCTGAAGTTTCCCCTCCATTATCTGGAGTCTGTCTGTATCCCCAGTGCTCCCTAGTTTGGGCATATCAGAGAAAACATATGTCCCTTCTCTTTCTGTGCTTGGCTGATCTCACGTAACATAATGCTCTCCAGGTCTTTCCATCTTGCAAATAACATGTTTTTGTTTTTCTTTATTGCTGAGTAGAATTTCATTGTGTGTATATTTTGTAATTTTTCAATCCATTCGCCTATTGATGGAGACCTAGGTTGGTTCTATATTTTGGCTATTGCAAATTGTGCTTCTATGAACATGGACATGCATATGTTACTGTAGTTCTCTGATTTCAACCCCTTTGGAAAGATACCCAGGAGTGGTATAGCCAGATCATATGGTGGATCCATTTCCAGTTCTCTAAAAAAAAATCTCCACACTGATCTCCATAATGGCTGACCTAGTTTGCACTCCCACCAACAGTGTAAAAGAGTTGCTTTTTTTCCCACATCCTCACCAGCATTTGTTATTTGACTTCTTTATGCTTGCCACTCTGATTGGGCTTACATGGAATCTCAGCATAGATATTTTTGATCAGTTACAGATTGACAGCAAACCTAGCCCTGCTACTCCCTCTCCTCCCCATCCCATCACCTTCTCAGGTTAAAAAAAATCCCAGGTTAATTAGCCAAGGATACACCGCACTGTAGGAAGTGAGAACAGACATACGTACAGCAGAACCTGGCAGCGCTCGCTTTAGCCTGCACAGCTGCTTCGTGGGGCTGGGCTGGTGTATGGGGGATGGCGGGGCTGTGCTAAGTAGATTCGTTTGATGCTCCCTTAACTATGAGTTGCCCCAGACCTGGAAAGTTCAAATCTTTCTGTGCTACTGCTCTTTTGCACAGAGTTCTATCACTAACCAATGAGGAATAATTAGCAGCATCCGTCCACATTCTTATTGAAGGGAATATTTATAAACACTGAGCCTTCCTTGTCTCTGAACCAAATTGAGTAATATGGAGACCAGAGCACGTGGCATCCACACCAGGTGTCCCGCCACGGAACCTCTTTTCTCTGTTTCCTTGTGCTCAGCTCACCACCCCTCCCTCCACCTGCACTTGCACGCACTACTTTCCTTTTATGTGCATAGTTATGATTCTGCCTTGATTTTGGAGGACCACGGTCACAAATCCATTTCCCCAGGAGTCTTTTTTGGTATTTATCTAACTTAGCTTCGTGGAAGCCATAGATAAACACTTGCTTTGGAACTTTATCCTCTATCTCAAAGGAACTGGCTTGCAGCTTTGTATCCGAAGTAGGGATGGAGATAAGAAAGACTTTTTATACCAAAGAGACAGTTTAAAAAGTTTGAGAAGTGGAAAACCCCACACGTTAAGGGAGTTAAGGAGTCCCGATTTGTTGTATTTAATTGGATTATTGTAGATGATGAATCCTGAGTGAATAGTGAAAGATAAGATCAAAATTGGCCATTGAGACTAAGCCCCTCTGGGACCAGAGAAAAACCTCTTTTTGATGTGTAAATAAAGTTTGGGTGTAGGACTGTGAGAAGGACTTGAAGGAAAGGCCATGGTCACTTCACCAAGATGATCTTGCCAGTTACATAATCCTTGCCATGTTGAGGTAAGACTTTATTCCTGTAAAGTAGATATAATCAAGCTCATTCTGTGTATGTATTTTTATTACAGGATGTTCTCACATGCAAACACTAGCATGAAGTTATCTTTTCAAAAATTGTATTCTGTGTGCTTCTCTAGTCACACACAGACACACAGACACACACACACACACACACACACACACGAGCACAAATAAAAAGAGCATTTTTGTAAAAGCTTGGAATGTTTACTTGCCTTTCAGGTTTGATTTTTTTTTTTTTTTTTTTTTTGGTCTCATTAGGAAATCCAATTCTGCCCTTTAAAACAGTCCCGCCCTTCATTACAATTCCTGTTACAAGATTGAATGATCAGTTGGTTGGAGGAAGACGATAGTTAAATGTTATGTATAAGCAATAGATTTTGCTTGAAGAGATTCTGAAGTCTTGTAAAGGCTCTCTTTTTGTTTTTTTCATAACAGTTGCTAACTATAGGTTTTAGATTCAGTCTGAATGAAAGACAATGTAAGAACGAGCTGTATAAATTCCATTAGGATGTACCCTTGGCTATAAGAGAGCATTACCATAGACTAGGTTGGCACAACTCCACCTCCTTTAAAGGTGGGGTGTTTTATGTGGAATTTTTATGCCTACCATTTGGAGACATGACATTCCAGTAGTATTTATGCCTTAGGTGCTTTGAAACATAGATCATATCGATTCTCTAAATAGAACCAAGCTATTCTAAGAGATAACATTGTTATCTACCTTTCAGTAGATTTGTGATGTTAAAAGGAATCATTTTCAATCAGTACCACAACTATCTAATAATCAATCAGATATGCCTGTATTGGCAATAATTTTTAAAAATACTCTTTGAGGCAAGATTGGAAAGAAAGAGAATGACTTAGGCATAAGTTACACGCCTTTCTAATTAAATAAAACAATATTTAATTACTGCTTAACCTACTCTTGACTTAGACTGACCGTGACTCACTCACAGGTCAGAGTCTCCCCACACTGTACCAAGGATGGCGGTATTAGGAATGGTAGAGCTGCTCTGATCCTCAAATCCCGCTACTCTGCCTTGCTTGCTGTCTTCCATTTTCCCTTTATTTCTGTATAGCCTCTGAGGTCGCACATGTTCAAAATCATCTGCTACCATATTTTTGACCCACATTTTCTTTTATTGGTGACTTGCCTCAATTTTGCTTTTATTTATTTATTTATTTATTTATTTATTTATTGTGGTACTGGAGATGGAATCCAGGAACATTATTATTATTATTTTTGGGTGGTACTGGGGGTAGAACCCAGAGGCTTTCTTCCTCCGGGCTATACTCCCAGACCTATTTTTATATTTTATTTGGAAACAGGATCTCACTAAGTTGCTGCGAGCCTCAGTACGTAGCTGAGACTGGCTTTGAACCTGTGCGATCCTCCTGTCTCAGCCTCCCAAGCATGGGGATTACAAGCATCCACCACCACACCTGGCTGAATCCAGTGACATTCTACCAATGAGCTACACCCCCAGCCCTCTTTTTTTGTGTGTGGGTCTAGGGATGGAACCCAGGGACATTTGACCTTTGAGTTACATACCTTTCCCTATTTTTTATTCTTTATTTTGAAACAATGTCTCACTAAATTGCAGAGGCCTCACTAAGTAGCTGAGCCTGTCCACAAACTGCAATCCTCCTGTCTCAGCCTCTGGAATGCTGGGACTACAAGCGTGCACCACTGTGCCTGGCTCAGTTTGCTTCGTTTTATACCCAGTTTACATGAATACATTTTTGAGGCTTAAATAATAACCAAGTACCCACTATATGTGTATCTCCCGGTGCTCCATCTGCTTTAGCAGTAAGGTATCTTTGACACAGAAGAAACTAAAGAAATTCTAGTTATACTTTCTAAATGGTTTCTTATAAGGCTGGGGATGTAGTTCAGTGGTTGAGTGCTTGCCTAGCATGTGCAGGAGCCTGATATCCATCCTCCATATCACATAAAAAAGGCTATAAAAATGGCTGGTTTTATTAGTGTTGCTATACAAAATGCGTTATAAATAACATTTCAAGAACACTATTTTTCTGAATCTCCTTATATTTGGCAGAATGTTTCCCAGCAACTTTACTTATGTCTACGAAGAAAGTGATATGTTTAGATGGTGGTTAATTCTCCACCAACTGCATAAATGAGAGCATTAAATGCCAGTGATAGAAAACAGTAGATAGTCTGCCTAAGATTTCAGCCCTTTGGGGAAAGAGCTGCTTGAATCCTGGAGAGATGCAGCCATTTGGATGAGAAATCCCAGGAAACAGGCTTAGGGGCCAGAGTATAGTGAAGCCATGAATGCATTTGTTCTAATCTTGACATAACAAGAAAGTTACTGAGTAAGCAATCATGACCTTACCAGGGAGGGAAAGGCAAAAGAAAGGGAAAGATAAAGGTTAGGCTGGTGCTCTATTTCTAACAAATGCCAAAGAGAAATTTAAAGAAATCCTTACCTTACTGCTTTACCTGGATCCCTCCTGGATTAGCACACCTCACTCATGAGGCAAGTGAGATTTCCTTAGTCTGAATTTGCCAATGGACAAAATTGACACCGAAGAAGCACCAGGAAAGAGATTCAAATAGAATAGTGAATTAACCTCAGGATGAGCTCACTTTTAAGACGCATTCACTCATTCAGCCAAAAAATGACCAAGCACTTCCTGATGTGCTAGTTACTGTGCTAGGCCCTGGAAATACCGCAGGGTAAAGAACAGATGAAAATTTCTACTTTCCTGGAGTCTATTTTCTATTACGGAAAAAAAATGACAAAATGAAGAAATTATAAAAGCTGGAGGTACGACTCTGTAGTAGAGAGCTTGCCTAGCATGCATGAGGCCCTACAGTCCATCCCCAATGCTGCATAAGAGATAAATCAGAAATGGCAAAATGCATAGCACTGTGATCAATGCCATGGCAGGGGTGGGGGAAAAGAAGCAGGATTGGGGGTATCGGTGGCATTTGAGACAGGGAAGCCAGCGCAAGTCTTATCCACACGGTGAATTCTAAAAAAGGAACTATTTTAAGTGATACCAATATGCAGAGAAAGAACAGTTAAAGCAAAGGGAGGAACAAATGCAAGGTCCCTGACCCAATAGGCGTGCCCAGTATATTTCAGGAAAAGTAGTACATCCCGCTGCCTGGAGCAGACAGGTTGAGGGCACGCATAATGGAGGAGAGGGAGTCACACACCTAAATGATACCAGACTGTTTAGGTGATGGTGGGGACCTGAGTTTATATTGAAAGAAAGATGAGAATCCATTGAAAGATTCTGAGCAGAGGAGAGACATGCACTGACTTTGGTATTAACAAAACACTCTGATTACCATTTTTAGAACACACTGGTAAGTACATGTGGCAGACTGGAAGCAAGGGGACCAAGTAGGAAGTAATTACAATAATCTAAGAGATTATTACAATAATCTGGTCTAGAAATAATAGGGGTTTGGGCAAGATTCATGTGTGTAGAAGTAGTAAGAAGTAGTTGGACGTCTAAATATGTCAGTTGGAACCACAAGAAATTGGCAAATATGTGACAACTTTGAACAGTATAAACCATAATTTTTAATGGCTCTACGTCGTTGAAAGGAGAATGAATAGACTTTTGCTAAAGTGATAGACTAACCGTGTGGCCTATGAGAGGCGGGGCGTCAAAGAAAAAGTTCAAGGTTTTGACCTAAGCAACTGAAAAGGATAGAGTTGCCATTAACTGAGATAATGGTCAGCCTGAGGCTATTCGCTGACAACTTTTTGGAGCTTGTTATATTTACAGTTAGTCAACTGAAAATTAATTTGAGTAACTCTTGCGTTGTTGTATACCAGTGACCACAAGTAGAGACTAAATAGTAGTATATACATGATTGATTGGAGATCTGTTCACATTGATGAAAAGGATAAGCACACTTTCTTCTTATGTTGATTGACATTTGATCAGTATGGTCATTTGCATGGAAGAAGGACAGTATGTTACTTGTGTCTTTTAAATAATATGGTTTAAGCTGGACGTGGTGGCACACACTTGTAATCCCAGTTCTTGGGAGGCCGAGACAGGAGGATAGCAGGTTAGCAGCCAGCCTCAGCAACTTAGTGAGGCCTTCTGGAACTTAGTGAGACTCTATTTCCAAGTGAAAGAGTAAAATAGATCTGGAGGTATAGCTCACAGGTATAATGCCCCTAGCTTTCATTCCCAATACCACCAAAAAAAAAAAGAAATAAAAACTAAAAGAAAATATATAATATGGTTTGAAATACGTAATTCCAATATTTTTATACCACACCACTTTTTTAAGCCTTTTTTTAATCTAAGCTCATTTTCTACCTGCTCTTTTATATTCTCTTATGGCTTCCTGTTACTCTAAAGCAGTTAATATGCAGCTAGAATATCTGTGAGTGCATGCAATTTGGAAAGATTGTCTTTATATCCGTGATCAAGTGTGGAAAACGGAACCATGAAGTCGAGATAGGGTAAGCACCATTGTTGCTTGTGTATATGTGTGTTGTTCTTAAAATTTAAAGCAAATATTGTGAAATATCTATAATACTGACTTACATTCAAACCAGAAATTAGCAAACACTGATAGTCATTTGTCAAGAACACTGATAATATGCTTTTAACAGGAATCACGGTGTTTGTCCATGATAAGCCGAAGATAAGGATCTGTCCCTTCGCTGTGACCATCTTTTGGCCTGACTAGTAGTTTATGTGGCATATATCTTTGTCCTATGGGGGCTGATTTCTTTTTCTGCATTTGAATTTATGGGGGAGAAAATAGAATTGGACTGAAAAGGTGCTATAGAATTTAGAGGAATACTTAAATGAGTCATTCAGTGTGTCCAAATATAGAAACCATAAAAGCTGTTTATTCAGGCTACTATTTTCAAGATAGCATGTGTATGAACATACGTGGCCCCACCAAGTCGCTGGAAGGCAGGCTTGGTTTTGTTGCTGAGGAATGTTTCTGTTGGACAATCCTTAGAAGCAGAATTGGTCCATGCCTTATAACATTTTCCTCCCTCAGACATATGGTAGAAGGAAGGGATGTTGAGAAATAATACACTACCCTTTTTATGGAAACACATCTTATATATATGGCTAAGTACTAAGTGTTTTGTATCATTGTATTTTTTTGTATTTCTGTCCTTCTGGCCCCTTTGCTTAAAGACCTGATAAGAGAGAGAGAGAGCGAGGAAAAAAAAGTAATGAAAGGCATGATACATACATTTGTGTTTTAAGTCCTATTTTGCATTTATTTTATGGGTATACTATCATCTCACATCATAATATGGATCATTTTTACAATGGCATATATTGACACAGTACTTGGTGCCCCCCTTTCCCCTCCCTCCCTCCCTCTTGAAACTGAGTGTCAAGGTTAACAAAGTTATAATCACATGCGTCCACATAGTCTCACGTACCTTTTCCATTAATAACCTTAGCCTTCTTCCTTCCCAAACCCTCCTCCCTCGCTTCACTGAGATATCTCCTCCATTTGCTGGAGTCCCTCTGGTATTCCAAATACTTCCTAGCTTGAACATATTAGAGAAAACATATGTCCATCTAACCCCAATCGGAGGGGCGAGCATAGAGAAGTCCTATATTTACCAGAGACTCGTGTGTGAGCGGTGTGACTTAAGATTTCATGATGTGTTGCAATGATTTCTCAAAGTATGCTCCAAGATGCCAAAGGGATTTCCCCTGTACTTTTGCTCCCCTCCATAGCTGCCCACACTAGTTGTTCCTCTTTCAACTGTTTTATAAATTTGGTTTTATTGTAATACTTTACAAAGAATTATTTTTAGTTTAATTTTAAAAAACCTCAAGTTTAATAGAAAGAATGCGGTAAGTGGAGTAAAAGAAATCTGAGTAGAAATCTTGATTCTGCCCTGAGATGAAGCTTACCCATCCATCAGCATGAGCTCTCTCTTCCTTCTACTCTTTGTCTTGAAGATCAGATGAGAGACATGTGCATAGTGTCTGGGGCAGTGGCTGATAAGAGATTCCTATTGGAACAGAAGAATGAGTTTAATTCAGCTATTTTTGTCATGGGTATTGTAAAGCCTTGAGAAAAGCAGGCCTTAAAGCAGTTTGTGTTTTCTAACATGTCCCTCTTACATTTCTTCCTGGGATTTTTGCCTAAATAACTCTATCTGGCATTCTGTAAACCATCAATCTGTATTTATATTTGTATCCGATCCCCAGAAAACTGATAAACATGTCAATTATATTTGATTCTGCGGGGTTTATTTTCTTTCTTGGTAAATTATTTAAAATTGGAGACCTAGAGCATAGATTCCCAAAGTTTTAGTCTCTATGTGTTGAAACATCAAAGTACTTAACCACTAGGATAGCCAGTACCTTCTAGCTGGTTGCCTTAGTAACCTTGAACAACTTCAACCATGTACCCTAGAGGCATACAAATATATCATTTCTTTCTCTGTTTTATTTCTTAGACTTTTATTGGTACATTATAGTCTCACATCTAAATGTAGTTCATAGTCATAGTGATATGTATACCATGAAGATATTTTAGAAAAGCATAGGTGTTATTTCCTCTTCCCTTTCCTTTTTTCTTTTTCTTTTCCCCCTGTTCTTCCTCTTCTCACCTTCTTTTCTTTAAGCCCCCCATTTATAAAGGCCAAAGAAAACAGTAGTCAAGGGGTAGCAACGGTAGAAAATTTGATAAAGGGAGATAGTATAGTTCTTTCATTCTGTACCTGAAGCCCTTTTTAGATAGACTTTATTTACACATTAAAGGAAAATATGTTTTGACAAGTTGACTAGTTTCCCTCTGGGTTTCCATTTGCCTTGAGCAAAATCTTCACCGGTCTTGTATAGATGGGGCAAATGTGTTTATGTATTGGGGTCCATGCCAAATGAAAAAGTTAGATGTGCGCTAGCTTCCATAATAGGAACAGCACGAATTGAAACAGAAGAATAATAGAAACCAGTGCAGGGTGTCTAGGCAAGATGAGAAAGCAAATTGCTCGGAATATGAATTGCATGATGACTATTGTAATGTTCCTATTATTTTCTGAAAACGCAGGATGACTTTCTGTAGAGCTTGAACCAGAAGGATTACTGTGTCCATTCTGGGTACAATCTGTAAGAAATGAACTAAAACAGGTGAACACTGAAAATGTTAAAATGTCATCATTTGTTTGATGGCCCAATTGCCACTTTTGTGATTGCAGAGTAAAGTCTTCAGTCCAGTCGATTGTTTGTCAGTTCTTCTTAGAATTAACTTCTTTAAGCTCAAATTTCTTCTTAGAACTAACTTCTTTAAACTCAAATAACTTCATAAGAATGCTTTAAAATAAGCATTATGCTAGAGGTACCAGGGCATTTTTAATACCTTACATTCTCTTGCCTTGAGAATGTCAGGCAAAACTCAGAGTTGAAATATCAGTTTCCCTTCTTATTTGGTCATAAACTTTGTGTTTTTGCTTATTATTACCCATATGACAATTCAGGTTAAATTAGTGATATGTTAAAATGCACACATTGGTTTGAGGTGAGGAATGCCAAGATTAATACCAAACAACATTGAACTTGATCTTCGAGATACAAGCCTGTTTATAAGAGTGCATTTTTGTCTAATAATACCAAAGGTAAATTAATAGAATTGTGGAATATTACACTTTACATTTATGAAAGAATATAACAATGTGTCTACTCTTCATATACATGGATGAGACTGAGGGAATTGTAATTATCTGCATTCCTTCCCACTTTAAAAACCAAATTATCCTGACCTTGTCAGTGATTATAACCACTGGAACTTGATTACGGTTTTTTAAATGTCATAACCACCATTTCAAATATCACCCTAAATTTGAGAGAGAAGAATGGTGATATTACACAAACATTGAACTTAGGTAACAATTCTCCATTGTAATATTCATAAAATCAGAAATACAATCCTTTTTCAGAAGGACGCAAACAGAATTTCTAAAAAGCACCAGTAGTTGTGTATTTTCCTTTCTTAGGCAAAGATCGGATCATCGTACACTGAAGATATCCTTTTATTTTAGTCCCAGAATGTTGCACCTATGTACTTTCCATTCATAATCGCAAGAATTTTCTAAAATTGCTGAATAACCACATTACTCAGTAAGGAAAAGACTGAATAAGAATCAGTTGACAAAAGAATTTCTTTCTCTATCTAGACATCTTCAAAGTTTCAAATCTATTTTCTTGGTCTCCTCCAAAGCTGTGTTGAACTTTTAGAGGTATAAAGTTTGGAAATCATCTTTTCTCCTGCTCTAATTAGGGGGATGCAATTTTTATAGGACATCAGAACTCTTTAGTGCGTGTAATATAAAATGCCAATAATATTATTTCCCAGAAGAAGCAGTGCCTAGCGTGCACCAGGTAATGAGTAGGCACTTGGCTTATATTTGTGTAAGAAGGAATAGATGGAGAATATTATAAATGTAATTGACAATATTAAATATAATCTTTAAATTTCACTTTTTTGCTGTTAGACATGGTACTTTTTAACCAAAAAAGAAGCCTACTTTTTATGATTTCAAACTATAAATGTAGATAAACAGCCTAAACGACCATATGTTGGAATAATACCTATAGAGTAGCCAGCTTTGAAACTTTTGCAAGAAGCTGGCGAGGTTTTTTTCCCCACACAGCTTTTCAGTGTTAAAATCAGGACCATCTTAGGTAAAGTGGAAAAAACTCTTCAACCTCAACATTCTTGCTCAGGTTAATGTTAAATTGTATATAGGCGAATCTTTTGGGACAATTTTTACATTAGTGCTTTTGCGTAATTTCTTACAATAAAACCTACAAGTCAAAGGAAGGATATTTCCTTTTACTTGAATTATAGAGCATTATATTCAGCATAGGAGGAGTAAAAATGTATAAAATATTATTTTCATTAAAGGCTATATCTTTAATTTCAGATGGTATTAGAAGAGATTTTATTACTAATTCATTTAGTATTTATGAGTCCACTATGGTTGTCAGTTATCCTTTATGATATCATTTATAAGAAGACTGAATAAGAGCACATTTTCTAAGCTGAAATATTTGAATAGCATTATGCAATTCTTTAATAGCTGGAGATTGGATGAGAGAGGCTAGATAGAGAATTAGCCTCTGAATCGTGTTATACACTAGGGAGGTAGGGTTACATTTACAGTGATATAGAAACATTTAAGAGTAAAGTATATGGCAAAACCTTATAATATGACTCATTCTGAATATGTCAGAGAACAATTATATCATGTGAACTATATCATTACTATGCAATAACACCACCCTTTGTGTGCAACAAAAGGTTTAAGCTGTCATTAGCTTAAAGTTATGTCTTTGCTTTTAGGAAGTTACTGCAAATTTGAAAGTAATAAGTGAATTCATTGTATTCAAATTCACATAACTATATGCATGTATATATATATATATATATATATATATATATATATATATTCATGTATTTTTGTGGTACTGGATGGGGATGCAACCCAGGGGCATTCCACCTCCAAGCTACACCCCCCAGCCCAATTTTTCATTCTTTATTTTGAAACAAGGTCTCACTGAGTTGCAAATAGCCTCACTAAGTAGCTGAGGCTGTCTGTGAACCATGATCCTCCTGTCTCAGCCTCCCAAATGCTGGGATTACAAATGTGCACCACCACGCCCGGCCGTGCATATATTTTAAATGGCCATTTGTCAATTTTTTTTTGGATTGGGGATTGGACCGAGGGGCATTCTATCTCCAAGCTATACCCAAAGCCCTATCTTTTTAAAATAGGGTCTCACTAAGATGCTGAGGGCCTCACAAAGTTGTAGAGACTCGTCTCAAACCTGTAATTCTCTAATCTCAAGCTCCCAAGTACTGAGTATCGCAGGTGTGAGCTACCACACTGGCTCGCTTGTCAGATCTTTAAAGTTGCCTTCAAATCTTGGTTGAAAATCATGTTAGAAGTTGTTTTGATTCTCGACATATTCATACAAATGACATGCTAATTTATACCCTTAAAAGTATATTTTGCCGGGCGTGGTGGTGCACTCTTGTAATCCCTGTGCTTCGGAGGCGGAGACAGGAGAATCGCGCAGTTTCATAGCCAGCCGCACTGGCTTAAGAGACCCTGTTTCCAAATAAAAATATAAAAAATAGGTGTCTGAGAGTGTAGCCCAGAGGTAGAAGGGTTTCCAGGAACCCCAGTACCACCAAAAAATAAAAAAATCAAAAAAGTATATTTGCATGTAGCATAATGTGGGAAGACACCATTTCATTAAAGTATTGGGACTAACAAATGTTAGTGTCAAATGCAAAAGCCCACAGCAATGGAGTTGAAAATTTAACTGTAACTACATTTTAATGTATTCATCAAATACATGTCCCACTGTGTTTAATGAAAATATATTGTTTACATTCCTCACTTTGGCTATCCCTTTGAAGACAATAAAGGCAAATTTTCAGGGCCAAAAATATTCTACAAAGCTGGTGAATTGCAGCCAATATTCTCCCGAGTTTATTCTTATTAGTGTTAGTGCAATTTTCTTAAAAAATATTTAGACACCTAAGACTATCATTCATGGAACATTTGTGTAAGTTTAAGCAAATGATTCTTTATGGGAATGTACAAAAAGAAATCAAATTTATTTTGTGAGTTTGAAGGGAAGCCCACCGTAAGACATAGAGAAGCAATGCCAAAAGAAAAGGAAAAGTGTACAGGGAAGGGCCATATTTTTAATTACTTCCACAGGGTACTAGTATATGTTTTATAACTGTTCATCTCTGTTTTTATGAAGCACTAACTCCTTGAAGCTCAAAATTACATGTGTACGCCTGAAGGCATAAAGAAGAAAAATGCTAGAAACCATCGCTGAGCCTTCGCCACCAGTTTAATATGTACAGTTTAGAGGTATCTGGGAGTCCCACAGAATCCACTGATTTTCATTAGTTTTTTTCAGGGAGAAGAAGGAAGGAACCACTTTGAAAAGGGACCACTCAATAGTTTGAGTTAGATTAGAAAGAGTGCTTGGAGTTTGGTTTCCTGACTAAAAGAGTAGGTCTTCTGCAACTCTGATATTTGCTGTAAGCTCTGATATATTCTTACAAATAGAAATCTTTTTGACATTTGTTTTTTAAGTTTCTCTCAGTCCTTAAAATGCATGCTTAGAAAGGAGAGGCTCTTTACAGAATCACCCTTTGCAACTCAGCGAGACCCTGTTTTAATTTAAAGAATTAGAAAGAGTAGGGCTGGGAGGTGTGTGGCTCGGAGGTAGAATGCCCCTGGGTTCCATCCCTAGTACCGCAAAAACAAAAGAAGCGTCCTATGATATTCCCATTTTGGAATTCACTGTCGCTAATGATTTTGGCAAGTCTTCTGCAGAGGGTGTGTGGGGCTCACGAGTAGGGCTTTGTTTCCTTCCATAAAAATCTATAATAGCTGGGATGGGAAACCCAGGTTTGAGGCGAATGTGTGGGAAATGAGAGATCCTTTATTTCAAAATGAAAAGAACTCAGGGCTGTAGCTCAAAGGTAGAATTCCACTGGATTCAATCCCCAGTACCAGAAAAAGCTAGAATAAAAGGAGAAAATAAACAGGGCATGGTGGCATGAACTTTTAATCCTAGTAATTAGAACACTGAGATAGAAGGACCACAGTTCCAAGGACAGCCTCATCAACTTATCAAGATCCAGTTTCAATAAATACATACATACATACATACATACATACATACATACATACGATGGATGAAGGTATAACCTAGAGGTTCAATCCCCAGAACAACAACAAGAAAGGCAGAAAGAAATGCTTATCATTGTCAATCAGTAAGTCAAACATGAGAAGGAGGGAGGGGGAGGGAATGAGTTGGGAATTGGGGAAGGGCTAATTGAGTGATGTGTGCGTGTATGCCTCCACCATCTTGTACTCCAGTAAGATGTATGACTGCAACGCACCCATAAAAAATTTAAAAATAAGAAAAACTTTATATAGCTTAAAGTCAGATGTGCCACTCAGCATTTTCAGGCAACTGCACTATTTCATATAAAACTCCTTTCATTAACTATAAACAGCAGTGTCTGCCTTCCAGGTGTTTAGAAAGCATCATACATTTTTAAAAAAATGGCAAAACAGTCCAACCCCACACTCACGTTGGATACAATGAACTAGTCAAGTAATACATTTTTAAATCTGTCTTTTGTATAAAGAATCTTTGCTTTTCATCTCTTGTATTTCTAAATGACAGCATCTCAAATTTACTCTTGTTGTTTGTTCCATCTAATAACAGACATGCTGCAATAGTGTGTCTGTGAGACTTTTGAGAGATTTGAAAGAACTCCATGGAGTACAGTTAAAAAAAAAGGAGACAAGACCTATATAGCTTAAAACTGTCTATGTGTTGGTGCCCAGAGGGAAAGGCCACTTATTTTTAGCACTTTCTTTATCTTTTTATTAAAGCAGTGATAACCTATACCTTCTCTGTGAGACTGCTAGAAAATTATAAATACATGTATCAAGTCATTTAAACATGGTTTTAAAAAGTGACACTGATAGTGATTTTTTTGTGTGTGTGTGGTGCTGGTGATTGAACCCAGGGGCATTCTACCTCCAAGCTATACCCCTAGCCCTATTTTTCTTGTTGTTGTTGTTTCTTTTCTTTTTCTTTTTTTTTTTTTTTTTTTTTTTTAGCAGTTCTGGGAATGGAGCCCCGTGGCATTCTACCTCCGAGCTACATCACCAGCCCTATTTTTTTTTTATTCTTTATTTTGAAACTGAGTCTCACTGAGTTGCAAATGGGCCTCACTAAGTAGCTGAGGCTGTCTGTGAATAACAATCCTCCTGTCTCGGTTTTCCAATGCTGGGGTTACAAGCATTCACCACCACGCCCGGCTAATAGTGATCCTTTGTATTTGTTTGAAAACAAAAGACAGTGGAAGAAGAGGTACATTGATAGCATTACAGGAGAGAAATAGCACATACACATCTTCAGGAATATAGACCCATCTGGTTGGAACCATTTTAATGACTACAATGAATATTAGTGGTTGGTTTTTAATATAGAAGGCAGGAAGAATATTATAATGTACTATAGTACTCCAGTCTATAAGACCACCCAATGTCTTAGACAAAAGTGGGTCCTGCACTGCTTAGTTGTTCTTAGTGTTCCTCTATGTGTTTTAGATATGGTGACTTGTCTTCAGTTCTTGCTAAATATGTCTTAATGCATTCATCTAGGAGGCTTCATTTTGATGTGATCTCAAATAGATTTTTATTTAACCCAAGGCATTTTCAGCATTGTTATAGAATTATTTCTAATCTTTAATTTAGTCAGGGAATTTAATAATTGTATTATTTGCAGTAGAAAGTCTTGTGAATGTAAATCTATGTTGTCTAAATATTCTTCTGGTCAAAAACAAATGGTAAACATCTACCATCTGCAGACATTTTTTTCATAATGATCATTGACTGAAGGAACAAAAGCATGTCACTGTATATACTAACCTTCCTTCACGCATTATCCACTAAAATGACATTTCAAAAGATTCACAGTGGGTAGCATATGGAATATTCTACAAACACTGATTACATTTAATAATGTTTGTATCACAGTTTGAGAACATGTACAAGGAATGCAACAGCCATCTATTATTAACATCAAAATAACTAAGAAGTAAAGCTTCTAATTAAAGCAGGACTGTTTTAGAAACTTAGCAAAATTGCAGCTAGAAATAACCACCTACCTACCTGCCCAGGACTTGGAACTCTGTTTTATGCATACAAAATAGATTTGATTCCTAGAGCTTAGGGGATGGTCACTGTGGAAAATTATGATGGGCTGTGACAAGGCCATTTTCAGCCAGTCCAGAATTACATAACACATAGTCTCAGAAGGACAATATTGTAACTTGAGTTGAGGTCTCCACCAGTGGCATCAAAGAAAAGCAAGACTGTGGTCTGCTGTTTTGCTGAGCTGCACTCAGTTGTTCTTCACAGATTGGATAATCTCCTTTTGCTTTGCAAATGTGCATATATTAAAATTCAACATCACAATAATAAGCACTAGTGACCTGCCACAGCCATTGATGGGCACCTGTCCTGGGAAGCAATATATATGGTTCTGTTGTGTTTTCATAAAAGGTGGCCCCTGGGGTATTTTAATTGGTCATTTCTAGAAGAGGGAAGCAGAAGAAAATTAAAAGCGAACAGAAGTAGGGCATTTGATTGGGCATTCTGAAAAATCTGTTTGGAAATGAACCCTCACCATTTATGAACGGGGAAGTTGTAGTTCTTTTCTATCGCTGTATTGTTAAATATAATAATGTTTGACTGCTTTAATTTTTATGAACAAGTATATGAGACTCAGAAGTTTCTGTTACACATTCGACTCTTTTTAAAGCTGTCCATTCCCTAATATTTACATTGCCTTTTAATAGCATTTTTCATAATCTTCCCCTCCAACCCATTTAAGAAATTCCTCCATTAAGTCATGTAAATGCAAAGATACTCCTCCAAAAACTTTTCTTCTTCATTATTGTTAGCTTAGCATATATATTTTCTTGTTTTAGGATATAGTTAAACATATAAATCAGTAATATTTTGGATTCTAGTTTAACAAACATGCCGCTCTTTTGTTCTAGAAACGCATTAACGCTCTTAAGTGTCAACTTATTTTCTTATGATCTAATCTGTCATTGCTTATATTTAGTTTGTGTATTTCAATCAAATGTAGAAAAAACGCCATTTTTATTACCTGAAATTTCTTCATTAGTAGTAAATGTACAAATAGTAAATGATTATTTTTACACGTTCTCTTAAATATCTATCCCTGTTTTTCTACTTTAATTTTCTTTGAATTGGATGAAAACTAACTTATAAACTGGATGATTTTAAAATGTACAAATAATTTAATAATTTGACTCATAAAATCAGTTCAAGATACTTCTTGCATTTACCATACTAATGTACAATCATATTCATAGCATGTTTCCTCATATATTAATATTTCATCTGAATTGGTTTTCATCTACCAGTGACTATTAAGAAGCACTATACATCATTAAAAATCTTCATTCTTAGATAACTTCCCCAATATATTGTTATATAAACATATTCCCTCCATTTCTTTTTCCATCAAAAATAGATTTAAGGCATCATGATGAAAAAGATAATGTACTTATAGAGACAGGATAAATCTAAAGCAGTAAAGATGAAAGAATCAGATTAGACATTCCATTTGCTTCCTCAATATGGTCTCTTATGCCCAGGTTTCCATCTTTACAGAACTTATTGGGTATGTTTTACCCACACTGCAATCTAACTGATTTTCTTTTCTCTGCCATCTGCTGTTCAGTTAATATGCATTTGGATGTGTGCTTTATGCAAAAAATAAACTAACAGCCTAACATTTTGGCATACTTTGCTCTTATGTCTTGACAATGTCTGGGCATTTGTGGATAAAAGAGAGATAATTTTTGTTTGTACATATAAGTGAGTGAAAATCACTTCCCTGTACCCAGTCTGCTAAAATGAGAATACATAAAGAGGATAAAAGGAAAGAGCCCACATTAAAAGAAACTAAATCTTATTTCAGAGAACTTTATGTATGGATATTTAATGGAGTATGCATTAAGAATTGGTCTGGGTTTTTTCTTTTTATTTTGTATCTGAAATGGTTCACTAAGCCCCTTCTGTCAGTTGTTTGGAGCATATCTCTACGTTTCAATTTCCTTATACCAGTGAATGACTGCCTTTATGTTGTTCTCAGGCAGCAACACGTCTTCCAAGGGGCCGTGTTATGACAAAGGAGAGGAAATATGGCAGAAACCAGGCAGATTTTCAACTTAGGAGCAGCTTAATCATGTAATTGTTTTGTTGTATCTAATATCCCAGCTCCATTGTTCTTCTCAGAATAACATCGTGCAATACTTACAGTCCTCTTCTGCAGTGTTAAAAAAAATACCTATAAAATGTATGTGCCCAGTCCATATGGGCATGTCTACTGGAATTTTTCTATCCTCTCGCATTCTGAGAAATACACACACACACACACACACACACACACTGCACACAACAGATATCCATACTCTTCCTCAGGGTTCTTTAGCAAAGCCTATGTATCCCGAACTGCTGAAGAGAGAAGGAAAAGTCATTGATCACTCTACCTTGCACCTGCATGGAAGCACACAACTAGAGATCAAGGGGATGCCTGGATTCACTCTATGTGTGTGTGTGTGTGTATAGAGTTAGTGAAATCAAAGGAAGTTTACCCTTTTTTCTTTCTTTTTGTGGTACTGAAAATTGAAGCCAGGAATACTCTACTACTGAGCTAAATCCCCATCCCTTTTCATTTGATTTTCAGACAGGGTCTTACTAAGTTGCCCAGACTGGCCTCCAACTTGTGCTCCTCCTGCCTTGGCCTCACCAACAGCTAGGGTTAGAGGTTCAAACGACTTTTCCAGGCTCTTTTTTCTTATTATGGTAAAAATACACTAAATGAATGCTTTAGTCAATGGATTTTTAAATGTATGATATTGCTAACTAAAAGCAATTACCCAGATATTCTCTAAAATGTTTTAATCTTCCCTAATTGAAAACTCTGTTCCTATTAAACATCAACACCATACTTCCTCCTCCACCCAGCTTTTGGAAGCAACCATTCTACTTTCTGTTTACTTTGTATAAGTGAAATCATACAGTAGTTTTTCTTCTGTAACTGGCCTATTCACTTAGTATAATGTCCTCATGGTTCATCCATGTTGTAATATATTTCTTTTGTTTTTGAAGTTGAATAGTATTCCAGTGTGAGTGTATGTGTGGGTGTGTACCACATTTTCTTTATTCATCAGTTGATGGACACCTATACTGTTTCCACTTCACTTGGCTATTGTAAATTGTGCTTCAATGAACATGTAAGTGCAGGTGTCTCTTCAAGATTCTGTCTTTTTCTTTTATTCAGTCCAAGTTTGAGCTTTGAGTAGCACATCAACATTTAAACATAATTTCTGAAATCTCATAATTTTTGAGATGTCAGAAACACTAAATATTGTGTGTATCTATGTCCCTGTCACTCTGAACTACATTATCATGTAAGACTTCAATATACACACACACATACACACACACACTCACACAGAGATGACAAGCACATTAACTATCGATTTGCAGTTATTGTGTTTACTCTTCTCAAATTTTTACCAGGTACATTTTTATCTTTCCAACAAAAGAAAGAAAAGGAAAAATGTCATCTGTGCATGTAAGTCTTCTGTATTTGAATAGATTCTTCCCCATTAAAAAAATCTAAAAATTACTAAGGAATTAAAAATGCCATTTCATATTTAAGATTTACATTAAATGGTACTAGAAAAGGATGTAATCCACTCATGACCAAGAAAAATTAATAAATTATACATGTTTATGTGTACACACACACACACACACACATTCATGCCTGTATATTTAGGGAACCTTATAAACAGGTAAAGAATTGCTGAAGTGCATAGAAAAATTTGTTATGAAAAGCAATCTTGAGAAAATGTTTTGTAGTAAAAATAAAATTTTCCTGGCATAAATTGTGGCCCAGAGTTGGGCCATGAAAGGTTTGACTGCTGTGACTGAGGTATTAGATTAAAGCTCTTTATATCCCTAAATGCACTTCCTTTCAACCATACAAAAAGTTTTAGTGAGGGAGGAGATCATCAAAGTTAGCGCTCGGGGTATATGGCCATGTAAGATAATTTATATAAGGTAATGGCATGAATGGATTCTCGTAAGTGAACAAAGGTTTCAAAGCTTAAAAGACTTGCAAGTTTAATGTCAAGGGTGACAAACAGCCCAGGATGAAAAGAAATGAGAGCCCTCAGTAAGCATTTGGGTTAGAAAATATCAAGTTATCTTTCAGTGCCATTTTTTCATTTTTTATTTTTTATTTTTTATTTTTTTAGTGCCATTATTTTCTTTTAGAGTAGCATTTCTGTATTTGAGATATTTTGCCGTAGGTTAAATTCTGAATGAGATTGTTATGTACTTATGAGACCTTTAGGCTTCTTTTAGAGACCATGGGCCATATAAAGCATATGTAAATTATAATTTTGCTATCAACTGCCTTCATTCTAGAACATGAAGATGGCATAAATTTAGCAACCAGCTTAAAAAATATATTCAAATGTTTCCATTAAGGACATAAACACATTCATTTTTTCTCAAGATGTGAGTACTACTATTTTACCTGGATGTTTATAGAATCTGGCATAGTATGGCCGAAAGGAAACTTACACAATTTCTACTCTAATTGCTTTATTTGGTAACGGATTTGAGGGAAGTGAATTTCACAGATCTCCCTGTCCATGGAAAATAAGTAAATAAATAAAAGGACTGGATGCACAGTTGGCCTTTATTAGTAAACTTGATTTGGAAGACATGTGCTATTGTATTACCACTTCTGTATCTCATTGGCAATTTTAGTATGTAAAGAAAGATAAATAATAAAGCAGAGCGGGTGTGGTGGTACATGCTTGTAACCTCAGTACTTGGGAGGGTGAGACAGGAGAAATGGGAGGGTGAGACAGGAGGCTTGCAGGTTCATAGCCAGCTCAGCTACTTAGTGAGGCTCTCTGTAACTTAGTGAGACCATATTTCAAAATCAAGATTAAAAAATAGGGCTGGGGGTATAGCTCAGAATTAGAATGCCTCTGGGTTTAGTCTCCAGTACTGCAAAAATAATTATAATAATAATTATTATCATTATAATCAGTATCAGCTGAATTTGAAGCAACTAGTTAGATTTTAGAAACATGATTGGAAGATATCTACAATTTAATATTGTAATTCCCAAACCTAAATTGGGGCATTTCAAAATAAATGGGAAAAATTGAAAAGTAAAATTCAGAGAATTATTTTAAAGAACACAATAAATCCAGTAGCTACACATTCTTTCCAAAGGAGTAGACATCTCCATGTTACCTGTTGCCATACAAATGACAGGATGCTTGTGTGCTCGCACGTGTGCACACACACACACCACACAATAAAACCGAGAAACAGAATGATGACTTTCAGACACTTGACGATGCCATTGCTAACCGATTTCTTAATTGTATAAAGTTATCTCTGATCCTGTAATAATATTTCTTAAACTCTTTCATACCCTCACTTTGTCACTCATTTCCCCAGGGGCCCACCCACCCTTTGGCACCATTCACACTAACTACACCTTTGGCTTCTTTGACAATTATTTGAAAATAACCTTTTATGATCACTGACAACTGGGAGCAGAGACTGCAGAATCTGATATTTTGCTCCCTTCGCTAGACTCATTTTTCCAGAATATACTATACTGGGAGGGAGAACATGTCAAAGCCAGCCATTTTCAGATTACAGGAATGTTTATTGAAGCAACCAGAGTGCTAAGGTACTCTTTTGGCTTAGCTCTGATTGGATGAGAAATCTCTTTGCCTTTGCCCTTTTGCTTTTGCTTTGCACTTCTCACGCTTGCCACACCAGAGCTCGTCCATTAACCAAGGAAGCCTGCACGTTTTGACTGCCTCACATGTATCGCTATTCAAGGAGTTCACAGATAACTTCAATTCAGTATATCCAAAACGAGCCATTATTCTCTGCATCCCAAACAGCACATCCTTTTTTTGTCTGTCAAGTTCTGATTTAAAAACAACAACTCAGCCATAAAAAATACAATTGCGGTATTTTCAATGAAATGGATGGATCTTGAAGACATTATGCTAAGCGAGATTAGTCAGTCACAAAAAGTAGGGAATCGATGCTGATGCTTTCCCGAATATGTGAAAGCCAGGGTGAATGGGGTCATAGGAGGAACTCCAGGTGAAAAAGGAGATCCTATAGAGGAGCAGATAAGGCAGCCTACCTGTGGGGATGGGAGGTGGGGAGAGGGAAACACTTTAAAACGCATGATGTACTTAATCATATTGAAGTCAACCACTAAACCAAGCTTGGGAGGGAGGGATGGAGAGGGAGTGGGGTGGGGACTGGGTGGGTGCTGGCTCAGCGATGAGTGCATTTATGCCTACACAAGTTTTTTTTACCCCATTTTGATATATAAATACAATGCACCAATAAAATTTTTTTAAAAAACAAATAAAAACAACAAAACATGCACACATCCTCTGAGTCACCCATGCTAGAAAACTCAGTGTGCTGTTCATTCCTTTTCTCTTTTCATCACTAGAGTCATGTCCCATAGAACCCACCCCTTTTGTGTCTCTTCTATCCATCCTGCCATTCCATTCGCAGTGATATTTTGTTAGCTTCCTTCCTATTCTCTCGGGGTCCAATCTCTGTCTCTCCAAACCATCCTTTTCCTGCTCCCAGAGTTCAAGTCATAAGATCGCATTACCCCCCCTGCATAAAAACCGTCAATTACTCATTACCTAGAAAGAAAGAATTGAAAACTCGAACATGCATTTGACTCTTTTCCAGGCTCATTCCCCTGGAAGCCTCCATGTTTGCCCAGACTACTTCATCCTAGAATAGTGACAGTTGCTTGAAAACTCCAGACAATTTGACGGCTTTGCTCATGCTATTTTTACTCCCAGATTTTTTTCTCTGAAAAAAAAAAAAAAAACCCTTTCCATACCTCGAGACTCTTCCTTCCCAAACCTTTCCTCATTATCCCCAAATCTCTCTTTCTGTACATTTCAACATTTCTTGAATTATTTTGCAGAGATTTTTTTTAAATTTTATCATGCACTCTTTTCTTTTTTTAAACAGAGCAAGCCTTATGACATCCTGGTTTAGCAGACAGCTTTGTGGGGGTGCGGGGAAGTGTAGCTGGCTTTAAATCCTGAGTCCACTCGCTATTTAGATGGCACTAGAAAGTCGGCTGGCCTCCCTAAGGCTAATTTCATCATGTGTAAAACAGAGTTAATAATAGCATATATAGGCCATAGGGCCACAGGGAGAGTTAAATAAAAAGACACTTGTTAAGCATCAAGCTCAGTGCCTGGTTCACTGTATGAGTTCAGTAAACATTAGCTCCTGTTACTGCTGCTCTGCTGTTATTTCTCTCTCCCAGCGCTAGTTTATAAATTGAGTGAGGGTTAGGAGCCATGTCTTATCACTTTACTTTCTTTTTCTCTACTTAATGCCTAGCAGTTTCCTGCGCGTTATCATCACATGATCAGTGATGCTGAGAGCTGGATGTGGGGTAGAGCTGGAGGTAGAACTTGATCTAATTAATGGCTTTGTGCGCATACTATGAATACTAAATAATACATTCCAAAAGATACACATCAGTCTCAAATGTATGATCATAACTCTTACATTACTCGAAACACAACTATTTATATAAGCCAAGCGTGGTAGTTATGTATTGCCCAGTACCTGTTGTTTTTTCAGTGCCTTTGACTCTACGTAGCATTCTTGAATATTTTTCAAATAGATCTAATGAGCAAGTAAATGTACCATCATTTGGACAGATATGCTGTGTTGCACTACCTGCAGGCTTTTTGCTGTGTGTGTGTGTTTTCATCTAGGTAGTGTAGCTTTTTATGTCTATAATGTCAAAGTTTCTGGAGTAAGTGGGAGAGAGGAAGGAAGGAGCCAGAGTGTATGGAGTAGGTGGTTCCTGATGCGAGTAGAAGCCAGATTCTACAGGTCTATTAAGTATTTTGACTTTTTCCTGAGATCAGTAGAATCTGGCTCCTACTTGCATCAGGAACTAGTAGACACGCCCATATCCATTTTAGAGCTACTTCGTCACAATGCCAGGAGAGGACTTTTAAGTGTTATGCAATGCTGTCCTGAGAATGGCAAAGGAATTGGAAGTCCTTTTGCTGCCTGCGAATAACCTACATGGTCATTCAGTGTTCTAAGGAAATTGAGATGTAGAGATGTGTTCCAAACAACTGACAGAAGAGGCTCCGCGAACTAGTTTCAAATACGTGTCTTCCTTTCTCACACTTCCTCCAGAAACTCTGGCTATTAGAGAACATATCCTCTTTGTGTTTCTAGAATATTTCACTTCCTCCCAAGTCTTTTCTCCCCCTGTGGAATGCTCCTTCTCCTTCAAGAGTTGTCACCAGACTCATGCTCCACTCTTTTCTTCCACAAGACTAAGTTAGGTCTCCCAAATGTACACTCCTATGACAACCTAGGCTTTGAAGTCACACATTTCAATTTGTACTTTTTTAAACATTTTTATTGGTGCACTGTAGTCATTCATCTTAACGGAGTCCAAGGTGGTAGAGGCATGCAGGCACACATCACTCATTTAGCCCTTCCCCAGTTCCCACCCCATTCCCTCCCCCTCCCTCCTTCTCATGTTGGGCTTATGATTGACCTTGATATGTTTGTGAATTTGCTCTTTTAAAAATCTTTTGTATTTATATATTGAATCTACAATTTTTCCACTAAACTCTCATCTCCCAGTAATGCTGTTTCATCAGCACCTAGAAGATCCCTGGCACATACTAGGTACTTAAAGGAAACATTTGAATACATGCATCAAGAGATCACTTTGTTTGGTGATAACAGTAGACCATTTTCAAAGGAAGGGCAAAAGAAAGACACACAAGGACACCGGTGAGTGAATGAAGAGCAGGGATAAAGACAAAAGTGCCGAATATGTCTTACCTCTCTAATAACCATTATATGTGTGGCAGTAACTGGAGGCCAATTCAAAAGCATAGTCTTTATTCTAGCTGACTCAGGCCACCTGTGCAGGAGTTGGGGCATCACAAAATATTTTTTTCTCTCCAGTAACAGCCTCTTGGGTGTTAAAACCCGGGGACTTGGGTTCAAACTCATTAACTAGTTTCGCTCTGTTATACTATTTTAAATGTCCTGTGCATCAGTTTTGTAGTATGGTTTTTAAAATAATTTATAGTCTGTATCCTTAACTATTGCATTTTATATTGAACCCTATATGTGCTCCCTCTCATTCTTGTGAATGTGTCACATGTGAAAATATTTGTCAAGGCATATTCATAACACAATATGTGATTTGTAGTAATATCAGCTAGTTTAATTATGCCTTAATAACATTTTTAAAGATATGTCTTTGAACTATTAATAATATCTGACTAAAATTATTTGGATTAAACAGAAAGACTCCTATTTTGCTTTTAGCTTTTAGAGGTATCTGTTCCGAAGAGTATGGCAAGTAGAAATACCATCTATTTTTCAATAGATGATATATTTGTGACTTCCTTTTATTTAAAATGGATAATTATGCCTTGTTGCTAACTAAAGCTTATCTGAAGGTTAAGTGGATCTCAAGTTGATTTTTCCATGTTCTTCAACTATCCAGCAGTAATGATATTTACTATTTCAAGTTTTTACGAAAATTTTAAGTAACTAATGTACTGCCTATGAAGACGTGAAATTGTAATGACTGATTTGATTCAGTTAGCTATAGGAAATGTAGACTCCTTCATCCCTACTGCTCTGCTAAGGCTTATTCAAGCTCTAATGGAACAAGTTTTCTGTGGTAACAGCTACCCTTTACATCAAAATTAAGCAGCAGAATGATAGTTTTCTCCATTTAGTATTTAATAAAGTGATTCTATTTTTACCAGTTAGGGAACAAAAATTATATCACTCAATATCAACCAGTTTATGCCCAGGTAGTAAAGCTACCTATGACAATCAAAAACAATATAAAATGCACCTAAATGTGTAAAGACAATTATTTACTCTTTATTTGAGTACTAGCCTTTGAGGAATTATAGCTGTTTTTTTAGGTTGAATTTTAAGTCCCTACTCTTTACTATATTTTAAGGAATATAATCTATAAATTTGTATGTGATCACACAAAAGAACAGATGATGAAAGTTTTAGAAAATTTACATATTAGCCAAGTAATAGTGACTACTGCTCTCCTATGTCATATTTTAAATAAGTCTGTACAAAAAATGCTTTATAACTTAGGTTATATATTTAACTTTCCAGAATTATGAATTGATTTCATAGTAGCAGTGCTTTCGGAAGGTTAGGATTTTGGCTACTTAATCTTGTATAATGCTGTGTACGTTTTACTCTATAAACTCTGCAAGCAGCGCTTCTATTGAGATCTATGATTTTACCTCACTGTCATCTCTTAGAACTTCCCGAAAAATCAGAATTATTTCTCTTTGTGGAACAAATATTTTGAAATGGGAATAGAAAAGGAATATTTTCTCATATTTGATCAGTTTATAGGTATTAAAAATGTCCACTTCATCACATTAAAGTTATATTGATTTCAGGCTATAAATTATTATAAATTACCCTCATCTTAGAAAGTCACTTCTTTTCCCAGGGTTTCTCTGTCTAAATATCTCAAGGACATCCAAGGTCACTCTACATTTTGATCCCAGAAGAGTCCAATTATCTTCCCTCAAATGCAATACTCATTGATGCTGCAATAGTTCCTGTCACTCTTCTGTATCACGGAGGACAAGAAATCTGGGGGTGGGAGCAAACACCCTTTTTGCTGCTGCTCATACGAGGATCTCCAGTATTTCCTCAGAGAGCTGTGCCAGGAAAGGTTCTAGCAATTGTTAGAGAGTTTGCCCGTCATCAACCGATTGTATGCTAAACATGGCCACAGGCTTCTCCCTCAGTGTTCTCAAAACACAGCTAAGGGCAAGTGTCGGATTTAAGTCAATCAAACTAGCCTCTGACACATTTTCAAAATCTCAGTCTGAATCTCAGGTAAGGAATAACAGCAGCCAACTTCAAGTCTCTACTCATAAAATACCTTTTCTCTTCCTTCTTCATAAATACATTCAATTGAAAGATATACCCACCTTACATCATAAACACAGAGATGAAATATACCTTTTCTCCCTACAGGAAAATGACATTTGCTTTATAGAATCAAATCTGCCTACAGCCGGGTACAGTGGCACACACCTGTAATCCCAATACTTGGGAGACTGAGACAGGAGGATCTTAGATTTGAGGCCAGCCTCAGCAATTAGGAAAACCATTAGCAACTTAAGAGAGACCTGTTTCAAAATTAAAAAATAAATAAAAATGGCTGGGAATGTAGCTCTGAGGTAAGTTCAATCCCCCAAATAAAATGAAAAAGAAAAGGAAATTCTCACACATGTTTATTTTTTAATATGAATAATATATAGATATATGTGTGTGCATATATAATTTTGCACCTACACACACACACACACACACACACATACACGAAGATTTATTTTGAGAATTGGTTTATATGAATTGGAAGCTGAGAAGTCCCACCATCTGGCATCTATAAATTGAAGGACCAGGAAGGAAAGCAGATGATGTATTTCCAGTCTATATCCAAAGAAACCAACAATTCAAGTCCCAGTTAAAATCTGAAACCCCTAAACTAGGAGTTCCTCTGTCCTAAGGCAGGAGATTGATGTTTCAGCTTCAAAAGACAAAGAATTTCCCCTTCTTCCACCTTTCTTATTGTATCTGATCTCTCAACTGGTTGATAATACCCGCCCATATTGATGAAGGTAATCTTTACTGAGTCTGCTGATTCAAATGTACCAGCTACCTAGGCATCCCTTAACCTGGTCATGATGACACATAAAATTAACTATCAAATTAACTAAGTTAACTGAGGTATCTACTTATTTAAACAGATTTAACATCTGCTTGTAAATTTTAAAATTTAAGATTTAAAATTATTCTACTGATGAGAATACTCAGTGCTACATATGTGGCATTAAAATAAAATCGACATGACAACCATTGTCACTGTAAATGATACATTTCTACCCTATGACAAGAGCTAGGTATCCTGCCAAGAACTATCATCGTATCTCTACTCTAACACAAGATGGATGAGTGCCTTTTTTCTAAATTTCACAACTCTAAATTTTGCATACTAGTATTTCTTTGCCTTTCTGAAGAAGTTATTTTGAAGAATATGAAGCATAATGGAAGGAATAGTGTATTATTAAAGTCCTGTACAAATGCGAGTTGGTAATAATAGAATCAAATTTATTATTAAATTATAAGTATCAGGCTAGCGTTTCAGGCCTTCTTGATCATGGTGTCACTCACAGTATTTAGAAGAATACCAAGCAGTTCCTTGCATTTGGTGACTGTTCAAAAAGCAAATAAATAAAAACTTCCTAAATGAAATAAAGGACGAAAGAGGAATTATAGCACCCAGATCCCTTTCACATGCAGTCCCATTAAGATCTGGTGACATGATTGCAGTTCTGCCATCTATCCCTTTTACGAAGTAATCACTTGAAAGATAAGTGAAGGACTTGGAGACTGGGCTGCTTTCCATTTGTTATTTCAAAGATAAACCATTTCCAGAATTTTTCAAATTTTCTCACTTTAGTACACAGACAGAATTTCTGAAATCAGTTTTTGTTCTATAAAAACCAATTTATGAAATTGTGTATCACTACATGAACATGTTTTAGCCAGTGAAAAATTGTGTTAGGATAAATGGGCAACATAAAAATTGTGCCTTTTTTTGTTATCTATCGCCTGTTCTCTTTGTTTTGTAGATGTTGAGCTTTCTGGATAATACGAACAATTTAGTAATTTGCATTACAAATAGATTCCAAATAAGTGACCTTTGCAAAGTGTTCTGCCTACCAAGTCCTTGGCATGAGACTGTTTTGTTCTGTTTTTTAGCAAAAGGATGGAAAATAAAAAATATCAATTTCATTCTGAGCTAAGACCTAGACAATATAGTCTTATTTCTCTCCTACTTAAATAGGATATTTAACATATTTAACCTAGTCTTAAAAGTCAAAAATATACGGTGATGGTCTGCAAGGTAAAATCAGAATGCATGTGAAGCAGCATGTACCCTTTTGTGAGTAAAAAGAAAGGAGAGTACATCAGAAATGTATTCATTCTTCCAGGTCTCTTGAAATCAAAATGGACTTGAGGGCTGAATGATTTAATGTGACCAGTTAGCAGCGCAGGGCTTGTTGCTAAAGTGCGTGCTAATAGTTACATAGCATTAGAAAGAACATACGTAGGGGGCATCTCATTTTTAAAATAATAGTGCATTCCATAAGTGTCAGCTACAAAGTAATTTTCCAGAAATAGTCTAATTTCCCCATCGACTTCAATTGAAAACCTAGAGCTGTGTTCCCATAGAAAATAAATTTGGCCCCAGGTTATAACAAAACACTGAAGAATTCACAAAACCCTTCAAAGCCAAGTCTATCAAGGCACAATTATCGGTTCCTGGTTAAGAAAATCACAAAATATTAACATACTGTAGTGCATCTTAAACTACTCTGCCGTGGACTGTGATTATCCTTCACTTAGAATTCCAAGTGTGTTTCTTTTTCATTTAATTTTTTTTACTTCTCTGATTATTAATGGTTTTAACATTCATTTTGCATTTAATTAATTAGTTTAATTATTTATTTATTGTGGTACCAGGGATTGAACCCAAAGACGTTCTACCTCTAAACTAAACCTCCAGCCCTATTTTATTTTTTTATTTTGAAACAGTGTCTCACACTAACTTGTCCAGATTGGCCTCCAACCTGCTAGCCTCCTGTCTCTGCCTCCCAAGTACTTGTATTCCAGGCATGCTGCCCTCGTGCCTAGCTTTAATTTTAAAATATTGACTCTTTAATTTTCATGGTTAACCCACTTTCCACTTTCTCTGAAACTTTATCAGTAAACCTTCAAAAGTTACTAACCATAGAGGAAGCACCAGGAAGAAATGCTTCAGAATATTCACAGTACTTGCATTTGAGTTGGAAGTTTAGTTAACATATTTGTATTTATGTCATAAAATAAGGGTCTTTTGTCATAAAAAGGGTCATTTTTCTAGATGCTTATTAGAGTCAGAAAAATGTAATTTCTGTAAGTATTAATTTATATACAGTGTGAGATTTCAGCAGGACTCATTCATATATTTGACTCCTTTTCTGCTTTGACAGTGGTGGTTGGTTATTGTTATCATGATTGCTTATTTGTTAAAAATGTTTTAAATAAAAACAATTTCTAGAAAGAATAGCTTCTGCTTTTTTTTTTTGTGGTACTGGAGTTCCTAAAAACCCTTCTACCTCTGGGCTACACTCCCAGACCTATTTTATATTTTTATTTGGAAACAGGGTCTCTTAAGCCAGCTGTGCTGGCTTCAAACCTGTGTGATCCTCCTGTCTCTGCCTTTGAAGCGCGGGGATTACAAGCGTGCACCACCACGCCCGGCCAATTTTTATATCATATTATTTAAAATATGATCTTAGATCAGCAACAGCAGGAGCACCGGGGAACTCCTTAGGGAATGGTCATTGTCAAGCCCTGGGCTGGGTGGGGCCCACAATCAACGATGTGTTTTAACACAGACTTACAGCTTCTGGATCTACCAGAAAATAAGTGTATGTTGTTTAAGCCACCCAGTCTGTGGAATTTTATAATAGCAAATTAATATACAATAATTTGTGTACTACATATCTGTTTACAAAAGTGATGCTCTAATTCAATCTTAACCTGTAGTTATTGCCTCCGAAAGACTGTTGGATCATGTTCCTTAACACAAAGCTACAGCTTTACCAAGAGTGCCAGAGAACAGTATGAGAAGCTCTCCACCATGCACAACAACATGGTAAAGCTCTATGAGAATCTTGGAGAGTACTTCATCTTTGACTCCAAGACAGTATGCATAGAAGAGTTTTTTGGTGATCTCAGCAACTTCCGAACTCTATTTTTGGTGAGTAAACCTGTTGCTTTTATTTTTAAGTTTCTGTTGGCACTTTCCATACCTATTGACTATATTGATTTCATGTCACAGTCCTTTAACAGGAATTGGCAGCTATTTTATACCTGTGTCACAGATAAAAATTGTTGGCTGACTTAATGTTTAATGGGGACCTAAATGAATTACTTTAGTTTTAGGAATACATAGGTAATATTCTATAAAAATTTTATAAGGAATGAATGAATTTGTACTTAAATGACCCTGATTTTATGTTGCTAATCTTATAATTTCACATTGCTTAAAATTAATATTTAAAAATCTTAATACAGTAACATGCTGCTGCTGATGAGCATATTGCTTTTATAGCCTAAATGAGAAACTGAATTTGAGTTGGAGAATGTAAATGACCTTGAATACCTAAAATTACTTTTATAACATGGCTTTTGTCTTAAACTGTAACTCTTAGGAATAACAGTAAATATAAACATGAATTGGGAGTTGGCAGTGAGGGTAAAATTTACGATCCTAGAAGGAAGCGTAGGCTTTGCTATCTAAATGATCTTCTAATACATGTCTGAGTCCAACAAAATAGTAGGAAAAGCATGAAGTGCTTATATTGGAAACAGAAATATACGCACAACAGTTGAAATCAGGCAGGTAAAGGGTCATATATTTGAAAGAAGGAACTCTAGTGATAATCCCCTGAAGGAAGGTCAGTTAGCAAAGAAATTTATTCCAGTTTGAGATATGTTTCTATCTCAAAGAAATATTAAATAAGAATCCCTTTCTTAATCAATGATGTTGCTTCTGGAAATCATTTGATTTCAGTGTGACTAGTGCAATCTGTGAGATACAATTATGCTTATAGAAAGCAAATTGCTTTCATCTGCCAACCCAGGATATATAAACCAAAGCACATCCCAGCAGTTATGGTAATAGAAACTAGCTCCACCCAAATTTTTCATAAATATTATCATATCTTTTCATTTTTTGAGAATATTAGCTGATTTTGCTCTTTTCGTTTTAGCAGAGACACACACTTAACTTTTTAGTTGAATAATGATTAGCAGGATGTATTCTACTAATATGAGAAGCCTAAGAGAGAGTAGTAAAATCTTTTTTTTTTTTTTGTAATCCTGGGGGTGGAACCCAGGGGCTTTTCTACCTCCAGGCTGCACTCCCAGACCTATTTTATACTTTATTTGGAAACAGGGTCTCACTAAGTTGCTGAGAGCCTCACTAAGTAGCTGAGGCTGGCTTCAAACCTGTGCGATCCTCCTGTCTCAGCCTCCCAAGCACTGGGATTACAAGCGTGCGCCACCACGCCTGGCCGTTTTCAGATTTTAAATGGTATAAGCACATAAACAACCAGGTTATTTTCAGTAAGGAAACAAAAAGTACTATAGTCACCCATTACTTGTAGTTTCACTTTTCACAGTATTAGTTTTATTTTCCCATGGTCAGCTGTGGTCTGAAAATATCAAAAAAAACTTCAAAAGTAAACAACTCATAAGATTCAAATTATTATAATTGTTTTATTTTAATATTAGTTACAGTATTACTTTCTTATTATGCCTTATTTATAAATTAAACTTTATCATGGTTATGTATGTATAGGAACAAAAAACATGTATAGAGTTTGGTACGAATTGTGGCCTCAGGAATCTGCAGAAGTTCTTGGGAAGTATCCCCCATGGACAAAGGAAAAATATTATATGTCTTTAAAAAGTAATAAAGACCAAGGAAATATACTTTGGTTAGACCATCGATGTGATAAATACAACAAATTATTTTAAAAGACAATATATATGGGTAAATGGAGAGAAAAATATGTAATTAATGTTATCAGTCTCCATCTAAAAGTATCTTGTTTTCACATGGATTGCACCCTAGAATACTGACTGTCGTATTATGTGTCTCCTTGCTTGCTTAATAAACAGACGTACCACAGTTCGCGGTATACTTTTACCGTGTTGCGGGTATTTTTAAGGGATAATTTCTGCATTTTACCTATATCTAGTCATATGAGCCAGATGACAAAGAGGCTTACTAAGAACTATTCTTGTATTATTTCCATCATAATTTAAGAAATAAGGATATTGTTATTATGAAGACTTGATTATGTGCCCTTGTATAAGATAAGCTGTGTGAATTCAGGTAAGTCATTTATCCTTTCTAGTCTTCCATTGTTATTGCTTCTGCTATTGTTTTGTTCTTTTGTAAAGTGAAAGACTTAGTACGCTGATCTTTAAGAAATTGTTCTACTGTAGTAGTCTGTGAATCACGTTCAGAATTTTAGAGATGGCTGAGTTTCATATATCATATCTTTTTTTTTCTCTGTTGATTTCATTACCCACGTAGCTTGAATACAGGAAAAGAATTTGTTATAAAGCTATCTCATTGTAAATAATCCAACATTAGTATGTCTAGTTCCTGTGCATTGAACTTCTTGAGAATCCCTTTAGATTGAATGTCAAAATGAGTAACCAGATTCTACAATGTATAAACTAATCTGAAACACTTACCTACTGCAGTCCTGGTCAGCCATTGCCATCTATTCCCTATATAACACTGCCGCTTGTTTGCCTACAAATTTCTACCTACATACTGACCTAAGAACTAGGTGTACCAGTTCCTAGCAGTCTAGAACTTAGATTGGCTATGTAACCTCTCTGAGCTTTGGTTTCCTCATCTCTAACATATGGATAATAATTGCGACCATGTCCTCTGACCGCCGTGTGAAAAGACCTTTTAACCTTTGCTATGCAGATGTAGAGTACTATTAGACATTCCCTGACCTTCCTTTCAATTATTTATGGATAACCAACTTGAATTTGATCAGGTTCTGGTCTAAAATAAATGGAAGAAAATAGTTTGTCTCTCTCTATGAATGGGGAGAATCAAACAAATGAATGCAATATAACTTGACAAGTGCTGCCACAGTAATATGTTAAGATACGATGATAATGCAAAGAAGGAACTGCCTAATTCTGCATGTGCTGGACAGAGAAGCCTTCATAGAGAATTTGACATTTGGGCAGAGTCTGAGAAACCCACAGAAGTCTGACAAGCAGGTGTAAGGGTTTCATACCTGACCTATAAGTCAAAGGTTTCTAATCAACATCACCAACTTTTGTCAATCATTTGTGTTCACCATGTTTCTGTTTCATAGTGAGTTTAAAGTGATTTCGGTCTCCCAGGGAAGATCTCTGAAAGGGAGACAAAAATTGTAATCACCAGAAGTTCCCAATTTCTTAGTGCTTTGTGTGTTTGGCCTCAGGGTTCTTAGCACTAAAAGCATATTGGACTATAGATGGGAACAATAAAATACCAGTAGTGCAGAGAGGAAAATAAGAGTTCTGATTCATGTGCTACCAAAAATTACTTCCAAATGAGCTCAGAGTTTCATCTTGGGAGATCTATTTGGCATGTGTAGCATAAACAGAATGCACATACCAAAAATTCCTTCTCTGAGAAAGATGTATTTTAAAAAATGAGAAAAACAGAAATAAATAAAAGAGGTTGACATTATGGATTAAGACCCTGCTCAAAATAATCACATTCAAATGAATGAAAGCAGAATTGGGTAATCTCTATGGGATGCTGCTCTATAAATTATTCGTATCAGTCATATTTTATATTACTAACCTAAGAAGGATATTAAAGGTATTTAAATGAATGTCTAATATATTGGTATGGAGATATATGCTATTAGAAACATTTCCAAAGTCAGAGCTGAGGGTGCCGTTTTACTTATTTTCTCTGAGATTTCATTAGAGTTTTAAGAACAGCATATAACTGAGGCAAGATTAATTAACAGCCCCTAAATTGAAGTTTAATATTTTGTGGAAGAAAATAAAATTCCATGCTTATGCAATGTCTCAACATCTTTTTTTTTGCTTCAGTCATTCTACTAGTTCAAATAGTTGACTACACAGTCTTTTTTGCCTTCTGAGATATTTTCAATAGAATAATCAAAATCAGCGAACCTTATATGTTTTACCACCATGCAATATCTTGCTTAGGCATAAAAATTAATTTCAGCTGTTGGGAAAGTGTTTGAGGCAAGCATTATACTTCAATAACTTTCCTGGCTTCAAATAAATTATAGAAAATACTTCTTTTCTCTTTTTTAAATCTGTCAGTTTCCTGCTGCTTCTGTGTGTTTTTGTTTTGTGTTGTTCTTAACGAACAATATGTTATCCAGGCGCTCAATAAATATTTGTTGTGTGTGCGTCCTCATTCTATACCTCACATGCTAGAAATACAGGAATAAAGCTTTGTAGAGTGATTAGATGCACTGACAGAACTTGAAAACATTGTCGTTACTATTAATCATGCTACCAGATTTCTCCTCAACAAAAAAAATATGTGCAACAGTTTGTTTGATAAATAAATTTGGAACAGCTCTTAGATGAGCATTAAACTGGCTAAGTGCTAGGAGGATAAGTGATATCAAGTAATCATGGAGTTTGATGCCATTTTTCAGGCTTGCTGATTCTCCTTCCTAGGTATCTTTTTCATCCTACGCATTTGTCTCCAAGCTTACTAACACTGTTTAGTTCTGGGCCTTTACCAACTCTCAGTTGGACAATAATATTGACCTCGTGAATCTGTGTCTGCCTTTTATCCATTTTTTAATTTATTTTTGCATGGCTGGAGATTAAACCTAGGGCCTCCCACATACTAGACAACTGGTCCACCACTGATGTATACCATAGCCAGTCTCATCTATTTCTATCTTCTAATCCATGCATCGTATTAGAATCAGGGCAGAATTAAAAACATGGTAGCATAAGTTTACTTTCTTAAGATTCTTTCATGACTTCCTTCCCTATGTCCTCATGATACATCTGAATCTTAAAAATTGAAGGAGCCCAGAGTTGTGGCACATGCCTCTAATCACAGTACTTGGGAGGCTGAGACCAGGGGATCACAGGTTCAAAGCCAGCCTCAGCAACTTAATGAGACCCTTTTTTCAAAATAAAATAGGGCTGTGTAGCTTATAGGTAAGAATGTCCCTGGGTTCAATCCCCAGTACCACAATTTTTTTAAAATGGGTTTACAATAAAACTATGGTTACTTAGAGGCCAGGCTATATGTGGTTGGTTGTGAATGGACCACAATCACTTATTCACTCTGTTTTCAAATTGGGAAACCTCAAATCTGGACAGTAGAACCAGCACAAAATGAGGTCAGCGAGTTCCTAAGAGTAGAACCTGGCACGTTATCAAAACTAGAGGAGACGCATCAAAGTTAGAGGAAGGCTACGAGGCCAGTGTAGAATTGTCCTTATGCCTGAATTGCTTCTGTAGCTGGTGGGCCATGGGAAATTATGACTACCAAAGTCAGACTTCTGTCAGTTCTCAAGGATATTCCTTATTCTATGTTAAGTAATCGTTCTTTTAAAATATCAGCTTCTGGAGAGCTCACCGTGTAGCCATATGGGCTTATGGAGATACTTAATTTCAGAAATCTCAGGTCTCTCTCTTCAGCCTTCTTTTCCTTTTCAAGGCCTCAGTCACGTCTAAATCAAACTTATAATTGGAAGAGCAGAGTGAGCATCTGCATGTAGTTAGACTCAAAACACTAAATTGATAATATCCAGAAAATCTTATTTATTCATTAAAAGTAATTTGCCTCTTAAGAAATGAGGATAGATTTTTGCATGAAAAGACTCTGTATATAAACCCTGATCCAAGAAGACTAAGTTATTAGGACACATTTTAAATCTTCAATTCACAAAGCTCTTGACATTTACTCAAACTTTTGTGCGGTATTGTTTTATAAAAATGGTGGACTTGTATAAGAAATCAGTGTCTTGCTCAGAAATAGAAACTGTTATCTAGAATTTCATCACCCAGCCATCACCATTGGACGGCTCCTAAGTTGGTTTCTCTTTACTTTGCCAATAAAATAGTAATTAATATAATGAAAATGACCTTGAGAAAAGGCAAGACTCTCATTTGCCTCTTGAATAATTTAGTTTTCTTTGTAAGCTAAATGTCTCCAAGTCTCATCACTTGGGATTTCAGAGGGAGGTTGCCTTAGTAACAATAATCCAAATATTCTAAATGACCTCATCTTTCTCCCCACTGGCAGGACTTAAGATCCTGCAGGCTCTCCTTCCACAGACACATTTGGAATCATCTCACACATGCTAGGACATGTTATCTAATATCATTGATATTTGCTCACAGTGAGCAGTAGACTACCTACTCTTCTAGAATGATGAGAATATAGCATTGAACCACACAGACAAAGCCCCTTCCCTTCCTGACGCACTCTAGCTCCAGGAACCCTCTCTGAAGCTACTTGGGCTCACCTTCAATGAGAAAGCCACCGTGTGGGCCCGTGGTACAGTCTCCTACTGCTCCCATTTTGCCACCGACACTTGAAGCACTATGGTGTCGTTAGGCTCAGTGCAGAAGTAGCCTGTTTCATGGACTCCTCATAAACAGTGCCTTTCACTCCTCCTCTGATCCCTTTTTCCTTGGAGGCTTTAGAAAATGTTTCAAATCTTAGACACCCAAAGGGGATCTTAATACCATAAACCCCTCCATTGCCCTCCTTCCTCCCTTTCGTTCAGGCACCTTGGTTTGCATCTCCCTATTCCTAGAAGCCAGGAATACAAATAGAGCCATGCAAATAGAGCCCTAAGGGCCCACCAACTCCCTCCAGTTAATCACATACGCCCAGCTAATTCCCTTTGAGCTCAACCAGGACCACCCTGGCTACATAGCCTTGGGTTTACTTTGATCTTTTGCAACTCTTTGAAAATAGGCTAGCCATGCAAAATATATGGTAACTCTATTAAGTAGAATATTTGACCAGAATACCTCATTCCCCAGCTGTGTTGGAGAGCCAACTTTACTGTATTAAGTACAGATCTCATTGAATTTTTCTGTAGGAAAAGATGTCACCTATCAACTGTGGCATTCTGTTTGACTATTTACTCTGGGCCAGAAGTGATGTCCTATTTTTCTGATAAGATTGTTCCTTGTATAGAAAAGTTAAATATTGTATCATAAAGAACTAAAGGAATATGTAATGATGGTATACATGTTTTAAAGAAAACCCAAATTCCCTAACATCATAAAAATGCCTACTGATATGAATGATTTTAAAATATGTATACATTTTAGATTAACATTATAAAATGTAAAAGTATCATAAATGTTTCTAATAATTTTTCTAACAGAATTGTTTATGACAAGCTAAATTTTGCCCTTGAAATATCAAAGTCAATCTAATATTTAACAATGAAAATGTTAACACAATCAGTTCAGTGCCTTCTTTTCCTACTAAAACCTGGTAAGAATTAGAGTCAGGAAACAAAATACAGCCTATTTAGTTCTGGCAGCACCTTTTCTAGTATTTTTCATGGTAGTATTCCCCATAAATAAGTTATCACTGAATTATGTTCAAACACCAGAAGGTTATAAGATAAGCAATAGAGCTGACCTTTGTAAACTGACCTTTTTCAGGGGTCTTGAGATTGGCCAAAGATACCTCAAGGTATTTCAGAAGTACCTATAAAAGTACACCTTTTACAACCTCAGTTTTAGGATCCTTGAGGATAATACCATTGGTGCTACTCTCTCAGCTTGCTGAGATCCCCCCCCCATTTCATCTTTACTTTTTGTCTATTCAGTAATCAGTACTTTGTCAGGCATCAGACATGGTAGCATATGCCTGTAATCCCAGTACATGGGAGGCTGAGACAGGAGGATGACGGGTTTGAGGACAGTCTCAGCAACTTACCAAGAACTTAGTGAGACCCTGTTTCAAAATAAAAAAATAGGACTGGATCTATTTCTTAGAAGTTGAATGCCCCTGGGTTCAATCCCTAATTCCAACATAGATGGATGGATGGATAAATATACAGAGAGATGGACACAATTTTGTAAATGAGAAAAGATATCAAAGCCCTAGTCTACAGCTGGAAGTGAAAGGACTGTTCCTGTTATGCCCATTGAGTTCCTTTCCCCTTCCCTCCATCCTCCTATTTGTCCATCAACTTTTTCAAGTCATGCGCCCTGAGAAGCCCTCCCTAACATTCCTGTTTTGGTCCTGATAACCCTTCCGTGTGCTTTCATACCTCCACCGTAGCACATTTCACCCTGTGATGTGTTCAGTGTTCATCCCTATATGCTCACAGATCAGCACTGTAACTCGTCCTCTCTGGGTCGCACACAGCATGCGTAACCAAGGGAATGTGTGGGTGAGTTTATGCACTAAGAAAGCAATGAACTAAACAATCAAAGACAAAAACAAATCAAACTGTTTGCCCCCCAGGGGTTCTATTCTAGTGGGAAATAGCAATGGTGAAGTATGATACATACTATATATATACATACCATATATATATATATAGATATATATATATATATATATATATAGATATATAACATAATAGGTGAGCATAGTAGAAGAGAGGCAGTGATTCTGTGTGTTTTAAGAAATACTGAAAGACAAAGTGACACGTGAACTGACTGTGATCACTGTTTTCCTCCTGTGTGACCTTTCATGTTCAAAGAAGTCCTTTTCTTTTTGTTCTCTCCAACCTCATTTTGGTCTTCAGGCTTAGTGGTAAACATACATTGTCTCTTTGTGTTCCATGCTGAGTTAAAAGTGGGAAAACAGCTATTTTATTTCCAGAGAAGCAGTTATCAGCTAATTGTTATGATCTAAAGGTTATCCACCATATGCTTGGATGAGCAGTAACCAAGCTCCAATTCCTTCTTAGTGACTGACAGCTGTCCTGGACAATAGGATAATCAATGCAGATTATCTAGAGCAGAAGCAACTGCTCAAAGACTGACTGCTGGTATTCATGTAGGCCAGTGGCTCTTACCCAAGGGGGATTGTGCCTTCTAAGGGAAATCTGGCAAGGACTGGAGATCGTTTTGGCTATCAAAACTAAGGAAAATGTCCTACTGGCTACGCGTAGTAGGTGAAGACAGGGATACTACTAAACATCAGTAATATACAGGATGGCCTCCCAAGGAGTATCTGGCCCAAAATGTCAGTAGTCCTGAGATTGAGAAACCCTGTTTCAAGGTTACCTGTTAAGGATTTTTTTAAGTTGAAAAGCAGTGTGCACTGATCCAAATTAGGAAGTAAAATCAGTACTAAGTAAACAATGCATCTGTTTGTCACATTGATTTGGTTTTTAATGATAATTCCAGTTATTGACTTGATCACTGTGTTTTTCTTTTAATTAGTAGTGTTCTCTGTCTCTCTTCCTGTCTCTCTGTCTCTCTCCCTTTTTGTTCTGTGGTGCTGGGGAATAAACCCAGGGTCTTAGGTATGGCAGGCAAGTGCTTTACTTACTAATGTTTTCTATACCATCCAAAGGTGTCCTGGTTCATATGGCTTCTAAACTTCTTTATCAATCATGAATTTAAAATGTGGGGAGATTATGAAATAGAGACACAAAAAATTAAAAATTCAACTGGTTTCACCCAGAGATAAATAACATTTTAATCATGTATTCTACCAGGCATTTCCTTACATATGTATACAGGTATTTGAATTGTGAATTTGTTTTTCTTAAACTAATGATGACAAAAAGTCTTATCAAAACTTCCTAAAATTTATACTTTCTTGGAAAAATGCTGGTTACTTAGGCCTGCATGGAATTTTCCATCAGCATTCAGTGTGATCAAGAATGTTAATTGGGTTGTTTCAGGATGGTGCTTTACAAACACCTGGTCTTTAGCACACGCTAACAATCCTGACTATTATAAGTCACCTGTAAATAGATCTGCAGCGTCTTGCTTTCTCTTTCTGTGTTCTCCATATTGCACCTATCAAACTTCCCTTTTTTCGAGGGTCCTTAAGTCACTAATTGCTGTCTGGATTGTTGGACGCATTCACACTTCTCTTTCCTTAGCACTCTGCTGTTGGTCCCCGCAGTACCCTTTTGATTTAAGAGCTATTATTTTTCTCACCTGGGATGTCTGTTTATGGATGTACATTTTTCATATTATAAAAGTTTATAATTAATTACAAAAATCTTTAACAGCTGTAATATTACTGTTTAAAATGAGAACTAGTATCATGAATGTGTGTGTGTGTGTGTGTGTGTGTGTGTGTGTGTGTAGTTTTCCCTTGTGTTTCCTTCATTTTCTTCTTTTCTGGAACCAAATTTCAGCATTATGAAATAGTCTCTTAATTTTTTTCAGATGTGGAATGTCATTATAATCTTAATTATGAAACAGTTGTTTTTGCTCATGGATCAGATTTGATGTTATGATATTCAGAATTTCCTTGCATTTTTGATTTGTCTGTTGGGCAAAGTAGACAATACATGGTATTCCTAAAGCCTGGAAATAGATCAGTCATCCATCTATTCAGATTTTGGTGTTTGAAATGGAAGATTCACAAAGCCCATTATTCTTTGGGGATCCTATAAATTCCTGGTTTAAAATAATGGATTACTTAATTTCATGGTTTTGGTGAAGTCATTAGATCTTATTTTTTAAAATTTATAAATAGTGCACAAAAAAGCCAAACCTATTTATTCTGGAGACAGTAGAGTTTGGGATAGTTTCTATTTGTTTTCGCTCAATTGTCTTTGATTTGGGTGTTGAAAAAAAGCTAATGCCTCATGTCCAAGTGTGGGTGAAAAGAGCTAAATAGATGGCTATCAAAAATTTGGATAGAATCATAAATGTGACTAGTGTCAGTGTAATTTGTAGATGGGAAGTGTAGGTTGATTTCTTCAGTGATTTTTGAACGTTTATTTTGAATCTTAATTATCTCTAGTGTTATAAACCATCTCCTTTCATCAGATAACATCCACAAGAAAGCATTTGCTCTGGTATTTTGTTCTTTACTTTAAAATTAAAGATTTATATATTAAAATGCAAATCAAGATGAAGCCTCTTTAAAATACCTGAATCACGTGGCTATTTTTGTACTATAATAAAAATTTCAAAATATAATATTTTTAAAGAAATATGCTTTCATTACATTTGAACATTGTTTAGACAAAATATGTCTTATATACTTTTATAAATAGGCCAAATCAATTTATAATTATTATAGCTGCTTGTATGTATAGACAACTCGTGTTTTTAAGTGCCTGAAAATAATTGGTTTCATTTTTCTTTTAAAAGGATAAGTATTTTTTGATATTTGTTCTTTTCATAGTATATCAGGATGCTTTTGGCTATCCAGTGTGAGAAAATATAACAGAAATTGGCTAAAAAATGGATTTACTTTTTTGTATTACAAGAAGTATAGAGGGAAGGCAGTTAATTAGGTCGATTACATATATCACCTAGGAAACATATTTTCTAAATATATCAGTTTAGTCATTGTTATCATTTTGGCTCAGGTTTGCAGAATGACTGCGGTTGTTCCAGCCTCACCTGCAAATACAGTGCTCTCTAGCAAAGAAAATAATATTGCCTCCCATGAAGCATTTTTGTAGTAGGGAAGAAAACTATTGCGGAATCTTCTGGGTGTTGGTTTTTTTCTTTGAATTTTATCATCCACAGTTGGTTCACATCAGCTTCCCTGAGCTGATCGGTTCATCACTGTGACTAAAATAGGGCCCCTTGCCTCAGCACGTGGCTGTGCAGAGTTGGTAGCCAAACCAAATCCAGGGTGTTGCCAGCAAGTAAAATGATGGCATTTGATGAATTGCAACAGGCAAAAAACGTATCTGACATAGCACAAAAGTAAATTTGTTTAGCCTTGCCAAAAGTTCCAAGTTGGTGAAATACGGATGTATTTTATTTGTGAAATGCCTTATGTGTGTGTTTATTTAAGTAGTTAAATATAGATGGGTGTGTTGGTGCCCCGATTTGGGGGAGGCTGAGGCAGGAGGATAGAAAGTTCAAAGCCAGCCTGGGCAACTCAGTAATAACTATCTCGAAATGTAGTGCGGACTAGGGATGTAGTACAATGGTAGAGAGCCACTAGTTTCCATCCCCAAATCTTCCAAATAAATACTATTTTGGAAGCTGAGCATGGTGGCAAACATTGATAATCCTATTACTTGGCAGGGTGAGACAGGAAGATCACAAGTTCACAGCTACCTCAGCTATTTAGTGAGGCCCTCAACAACTTAGGGAGACCCCGTTTTAAAATAAAAAATAAAATAGGGCTGGAGGTGTAGATTGGAGGTAGAATGCCCCTGGGTACAATGCTCAGGATTGCAAAAACATTTTTCTTGGAAAATATGAATGTAAATTTAAAACATTCTGTTTACTTTCTTTTTTTCTTTTTCTTTTTTTTTTTACAGGGGGTGGGGAGAGTACTGGGGATCAAACCCAAGTGTATTCTAAGCTGCACTTTCAGATCTTTTATTTTTTATTTTGAAGCAGGGTCTCAGTGAGTTGCTTTACAATCTCACTAAGTTTGTCAGGTTATCCTTTCTCTTGTTTGTGCTTTGTCTTTAGTTAGAAAAACTCATAAAAACAGTTCTGCTTTTCTAACTTGCTTACTTGCTTATATTTCTCATTCATTCATTCATTCATTCATTCGACAATTATTAAATTAAAACAGACAATAATCCCTGCCTTCCTGGTGCCTGATTTGTAATGGGGGAAAGGTAAGACAGTAAAGGACTATAAACATAAATTATACTATATGTTAGAACACATGGAGAGAAGAAACCATGCCAAATGGAATGGCTGCATGATAATGGCTAAAAGTTTTTCAACCTTATGTATGCAGTTCCACTGTATAAGCAATACTTTAAACTAAGATTTAGATTTTGACATAATGACTTTCCTTAAATGCAGAGAACATGGAGTTTTCAACAGTCCATTTAGAAGGTGTTCATTTGCTGTGGATGTTCATGTGGTGTAGAAGAAGTAAAAATGAATCGTCCCACTTAAGAGGAAGAGTTTTGCCAAGGGCTCTATCATACTGTCTGAGTGAACCGTAGCGTTATCTTTTGTAATTAGGGAGGATACGAAATAAAGAACCTTACCTAGAATCGGGACACATTGCCCACTCTGAAAGTCAAGTTCTCATAAACGTGGATCCCCTGACCAGCCATCTACCCTTTCCCTAATGCCATTTCTAATGCTGTGGCTCTTTTCTCTGTTAATGAAGCATATTAATATATTTGCTTCTAGAAAATAATAAAGGAAAATAGCATTTTTCCTCGTAAAAATACACACTTAAAAATATGAATTCAATGTCAGTGTCCGCTTCTTCACCAAGGTAACCCAAATATCTTATTTAGGAAGATAGACATTAATATCCTCAAATAGATTTCCAGACAGGTAGCTCTGACAAAAGATGAGATGTATAGCAAAGCGTGTAGTGGAGTAAAAGCATATTTTTAGTGCCAAAAGTATAAAAAAATTATAAAGAACTTCCAGAGACATTTAGTTCATCTTGAATGTCTTCCCTCTGGTCCTTGTTCACTTCCAGCTGTCATCTAGTTGATCTGATAAACTAATGCAGTACTAATGTGTCACTCATTCTGTATTACATACGTGCCCTTTAAATTCAGGACAGTGCTTCCATCCAGCAGAACAATTGTCAAGAACTTCTTGCAGCACAGCTAGCTCGTAAACGAAATACTGGGGTAAAGCTACCTTGCCTGTACCTCTGAAAAATATCATTTACACGATTGCTTAATCTTTCTAGGTCGGGGATTCCTTCCCCCCTTAAATAATGGTTACCTATTTTAGTCTTATAGCCTGGCCTTAGGAACAAGTACAGCTTTTTCTCATCAGCTTCCTTCTGTGTGTTGACTTCCCTCTTGAAAAAGATCAAGTAATGTGTAACCCAAGACCCTAAGGCCAAATTTAGCCCATCCTTAATTTTGTAAATAGGGTTGTATTGATGTCTGCTTTCTCGCTATGCTGTCTAGAGTGAGTAGTTGAAAGAGAGTCCTTTTGACCTCCAAAGCTATCCGGTATTATTAACCTTCTGGCCCTTTCCTGAAAACATTTGCTAGCCCTTAATATGGAGCATTTAAATAAAGGTATTAAGGTAAGATTCTCATGGAGAAATCACAGAAATCAGATACAGTGTCTTGAGTCTTAACTTTCAAATCTCATTGACTGCATTGTGGGCTGAACTGGAGCTGTGGATTTCCCTTTTCCTTCCCAGATAGCATTTGGACCTTCATATATTGCCCTTTAAGCAGAAATTCTGCACTCATCTTGCATAGTAAGCAGGCTGACTACAGTGGCTGACCTGATTAACTGATCAAGTTTTCTACTCCATATTTCTCCCTTACTCTGTTGTATAGTAGAGTGCACACGTAGCCTGACCAAAAGAACAATCTTTTTTCATAATAAGGGCAGTATTTGCTGCTTTTGATTCTCAGTAGAAATACATTCCTAATTGCTAACTCTGGATTCTTTGCCTGTAGGAAGGAGGGTGTGACCTTGCTCTTGCATGATTTCTCCTGGGCAGGTCATATATGTTCTCCTGATTTCTGTGCTTTCCTGAGTTGAAATCTGATTCTTCATCTCTAGACTCAAATGTCTGTTGGCTACCACAAACTAGATTCAATACAACTACCTCGAATTCAGCAGATTCAGACTGGAACCATTACATCTTTGTCCAATTTTCCAGTACCACTTGGTGATTTCTTTTCCCTTGCGGTCCACATCTTTTCATTGTCCAGGTCATATTGCTCATGCCTTAAGATATTTCTGATTCATCATAACTGCAGCTTTAACTACCTTAATCTCCAGATTTATCACCTCTCCCATGGACTCCTACAGCAGTATGTTCAGTTGTCCTGTGCTTCATCTCAGCAACTTCCAAACTGTCTTTATGCTGCTGTCAAGTGTTTTCTAAAACATGCGTCTCTTTTGGACATTCAGCTTCTTGGAAACCTCAGTGGCCTACCATGGATGACTTTAAAGTCTGAACTACCAGTTAGAAATCTTTGGCCATGGAACTCTCCCAGCCACTATTTTTGGCTTGGGATGCAAACATACTTGCAATTTTACTTTCACCTGGTGAAATATTGTTCATCCTTCAACACCCTATCCAATGGCTCCTTTCTCTGTTATGTCTTGCCTAATCCTGGGTAGTTCACATCTATTCCATTGATTTCTATGCTTTCCTCTAACTCCAAGAAAAATTCATCTCTCCATATTTTGTGTACTCATATCACACTGTGGATATGGTTGTTGTAACACACCATTTTTTTTTTTTTGTGGTCCTAGGGATTGAACCCAGGGGAATTCTACCTCTGAGCTACACTCCCAGCCAAATTTTTTATTCTTTATATTGAAACAGGGTTTCAATGAGTTGCAAAGGGCCTCACTAAGTAGGACCTGAGGCTGTCCCTGAACCAGGATCCTCCTGTCTCAGCCTCCCAAATGTTGAGATTACAAGCTTGCACCACCATGACAGATTTGCCCCATTTATTTTAATGGGCATGACAACCTTCCTCTTTCTTTACTGGAGTAAATGTGTCTGAGTTATCTTTAAATTTTTATTACATAGCAGAGTGCTTAGCACATAGAAGTAATCAGCAAATATTTATTGATTAGTAACCATGCTTATAAGTGGCAGTCATGCTGTCCCTATACTAGACATTCAATAATAAATGACCTTTTGAATTAAATGCTTTGAAGTAGCCGTGCATGGTGGTACACATCTGTAATCCCAGTACTTGGGTGGCTGAACTGGAGGATTGGAGTTCAGTTCGAGGCCAGCCTTAGTAACTTTGTGAGATTCTCAGCCACTTAGAGAAACCCTATTTCAAAATAAAAAATAAAATAGGGCTGGGTGTAGCTCAGAGGTAGAATGGCCCTAGGCTTAATTTCCAGTATAAAAGAAATGCTTCGAAGTCCTCTGTTTCTCTTTCTCCCTGCCTACCTCTTTTTCTTTTTCTATCTGATTTCCTGTTAGATTTAAAAACCTTTTATTGTTTCAGTACCCCTTAGAATCATCATTAATACTGATTTGACAATTATTGGCTAAAGTACTTATGTACATTAATCACCTTCAATAAGAATTGTAAAATCTTATACTGTATTTTACAAGTATAACTCTTAAACAAAGTTTACCAAAGGCACATTTCACTTTTTGTACATTCTGGCATCAAACCTTGACTTTGTCAGCATAACTTTATGACTTGCTATGTACTCACGCCTGACTGTGACCCTTTAAAAGTTCATTATTTATCCATAGCCAGGTATTCACCTGCTTATGTCTTGTTTTTTTCTCTTTATGATAAAAATCATTAGAGAAAAACTATTCTTCAAACATATACCTCATCTTTCTACTTTAACTCTTGCCATCTTCAAAGGCTCTTTGAAGAGAATAAAATATTTCAACTTCTCTCTTTGGGGAAGTTGGTACCTTAAAAGAAGTGAAATAGTCCTAAGTTTTACAATGAAATCTAATCATGATAAATTGCTTAGGTATAAGAAAAAGTGTCATATTTTACCTTTATGCATGCTTAAGTATAAATACACAATATATAGAAAGTAACACTGATATTTTATTGTACTAGAGTATCCATGCGTCAGAAAGTCTTCCTGCAAAAGTTCACATTGAAAGAAGGCAAGTCTAAAATATGACATTTATTATTGCAAACTTTTGTACAGGAAATAAAATGTAGTGTGTCTGTAAACTCCCTAAATCCTCATGTAAGTTATTTGTCCAATATGTCAAGCCTAATGGCAGAATCCCTTTATACCAATAAATAAGGTAACTTAAGCAGAAGATTCATGATGAGGCCAGAAAACTCCTCTATAAATAATGGCATATTACCCAGAGAGGAGGGAGGTAAAGGAGAGGGCAGTAGATCATTAGCATAGTAAGAAAAGGATATTCCCATACGTAAGTGAGCAGTGGTATTTGGCCAAATCTAGGTCATCATCAAGGATATAATCAGAAGCGAGATATGTTTCACATTGTGGAATGAAGCTTGAGTTTGCATATACAGATGGAATGGCTTGCTTCCCAGAACGCAATCACTAGTATATAGCAGTGCCCTTATTATTTCTAGTTTGGAAAATAGGATTTTAAAGCAGAATATCTCTGGTTCTGACCTCTATCTCATTCAAACCCAATTTTGAAAGGATCCACAAGATACTGTTTTCAGATATTTACAGATCAGCTCTCTCTGCTGTCACATACCCAAGTCTGAAGGTGGCAAATAGAGACGTGAAATTGTATATTAATTTTATTTTTCCTGCTTTACACATGAATGACTCAGGCACATATACCCATGGAACCAGATTATTCAAGAATAGAAATTCTGGAGTTCTCTATGGGTTTATCTCCTGTCTCAGGCCTTTGGCATGTTTCCCTATCTCTTCAGTAGCTAACTAGCTCATCTTGCAAATCATTTTCTGAAGAAGGCTCTTTCTTATTTTTTATGTAATTTCATTGCTTTACCATCCTTACCTTAAAGTTCTTTTTGACTGCCAGATTTTCTATTCTTAAAATATAAACACAAGACCTATTATTCTAATTCTAGAAATCTAGAAGCTAACTGATAAGCCTTTGAAAGGCTGTAAAACTGAGCCAAGGCTGCAGAGAATATTCATAAAGGACATATATGGATGTCTGAATGCATGACAAATGTATAACAGATTTATTAACTATATATGTATCTATATACATATACATAAATATAAGATAGAATGAGTGCATCTTGTAGCAGTGGCTAGTGAAGTAACACAGTCTCCATTTAAAGGGAGGAGAAGTTTTAAAAGTAGTTTGGCTATCTTCTAATTAACAAAAATTTCATTTCCCTTATAGGAATATCAGTTGGTGGTATCAGGTTAATTTGTGGGTCACCGCAACCTCCAGGTGCTGCATCTCCATATTTCTTGTGCCTCATCGGGGCTCCCTTTTTATGTTGCTCGGTTTCCATTTGTTTCTAGTGTTTTATACATATATATTCCTCTACATAAGAAAATTATCCTGATTGTTCAGACAACATCAATAAAGGGAAAGGCTCTACCCCATAATTACAGGAAGAACATCTTCCCGTCAGTACTTTGGAAGACAGGACAACAAATCTGCAAATGATCACCTTCTGCTTAGAAGAGCACAGAGTTCTAACTGGTAATCAAGATAGCTTTGTGAAAAGCAAATGGAGCACAACTATTTTAATTTACTTTCAAGAAAGAATCGGTGCCCTATAGTGCAAGGAAAACAAATCTCTCTCTATTGGCTAACATAAAGATCTTCCCTGCCATATGACATTCATTTTCAATGATGGTGTTTAAAAATAAGATCTAGACTCTAGAATACCACTGAACTGTCAGTTGAGTCTGGGAGATAGACAAAAAGAGGACTGATCCCTAAGTACCAGTAGTGAAAAAGCCTTATCTGTGATGCTTATTGTTGATTCCCCAGGGACTAGACCATTCTATGACAATAGGTGGATGAATGAATGAATGATGAATGAATGAATGAATGAATATTTCTTTCCTTCAGGAGAGACACAAGCCACTGAATACTAATGAGGCCATTTTATCTCTGTTGTATTGCTGCCTCTTCTTTATTTCCTTGAACCTCCCATCACCCAAAGGACTGATAAATGGCAATGTGTCCAGAGAGGTACTTCACTAAAGAAGAAGAAAATCAAATTTTGACTGGATGTGTATGTTATATCGAAAATAGAATCAAATTCAGTTAGGAATCATAAGATATGAATTATGCACATGGAGCACATAGCATAGATACAAGGACATGCACACATCAACTTGAAAAAAGATTCTTAATTTTTAGTGGAACAGTACTAATTGCTCAGTAGGCATTATATGAGGTGTGGTTATTTTTAAAGGACAGACCAGAAATGTGTAGGAGCGAAGAAATCTTATGCGACTTATTGAAAGATAATGACAATGCCCTAAATATTTTGGGAGTTACTGTTTTGGACTTCCCTAAAACTTATGCAGCATACGCTTTCGATTTTTCCAGCCATACTTAATCTTTGCAATGTGAGGGTGAATTTGGTTTTTGGAAACAGCCAAAAATGATACTGAGCTAAATTTTATGAATAAGATGCATAATCCAAGCAGGTGACAAAATCTCTGGTCGAAAATAGTGTGAATCTAAAATAATGAGGGATTTCATTGAACTCAGATGTTAATTCTAAAAGAGGAGTTTCATTCAAAGAGCAATGGCCTTTTTCCAAAGACAAAATTCATGGTTCCAACAGCTATATCAGAACCGATGTTCTGGCTTGACGGGTGCACCTCCAAGTGTTACAAAACAAATGCTTTAATATTTTAGGAAAATTAGTGTCTAGCACATCTCTTAGCTTACTGTTCCCAGCTTTGTCCTCTTTATTTTGGGGAAAAACTTGTGAGGATGGAGAAGCCTATAACTTAAAATAATGTCAGCAAGTACAGAAGACCCGGAGGAAAACCTAAATATTATTGAATTTATGGAGAGAAATCTCTGTGAAGAATTTTTTTACTCTAGAAAGTGGCACTGAGTCGCTTAATTTGGAGTCCAAACAGATTTTCTCAATGACCTCTCTGACCCATGCCCTCCCTCTATACAACTATAGTTTTTAGTTTATAGAACTAAAAACGTCTTTGTCTTTGTTACATTAGCTTTAACTTTGTGAAACGTAGCACTATAATCACTCCCAAGGACAAACTCTTCTTTCAGAAACATATTTCAAAGGAAGATATTGACGAGGTTGGGTTTTTTGTTTTGGTTTGGTTTTGTTTTACAGAGGCCAATAGATAAGGTGTCCTCTTAAAAAAAAAAAGACACCTTTTACTGAGACAGAAGAAAGTATTTCCCTTTACAAGTGATTAGGTTGCAGAATAGGTTTTTGAAGGATGTCATGGAACCATATCTACAGGCAGAGCAACCATTGTGTGTGTGTGTGTGTGTGTGTGTGTGTGTGTGTGTGTGTGTTGCTGTGGATTGAATCCAGGAGACATTTTACCTCTGAGCTATCGCCCCTGCCCCATTTATTTTTTATTTGGAAAGAGGGTCTCACTAAGTTCTTGAAGGTTTTGCTAAGTTGCTGAGGCTGACCTCTAACCTGCCATCTTCCTGTCTCAGCCTCCCCAGTACTGGGATGACAGGCATGCGCTACCATGCCAACATAGATCAAACATTTCTTGAAGGCTCTTCCTATTCTATGAGTCTGTGATTCTACTTATCAAGGTCAGTCGGTATTTTCATCTAATTCTCCAAGTTATTTTTTATCCCACCCAAGTCATTCTTTATCAAAAACCTTACTGAGGGACCACGGCTCAGTGGCAGAGCACTTGCGCAAAGCCCTTTGTGCCATCCCCAACGCTTTGGGAAAGAATTGACATGAAATGAATAAGGAAAAAACCTTATTAATGATGCTGCCTCTTCCATCTTCTAAGATGGTGGCAGTCTTAGGCACTAAGCTCACATTTCAGGCCTGTGTCAGGGTGCTCGTTTTGTCTCTTCCCTTCACCCAACCCTTCCCAAGATGTTTTCCCAGTAATGTATGGTTATCAGTCACTTTAGAATTTCATTTTACTCCTTTGGTTCAAAAAAGTTAGAGATTAATATCCTATAGTCACTCAAAGTGCTTCATAGATTTTAATCAAATCGAGGCCCATAGAGACAGGTTGAATGCCATTGTTTTTCCTTGCCAGTTGGAGAGAGAGATACTCACATACCTACCAAGAAAAATGTCCGCAGAAAGCTGCAGCATTCGAAAACCTTTTCCATGCTACAGATTGCAGATTAACTTCTAGCTAATCATAGTTCAGCATTCTAATGGACTGTGACGGGAAAGACAGTTTTTCCTCCAACTTCAGTTCACATTTTTTTTTGCAGTTGTAAGGCAAATTTTAAAAGAAGGCCTTGGGGATCGCAGCCAGTCTTCATTATCAGCGCATGACCGCTTTGTAACCAACTGCAAGTTTAATATCCAAGGAGATTTGCACATAACAGTCTTTTTTTTCTTTCTTCTTGTTTTGAATAATTTACCTTTGAGATTTTCTTCACGACCACGCGGGTGTGCAAAGATCTGTTTGTCTGTCAAACCTCCAGATATGTACTGCATGCGGAAGATACATTAATTTTGTATTGGTTTCCTAAGGAGGCTGAGCAGTAAGCTGGTTGTGCTGAATAGAAGAGGGCTACTTGGGTGAACACTCCAGTACGGTTCGGCGGGCTCCCTAACCAGCCGCAGAGCAGTATGCATCCCCCCCTCTGCTGAAAGGGACCGATTTATACAAATCAGCTCAAGGAACATTTTGTGTAAACCATCCACCCAAACCTGGAAATGTTTTGTCTTAAACCAAAGATTACTGGAAAAGCTGTGTAGTGCTAATGTTTATGGATCCCGTAAATATCTCATTCAAAATAAAGACCCTATTTTGAAAATTAGAGCACATCTTTTAACCTTAGAGGCTCTATGTAAATACTAATCTCTATCCAAGTGAATTTTCTTAGCAGAAGATTGAGCTACATCAGTGTGACAAATGTCATGTATATCAGGCTCAAAAGCACTTGGCATTTTAAAGAAAATAAATGTAGATGTCAGTGAACTATAACCTATAGATGATTAGAAAGAAATTCAATATTCCTAGGTGGATAATGTTTTTTTCATGGCTGCTAAGATTTTCCACAATAAAGAAATATGAGGTGTGTAGGGAACTGTGTATAGAGATGTTCTTGGTAATTTAATGTTTTGAGAACTCCCTGGTTGAAACTGTTATTATGTAAATCAACTAGCTCCAGCTGCTAATTCTTAGAAGATGTAGAAGTACCAAAAGTTTAACTAGGTTTTGACCTTTTCTGTTACGAGGACAAAATTAAGGGAAGAAGGAGCCTGGAAGTTTTTATGGGGTTGTTTGTATAAGGTGGCCAGGGAATGCCTCACTGATGAGACATTAACACAAAAACATGATCTGGGTTTGGTGATGCATACCTGTAATCCCAGTACTTGGGAGGCTGAAACGGGAAGGTCATGGTTTCAAGGGCAACCTCAGCAACTTAGTGAGACCCTTGGCAACCTAGTGAGACTCCTTTTCAAAAGAAGAAATAAAATAGGTCTGGCTGTGTAGCCCCTGAGTTTAGTCTCTAGTACAAAAACTAAAACAAAAACAAAGCAAAAACCTGACCAAACAAAAAACAGAAGCTTCATGGAAGTATGCGAGAGTCTAAAGGCCACGGGCGTGTTGGGCTGAGCCAGGTAGACCAGTGGGTCTGGAGCAGAGTGATGAAGGATCAAATGAGGCCAGATCGTATAAGGCTTCGTGATTCTTGGAAGGTCTGGATCTTTTCATCTCTGCATATGAGTCGATGGATTCTCTAACAATGAAATGCCATAAAGATGAGGAGAGACCTTTAAAGAAAGTGAAAATGTTCAGGAGAAGATAGGATGGTCTAGAAAGGCTATGAAGAAAGAGCAATATCGTCTCCAGGAAAGAAAAAACGTAAGATCTTAGGAACCAAAGAAGGGAGAAAACTTTTTATTTTTTGGATTTGCTTTCATAGGTTACCTATACATCTATGACTCCTACCATATTCACACAGGTTAATAAGCATGACTTTCATCACTATCTAAAAACAGTATCAATTTATTTGCTCAGTATCTATTACTGAGGCACCTAACTACTTGAGCAAGCTAATCAAGGTTTCAATTACTCCAGTGAGGAAGAAAGTTATACTGCTCTGTTGCAATCGTACTTGATTGGTTGATGAAGTATTCATGAGATGTTTCATAAGAGGAACTTTAAAGGTCACTTGTACTGTAATAAGTGGAAATCTCTGGGAAAGAAAAAGTTTAGCGGTGTTAGAGTGCTGGTTCTAACTCTCACATTCTGCTTGCTGCAGCTGAAAAGTCTTTGCTATGAGAATGTGTCATGACTCCTTCAATCCAACATGCCCTTTAAGCACGGTGATACTATAGAAAAGAATTATGCGATGTTGTTTGATGTTAATTAGAAAAGAGGTTTTCTTCCTTTCTTTAATGGACAGCCTCCATTTGTCCCCAGTTGCGGATGAAACTTCTAATGAATCATTGCCTCCATTTTATGTCGGTTTCTTTCTCTAATCATCTGGCTGTTCAATTCCTTTGTTCAGATACTGGAAAACTCATGTTATAATGGGAAAGGAAAAGATCTGGACAAATATGAGTGCTGGTTTCCTACTACATTTGGTATTTCTTAGAATTTTCAAGCACAAATACCAAGAAATAAGGGCATCGGCCCAAGTACCACCTCAGTGTGTGCTAACAGACCCTAGGATTTGGGTTTTTTAATTCTTTTATCCTTGGTCCCAGGCAGATGTAGGAAATCTCAGAAGGGTCACCAGCAGCCAGAACAATTAAGAAAAACCAAAAAAAAAAAAAATTAAAAGGTCAGATAAGTCTACAAGGCATAATAAAAGCAATCGGGAGGAGAATGAAAAAAAATCAAACATCATTTTTTTGTGAAATGATGAAAAGATGTTCTGTAGAGAATTGCCTATCCTTGTCACCATCATGCTCAGGACACCTTTGGGAGAAGGAAACAACATTGCTGTTATAACCAGAGTTCACGGATCTAGGCAAAAAAATTAAATATAAGAGCTAAAACTATAAAGCGATGAAATGAGAACCTCGCCAACAGGCAAAAGGTTTCTGGCATCCATCTTATCTTCTATTTGAAATCCCTCAATGAAGATTTTCCAGCAGGACTCACAGCCTGGTGTGGGTAATGATGGAACAAATGTAAGAAACTTTGCCTAGGCCTGGGGTAGAGGACTGAGTGTGGCCCCTCTCTAAACCTTTCAGCAGATTAAGTGAATTCCCATTCTTTTTTATTTCGTTTTTGTAGCACTAGAGATTGAATCCAGGGGCATTCCACTTTTGAGCCCACCCCCCAGCCTTATTTTTTTTTTTTTTTGCCTTATTTTGAAACAGGGTGTCACTGATTTGCAGAGGGCCTAAGTGGCTGAGGCTGGCCACAGATCTGTGATCCTCCTGTCTCAGCCTCCCAAGTACTGGGATTACAAGCGTGTGCCACCACTCCTAGCTCGAATCCCCCATTCTGAGGTAAGGGTTCATTAGATGTTTTTTTAAAAGTCCTAATTTTGAAAACAAATGACTTTTTATTGGACTGTACATTTCTTTTCCTTAGGGTGATGACAGGACTAATCCCAGATGTTAGAGAAAATATGTTAACTCCTTCCAAAACGATACTTACCCTGGAAAACTCACCCCTGAGTTTATGCTACAGTCCAGGAAGATGTGTTAAACATCAAATAAAATAATGCATGAATTTTTTATTGACCCAAACATAAAATTTGTCTATGATTTTTTTTGTTTTCTAAATTTATTAAACTAGAGTATTAACACCAAGAATCTCCCTTAAAATCATCTTTTTCATTCTACCAGTATATTTTATTTCATGCTTCAGGGAAGACCAGTCCTATTCTCTGGTCAAAGTTTATAGATGTGAGAATATATGTGTTTTGTTTCTAAGTTTACCTGATGATACACGATTACTGTATAAAAATAATTGTTCCCTTTCTTCTTTGTACATGTACATATCTGAGCATGTTCCTGGGTTGGGAGAAATAGAGAATAGACAACTGGCATGTATACCACCTTAGAATTGCCTAGATGCAGAATGATATGATAATAATTATCACCACTCATTGAGTGTTTTGTATATTCCAGAGAATGTGATTAATAGTGGTATCTGTAGTTTCTCATTAAATTACAAATCAACACTAAGAAAGACATTTCACAGATCAAGAAGGGAGGCTTAGTACAGTTAAGTGTCCCAAGGGGATACAGCACTACAGTCTCTAGTATTTTATCCACATCTTTGGCCCTCCTCTGCTCACTAGGGTATGTGGTTTTACTTACAATGCTTGCCTTATGGGTTCTGACTTCAAATGAATCAAATAGTCCATGTTCCCATTATTTGGACACTGAGCCTAAAATTATAGATCAGAAATTTTTAAAAATCTTATAACTGAGATGCATCTGAAAATGAAGCCCTGGAATCATCATGCTTATTATCTAGGAAAAAAATAGAAATCTACAGTGTTCATGGGGTTCTTTTTTTGTAGTACTAGGGATTGAACCCAGAGGCACTCTACCTCTGAACTACACCACTGGCCCTATTTTATTTTATTTTATTTTATTTTATTTTATTTTATTTTTAATTTTGAAACACAAAGTTCCAAAGGACCTTGCTAAATTGTGAAGACTGCCCATGAACCGATGATTCTCTTGTCTCAGTCTCCCAAGTACTGGAATTACAAGCATACTCCACCAGGCCTGGTTCAGGAGGTCATTTTAATTCTTTTATTTGACTTTTTATTGGGGCATTGTAGTCATACATCTTAATGGAGAACAAGATGGTGGAGGCAGACATGCACACATCACCCAGTTAGCCAATACCCAAATCCCTTCCCATTTTCTCCCCCTCCCTCCTTCTTATGTTTGGCTTAGTGATTGACTTCGATGTGTTAGTTGTACATTATTTTAGAAAGAGGTGATTAAAATAAACAATTTTAAATTCTGAAGTAACTAGCATGAAATAGAAGATAAAGAATTCTAAGAGTACACTTTGAATTAAAGCTAAGAGAGAATCAGGTGCTAAGAGAATTCAAATTTTACAAAAGTAAAGAGACTCACCCATTTTGTCAAGTTTTTATTAAAAATAGCATCTCATTGACTCACGTTTAGTCTATAAAGAAATTTTCAGTATAATACATTCCAGGTTGCTTGATACTGTTGCGAATTCATTGTCTCAGTTTCATTTGAGAGTTCTTCTAACATCCCAGATGAATGAAGAAATACTCCTCAGTGTGCTCATAGTATGCCTCTGGCTCCAGAGTTACCGATTTTTTCACCAGGTAACTCTTATTTACGTTCTTTTATGGTTTTATGACTCTGCTATCATACAGCTTCTGAAACTGAAATGAAAGCCTCGCCAAGCATATGCACACAGGTAACCAGAATGATTTAAACCCCCAAAGGGAAAATGAATAGAGTTCTAGTTTTTTGTTTTTTTTTTCATGAGTGTCAAATAATGCAGATTCTGTATCTAATATGCTTGGAGCCAGAAGTGTTTCAAATTTCTGTTTTTTTTAAATACTTTCATATACTGTGTTAGATGGTATCCCTAGTCTGAAAATCCAAAATTTGAAATGCTCTAAAATCCAAAACTTTTTGAGCATCATATTTAAGATTTTAAATTATTTCAAATTTGGGATTTTCAGACTCTCAATGCTCAGCTTATAGTATATATATATATATATATATATATATATATATATATATATATGTGTGTGTGTGTGTGTGTGTGTGTGTGTGTGTGTGTGTGTGTGTTTAAAATTGATGCAGTTAAGAATCTTATTTAAAGATGGTCTTGGTGGTGCACACCTGTAATCCCAGTACTTGGGAGACTTAGATAGGAGGATCGCAGGTTCAAGTCCAAAGTGTGTTAACTTAGCGAGACCTTGTTTCAAAACAAAAATTTTAAAGGCCATGGGTATAGCCCAAAGATAGAAAACCCCTGGGTTCAATTTACAGTATCAAACAAAAAAACAAGAAAAATAATTCCATTTAAGAACCGACAGTGTCACTCAGTGGTAGAGCATACATCTCGCATGCACAAGGCAGTATCTCCATCCTGCAGATGTGTTAACTAAAGCTCAATTACCTTGTTCAAGGTCACACAGTTTTTAGGGTAAGTGATGAAACTTGGAACTGAAAGCAGATTTGTCTTACTGTAGGAAGAAAATCCCTATTTATTCCATTTCTTCTGTCCCTGAAGTCAACCTTCAGCTCTTCAGTAAGGGCACAAGCAAGGGCATATGGGGGCCACTGGAGACAATTTTTATAGAGATGGTTTGTTGTGATGGTGGTAGCCGTGATGGCAGCTTGGTTTTCAAATAGCACAAGGTTAGAAGATGTTTGCTTCATAGAGACCTGACATATATGAGACTAATATCTGAGATGATTTAAATTTTTTGAACCAATTTATCTATTTAATTGGAATAAATGAGAGGTCTTAGCATTTACATGAGTTTTTGTTCATATGACATTTTTAGTCCGTAGGTCTCATTTCTTAATTATGCACAGCAAGGGAAATAAGATTTTTAATTTATTCACGTTTTCAACAAGGCAATAGAGATTTTAGTGAGAGATTTAAAATTAGGTTGGTGGATATTTTGTAATAAATCCTAGGCACACTTTCTTTTTGTAATTCTTATTGACTTTTGAAAAATAGACATACCAGGAAGACCATGACATTTTATCTGTAAACATATTTCTTTGCTTGTGTAAGTTTACCACCAAAAACAATTTTTAAAATAGCATTCCTTGTATAGAACACTTTTCTAAACAATAGCAAAAATCTATTCAGTTGCTGATACCAGCTTTGAGAAATAATGATTGATGTTTGCTTGAGAATGATATTTAAGTAGTCACGAATTTGTATTTTAAAATATTTAGTGAGGCTGAGTGAGTAATACAGTATCATTAATCACAGATAATTATTTAAGAGATTTTTAATATGACTTTAAATTTGTTCCTTCTGTTTTATACTTTTAATTATTTGGTTTTTATTTTGTAAGAATTAAGATGAATATACCCCATCCTTCAAAGGACTTCTCTTTCTATCTAGCTTTTATATTTTTAGCAGGATAAGATCTTGAAATTTCTTTTGTATTCATCTGTTTTAAATTTTATTAGTGCATTATAATTATACATAATAGTATCACAGTGATACATTTAAATATGCATATAACGTTGTCTATTTTTCAAACCCTCCATCCACTTTGACTATATTCATCCGTATCCTAATTTTCACGACATCCCTTTCCTTTTCTTTCTTCTCTCTAGCTTCTATATGAGGGAAAAGAAAACATGTGACCCTTGATTTTTTAACGTGCTTTCTAGTTCCACCCATTTTTCTGCAAGTGATATAATTTTGCCTTTCTTCATGGCTGAGTAAAATCCATTGTGTGACTATACCACATATTCTTTATCCATTCATCTGTTGACAGATACCTAGGTTAGTTCCATAATTTAGCTATTCTGAATTGTGCTACATAGGCATGAATATACAAGTATCACTCTAGTATTCTATATTTAGTGTGGAAAAATACCAAGAAATGATATAGCTGGGTCATACGGTGATTCCATTCCTAGTTTTTAATTTACATTCCCACCAATAGTGTATAAGATTTCCGTTCCCCCATATCCATGCCAGCGTGTATTATTGTTTGTATTCTTGATCATTACCACTGGAATGAGATGGAATTTCAGTATAGTTTTTTCTGGCATTTCTCAGATTGCTAAAATTTAAATTTTTTTCACATATTTGTTGGTCATTTATATTTCTTCTTCTGAGAAGTATCTATCTAGTTCAAGTGCCCATTTACTGACTGGGTTTTTAGGATTTTTTTTTTAGTTTTTTTATGTTAATCCTGTTAGAGGAGTGGTTGGCAACGTTTTTTTCCCCCCATTATGTAGATTTCTTCAGGCTTTTGATTTTTTCCTTTACTTTGCAGAAGTTTTTATTTTGATGTCATCTCATTTGTTGATTGTGCTATTACTTCCTGAGGTCCAGGGAGTGCTTTCCTGTACCTGTTGTTGGAGAGTTGGTGTCATGTTTTCTTCTAGCAGTTGCAAAGTATCTTATCTTATTCCTAAGTCTTTGATCTGTTTTAGTTTAAATTTCTTATCTTATCCGGGCGTGATGTCTCAAGCTTGCAATCCCAGCACTTGGGAGGCTGAGACAGGAGGATCACATAGGTTCGAAGCCAGCCTCAGCTGCTTAGTGAGGCTCTCAGCAACTTAGTGAAACCTTGCTTCCAAATAAAGTATAAAAATAGGTCTGGGAGTATAGACCGGAGATAGAAAAGCCTCTGGGTTCCACCCCCAGTACCACCAAAAAAAAAAAAATCTTATCTTTTGTTCAAATAAATGTAAATATTGTTGGTATTAACATTGTTAAGATTTCCCTTTCTCTCTCTTTCTGTTCTCATTTTATCTGAAGTACCTGGGACAGAACCCAGAGCCTTGTGCCAGCTAGGCAAGCACTCTGCCATTGGGCCAAATCCCCAGAGTCCTTTCTCTTTTCTAATTTTCACATAAGAACAGATCATTAAACAAGTATGCATTTCCTACCTTTAATTTCCTACGCTGAATCTAATAGGAAAAAGGAACCATGACTTCCAGCATGAGGCCTTTTCATAAAAACAGAACTACTGACAAGAGAACAAGAATCTAATCCACAGTCTGTATTGCTTGAAAAATACATGCTTTGTAGGTGTTTTCATTTATTTTCACTAGTGCCAAGCCACAAAAATAGTTTTCCTCTCCTGTTTTGGCCTCTTTAGAATTGCATATGACATTACGAATTGTGTAATTGTTTTATAGTTAAGTCTGTTTCTGAAACATTTAGGATGTAAACTGATGGGCTTATAACATGGTCTCTTTCATTTTTTACTATGTCTTCATTCACGTTATTTTAGTTGTGCCTATTGCAAGTTTCCTTCTTACAGAAATTTATTTACATGTGCCAAGTTTCTCCATTAGAAAGTCTTTAATATTAGTTATTTCCTTATTTTCTTCTACCCTAAAATGTATCAGTTTTGATTTTTATATAACTTGTACTTTTAATTTTACTATTGTATTTTCTTGTGAGTGTGTGTGTGTGTGTGTGTGTGTGTGTGTGTTACTGAGGATTGAACCCAGAGGCATCTATCTCTGAGCTACGCCCTAGCCCTTTACACACACACACACACACACACACACACACACACACACACACACACAGATATTAAACAGGATCTCACTAGATTGTTGAAAGTCTCACTAAATTCCTGAGACTGACTTTGAACCTGCAATTGTCCTGTCTCAGCCTCACAAGTACTGAGATTACAGGTGTGCACTACTTTACTCATATTTTCAAAAATAATAAATTAGGAATGTATGGAGAATGGTGCAGAAATAGCATGATTCAAGTCCATGGGCCACATAATGCCTATCAATAATCTATATAAAATTTTCTGTTCTCAAAAGAATGTAAATTTGGGCTTTCGGAGGGTCATTGTTTCTACTGTTTCTATTTATTAGGTGATATTATTTCATCAAAGGATGCTTATAAAAGATCAACACAGTCTTGAAAATAGGACTGCCAGATTTATCAAATGAAAATAAACGATGCCCACTGAAAGTTGAATTTTAATCAGTGAATAATTTTAGTATCAATGTATCCTCAACAGTATATGAAATCTTTGTAGCAGTATATCCCAATACTGTATTGGATATACTTCTACTGACAATTATCCCTGCTTCCTCTGAAGTTTGCATTCATCCCAGCATCATGTAATTTTTCTGGCAACTTGACTTCAGAGGCATCATGGTAACGTAAATGAGCATATAAGCAGATGTCAACCACCTCTAGGTGGTTCTGATACTTAAGTATCTGTGTAACCTTTTGCATGTCATTTAACCTGCCTGAACCTATGTTTCATTATCTGTAAAATGAGATCAAGCAATACGTACTTGTCAGGTTTTTTACAGAAGTTCAAAATTAAGACTTTAAAATACATGGCACATAATTGATTTCCAGTAAATAGTAGTTGTCATCAGAAGAAATAAGTGCATAGAAAAACAAATTGCTTTTTCTCTCCTTTCACACCACAACAGTGTTGGACCGTACAAGGTGTGGTGGCTTCTCCTCGTCTATGATCAGTTTTGCATCAAAGATAGCTGTTGGTTATCCTCTAATCCAAGCCTCACTTCCAAGACTACTGACCTTGACACAGTGTCAGATCCCCAAAGTTGAGGACTGAGTGCCCCTGTACTGAGTTCCACTTCAGATCCCAGGCCCAATCCCCAGTTTGTTTGACCTGCCAGGGTTCCCATGATCCCACGACCCCCTCCCTAGGTTTGATCAATTTGCTCTAGTGGCTTGCAGGAATCAGGAAAGTATGTTTACCAGTGGACTATGAATGACATTTTAAAGGATACAGATTAATAGCCAGATAAAGAATACCTAGGGCAAGGTGTGGAAGGGTCCTGAGTGCAGGAACTTCTCCCTCCTTGGAGTGGGAGTGAACCCCCCTCCACCCAGGGGATATTCCTATCGATTTCCTGCAGGAAGCTCCCAAGTGTTTGGCTCTCCACAAGCTCTCTGAACCCTGTCCTTTTGCAGTCTTATGGAGGCTTTACTATAGAGATGTTATTGATTAAATCACTGGCCATTGGTGATCATTTTAACCCCCACCCCTCTTTCTTCTTTGGATATTGGGAATTGGGACTGATGATTTTACCTCCTGAAACTTCCCTTTGTTTTTTCTAAAACCAGCTCAGTCCTGAGGTTTCCCAGGATCTGATCTATTTGTCATTTCATTGGCATACAAAAAGACACTATCACTGTAGAGATTCCGGGGATTTTAGGAGCTGTGTGCCAGGAAACTGGGAAGAAGACCAAATATATATGAAGACCAAATATGTATTCTATAACATCACAGTGGCGGCATACATTCAAATTACAGATGTTTTGTTGTTTTTAAACTTAATTTACTTACAGTGAAGACCCCTAATGATAGTAGTCTAAATCTAAAACAGCCTTTAAATCATTAATCCAAGAGTCTTTGCAGATCTTGGTGACATCAGAACGTTGATCAATAATAACATATACTCAGGCCTTCTTCTTCCTCCTCTCATGTTAGTGGCCACAGCGTATTAGCATCAGAGCCTGAATGCATGATGCCTTTTCAAATTGTCTTTTTCCCCTGAGTTAAAACTTTTATTTCAGTACTCTTCTTTTCAAATATCTATTTTTTAATGTTATGTTTTTTTCTGTGGTACTAGGGATTAAGCTTAGGGTCTAGTACATATTCACCACTGATCTAAAATGTTAACTTTTTGTGGTATAACTCACATATCATAAAACGTCCTTATACAGTTGAGTAGTTCTTAGTATATTCACAAGGTTGTGACACTAGAACCACAACTTCCAGAACATTTTCATCACCCCGACAAAGTAATCCCAAGTTCATTAGTAGATATTTCCCATTTCCTCTTCCTTCAACCGCACCAACCACTAGTCTACCTCCTGCCTCTATAGATTTGCCTATTTGGGACAAATGGAATCTTTTACCTCACCTAATGTTTTTAGTTTATCTATATTTTAGCATGAATAAGTACTTCTTTTTTTTGTTTTTTGTACTGGGGCTCCTGGAAACCCTTCTACCTCCAGGCTATACTCCCAGACCTGTTTTTATATTTTTATTTGGAAACAGGGTCTCTTAAGCCAGAGCAGCTGGCTTTGAACCTGCGCGATCCTCCTGTCTCCGCCTCCCAAGCGCGGGGATTACAAGCGTGCACCACCACGCCCAGCAGTACTTCATTCTTTTTATGATTAATATTCAGTGTATGCATATGTACTACATTTTTATCTATTCATGAGTTGGTGGACATTGGGTTGTTCCTATTTTTCAGCAACCAGGAATGATGTTATTATACCCAGAGTCCTACACCTGTGGGCCTGACTCTGGAGGCCCCAACAGACCAGGTTCTGCCACCTACAACCTTGAGAGTCCAGAGAGAGAAAGCAACAAGTGGTTATATGTCTTTTGATTAACTTGTAGGTGTTCTTTACATATTCTTATCAGAGCTCTGACTTGATAATTTCTCCCATTCTGTGCTTTGTTCCTTCATTTTCTGGACAATGTCATATGATGAACAAATATTTTAATTTTGATGAAGCCCGATATATATATATATATATATGTATTTTCTCTTTGGCGGCTTTTGCTTCCAGTGTCATCTCTCATATTGTCTTTTCTTCCTTAAATAATGAAACCAATACTAAACCAAGAGTGAAAATGCACAGATTCTTTTCCCAACCTTGCAATTCCATAAATGTGTGACCTTGGCAAATATTTAAACTCATATTTAGAACTCAGTTTCCACATCTGTAGAATGAAGGTTAGCCTCCCAGAGCAAGCACTGTGTAATATCTTGTAAATAAATTATCTTTTTGAAACCCCTAAAGTTAGTAGTTCTTAACCTGGGGCAATTTCCCTCTCCCAGTAACATTTTCCCTCCTTGTGGCAATCTCTGGAGATATTTTTGGTGGTCTTACTGGAGAAGGATCCTACAGAGCATCTGGTGGGTAGAAGCCAAGGATGCTATGAAAAATTCTACAGTGCATAAGATGGCCCCACAACAAAGAGTTATTCAGCCCCAAATGACAATAGTGCTGAGGTTGAAACCCTGCTCTAAAATTAGCATGCTAGGAGCAATGGGTCATTTCTTGCACGTTAAGACATTTTTTGGTAGTGTTTCTAGGGCTATTTGAAACGATTGTGTCTTTTAACATGAAGAAAATTTTTCAGTGTTCGCTCCTCCAGGCAAAGCCTTTTAGATTTGTTCTTGTTATTGAGTCTTTATCTTTAGGGTTTCTGGAACAAAATAGTTTTGAGGAAATAGTTTGTCCATGCTATGAAGTGTATTCTGTCAATCATAATAGGAAAAAAAGCAGAAAAACTGGAAGGAAGGAACTTGAAGTTAATATATCACTGTATTAATGACTTGTTCAACTCAGAGGAAATTGATAGTATCATTTCAGCTGATCATTTGGCTTCAGCTTTCTCTAATATCATCTATTAAAATACTTGTATGTGGGATTAGGTAAAGGTCCAATTTTATTCTTTTCCATGTAATTATTATTTTTCAACAATATTTAGTTAAAAGATTATTATTTCCACCACCAAATGTTCGTGGAAACCTTGTCAAAAATAACTTGACAATATAGGGAAGAATTTAGCTCTAGGCTTGTATTTAACTCCAATGGTCTATATATCTGCCTTTAGAACAGTACTACACTGTTTCAATTATTGTAGCTTTATATGGTTTGAAATCAGAAAATATATATCTGCTAGCTTTGTTCTTTTTCAAGATTGTTTTGGGTATCTAGAATTCATACTCCATATTAAGATAGATTTTTTTCTGAAAAATAAATATATAAATATATGATAGTTTCACCTAAAAAAACAGAAAAAAATATGCTCTAGTAAGAAAGAAAGCAAAAAGAAATATTGAAATGCTATCTTTAAATCATCAAACGCTTGGTATCAGACAAATGAAACTGTTATGTGAGATTATCATTTTTAATTTTGGATAAATTGCTATAATACTAGATGTCAACCACTAAGCCAAGCATGGGAAGGAGGGATGGGGAGAGAATGGGGTGGGGATCGGGTGGGGGCTGACTGGGCGATGTGTGCATGTATGTCTACAAAAGTTTGTATCCCACTATGATGTATGAATACAGTGCACCAATAAAATAAAATTAAAAAAAAAATAAAATAAAATATATTAACCCACTAGAGTTCCACAAGTAATCTATCCCAAAGAAAACAAAAATAGCTTTAAATGTATTTTAGCATTTCAAAAGATTTTGCATGTGCAGAACTACTAAACTTTCAGGGTTTTCTTTTCTGTAATAACACTACTGATTGTTTCATGGCCTATCATTACATGTAATCATTATCACTAGCCCCTAAACCACTATGACCATCATCATAGACTGGAATTTTTTGATTGCACTGTATCAGGCTTTGTTCTAAATACTTTAAATGTATATCCCACTTCTCACAAAAATCCTATGAGGTATAGTTTTTTTGAAGCTCCATTTTGCAGATACCAGGAAAGTGTACGGTAAGTTTTAAAAAACTTGCTAAGCCAAATTAAGCCTTTTTGTTTTGTTTTGCTTTTTGTTTTTTTGTTTTTGATGCTACTGGAGTTCCTGGAAACCCTTCTACTTCCTAGCTACACTCCCAGACCTATTTTATGCTTTTTAAATTTGGAAACAGGGTCTCCTAAGCCAGCGCGCAAGGCTGGCTTCGAACCTGCGCGATCCTCCTGTCTCCGCCTCCCAAGCGCGGGGATGACAAGCGTGCCCACCACGCCCGGCTAAATTAAGCCTTTTTTGTGTACCAAAACTATTTCATATTTCAACAATAAATAATTTTGTTATCATATCTACAGCATTGATATCTCTAATTTTCTGGCACTCCAGGTAATGGCAATTAAAACTGAATTATTTCTGGATTCTTTTTTCAACAATTTTTTTAAAAAGAAATATTCTAAGATAGTTGTCTCCTTCAAGAGTATAGGAATGCACTCGGAGGCTGCCGTATTAACTTCCCATCTCTGCATATGTATTTAATTTTAACACTAACTTCTCCATTACATAACTAATGGAAATGCTTTTTATTAAATTCTGTTATATATATAGGAAGCCGTGAAAGAAAACAATAAGAGAAGAGAAATGGAAGAGAAGACTAGGAGAGCAAAGCTTGCAAAAGAAAAAGCTGAGCAAGAAAAATTGGAACGCCAGAAGAAGAAGAAACAACTCATTGATATAAACAAAGGTATGAAAGTATTTCCCATTTTTAAAAGATGGATAAATCGCAAAGTAATTTCACCTATTTATTTATTTATTTATTTATTTATTTATTTATTTTGGTGGTACTGGGGTTCCTGGAAGCCCTTCTACCTCCGGGCTACACTCCCAGACCTATTTTTACATTTTTATTTGGAAACAGGGTCTCCTAAGGCAGCGCGCGCGGCTGGCTTCAAACCTGCGCGATCCTCCTGTCTCTGCCTCCCAAGCGCGGGGATTACAAGCGTGCGCCACCACGCCCGGCTCACCTATTTATTTTTTGAACACCAAGTAAATAATTGTCTTCTTAGTAAATTGACAACCTTATTAGTTGCTTGTGTCAAATTTCTCTCATGATATATCTATATATATCATGCCACACTGAGCACATTATGTAGTTGAAATTGTCTTTATTTCAATGAGTTTACCATGTTAAATTATGTTCTGGATGAGGCCGTGGTGGGATGAAAAGTGAAAAAGTGACTTAGGGATATGAGGCCTAGACCTTAATTTCACTTTGGTGGTACATATCTGTTGACAGGGCAGTAACGGCAGTCTTCCTTGGGGGCTTAGGCATTTCATGTCATAATAGGTATTGACAGTACTATTACAAGTTGAAAAAAGCAGAGCATCTGTTCAGCTACGAGCCAAACAAAGTGCTGGTACGTCCACATTAGTATAAATAAGTTGTTTTCTTGCTTAGCAAGAATGGCCATATATTATAGGTGAGTTCGTGGATTTGGTTTAGCTGGTAAAGAAAGAGCAAAAGAGATTGATTGGTATGCAAGTATTAGTCCTCTGAAAAATTAAGAATAAAAAAGAATAGCCTTCACTACAAGAGGGTTAGAGAATTTAAAAACAAAAGTGTGAACAAAATGCAAGGTAGTATGATTAATACTGGACCATTTATCATTGAAGATAACAAGCGCTTTATAATATTGGCCATATGCCAAGCACAATTCTAACACTTTTGGTGGTTTGAGGACAGTTCTCACAGCTCTCTTATGGAGGACTCTTGTCATCTTACTTTACAGATAGGAAAGTGAGAATCATAGAAACTAGGGAACTTACCCAAAGTCTCACAAGCACGAAATAGTAGTTCTGGGATGCACTAGAGGTAATGTGGCTTTAGAATCAGTGCACTTATCCTTGTGACGGTGAAAAATAGCAACTGCAGCAGGAACGATTATCACATAGCTTTTTATGAAATTTACAATGTACCATGTATATGGCACTATGTACCTATTTTAAGAGTTTTACATTTTTGTATGGTACTGGGGATGGAACCTAGGGGCATTCTACCTCCAACCTACGCCCCCAGCCCTATTTTTATTCTTTAATTTTTGAAACAGGGTCTCACTGAATTGCAAAGGGCCTAACTAAGTAGCCGAGGCTGTCCGTGAACCGAGATCATCCTGTCTCTCCCTCCCAAATGCTGGGATTACAAGCGTGCGCCACCACACCCAGCTAGAATTTTACATTTTTAAGCCCATTCTATCCTTGTACTATCCTATCAGGAAGCTGCTACTACCTCATTTTAAATTAACAAGCATATTGACCATATGAGACACAGAGAAGTTAAGGAATTTCCAAATGTCACAAAGATAAAAAGACATAGAACCAAAATTTGAACCCAAGCAGAACAGTTAATTATTATTATTATATGTCTTGAATCATAATTATTCATTATTCATCACTATGCCTTTTAATGTCTTTCTATAATAATATCTGTGCTATTAAGTTTATTCCTCCTACTTTTAACATATATATAAATTTTCAGAAAGTAACTAGAGTTTATTTCTTCTACATAAGAAACAAATATAATTGGAAGAGAAGAAAAAAGGTTATATAAATACCTGAGCTAAAAAAGAGTAGTATCAACATAATTTAGCAAAAAAAAAAAAACCCTTTATAATTAGCATCAAGAGAACTGGTCTTGACTAAAGGTCAGTCAATTAGAAGTAAGTATGATAGCACAGCGTGGCAATGTGTATTTATAGAAACTTATCAATTAAAAGTTAATAAAGTCAATAGAAAAGTGCTGAAAGTCAGCTCCCTTATGTGTGCGGAGGAATAGTGAGAGAAGAGGCTGGAAGATGTAGTAGGGGATTTGAGTTTTCTTTATTACTATGCTAAGGGTCTTGTCCTGAAACTTCAGGAAGCCTATGAATGATTCGAAACTTGAAAGGGATATACTCAGCTTTCTTAGACTATTTTGGCAAAAAGAGAAACAATGGATCAAAATGGGAAAGGCTTGAGACAGCAGAGGTTTGAGGATTTGACCATGGTCCTGCCCAGAGGTGGCCTGAAGGAGTCCAGTGACCGTGAAGTTGAAAGAAATGAGCATTAAGAGGTAATTAGAACGCCGGGCATGGTGGCGCACGCTTGTAATCCCTGCGCTTGGGAGGCGGAGACAGGAGGATCGCGCAGGTTCGAAGCCAGCAACGCTGGCGTAAGAGACCCTGTTTCAAAAATATAAAATAGGTCTGGGAGCGTAGCCCGGAGGTAGAAGGGCTTCCAGGAACCCCAGTACCACCAAAAAAAAAAAAAAAGAGGTAATTAGAGTATTTTCTAACTGGAAAAGTCTATTTTAAGGAGTGGGTCCCTTTGCTTATAGGACTAATTCATAATTCGCAGGGTAAGAGAGCAGGCTAGATGCTCAGGAAAGACCCAGCATTTCAGTTGAATTTTTGAAAGCTGTCTGCAGCACAATTCCCTCTTGCTAAGAAAAATCTTTTCTCGCCTGATTGGATGAGGTCCATCTATACAATGGAGGACAGTCCACTTTACTCAATGTCCACCCATTTGAAAGCTAATTTATTTTCAAAATGCCCCTTGAGAAATACCCAGAATAATGTTTGGCCAAATTTCTGGGCCACGTGGGCCTGCCAGGTTGACATGTAAAATTAACCATCACAAAGGGAATTCAGAGACAGTCTCTGTTGACTGACAAGGTGTGGGAAATAAGGAAGAAAGCATTTGGGAATGTGGGTACCTCTGTCTTGATGGGATGAAAATTCATGAATAGATGAAATTTGGTCAGGAAAGTAATATGTTCAGTTTTCAGATGACTTGTTTAAAAAAAAAAAAAGGAAGCCTGGCATGGTGGCACACACTTGCCAGCTGTCAGGAGGCTGAGACAGGAGGCTGGAGATTGTCAGACAGCCTCTGCTACTTAGTGAGGTCCTTTGCAACTCAGTGAAGCTCTGTTTCAAAATAAGGAATAAAAATAGGACTGGAATGTAGCTCAGAGGCAGAATGCCCCTAGGTTCCATCCCCAGTACCACAAAAAAGGAAAGTATTTCTTAAGCTACAGTATAAGTGAGTATGAAACCGAAAAGAGGCCTAAACTAGTCATATAGACTTAAGGGTCATTGGGTTTTGTTGAAGACCAAATTAATGATGTATTATTAGTTTGCTAGGGCTTCCATGACAAAAATCCAGAAACTGGGTGGCTTAGGGAAACAGATTTATACTTTATCACCCTTCTGGATGCTAGAAGTCAAGATTAAAGTGTCACAAGGGAGCAGAATCTATCCCAGACTTTTGTCCTAATTTCTGGTGGCTCCCTAACTCGTGGCAGCATGACCTCAGTCGTGCATGTTTGTTATATTAGAGTAGGGGCTCACTTTATTCTAGTAAGGACCTCATCTGAACTAATTACACAATTCAGCCTAGGACATAGGGGGTTAAACGTGACTACCTAGAACTCATTCATACTAAAATAGGACCCATTTATACTTGAGAATAATTTGGGACCCAACTACCTTTTTGATGGTACTAGGGATTGAACCCAGTCGTGTCCTACTTTCCAGCTAGATCCCAGCCCCTTTTATTTTATTTTATATTTAGTTTTGAAACAGGGTCTTGCTAGATCGCTGAGATTCTTACTAAGTTGCTGTGATTGCTCTTGATCCTGTGATATTCCTGCCTTAACTTCCCAAATACTGGAATTACAGGTGATTGCTATCATGCCCAGCTACCTTTTGTTTTTATAAATTGTTCATAAACATTAAATGTTAGAATTAAAATGTTAGTTTAATTCTAATGTTTATCATATGAGAATTAAAATAGGCAACTTTGGAATTATCTAGTCTTTAAAAATGTTAAACCTATTATATATTGGGAAATATAACATTTTTAATGAAAAGTAACTATTTTCCAAAAAATACTGAGAAGAGAAAATATTAGAGTTACAAATTTCTTCAAAGTCTGGCTAAATAAAAAACAGCTTGATTCTTATACCTGCTTGTGCATTTAATGTAATACCACTTCTGGAAATCACTGTACACTTATAAAGGAACGAGAGGAGTAGGACATTAGCGGTGCATGCCTTTAATCCCAGTATTTGGGAGGCTGAGACAAAAGGACTGCAAGATTAAGGCCAGCCTCAGAAACGAGGGAAGACCTTCAGTAATTTAGTGAGACCTTGTTTTAAAAGAAAAAAAAAAACATGGAGTGGGGTGTAGCTCAGATGTAGCATGCCACTGTATTCAATCCCCAGAAAAAAATAAACAAGCAGATAGTTTTATGCCAAGAACATAATCAATTTATAAGTGTTTTTCTTTATTACTGTTTATCCCAGAGGTTCTCAAAATTTGTGCTAAGTCTCCCAAAATCATTTGAGGGGAAAATAAAAAGCCCTCTCCATTTTTGTTAAATATCTTTATCTGGCATTCAAGATTGTCTTCATCAATCTGGCATTCATCAAGGAGAAACATTTTAGAATTTATATGTGTGTGTGCACATGCATGTGCCTGCATGTACGCACGCCTGTGTGGTGCTGGGAATTGAACCCCGAGGTGCTCTACCTCTGAGCTGTACCTCCAGCACTTTTTTTTTGCAGTACTGAGGATGGAACCCAGGGGCAATCTACCTCCAAGTGACAACCCCAGCCTTATTTTTTATTCTTTATTTTGAAATACAGTCTTGCTAAGTTGCCGAGAACCTCACTAAGTTGCTGAGACTGTCCTCAAACTGGCTCTCCTGTCTCTGCCTCCCAAGTCCTGGAATTACAGGTGTACTCCCACCATGCCTCCCTAGAATTTCATTATTTGAATAAGTAATAGAATAAAGAAAACACACAGAATACTTTTGTAATTTAAATGTGATCAACTTAGCTCAGAATTAGGTAACAATATCACAAAAACCAAGCGTCCAGAGAATTTTTATCTTTCAAATAAAGTCAATAAAACACACAATGTACTAAGCTTCACTTTGATAGAATTGGAACTCCAAAGACAAAGGTCATGAAAAATATTATTTTGTAAATTATAAAACAGAAAATAACCATTATTATATGTTAAAGAGTCAATTTGTGAACATAAGTAAAAAATTATTATTTTGTTCAAAAGTGATCGGTTTGACCTCTGCCATCTATCTGTATGACCTGGTCCTCTTCCTTATCTCCATATCTCAGTTCCCTGCTATAGTTTTAGTGAAGATTAAATGAGATACTTAAGTACAGTATATAACACTGGGCATGGAATATATTCGCAAATGAATCATTTTATGCTCATTGAAGACCCTAGAAAAAACTCCAGAGTCTCTACCACTAAGAAATTTTCAGCTTTCTCCGAGGTTAAATTAAGATGAAACAAAAAAAAGTAAATGGTGTACTGACATATAAGAGAGATCATTTGACTGTAGAGTTCTACAGTCTGAAAAGGGAAATAAATTAGTTCTGGTGAAATGCCATAAGATTTCATGGAGAAGGTTTAGTCTCTGGACACATCAGTGGAGCTAGACCCTGAAAGATGGGTAACATCTGCCTAAACCGAGGCAGACCACTCAAGTCAAAGGGACTAATAGCAGTAGACACATCAGCACAGGAGCCTGCAGGCACAAGGGAAACACATCAAAATATTAGGAGGATGAATACTAAATTCAAGTCTGGATGTAGCAGTTTAGCAGCCATGTGATCTCTGATAAGGTATTCTGTGCCTGATTTCCTCCGCTATTAAATGGAATCGTATTAGTACCTCCTCCGTTATGGTGAGGGCTGGATGAGGGGAGCTGTATCGCAAATGTATATTGATGTCTTTGGGCCTTTTGCCAATCTCTGATGGTTAAATGTGCAGCGAATGGTTTCCTTCCCCTGTCACTGTTAGAAGTGAGTCTGATTTGAAAATCGGTTAGAAAGATAGTATGGATGGCTGACATCTAGAACGGGAGGAGGGGAGAGAGGGAGGACAGGGGGCCACACTGCGGAGCCGCGGAGTGAGCGAGGGGCGCTGTGGTTGATGAGGGAGGAGAGCTGAGGCGATTGCGGAATCCGTTGGGGCATCACTAAGGTAGTGAGCCAGAAGCACAAGAAAGGAGAGGTGGCTGCCAAGAGGATGAAGCTGGGACGGCGCAGGGAAAGTCAAGAAAGAGGAGTTACCTGGGACCTGAGTCATTTTTCAAAGAGGGAGTTTAAACCTGTGGCAGTTTAAGAAGGTGGTAAGAGGAAGAAAAAAAATGTCATACAAGCATAAAAAAAGAAGTTGCAAGGGATTCACTGAGGGGCAAGAATCTTCTTTCTTTCTTCTTTCAAGAACAGCATAGTTTTACCAATAGATAATTATATATTGATGTCTTTCGGCATATTAGCTTATTTCATTCATCCAAACAACATTTATTGCACCATTTCCCAAATAATTATAATTAGAGCATGCACAGTAATACACCATTTACTTGAATGTAAAATGAAGAAAGCTAATTTAAATGCAGCAAAATTATGTTAAATCAATAAATGTACTCTAAAATACGTGCACACAGTATGCAAACTATGCAAAGTACTCAGTATAATCTAAGTTCCCCAACCTTTGCTTATTTTAATAGAGATGATAATTAACTTAGGGACCACTAAAAAAGATTAATTAATTCTGTAGGTAGAGAAAGGATGCTTACCAAGTATTTGTAAACAAATCTCTTTCTTTTCATGTTTATGGCAGTCAGCAAATTAGCTGCAAGGATTTGCAGGAAGCAAAAGGAAAAAATATATAAGAAATGGATGTTCTGAAGTTGCATACTACAAGTGGGATTCTTATGCAAATATTTAATCAGAAACTGTTCTGCTCCTCCTTATATAAAATTATATGGAAATTAGAGTTGCCTGTTTACTTCTAGTATGGTGATAAAGAATGAACTCCCATAGATTTGATGATTGATCAGTCTCTGGAGAAGGAGACTAGATGAGCAAATTTTGACCAATAAAACCAAACATTTAAATTCTATCAGTAGTGGTGATAACAATTTTTCCTCTCTTTTCTGTGAGTTAAATTAATTCCATCTTTTAAGTGAATAAATTCATGTCATATTACATTGTTTTGATGAGGATAGGTCAGAACTTGGCTTCCTGAGGTCATTCTCCAGACATTACAGGAACCCAAATTACAGATTCAAAACCTGCAAACAATGGACTTGACCCAAGTAGTATTTAAGCACCTCTGATTATATAAATTACGGAGACAATGTGTATCATCATTCCAACATATTTTATAAATACTAATGAATAGTTCATAGAAGCTAAGGCAAAGTTGCACAACTGTGTATACTTGGTGGACACCTAGGAGAAAAATCATCGACCTTCTCTGTGAGGAGAAAAAGAATATCTGGCTGACATTCTGTTTATTGAAATTAACTTTCAACATTAGCAAACATTTCAAATAATCGATGTTTATTCAAAATCAGAGTTTTTTCCTTTCTTTCCTAGATTTTTTTCCAACAGAGATTTAGGGTTCTTTTATCAAATACAATAATTTAGTAAAGATTTCCCCAAATCTTTGCAACTTTTAGCATACTAAGGTATTTAGTATAAATTTGAGACTATTTTTGGGTGGACTATGTTAGTTTAATAAAGTATTTTAGGTCTATTTTAAGACATCATGCCATATTGTTATCACTCCGTAAACAATTGAATTTCATTTCCTATCTTTTTTTGGAGGGGATACTGGGAATTGAACCCAGGGGCATTCTACCTCTGAGCTACAGCCCCAGCCCTATTTTTTCATTCTTTATTTTGAAACAGGGTCTCACTGAGTTGCAGAGAGCCTCACTAAGTAGCTGAGGCTGGACGCAAACTTGCCATCCTCCTGTCTCAGCTTCCCAAGTACTGAAATAAAAGGCACACAACCACTGTGCCCGGCTCACTTGCTGAATTCCTAAGTTCAATCAGTGGGTTGAAGTGTTGAGGTGCAAAGAGGAACTCCCATTGTAACAGTCACCAGATGATATGTCATAACTGCTGAATGGGTCTTCCAACTCTCAGTGCCAGGTCATCTCAGATAGATCTCTCCATCGTTGGCTTAGACTGCAATTGAAGTTAGTTCAACCCCCGTTTCTTTAGAGCCAGACAAACCTGAGTCCAATCCTAATTGCACACCCGACACAATATATCCTTGGGCAATTCACCTAACCTCTGTGATCATCAGCTTCCTGCCATGGATTCCACCTCAGAGGATTTTCATCAGCACCCAATGAGAAGATAAATGCAAATCTCATGCCTGGCACATGGATAGCACTTCGTAGCTATTTAATGTTGTTGCCCCTTTAATAATAATAGTTAATTCAGTGAATATATCAAGGGAAACTATTGATGGCAGTAATCATTACCATAAAATCTTAGTTGGCTAGCCTAGAGGCAGAGGTGTTTTGTTTAATCTGGTTTTATAATTATATAAAAAGGCCGTTTGTGCGTCAGTCCTCATCACCTGTAATATTTCTGAACTGATTTAATGCACAACTCTCCTCACACCCTCCTCTTCTCCTATGGTATTTTTGGCTTTTCCTTGCACACGGGATGAAGTGTGCAGCATATGGTGCCTCGCTGTAATTGTGGGTAGATAGCCAGCACATAGTATATATTTACGGGTAGATCATTAGGAATGTTTTGGTAGTCCCTGGGCCATTATTCATAGTATCAGCAATCAGTGTATATTGGTATCAGAAAGTACACTTAACTGTACTATTTCCAGAATACACTCCAGATTTCTTTTTTTTTATTAGTGCATGTTGTTGAGTGCACTGATGGAGCTGTAGTGGACTTGGTGAATTTGCTGCTGCTGCCACCAGTGGCAATATGGCGCCGCTGCCACCACATGCCCAACTTTCAACAGAGTTTTATTAGGTTGATGAGAGTCTCACAACTTGCTGAGGCTGTCCTTGAACCTGCATTCTTCCTGTATCAGCCTCCCAAGTACTGGAATTACAGGATTATAGGCTTTTATCGTCTTCTTTTTATTTTAATTGGTGCACGGTATTCATACATCATAGTGGGATACAAACTTTTAGACATACATGCACACATCGCCCAGTCAGCCCCCACCCGATCCCCACCCCATTCTCTCCCCATCCCTCCCTCCCATGCTTGGCTTAGTGGTTGACATCTGGTATTATAGCAATTTATCCAAAATTAAAAATGATAATCTCACATAACAGTTTCATTTGTCTGATACCAAGCTTTTGATGACTTAAAGATAACATTTCAATATTTCTTTTTACTTTCTTTCTTACCAGAGAATATATTTTTCTATTTTTTTAGGTGAAACTATCATATATTTATATATTTATTTTTCAGAAAAAAACTCTATCCTAATATGGAATATGGACTCTAGATACCCAAAACGATCTTGAAATAGAACAAAGCTAGAAGATATATATTTTCTGATTTCAAACCATATAAAGCTACAATAATTGAAACAGTGTAGTACTATTCTAAAGGCAGATATATAAACCATTGGAGTTAAATAAAAGCCTAGAGATAAATTCTTCCCTATATTGTCAAGTTATTTTTGACAAGGTTTCCACGAACATTTGGTGGTAGAAATAATAATATTTTAATTAAATATTGTTGAAACATAATACCTACATGGAAAAGAATAAAGTTGGACCCTTACCTAATCCCATATACAAATATTAACTCAAAATAGATAAAAGACCTAAATATAAATCTTAAGACTATAAACTTTTAGGAGAAAATCTGGGTCATAAAACCTCACAACATTGAAATTGGCAGTGATTTCTTGGATATGATTTCAGTGGCACAGGCAACAGAAGAGTATACAGACTCCCTAAAAAATATAAAAAATATTGTATATCCAAAGACAATGTAAACAGAGTTAACGGTTACTAATAGAATGGGATAAAATATTTCCAAATGCTATATTTGAAGGTATATTAATATTCCAACTAGAAATCCTAAAAATTAACAACAATAAAGGCAAACAATACCATTTGGAGATAGGTAAAAGACTAACATAAGTAATGAATCTCCACAGATAACCAATCTTAGTTGACTGTTGGATGGAAACTCTTGTTTCTCTGGTTCTGGTGTGTGTTACCTATTTCTTCTTTGTAGTTAATCTCTTTGAGTATTTTCTCTAGTGCTGGTTTTGAAGACAAAAATTCCTTCAGTTTCTGTTTGTCATGGAAGCTTCTTATTTCTCCATCTAATTTGATAGAAAGTTTTGCTGGGTAGGAAATTTTTGGCAGGAAGTTGTTTTCTTTCAGAGTTTGGAATATGTTACTCCAAGCCCTTCTGGCTCTCATGATTTGGTTTGGGAAGTCTGGAGTGATTCTAATTGGCTTGCCTCTGAATGTAACTTGGCCCTTTGTTTTTGTTGCCTTTAAGATTCTCTGCTTGGCTTCCACATTGGTCATTTTGACAATTATGTGGCGTGAGGATCCTCTTCTCCGATCCTGTCTAAAGGGAGTTCTATAAGTTTCCTGGACCTGTGTATCAACCTCTTGCTCTATGTTTGGAAAATTTTCTGCTATTACTTCCTTGAAGAGATTGTTGATCCCTTTGGTTTCACTTTCTTTTCCCTCCTCTATTCCAATTATTCTTAGGTTAGCTCTCTTAAAATGGGCCCATATTTCTTCAATGTCAGATTCCTGCTGTCGGATATTTTTTTCTAGATTAGACAAAAATGCGTTCATTTTTGGAATGATCATCTTCTAAGAGCGAGATTCTGTTCTCCATGTGGTCTAATCGGTTGTTTGTGCTTTGAATTGAGGCCTTTACTTCATTAATTGCATCCTTTATCTCTTTTTGGCTCTCTCTGAGTTCTTTTCGAAGCACCTCTATTATTTCTACAGTTATTTTCCTGATTTGATCTTCTAGAAATCTCTGATTTTCAGTTTTATCGGGTTCTGATGTTGTGGGGTTTTGGGCATTCATTGCTTCAGTATTTTTCCTCTTTCCCATGATTTCAGAAGTTTGTGCCTTCTCTAGGTTCTTCCTTTGGGTCACTATGACTTCACTTAAGGTGTTCTGGATCTCTAGTCAGTAGTATCTCAGACCCCACTACTCCTTTACTGGGTTGTATCAAAGAGTCTCTGACCCAGAGAGTCGATAGAGGATGCTTTAGACTGTGTGAGGTGCCAGGTTGCACGTTCTCCTATGGTGTGATATCTCTGCCACTGCCCCTCCCCCACTGGGTCAAGTCCCAGGGAGTACAGTACTGGGATTTCTCCTCTATGGCCCGCAATTTGACTCACTGTTCTTGAGTACGCAGATGTAGCTGTACTGGATTTGGTGAATTCTCTGCTGCTGCCGCCGGTGGCAATATGGCGCTGCTGCCATGCCCTCGGCCGTGAGGCTGGCGTATTTCTTTTTGGTTTTGATTTCCACTCTGAATCCCTGCGGCGTGTGCTGAGCTCAGCCACTGGGAGCTTTAGATTTTACCTGCTGCGAGAAATCCAGCCTGGCTGTTCCGCAGCGGCTCACCTCGGCTTGCTGTACCCGTCTGGTGAATTTGCCGCTGCCGCCGGCAGTATGGCGCTGCTGCCGCGTCCTCGGGCGTGAGGCCGGTGTATCTCCTCTGTGGCTCTGAGCTCTGTTCTCAGTCCGCTTTCTCTCTGGAGCCTGGTGATTTTTTTGTTTCTCTGGTGATGGTGTTTTCTGGCTATGAAAGGCGCTGATTTTGTGGTAATGGAGATTGTTTGTTAGCGGGGCTCTTAAGCCCCGCTTTTCTCAGTCGCCATCTTCCCGGAACTCCTACACTCCAGATTAATTGAAGCTTCTAGTTCATTTTTTCTGGTGGTCTATTTGAGCCACTTATCACTAGTAACTTTTTTTCTGACCTCATTATTAAAATAATTACATCTCTGGCATCAGTTCACTGGAACTAAGCGCTAATCTCTCATTCTATCCACCTTAGCAGTTAAACAAATTTCCACATCGACTAAAAATATTCTTTTAAATGGGAAGACAAAAATAAATATGTGAACCAAGTTATGTAGTTTGCTTAGGTCTCATTAAGAGTTCTTGCATTCCAAATGCAGAAACTCAGACTTGCAAAAACTCTAAGAGTTGCCTTGAGTGTGCTGAACATTTAGCAAGATTTTATCAGTCCTATGTAGAAGATGAGTAATACTGACAGTTACAAATTTGGCTTTTCTATATAGTATATTCTTATTGCCATGTATGCCTTATGCAACTTTACTAGGCAGAAATCCATGAAAATATTGAAGCAGGTGGATGAAAACAATAAAATTTACTACCTAAGACATGGCCAGAACACATTATAGGAGGCCTAATCATTTATTAGAAACATGCCTTGGTTTCATATTTTAATATTCTAATTCTTATTACAGAAAAGCGTCAAATGAATAACAGTTGTTATATACCAACATTGCAATTAATTTGGCTCTGTTCTCAGTCAAATGCTCTTAGATTCATGTCAGTAATTATACCTAACAGATTCACAGAACCAGCAAACTGCACTGAACCCAACTGAGTCTCTAATAACTTTTTTTAAAGTTATATTTGTTCTACCTGCATTGAATCCCTAAGCCCCTGGGCTGTTGCAGAATCAGGGCAAAATCTATTGTTATACTAAATGTGCAAAAGAATTATTGTGGATTAAAACCTGTCAGTGATTTTTAATATAAATCTACAAATATTTGCCCACAGTGTACTGAGCAAGAGTGACGCACCCTGCTCATAATATCATTGTCCAGTAACTCAGCATCATTAACCTACTTAAAGGATTATTAACGATCTTCCTTTCTTCCCCTATGTGCCTGTCTCCTGTAAGAATTCATGGCTCTTGTTATGTGTGGTTCCACCTGTCTGTGTGTATCATGTCACAGAATGGTATATAGCACTTAATATATAAATTTCATATTTTTCACTATTTCACATATATTTATCTTTAAGAATTCTATATTTCTTTTTGAGTAGTCAGTCCTTAGTTACTCTTCACACATGGACAATTTATAATGTACGAGCTATTTGAGCTAATTAGTGGGAAAAATGAAAAGAAAATATGTTTTAGTTTAAGAAAGCAGTTATGCCTTTGTTATAATGGTATTAGGAAAATCTTAAAACCTAAACTTAGAATATCCGATTGTCATTTAACCAGTTGTATGTTTCATATGCTATATCAGAATATCTCAGAAGATGATGGTATGAATCATTTGGGACTCAAAAAATAATTATCCTTTTAAATGTGCAGGTAACTATGAATGGCATAATACATCTATTTGCTTGAAACAGCACTGAAACCTAATTTAAATCTCTATATTTTTATTTCTTTTTTATAATTTTTTTATTTCCATCTTTATTAGTGTAGATGTTTCAGAGTTCCTGAATTCGATTTAGCCTTTTTTTTTTTAATTCACTGAGCTCCAAATAAGGGTGCGTAGGAATTATTTGGAGCCCCATTAAACACTGTGGATGCTTAGAGATCTAAGACTCAGGCATAATCCTGCCTAGGCTCAGACAGGGTCTAGAAGGTTCTTTTCAGACTCATGTGTTCTGTGGCATGATCCAATGGCGGTCTTGGTGTATATGCTTGGTTTGCTGTAATCAGAAAGTCATAATATGCTGTTAGGCTGTTTAGTCTCATTTTATTATGCAATCCCTACCCCCAGTTTTTCGGGGATATCTAATCTTATGCAGTTATATGTACGTAATCTTATGCAGTTGAATGTTTTAAGTTTCCCACATTCTCTGTTTATCTCACCAATATCTGACACATTCTTGGGTGAATTGCTACCTTGTCTGGTTTTCAAGAACAGTCTTTCTGTGAAAGCAAAATGCATTCCCTATAGTCCTCTTTTGTCAAAAACCCTTTGCACTTGCTTTCTTTTGCCAATTGAACCTTTTTTGAAATGCATCAGTAGGGAGAGCTTGCCTAGCCTTTGCTAGACAGGAGTAGCTGCAGGTGCATTTAAACAATCCAACTTGAAAAGGGGATTTCTCTCTTTTTATTTGAAAACAATTGAAAATGAAAGGTGTGTGTCTCAGGACAGAGTGCTTAACCGACCTCATTCTACTGAACTTCGGTATGGTATATGAAACTGCCTCCCCGGGGTCTTTCCCAGTGTTTTAAAAAGATGCTTTACTTGTTTGAGGCAACTGGTTCTGAGCCGGCACTCTATCTGGCGTAACCAGAATCCATTATGTTGTTAAGTCTTGTTATACTGTTCTTTGCATCTCTTTTTCTTCACTCAAAGGGTCAATAGAGCTTTGTTCTAAGGGCTGTCTGATCATATTTTGAGCTTTTGAGGTAGACTCCGGTCATATTAAGCTTTAACAGTAGCCATGCTCCACCCCCCCCCACACACACACAGTACGTACAGCTTGTACTTTTAAGTAATCCTGTAAGCTCCTGTGACTAAAGCACGTTGAAAATATCCATTTTCACTTGAGTAACCACGACAAGAAATGAAACCCACAAAAGTTATCTCTCTCCTAAAGGGTGGAAATAGGGGCTTCTAGGAGGGGTTGGCAGTACAGTTTCTAGCCTGTCTTCCCTCATCCTCTCTCTCATTTGAAGACCACAGAGATTAAAGCACGCATTTTTATAAAGAAATAGATGAGTTTTTTTCTTTTTAATATCACAGGCAATTTTAACCTTAGGGAAATAGATTGTGTGCCTTGGATTTCATTGGTTAATACTTCTTCTCAAGTGTGAGGTTCTTTCAAGACTAAGGGCTAATTGATGCTTATATACCAAAATAAGACCAGAAGTCTGCATAATCAAGACATCGTCTCAAAAATTTCCTTAGACAGTAGTATGTTTTAAAGTGAAAAATGTATCATTTAAATGAAAAAAGAACCATATGCAAGGTTTTGTTTCTTTGCTTTTTGATATGTTTTGTTTTGGTTTCTGTAAAGGGAAATAAGCTAGTTGCCTCAGTAATGTGGTACGGGAAGGGAAAGCTTTATGTGGAAGTAAGCCATCTGTGAATTAAATATCGGATATTCAAGAAATACCAAGCTTCAATTCACTGAGTAAAAATCCTGTGTTAGAAGCATCTTTTTTGGGGGGTGCTGCAGGCATGTTCTAGAACTAGCTTCTGGTTCCCACGCGATGCCTCTGTACGCTGTTTATCCATCTAGCCGCTTGGAGTTCAGGAGTTGCGATGCCTTTTTATGATTCTGCGTCACCTCTCTGCCCACCTTCTTGAGGATTGTTGCTCTGTCGCACTCCTCCTGATGCGCTGCATCCTGGTGGGTGACATCAGGATTTGTGAGCGATCCGATATATAAATAAGGTGGTGAGAACTACCTCAGCAATTCAGTTTCATTTGAAATAAATTAAGCAGTCTCTTTCTGTTTTCTTCCATTTTTGTCTACTTTGTGTGTTTCACAGTTACATCAGGCACTATAGGAGGGCCCCTTTTCCTTTTCATTCCATTTCTAAAGAACATTTGGTTGATTCATGGAAGTGCGATGCCCCATATGCTCTAATGTACCACTCATGCTGCATGCATTTTGGTCATGGCATAATATAGCAATACCTAATAACTATTCATTTTCTCTGAGCATCTTACGGATGCAGATGCTTTTATATTCATTGATATGAAAGGAGCATTTATCTTAGAAGACTGATAAAAATAATGCATCAAAATTAGACCTTAACTGTTGATTCTATAATATATATATATATATATATATATATACATATATAAATAATTGTGTGTGTTTTATGTGCTTTGGTAGATGTGGAAATAAGTGTGTGATCAATATAACTTTACCTCCAATATGTTCTAAAATGAATAGGGGATAATATTAAAGGTGAGCTCATTAGCAAATTATAGCAAAGGTAATAGTATATATAATACATGTGAAAAATGCATGTGAGGCTGGGCGTGGTGGCGCACGCTTGAAATCCCCGCGCTTGGGAGGGAGAGACAGGAGGATCGCTCAGGTTCGAAGCCAGCCACGCGCGCTGGCTTAGGAGACCCTGTTTCCAAATAAACATGTAAAAATAGGTCTGGGAGTGTAGCCCAGAGGTAGAAGGGCTTCTAGGAACCCCAGTACCACCAAAAAAAAAAATGCATGTGTCATTACATAGACACTTGCAAATAAATAGCTATTTGTGCATGTCTATAAATAGTATAATTGACTATTGTAAATACTTTTTCTATTTTTATTGGTACATTATTATACATAATAGGAGGTTCATTGTTATATATTTATGCAATATGTACATAATTTGGTCTATTTTACTTGTATGTATTTTTTTAAAAAATCCAGTGATATCCAAAGCTAGTTAGAAAGACACACGGTAAGCCAGGTGTGATGGCGTCCAGTACTTCCAGTACTTCCAGTACTTCCAGTACTTGGAAGGCTGAGACAGGAGGATCCCAGGTTCATGGCCAGCTTCAACAATTTACTGAGGCCCTCGGCAACTTTTCATTTTCAAATGAAAAATAAAATAAGGCTGATGCTGTAGCTCAGAGATAGGAAGCCCCTGAGTTCAATCCCCAGTGCTGTACCAAAAAAAAAACAACAACACTATGTCAGGGTCTTACATTATTCATCTTACAACAAGATGGAATGAGAAATATTTTCATTTACTTAGTGTTCATTTGTTCTTATCCACATATTGCTCACCACAAGTATTTCTCACGCATCGTGGTTGCTTCAGCAGATTCTCTCTCGCTCTTTCTTAACACCCAGCAAGCTGAAATATTTCATCCGGCTTTGTGGGCCCCCTGATTTCAGTTCTGACTGAGGGCTTTGCAGAGTCTTGTCGGTCTCAGCTTCCGGTCACAAGCTCCCGGCTTTCTCAAGCTTAATTCAGCCCCGCCCATCCCTATCCTGCCACCACTGCTGATTGGCAGACCAATATAATGCCATCCTTTAGCCTGAGTCACTTCACTAAAAAAAAAAAAAGAAAGAAAAAGAAAAGAAAAGAAAAAGAAACAAGAAACAAACCACTGCCCTTATCCACCAATAATCTAGTACCTTGGAAGGTACCTTAGGACCCCTTCTTATTCTGGCTTTAATACATCAGAATCTTACCTTGGGCTTTCTACCAGGACAACAGTTCTCAAAGTGTGGTCCCTGGATTCACAGATTCAACATTACCTGGGAAATTTTTAGACATGCCAAATTTCAGGCTTTATTGTACACCATCTGAGTAAGACGGGTCTGGGAGGGTATGCAGGACAGCAAGTTCTCTAAGTGATGTCATGCACCAACTTTTAAGGACCTTGAAGTCCAGTGGCACTTCTTGTTTTATAGGTGGGATAACTGAGACACAAACAGCCCTTCCTCAGGTCACAAAGCTAGGTCATTAGCAAAGAGTAAAATCTACCTCATCCCACTCTTCTTTATCCTAAGCTAATCTAGGTTATTAGTGCTTACAATTGTTTTAGTTAATATCTAGATCAGGTCATGATATTATTGTATACTTGCAAATGAGAGATTTCTTCTCCCAGATTTGGACTCCTAGAATCTTTTATCTTCTTCCAATAATAGGATAAAACAGAATGCATAGCTTTCGTTGGCAAGGCGGGAGTATACACTTGGTGTTGGTAACTTCACAGTGAAATCAGCAGTCTTATGTTGTCCTGTATGGCTTTGATGGATGTATATTACCATGCTTTCAAAGCAGCTGACTTACTAAGGAATGATCATTTGCAGTGTGTGGGTGTATGTGTGTATACGCATGCGCACACATGTATTTTGTGAACTGAATTACCAGAGAATTTCTTAAGTAGCATTGTTCTTGGCATATTAAAATAGAGTTTCTTTGTGGTTGGAAAGATGTCAATTATAAATTACATCCTAGTTTAGGAACATATCTATTAAAGAATGACTTTGCCATCTATTAGCTATTAGTATACCATTAGCATACTTATTCTGTCATTAAATTTACTTGTGTGTACTTTAAGGCCATTTGCTTGCTCTTGATAGATATTCTCACATATTCTTCAGGTAGCAAATACACATGTATGAGAGCTTTTGTTTTATTTCTTTATTTTTGTTCTGTGGATTTGGGGATTAAACCCAGGGCCATTCTACCTCTAAGCTACACCCTCAGCTCTATTTTTTAAAATTTTGTATTGGTGCATTGTAGTCATACATCTTAGTGGAGTACAAGATGGTGGAGGCGTACATGCACACATCACTCATTTAGCCCTTCCCCAATTCCCACCCCATTCCCTCTTCCTTCCTCCTTCTCATGTTTGGCTTAGTGATTGACTTTGGTATGTTTATGAATGTATGTCATTTACATGAGGGAATTTCTCTTTTCCTCCAACCCCCCCTATTTTTATTTTGTTTTAATTTCTTTTGCGGACCTGGGGATGGAACCCAGGGGCATTCGACATCCAAGCTACACCCCCTGCCCTATTTTTGTATTCTTTGAAACAGGGTCTCAATAAGTTGCAGAGGACCTCAATAAGTAACTGAGGTTGTCTGTGAACCACGATCATCTGGTCTCAGCCTCCCGAATGCTGGGATTACAAGCATGTACAACCACTCCCAGATTTATTTATTTATTTTTTTTTGAAATACGGTCTTATCACTAAGTTTCGGGGGCTACCTCAAATCTGTGTTCTTCCTGTCTCAGCCTTCCCAATACTGGGATTACAAGCATAGGCCACTGTGCCCAGCTGCAATTTCCCTTTTCTTTTATTCCCTCTTCTTTTCCCTTCACACCTTCATGGATCTGAACTTAGAGGAAATGAAATCTAAAACTATTTCTATCTTTTCAGCTTTCAATTTTATTTTTAACACCCCAAAATGTTCTTTTAATGAAAAGGAAATAGAGCACTGAGACCATTTTCTTACTAAATCATCTTTGAGTGCATTGAAAAGTTAGTGCAGCCACTAAAGTAAGAGACTTAACCACCAGAAACATTCTCTTGATATGATTTTCTAAATGCAGAAGAAAAGAAACTAGCATTGAGAAATTATAAGGAATAATAAGTATGATATCATTTTAAAGATGAATCTCACTGGGTATTGAACCCAGAGGCATTCCATCTCTAACCTATACCCCCATTCCCTTTTTATTTTTTATTTTAAAAACAGGATCTCATTAAATTGCTGAAGCTCTTGCTAAGTTGCTGTGGCTGACCTCCTACCTCCAATTCTCTCGTCTCAGCTGCCCAAGTACTGGGATTACAGGTGTATGCCACCATATCTAGTCAAGATTCTATAACTGTGTGCATGGTGGCACACAGTTGTAATCCCAGCATTTGGGAGGCTGAGACCCGCGGTTCACGGTTCGCGGCTACTTAGTGAGGCCCTCTGCAATTCAGTGAGACCCTGTTTCAAAATAAAGAATAAAAACTTGGGCAGGGGGTGTAGCTTGGAAGTCAAATGCCTCTGGGTTCCATCCCCACACCCGCAAAAAAAAAAAAAAAAAAAAAAAAAAGACATCTGTGCTTGGCTCAGTGATATAGGTCTATAATCCCAGTGAGCGGATAGGTTGAGGGAAGAGAATCTCAAGTTTGAGGCCAGCTTGTACAACTTAGCAAGAACCTGTCTCTAAATGAGATTTTTTTAAAAAGAGCTGGAAATATGTGTAGATCAGTGGTAGTAAGCTCCTGGGTTAAATCTTTAATACTTAAAAAAACTGAAAGAAAAAAATTTGAACAATTAGCTGGACATGGTGGTAAAAGCTTGTAATCCCACTACTTGAGAGGCTGAGACAGAAGGATCACAGGTTCATGGCCAGCCTCAACTACTTAGTGAGACCCTCTGCAACTTACTGAGACCCTTTTTCAAAATAAAGAATAAAAAAAATAGGACTGAGGGTATAGCTCAATGCCTCTGAGTTCTATTCTCAATACTGTAAAAAAAAAAAAAAGAAAAAAAAGAAAACTGGAGAATCAGATAATTTATTATGTTTCAGTTTTGTCTTAACCAGGACTGGCTCCATAGTTTATGGGACTCACTGTTAACTCAAAATGTGGGGCCTTTACTTCAGAAATCATTAAAATTTTCAAAATGGCATCAGCAAAGCATTATACCAAGGGGCCCTTCTGACCCAGAAACTCAGATGAACTGCACAAATTGCCTACCTGACCACTCAATTTGCATGTCCGTGAAGCCTGTATTTTACCTAAGTGGCATGATTACTGAAAGAAGCAAACTCCACACTACTTTGTTAATGAACAACATGAATGTTTTGACTTCAGTAAAAGTGAGAATGTACTCTACCAAACATATCAATATCAAGCCATAAGCCAAACATGAGAAGGAGGGAAGGGAAGAGAATGGGGTGAGAAGGGGATAAGGGCTAATTGGGTGATGTGTGCATGTATGCCTCCACCATCTTGTTTCCCATTAAGATATATGACTACAATGCACCAATAAAAATTAAAAAATTAAAAAGTGAGAATCTTTTAACAAGAATTCACTTCTAAGAAATGGCTCTTCCCGCAAGTGACCTCTTTTATTTATTTCAAAATGTCGATCTTTTCCTATCAATCCTAACATGATCTCTGTAGCAAATAAAAAAGGGAGCTTTTCCCGTGAGAACTTCTGTCAAGAAATAATCTTCTCTGGCCCTCTTCTGATATATTAAGAAATAGTTCGCATCACTCTTAAAGTAGGTTTGAACATTTTTCTCTGATGAATACTTTACATACTCTGAGCAAACAGCTTCAAATTTCTCATATATTTCACCAAGATTCCTATTTCTCTTTTTTAATCCCTAGTGCCTTAAGGTATTATATCTACAGAGAGTTTATAACACTTTCTCTATAAATAGTTGTCTCGGTATGTTTTCTTTTGCTAATAACACAATACCACTGGGTAAGATTTAATGAAAGTAGGTTCATTTCAGCTCCTGATTTGGGAAGCCTGAGGCTGCGGGCCAGCATCTGATGATGACCTTTTTGTTGGCAGAGTTGAGGTAACATAGGGCATGTATCAGTCTGTCTTCATCTCTGTCCCTCCTCTTCCGAATGCCTCGGTATTCAATCATGGAGGCTCCACCCTGCCAACCTTATCTAAGTCTAATAATCTCAGGCCAGTCTTCTAAACACCATAATCAGATTGAGTTTCCACCCTCTTAATACCTCACAGTGGGGATTAAGTTTCAACACATGCATCTTTGGGGGACACACTGAAACCATATCCAAACCATAGCAGTAGTGTGATGGGGCTGATAGCATTCCACTTTGCAGCATATCTTTGGGACTGTTCACGTGTGATGTGGAATTCACTCTGAGCAGCCGTGATCCTTTTAGATTTGTTTTCTGTGGTTTGGTTTTCATTAAACATTAGGATACTCTCCAGATTATCTAGCTCACTTCCCTGCCTCTAGGTAACTTTGTAAGACAAATGGTACAACGGCATGTTTCAAAATGTCCCAGGAGAAGAAAAGTTTAAAAGCACAGCTAATCCTTTTACAGCAAGGAATGCTCAAGGAAAACCCAGCTGCATGTATATTCCTCACAGGTTGCATTGTTCTCAGATGCAGACATTCTTCTTTTTGTTGCAATTAGTTGATGTGTCATTCCTTTACTTTCGCCAACGTGTTGAATTTCGAGACACAACCTTAATGAAATTCTCACTGAGAAGCCAGAAAGCCGACTTTTCTAACTAGTGTAACTGTGTCAAACTCCTGAAAACTTTCTAATCACATCTGTCAGCCCTCTCTGATATACAGACCTTGGTTAATCTTTATTATTGTTTTCATTTCTTTTTTCTTCAGTGAAAAGCTATTGAATTATTCAGTTTTTTTTTAAAGTTCAATGATTTTTATATTTCGGATGCTCTTTAGTATTTGCCAGATTCACAGCATGCTCAGAGATTCTCTCCCTGGTCTACTGGCTCTAATATTTATTAGAATAATTTTATTTACCATATGTTTGTGTCATATTGGAAATGTTAGGAGAAAAATTGAATTTTGAATGTGAAAGGTCCTTTCTTCTTTTATCAAAAGGAAAAAATGCATTCTCTGACATTAATAAAAGTCATGGTGATGTTCTCTTATAAGAAACTCACTAAAATGACAAAGAGCATGACAAATGTAATTAGGCATTTGCTTGAACTGAATTGGTTGGTTTGTTTTCCTATCTGATAAATTTTAATACACAAAAATAAAATTATAATTAATAAGAAAGTACAAACGTGGCAGATATATTGATATGCTAGGTAATATTAAAGCAATTGTCATTATTTTCTATGCTTACGATAGAAAAAATAAATTTGACTTTTTGCACATATTGCTGAATTTTGCTCTGAAAAACACTATACTAAGTGAATTTATTTATTCAATTCTCAGTGAAGTACTGGCTGAATCGAGGTTTTGGAAAAATAAACAAGTATTCTCTATCTCTAAGTATATTAACTAATCTATAAAGGTTTGACATTCATTAATGCTCGCTGAGGGAAAAAATGAGTTGCAGAGATTGTGTTTTGCTCAGTACTGCATAACTTACTTTCACAAGCTCTACTTAAGCTTTGATTCCTAAATCTCTCCCCAGTGAAATCATACCTCAAAGATGCTTCATTAAAACGACAAGATAAGCTGCCTTGCATCCCTGTGCTGGAGTGGGGGCAAGGGACAGAGTCCTGAGAGATCTTGTAAAACCACTTCTTAGTTTCAGGGAAAGAAGCACAAAGTATTAACCTCAGTAAAAAATTGACCAACATCTCCATGATGCTTGTATTTACGGTGGATACCGAGGTAGAACATGGGGGACACAGTTGTGTAATGGAAGAACTATTAGAAAGACTGTGCTTCGCAAGTGATGCATTTTAGAAAATATTTTAAAACACAGATTTCCATTTTCGTAGCCAGCTGTATTGTATAATCTTCCAGGTTTTGCCTATCCCTCTTCTATTTGAAAACATTCTTCTCAGAGGCTTGGAAATAATTCATCTCTAAATCTTCATTCAAACCATACGAAATTGTTGCTGTTTGACTTACAAAAATGGAAGTTTCATAATAGTTCATTCTAATAAAAAACTTAATTCACAAACAAAAAGGGAAGAGCTTACTATTCCTGAATTATTTTTATTAGAAGTGAAACTCAGAATCTACCTTAGCTGACCATTTACGGGTTGTTTGACATTTAAGAGGATTTCATTGGAGATCGTGGCTTTAAAAAAGAACTTTTAAGTAGAAAAACCCTCCTTGTTACCAGGACTCTCGGAAGCAGACCTTAATGAAGTTACCTGATCAGTAGCTTAGTCTCTTTTGCATACAGTTCTCCTATTTGCATAGTATTTCTTCAGAGAAAATGCAGTGTGGTGGGTTAATTTATCATAGTCTTTATTTCTGTTTAAATGAATATGCCCTAGTCATTCTAATTAGATCAAGAGATACTATCTTAGTTGAAGCTGGATGTTGACAGTGTCTCCTCATTTTCCATTTTCCAAATTATCACTTCAAAGTAGATGATGAATCCATCCAGCACACTTTGATTCTTCTCCGCTGGACTTTGAGGTGGGGGTTTCCTCTTTCTCATTTTACTCCACAGTTCAGGGTGCACCTTAAATAGTGTTCCCTAAACTGCATATAAAGAAGACTTTAACAGTGAATAAATCCTCTAAATATGCTTTCCTGTCTGTATTGAAGATAGTGCTAATTTGAATGCTTAGTTACTAAGGCAAATAGAATGACATGTACAAAGCCTCAGAGGTTAGATACTTACTTTAAAGAAATGGTGCTATAATTTTTTCTTCCTTTTCTGAAATGTAAAATGATAGTCAAGAGCTTAAGTAATATTCCTTATAAAGGATGAGGATAAATTCCCCCTCTACTAAAAATCACTGGCTACCATAGAAGTGCTGAGTGAAAAATGTTCCTTATCATTTCTTTGTGGACTGCAATTTTCCACTCGTTACATAGGCTATAAATAGGAAATAAACACTCTTGAATGAATTCAGATAGTATGCAGAGATTTTGCTGATGAGTTTGGATGACCAAATAATAATAACAAGGAAATATTGAGCCTTTGGTAACCTTCTAATTCTGAGCCTTTTGGCAAATACCCATTTTTAGCCTCATTTTTATTTCTTTGGTACTGGAGATGGAACCCAGGGGCTTTCTACCTCTGGGCTACACTCCCAGACATATTTCATATTTTATTTAGAAACAGGGTCTCACTAAGTTGCTGAGAGCCTAAGTGGCTGAGGCTGGCTTCAAACCTGTGTGATCCTCCTGTCTCAGCCTCCCAAGCACAGGGATTACAAGCGTGTGCCACCACACTCAGCTAGCCACATTTTTAAAGAGTAATAGATACTAGTTTTTGAAATTATTTTTACTTACCTCAAAAAGGAAAAATCATTAAGAATTTTCAATATTATCATTTTCCACTGGGAAAGCCAAAGTATTTAATACATTTTCTTTAATAAAATCAGCAGTTATTCCCTTTATGATGTATTTATCTGAGATAATTTATCAACATATGTGCAATACTAAAATAAATGGCTTTTCTAAAGAGTAGAGCTTTGGCTCCTGTAAATACTTGATCTATGCCCAAGATATAATGTAAAAATTGGCTGTTCTATTAATTATTCTTTTAGGAGCCAAGAATCTATAGTATTTTTCTCTTTGGTATGAAAATATATTACATAGAAAATTAGTAGAGATTTTCAAACAATTATTTCATTTTTACTTGGTTTGACCAGTAAAGTTTTTTATTATCCAGGAATTCTCCTAATTTCCAAATTAACCCACATAGAGGGAAAATGCATATTTATTTGTAGCTGTACAGCCTTAGGGGGATACCTAACTGATCTGTTTTACATGGTGTTGTTTGTCAAGAAAGTGCCCAGTGGTTGTGTGGTGCTAGCTTGAGGAGTTGACAACAACAACAAGCATAGGAATGTGCTGAGGGAATGACTGAAGGAATGCCGGTTATCTACATTTAACTTCTCCCTGCGTCCTGCTCTGGTTGAAATGAATTTGAAATTAGAGATCTTTTCGGCTTATGCCCAAGCAAGAAATTCAGTGCCTATTGGTAAATATGTCTCTGACCACAGGACTAGACATTTTAATAAACTAAAATAATATTTACAAACAGTTTTGACACAACGCTAAGTGGATAGCAGTGTGGCTACTTAGAATATTATATGGTATAAATCATGGAGATTTTTGAAATAAAAAAAGCAATGCAAAGGTTAAGTAGAGACATCAACTTAAAGCTCTTATGAAGTTAAGCTCTAAGAAATGACAGTCTAAATGGTAGCCGTTTTTTTGTTCACCAGCTTTTAGCAGGTTATTTAAGCATAATTATAATCCATGACTTTATTTTTAAAGAACCATATAATGTTCAGAAATTGACATAATTATATCTCCGTGGTATTGGTACCTAATTTTGTAATTCTATACCATTTTCCTCTAACTGGTCGACTCTTGTGTAATTCAGTGCCATCCATATTATTTGCTTAGTAATTTGTAATTATAGACTTCCTCTAACGAACCACCCTATGCTTTATTGCCCTGTGTCCTCAGGAGCTCTGTGGGTTTCAAATTTAGAAAATTTGAAGTTGGGAAAGCTACTTTCTCCCAGATGAATATTTTAAAGTAATGAAGAGGTTAATCAGTGTTACCTTGATTATTTGAGACACTGAAAGGAAATACTACCTAATATACAATTATCATATTACTTTTAACATATTTTCTTTTTTAATTTGAAGGTTAGATTCAGTTAAATGGCAGTAGCAGTATGGTGAATATACTATGAGCATCTGCTTAGGAAGGGGTTATTTATTTATTTTGAAATTAAACTTTTTCTATTGGAGACCAACTTCTCTTGTGTTTTATGAAGTATATAATTAAGGTCTGCCTGAATTTTAATTATGTAATTAAGCAGAATATTATTATTATATATTTGTATAAATTGCCTAAATTACCTGAATAAATGTTTCCAAAGCACATACTCTAGGAATTTGACCCCTTTAATAGCTCTAGTGAGCTCAAGTAGATTTATACGGTAATCTTTCCATAAGCTATACTCTTTTATACTTGCAAGTGTAAAATATCTGGGTTTTTTGTTTGTTCATTGTACTATTTGTTTTAAATTTCTATGGGGCCGGGCATGGTGGCGCACGCTTGTAATCCCAGCATTTGAGAGGCTGAGCCTGGAGGATCCCGGTTCATGGACAGCTTCAGCTACTTAGTGAGGCCCTCCGCAACTTAGTGAGACCCTGTTTCAAAATAAAGAATAAAAAATAGGGCAGGGGTGTAGCTCGGAGGTCAAATGCCCCTGGGTTCCACCCTCAGATCCGCAAAAAATAAATTCATATGAATCATTTTTTCCTTAAATTAAGCACATAAGGGAAGATGTTTAGGTGTGAACACTCCGGATATGTACAAAAATGATAGAGATGTATCCTGGTAGATATAGTTAGAGAAGCCAAAGAAAAATTGGAAGTAGTTTATGACCCCATTGCAGTTTGGATTATTTGTTTGTTTGTTTGTTTGTTTGTTTTTGCAGTACTGGGGATGAAACTCAGGGGCATTCTACCTCCAAGCTACACCCCTAGTCCTATTTTTTCAGTCTTTTGATTTTTTGAAACAGAGTCTCACTGAGTCGCGAAGAGCCTCACTAAGTAACTGAGGCTGTCCAGGAACTGTGATCCTATGTCTCTGTCTCCCGAATGCTGGGATTACAAGTGTGTGCCACCACACCGGGCTTAGATCAGTTTTGATAGTCATTGAATCTTAAAAAAGGGAATAATGTAGTTAGGGCTTAGTAATGGGAGAGAGTAGAAACAGTTAATTCAGCCATTTTATTCATGTAATAGTAATCGAAGATGAAGAGTGAGTGACGAACTTGGGGGATGAAGCTCTGATTTTGAGATGTTTTGAGTATAAAGGAGTGGTACAGCTTAGCCCCTGAACTGAATAGGAAAAGAAAGTGTGAAGGGACATTCAGAGGTTGCAGCCCACCCTGACGAATACGCGGAAATGAGATAATTGGGCTGAGAAGTTGTTAGCTATGCCGTTAGGCAGGGAATTTGTGGGTGATTAAATAGACATGCCAAGTGAGATCGGGAGACATCTTGAAAATCACATTATTTGGGGAGCTGATAATTTGGGCCTAAAATGGGACTGTGAGTCAACAGTGGGTGTGAATGAAGGCATCTCTACCATACAAGAGGACTGGAAGCCTTGGAATGGAAGATTCTTCCCAAAATCTAAGAAGGCAAAGCCGTGGACTGTCCAGTGACATTTTTGTCTGCCTTCTAAATAATTATCTCTTAGAAACTTGTTTCAATTCCATCAGGAGAAAGCACTGAGATTGCTAAGAGGACAGATACTTTCTAGCTGATTGAGAAATAATCCAGCCGTGCTTAGACTCACAGTGGCACTCTCCTGGAGCAGATTTTTATACTCTCCTTAAGAAATTAGGGAGAGATTTAGGTCAAGACCTAAAGATAAACCTTTAACTCTGCCATCTTAATACTTCAATGTAAGTTATAATATTGAATTTTAATAATGCATGTCAGCAGTACATGCTCTCGGCTCCTTTTCTGAGTCAAGTGGGACATTAGACAGACGCATTGCTAACCATGCTTCGCACCAGGTGAGCTCGACTACTTTTAGGTTGGGATTCATTCTTGACCCAAAGATTGCCATCTATGGGCTGGTATCTGTATATATACTGGGGATGGAACTCAGAGGTAGGTATGTTTGTGTGTGTATTTATATATATACTGGGGATGGAACCCAGGGGCATTCTACCTCAGAGCTACATCCTTAGCCCTATTTTCATTCTTTATTTTATTTATTTATTTTTTGAGGGTCTGGGGATGGAACCCGGGTCATTTGACCTCTGAGCTACACGCCCTGCCCTATTTTTAATCTATATTTTGAAACAGGGTCTCACTAAGTTGCACAGGGCCTCACTAAGTAGTAGCTAAGGCTGTCCACGAACCGCGATCCTCCTGTCTCAGCCTCCCGAATGCTTTTATTCTTTATTTTGAAACAGGGTCTCACTGAGTTGCAGAGGGCCTCACTAAGTAGCTGAGGCTGTCCCTGAACCACGATCCTCCTGTCTCTCGCCTGGTTTGGTATATTTTGTAAGAAATGGAAACTCTAGAAAGAACACTCCTCCCCAAGGGCTGTTTTGTACTTTTGGAATAATTTTTGTTCTTTCTCTTCAGGGAGTTGAACTTAAAGACACAAAGATAGATAATTAGTTTGTAAGTGAAAGAAGGGAAAGTAAAAACCAATCTTAAGAATAGAGAGCCAGAGCTGGGCACAGTGGCGCCACCAGTAACGCCAGTGCTTGGAGGCCAAGACAGGAGGATGGCAGGTTCAAGGTCTGATTCAGCATTTTATCAAGACTCTCAGAAACCTAGCAAAACCCTGTTTCAAAAATAAAATAGGATCCAGGTGTGGTGGCGCACACTTGTAATCCCAGCATTTGGGAGGGTGAGATAGGAGGATGGCGGTTCATGGTGAGCCTCAGCTGCTTAGTGAGGCCCTTTGCAACTCAGTGAGACCTTGTTTCAAAAATAAAGAATACAAAATAGGGCTAGGGGTGTAGCTCAGAGGTACAATGTCCCTGGGTTCCATCCCTAGTACCAAGTAAATATGTAAATAAATGAATAAATAAATAAATAAATATATAAGGCTGAGAGTGTAGCTCAGAGGTAGAGTGCTCCTCCTGGGTTCAATCCCCAGTACATAATAAATAAGTATGTAAATAAATAAATAAATAAATAGCCAAGCATGGTGTCACATGCCTGTAAATCCCAATACTTGGGAAGCTGAAGGAAGAGGATTCCAGGTTCAAGAGCAGCCTCAGCAACTTAGCAAGACCCTGATTCAAAAAGCAAGTTTGAAAAAGGGGTGGGATGTAGCTCAGAGGTAAACTGCTCCTGGATTTGATCTGTAAGTACCCAAAAAATAGGAAGGAAGGAAGGAGAGAAAGGAGGTATACACAGGCAGAATGTATGAGTAGGTAAGAATACACAACAAGGTAATCTTATCGATGGGTCACTAAGGCTGTTGTGTCTGGAAGGATAGAGCCATGGTTGTATCTTGGATATTCTTTTAGTACCTTGCGAGGTTGGACATGGTTGGTCAAACCTATTTCATATTCCTTACTTCTGCATATATCCTTACACTAACCCCCCTCCTTGTTTCTTGAAAGCCACCTAAAAGTGATCAAGGGGTTAAAACAGTAGCCAGTTAAATAAGAGATACTCTCTCTCTTTTTTCTCCTTCTCTACCCAAATCATGGAGGCTCTAATTCCTCTTTGTGAGACTAGAGAGGAAGAATGAGTGGTAGGACAGATTATGCCATCCATTTGTCCCTTTGAAGACAAATCAGCAGTGGAGGAGGGAAACACTTTGAAGTACATAGAAGATTAATATTGATTTCAATATTATTCAATATGCTGATTAATATTGAAATCAACAAGTTCTGGAATCTTCCAAAGATATCATTATAGGACACTGGGAGGAGATCTGACATGCCATGTCTGAGATCACTAATGAAGAAACCAAGCAATTTTATGGTCTTTCTGTCACTGAAGTGAGACTTCTCAATAAGCTACTCGGCTGCACATGGCTTTTTTTTTTCAGACCGCTTCTGACTTTTCCAAAGCAAAACTACACATTTTATCCATGTACACAAGATGTCTGATATGTTTCTCAATTTCAAACAGGTAGTTGTAATAAGTATGTATTTTGTATCAGTATACACTAGTCATTCAAAAATAAGGTGGTCAGCGTCAGGCACAGTGGTGCACGCCTGAGATCCTAGTATTTGGGAAGCTGAGACAAGAGAATCACAGGTTTGAGGTCAGCACACAGTAACTTAGGGAGACCTTGTCTCAGCAAAAAGCACTACTGGAGTAGTTACGCAGTAGAACACCAAAAGGTTCAATCCTAAGTACCAAAAAATAGTGGTCAGAAAAATATATACACGTACACATGCACACAAACTTCTTAGCTTCCTATGCATAGAGTGAAGTTGTTCCAGAAATTGGGCAGAGAGTTGATAAATCTAATAAGCCAAGGAAAGACAGGGATTTGGAGTTAGAATTCGCTGTTTATGAATTGTCCCCTTGTGCCCTGCTACTAACAGTATCATCCCCTCATTACAGCACCTTTCTGCTTGGTTGTGGACAGGCATTCCTGCTCACGTAGGCGGCATTTGGTAACAGCTGCCTGGCTGCACGCTCCGGAGGGCAGTTCTTGAAAAGGCACTTCCATCGAGCGTGTGCCTTGTGCCTGTGGTAGGCACTAGGAAGGGACCAATAAACATTTGGCCTCCTGATGGTGCTCCCAAAGCTGAAAGTATTCCCTTCCCTCTCCTTTCTACCACTAGAGTTGTGTCTGTATTTCTTATTAAGAAGGACTTATTACACAGGCCCGTTGTTCTAAGATGGAAGTCTAGTTGAAGTCCATAGGTAAGGAGCTAGGTCTTTTGTAAAGAAGAATATAGCAGTGTTAGTCAGACTGAGGACGATCTTGGACAGCAAAGGAAAACTTATGAAGCAGGCCTTCCACTGGCTTTGAAAAACTCTCTTCTCTTTCTACAACTGTTCTTTTGGAGCTGGATAGCTCTGTTATCCTGTCTTTCTGGGTTTTGGGTCCTCAAAATGGAAGCATTTGGGTTGCATATGCTGAATGCTGCTGTACTTGCCCGCCTTCCACCCGTGCTGAGGCCGTATGTTAAAATCTGGTTGGCCTTTGCCAACGTTACTCAGCACTTCCGAGGCAGATTGTGAGGTCCACAAATGTCTCTAGCTAGCATGGTATTGACATTTATGGCGTATATTCTGAAGCAGGGGGGTCAGAAAACTTTTTTTCTGTAGCGAGACAATTAGTAAATATTTTAGGCCTCATGAAATAGGTCATAAAGTCATCTCTGTCTTAATTGAACTTGGCCCACTGTAGCCCCAAAGCTGCTTTGATATCATGCAATGAACGAGTGTGGCTATGTTTCCGTGTGATTGGGGACTGACGTTTGGAATTTTGTGAAATTTTCATGTAGCATAAGATATTTCATTATCTCTATTTTTAAAACCAGTTTAAATGTGAAAAACATCCTGAACAAGTAGACTGTACAAAACAGGTGGTAGGTTGGATTTAACCACAAAGGCTGTGATTTGACATTCCCTACACAAGCTATGCCTCTGTTCTAATGGTTGTTCTATCATTTCCCAGCTATATGACTTGGAATGAATCAATTCACATAAACTTACCTCTGTTTCTTTACCTGGAAAATAAAATAAGCTGGTGTGGAAACTGACTGACTGTAAGTCCCTTTGAACAGTGCCTCACATACAGTAATCTCTCAACAAATGGCAGATAATATTTCTACCTCCATAAACATCTTAATATATTATAATTTTCTAAAGTAAATTTAGATTTACATTTGAATGGAATTAGTTTTGTTCTTTTCCCAACTATGTTTTTGCTTTCATTTTCCTTTGCAAGTGCTCCATGCCCTTTAGTAAATGATTGATTCTGATAAGACACACAGAGTATTTCAAAGGTCTCTTTGAAATATTAATTATTTAATATATTGCATATGAGATATTTTACCAGAGGCATCAACAGTGGTTTTTCTGGTAAGCATTAACATTCAGATTTATTTGGCGTTGTTTCTTTATAGAATGTGTAATTTTCTTCTCTCGATCTTGTAGCATATAGGTAACTGAGGAACAAAATCGTAAGCATAAACATTATTTTTAGCTACCACTTACTATTAAACTCTCTTACCTTAGGCAAACTGCCAAAACTGTCCCTCTGGCTAAAAGATTTCTACACTGAAATTCTACCATTAGGAATCCATTCATTTGTGTTAACAAGCTTCTCTTTAATATCAGAGAAAGTCAACGCACCAATTCAGTTTTCCTGACCAACTTCTAGGTAACCCCTTTCGTGTACATATTTGGGGCAAAATCCCTCCATCCTTCATTATTCACCCCTTTGGGATGGGCTCTCCACTTGTGACCCTCCCAGTACAGTATATATCCCATGACAAAACCCTAAGTTCAGAGGATTTACAAAGAGTAGTACGCACTTTGCAGTGTTTCTGGAATCTGATAATTTCCCTCACTATAGGAAACTGTTAATTACCTGTTCTAGCAAGGAGAAGAGATAACAAAATGAATGAACCCTTGGAAGGAAAATTTCCCCTATAGTTTTAACTTTAATTACGCTGAGTTTAATTTTGCTTTTTGGTGCACACCACTGTGCACGGCCTCAACCTGGGAATGGGATGTTTTTCTGTTTTGTTTTACAAATCTTCATCTACTGCGTAATATAATTACTGCTGCCCCTAGCTCGTACTGTGCTTTCTAGTCGTTTCTTCTAAGCTCCTGTGTCTTCTTTTCCCTCTTGAAACTTTCTTCTTTTCAACAGGAGCATCTGCCTTTATTATTTCTCCTAGAACTTGATACTTTCTCTTTATACCCTCTTTTAATCTCTTTGGAATAATATCTTGATGTGCTTAGATACTTTCTAGCCATAAATAACTTCATAGACTGTTATCTTAGTTACCATCTGTTGGTTTTCCAAATCACCATAAACTCACTTCCAATTAAACCATAAACTAACAAAAACCTCCCAACAGATAGACTGTCTAGAGGCTTGTGGAATAAAATACAAGTTTCTCAGGCTTTTGTTATGTCTGTTCATACATTGTTTTGCCCAGTGGCTTTTCTCTTTCCCGGTGTACTTTTCTTGGTGCATTGTAATTATACGTCCTGATGAGGTATGGAGCGAGAGGAATATATATATGCATACAGCATTGTTGCTTCTCCCTCCTCGATCCCACCTCACTCTCTCCTCTTCCCCTCTGCAAGTCATTGAGATTGATAGTGATCATTCCGTAGATGCACATAGCACTATTTAAACCGTTACCTTCATTACATGGTTAATGGGTGTACGCATTTGTCAAAACTCCCTCCCTTAAAACCCCTCCATCACTCCACTGGAGTCTCTGCTCCTTTATTTGAAGTCTCTTTTGTTACTTAATCTCTCTCTAGCTTCCACATAGGAGAGAAAACATAGATCGATTTTCTTTATCAGACTGGTAATCTCATTTAGCATAATATAGTCTAGTTCAACCCATTTTTCTGCCTGTGACATCATTTTGTTCTTCATGAAGTACAGTTCCGGACTTCATTGTGCGTACATACCGCACTTTTGTAATTCCTTCCTCTATTGGGAGGCACTTAGGCTGGCTCCACAATTTGGTGACTCAGATTCCAGAGGAGGGATTTTGTTTCCTCGACAAGTGATCGGTCTTCTAATTTTGCGTCCTTTTCAAACGCACCCATCTTGCAGCGCGCTCTGTCTGCAGCATGCCGGATAGTGGGGAAGATGGACACGAGCGCCAATCGCTCTTGCACCTGTCATCGCCTGCTTCCACTGCTCACAAAAGCAGTTTCACTTTTCTGTGCAGTCTTTTACCAACAATTCCAAAATTGACCGCCTTACTTTGCCTAGGGTTATGTACAGATTAATATTACTCACCACAAATGCAGTTCTTGTCTTTGTATAACTGATTTATTTTCCACTCTGGTCCAGTTTCACAGTACGGTGAGAGGAATCTTAAATCCCACTTTCATCACACTACTGTCCTGCTAAAGATCTTAACAGTAGCTTTTGGGGATCCCTTGAAGCACATTCAAACTGCTTAGTTCAATAAGGCAAGTTACTGTAGAACTTTACTGTGGTCTTCCCTATCCAGATATAATCCTTGTATCTTTCCAGTCTGTTTCCCTCATCACAGTTTATCATACACGTAATATGATATCATGCATATGTGATTATGCTCATTCAAAATGACCTCAGCTCTTTTTAGGCCCTTAAAAGTATATTTTATGAACAGGCAAAGCTAGTATAAGATAATAAAAAACAAATTTTCTTGAGTAGTGTGTACAGGAGTCATGGACAGAAATGATAGAAATGATGATTATCTTAATTGCAGTGGTAGTTACATGAGTTTATGCATTGGCCAAAACTCTTCAAACTGTACATTTAAGCCAGGTGTGATGACACATGACCATAATCCCAGCACTTGGGAAGCTGAGATAGGAGAATCAAAGATTCAAGGCTCGCCTCAGGAACTTGGGGAGACCTTGCTTAAAAATAAAAAAGGCTGGTGTTGTTGCTCAGAGATAGAATGCCCTGGGTTCAGTCTCTAATTGAGATATGTTCACTATTTGTAAAATTTTATACACGGGCACATATATAAATAGAGAACACATATACAGACAGCATAATTTTAACTTTTTATGCTATTATGTGCAAGCATTAGCTAATATAGAAGGGCCCTCAGTAAGAAGCTCACTTAACACTGACTTTTCAATAACAACTTTCTTCAACTTTGAGCACCTCAACTTTTATAGAAGCCTCTAATTGTACAGTGGAAACTTCAGGAAGACTATAAAAATCTGGAATGCTCTAGTATGTGGAACTTTTTGAAAATATTTTCAGTTTTTAAATTAGGGATGTTTGCCAGGTGTGGTGGTGCACACTTGTAATCCCGGCTCTTGAGAGGCTGAGACAGGAGGGTCGCACAGGTTCGAAGCCAGCCTCAGCTACTTAGTGAGGCTCTCAGCAACTTAGTGAGACCCTGTTTCCAAATAAAATAGAAAATAGGTCTGGGAGTATAGCCCAGAGGTAGAAAGCCTCTGGATTCTACCCCCAAGTACCACAAAAAAAGGGATGTTTAAATGTTAAAATCAATGCAAATATTCTAAAATCAAACAATCTCCAAAATCTGAAACACTTTGGACCCAAAGATTTCAGATGAGGAATACTCATCATGTATTAGCTTTATTTTAGTAATCTTCAAGTCCTAGTGAACTCTAGTGTAGTCTTTCATAAAGAAAGGATTCAAGATTCTAGGTGCTTTTGTCCCTAGATGAAGAGGGTCATTCTAATTATTAACATTTAATAAAAAAGGAAGATGGAGCAGGGCGTGGTGGCGCACGCTTGTAATCCCTGCGCTTGGGAGGTGGTGACAGGAGGATCGCGCCGGTTCAAAGCCAGCCTCGCTGGCTTGAGACCCTGTTTCTAAATAAAAATATAAAAAATAGGTGTCTGGGAGTGTAGCCTGGAGGTGGAAGGGTTTCCAGGAACCCCAGTACCACCCAAAAAAAAATCCTGTAAAATAATGCAAAGGTGTGCCTGACACATGTACAGTTGGTCTGCTGCCTTGCCTAAGAGCCCCGTGCTTAGAAAACCCTAATCATTTATAATGGACTGAATTCAGAGCTGCTCGACATTTTCCCTGAGTAGGTTGGGGATATAAACTGTCTTCAAAGCAGAAAAATCTACCCTTTACCAAGGAGGCACTAAGTCATCTAAGAGTGTTCACTTTAAAAAATGTCCTTGAAAAGAGAGTATAGATCATCAAAATGTTCAGGGATTTGAGAATTCTCCCATAAAGAATTGGTTCTATAAGTATGTGCTACTCATCAGGGAATAGTATTGTGGAAAAGAATAGCAGAGGTAATTAGCTTACCTAGTGCTGATTTTAATCTATAGCATCTCCAAACTCTTGGAGAAATTAAGTCAGTGCAATGCAGGTAAATGTTGATGCTGAAAATTGAGGTCAGCAGACATCCAACGTCTACAGAAAGACAAATACTGTGAGGAACAGGAACAAGATGGGCTTGTACCATTTCATCTATTTCATCTGCCCATTAGCAGCTCACGCAGAGCCCACAGGCTGCATGCAGCCCAATGGCTCCTCAGTACTATCCACAGCTAATTTCAGGATGAAAGATTAGGAAGTGGCCTCAGAATTGTTACTTCTCAGCCATGTCCATATATTATCATTTTAGTAGCTAAAAGTCTTACCCAATTTCTTCATTATGTTCTTTTATTCAGTATAATAGTTACTGTAAGTTGTAAGAAAGCACAATTTCCTATGTGTTAAATAAAGTTATTTTCTTTTTCAATGAAAAACACTTGAAAAGATTTTTTTCCTGAGATTAAACACATAGACCAAAAATTTTTTTTAAAGCAATTCAGTACTAATCACATCTAAATAACATTTCTATGAACTTGGAAATTCTAAGTGTATTGTCAAGCTCACACAATTCAATCACAGATCACATTTTCCTGAAATTTATTTAAAATGAAGGATAACAGTTTTGAAATGATTGTGTTGGCTTCCATTTTGTTTTATAAAGAATCTCTGAAATATAAACTGATCCTATGATTATATTCACACAGTTTGATTCAGCAGGGCTAGATATTTCACGAAAATCATTCTGCTTCTTTGAAAGTTATCATGGAGCAAATGAAAAAGTAATGGACTGAAGCCCACATTTCTTTCCTTTAATATACACGTGCTGTTGACAAACATCTTTTTTTCATTTTTGACAGAATCATCTAACACATGCATTCTGTGCAGGGACATTATTGCCCCCGAGGGGGTAAATATTCAGTATTAAAAATGTAGGTGGAGAAACCCTTAGCTATTACAATGGTTGTGGCCCTCCAAAAGGCTATGGTGTATCAGCAGGTGTATAGTACATATATGACATTAAATGTTGATAACAGAGATCATTAGGAAAACAGATGTCTAATAAGGCTCCAGAAGTTGAGGGAAATGATATGAAATAAGGGTACAAATTGATCTAACAGAATAATATTTTGAAAAGTCCTTTTAGGTTCACCCACTAAATTAAGCAAAGGGATTTATTTTTAACTTTAATCTACTTTATGTCATGTTTATTATTTCTATCTTTTTAGTCTAGTCACAATATACTATACTAAAGACGTTTAATGAAACAACCTCCAAAATATTGTTATACTTTTGTGCATGCTTGCACTTAATTTGTGTAAGCCATAAATATATACCATTTTGTATTTTGTTCTTTTTCCTTGTTTACATTTGCTCGTTTTCTGCATCGCCTTTATAATTACCCATTGCATAAGCCTACATTAAATTCCCTCCTGCTTTTACTCCTTTATCTCTGAAAATTCCTTCCCTGTCTTGGAGGCTCAGCTTTTTCTCACTGCCTACTAAAAGTTGTCCTCTGGGGCTTTGAGGATTAGGGCGCTGTTGTTCGAGGAACAATAATTTCAGCTTGAGAGGAAGAATAAACACAAGAGATCTATCGTATATCATTGTGACTATGGCTAATTATAACATATTATATACTTGAAATTTGCTAAGTAGATTTTTAAGCGTTTTTCTACAAAATATATGAGATAATGTTAAGTACCTTGATTTAGCCGTTCCCCAATGTTTACATCTATCAGAAGTAAATTTAGTACCTTGACTCAGCTATTCCTCAGTGTCTACAGATATCAGGACATCATGTTATATACCATATATAGTGATTATTAAATTTTAAAATGAAAGAATGAAATAGGGCTGGAGGTGTAGCTCGGAGGTAGAATGTCCCTGGGTTCTGTCCAATAAATTTAAATTATAGATTTAATTCTCCCAGGCACATCATAGCCGGTCCACCTACTTTCAGTTCTTTTCTTTGTATGGAAAAAAGTAGGTAATGATTCAGATATGTCAGTGACATTACTCAATATTAAAAGTTCACAATACTCTTACCCTATATAGTCACTGGGGCTTTCCTTTCCTTTAGTTTTTCCTTTTCTTTTAGTTTTTCCACCAAATATTGGACCTGAGAACATCTGTGTTTCCCTTCATTTTTAAATCAATATCCTGGCCTAGAGTTTATTTTAAAGAATAAATGACTATAACTTTGAAGAAGTTTCAAGTTAAATGAAAAGCATAATAAAAACGATTCTAACTGGTTCTTGTCCCAGGAGAGAATTTTTCTCTGTGATCTGATACTGCACAGTTAATTCTCGAAACAGAATGAGACTTTAGCTGATGTCTCTCAAATGCAAAATGTGGCCTTTCATATGATCACCTTTTCTTTATACAATGTCAGCATTTCAAAATGAGTACGGGATATGGATTAGGTAGTAGTTGGATGCAAATGTGTTTTGCAAATAGTGTCTTTTGAGATAATCGCAGATGATGGTTGAATGCTGAAAGTATTAATACAATCAGTATTTAACCTTGTGTAAGTCAGCTTCATCAAATCACGCCCTGCACATTGATTGCATTAATCCGGGTCAGTGCTTTCTTGCTTAGGAATATCTTATAAGAATCTTAACAGGAAGGCAGCAGTAGCTGATCAGCTGCTGTTTATTTGCATACTGAGCATGTCATCAATAATACAAAAGACAAGGTCTTTAAGTTGAAAGAACAGTGGGATTGGCATGAATTTTGCTTAATGGTGCGTAATAAGCAAAGTAGTCTGTGGTGCCAGAAACTGACAGGATCCATTATGTTAAAACAGATATATGTCTTTAATTTAGGGGTATTATGTAAATCTGACAGGAGTTTTTCCCTTTATTTTCCTGTAGTTTAACTTTAATTGCTCCAAGATTAATTTCTATTTCTCCCTTTCTCCAGAGGGGGATGAGACTGGCGTGATGGATAATCTTCTCGAAGCCCTGCAATCAGGTGCAGCATTCCGAGATCGCAGAAAGCGAATTCCAAGGAATCCAGGTAATACCCACTCTGATTCACAAGGTCTTGTCAAATATGAATGTTCAAAGCCAAGTACGCCCCTCTAAAGAAAAGGGAAAATAAAATTTCCCATGAAGATTTCTTAACAGTTGATCTCAGTTCATGTGTGAAATCTCAGCAGGCTTCTACATCTACATGATTGCAAGTTTCAACTTGGTAAATGTATCCTCAAATAACTGTACACTTGGCAAAAAAAAAAGTCGGAAATAAGGGCTCCCACTGTGTTTAATATTAAATATTTTAATTGTTATTTTATGAGCATGTGGTTTGGGTGGAAGGTGTTTAAAACCATAAATGTAATTAAATCGTTAAAATAATTGGCCCTAGGGATATCACATTAGTTATTCACAGGTAAGGAAACTGAGACAATATCTGTTTCTAGAGGCCATTTTGACTTTATGATGCAGTCTACTGTCTGTCATCCTTAATAAAGAAGAGGCATAAATAATCCAAGAGCTTCAAATACCACAAAGCTTTGGAAAAAATTTTTGTGAGTGTATTTGATTAATGACAAATAAAACTATACTGTGAAAATTGGTCTCAGGAAGAAAAACTTAAAGAAGTGAAACAAGTAGAATTAGAAAGTTTTCCTCCTTACCATTTATGCCTTATTGCTGAGGAAATGCATAGCTTCTCTTAGGATAATCCAAACAATCTGAACTGTCCCCATCTTCCAAGTAAGGCTTTATATTTCCAGTGCATATCTTTCTTGAAGTGGAGGAGGAAATTAAGTCTATCCATTGTAAGAGTCCTCTTAATCGGCTGTAATGCTGTGTGGAGAAGTAAATGAAAAAAAGAAAGAGAAAAATTAATAGTAAAAATGTAAATTATATAGAATTTGAATTAATAAGATTTAACTCGAATAGTCTATGCTCTTTGGACGAGAAGTTAGTGCGTGTTACTAGAATGGAAATTGGTAGCACCCAGAGCCATTCTAGTTCCATAGAGCCAGAGCAGGTCAGCGATTAGTGATGGTGAAATTCACAGCAGAAGCCAATATAAGTTATATCGTCTTTTCCACTTTTTGGGTAAATCTTGATGGGTAGTAGATAACAGTCCACCTCTCCCCTTCATGGACACCCGGTGGAGATGAACCTGAAGGTGAGATTTGGTTCAGAGAAGCATTTTGTGTGGAGTCTGAGACTGCCTTATGCATGGGAAAACATTGGCGATGGCCTACAAGAAGAGAAGAAAATGACAGTCGGTATTTATATATTTGTAATAAATTTGTAAAATAATGTTGCATGTTGGAATGCCAGAGCGCTACTACTCATGAGGCAGTCACTCCGCCTGCCCTCAGCCTTTGTCTATACAACGAGAATGTTTGACCGTGCTAGCAGAGTCCCTGCTACCTCTGAAGGCAAATAAAAACCTTCAATGCTCTTTGTTGAACTCTCAGAACAATAATAGTCAGTGAAAGCCAAACTGAAATAATTTTAATATCAATTCTGTTCTCTGTTAAGCAGCTGATAAGTAAAAGCATGTTATTCTGGGCAATCAAAGAGCTGCCATAATCTTTCTAGTCGGTTTATTTTAAAACTACACATTTGCTAAGGCCCCTGCCTGATACGTCTCACACCTCATACTGATTCTAGGAAAATAGTACTGGGGGAGAGAGACCATTCCATGGGATTCTGTGAGCTTGATACTCAAGAGAATATAGTGTTGTCAACCATGGAACACCAAGAATATGTTCACAAACTGTGTGATTTAATGGTATAAATTCTATGTCAACTAAATTGTGAGCTCCTTTCACTTGTTGCCAGAGTGCCCCCATTAATACAGAGGATCAAAAAGAGCCCATTTAGCTATGGCAGGCAGCCCAAGTGGCAGCAGCCCAAGTAAAGGGCCAGAGGTGAGAAGAAGCCATGAAGCAGACTAACAGTGCTGGTCAAGCACACGCACGTCAGTAGAAAGGGAAGTGAGGGAGGGAATAGAAGGCGCAGGGTTTTACAAGTCTGCCCCAACCCTTCCTGTCTGCTGGCCTCTTCCTAGAAGTCGCAGAGCCAGGAAGTTTTCCAGCTTCCCTTCTTGCACTGGCCTTTCCTCGCTAGATCATATTTTTCTGCCAGTGGCCTATTATTTTTGCTTTCTTAGTCACCCAACTTGGTTCCTTTCCAAGTATCCGGGACTTGGTATTGTTATACTGTCACTGCTCAACATGAGAACCCTTGCTTCTGTCTAATAACCTCCACTTCAACTAAATGAGATAAAAGCCGAAAAGCAAAATGAGAAAGAATGTTATTTTCCCCAAGGAAGGTAAAATAGGAGAAAATAGTCTCGAAATTTTTAAATCAGAGTCGAACACGAACAGCAGAGATGTGCAGCTCGCCCATCTCCATTATCTTTGCTCACAGATTAAGAATCACTGTGTGCAAAATACAGAGCTCTACCATTGTGCTTCTAATTGCAGTGTTTTGAGTTCCATATTTAAACCAAATGAGGTGATAATCTATTTTTCATTTGAAAATCAAAATGTTAATTGATGATATGATTAGTTGCCCAAATTACAAATCTTCCACTCTGGGCCCATTCACCCTCCCCAAGAGCATTACATTAGGTAAATCAGAAAAAGCTCCCTGGCACTTTGGACCATTCAGCAGAGTGTGTGGTTTCAGCTTAGAGCACTAAAAGCCATTTCAAAGGAGACTATCGGTAGTCAGATTAAAAGTATTAATAACTGGCGTGGTGCACACCCTGACCAGTCAGAATAGCCACTCTGGTTGTGCTGGAAATACTGGCTGAATATTAGCCCAGACCACGTGCTTTGCTGATATCAAACACAGATTAGAAAATGAGCCACTAACTATTAATTTATTGCACATCTCTTCTTTGAAAGGTACTGTGCTAGACATGATAGACGATGCAGAAATAATAAAGATAAGATTTCCTTAGTTATAAAACTCTGTGTCTTGTAAGAAAGATAAAAAGTAAAGAAAGACTACAGAATAAGGCAGAAGATAAAATGTATCAAACAAGAGGTGTTAATAACATACTATGTGAGTTCAAAAGAGGGAGATAGCATGCCTTATTGGATATATCAGAAAAATAATCACAGAGGAAAAGGTTTCCCAGGATGACTAGGGATTTGAGCAATGGAAGTTGGAGGTGGGGGCGGTGCATACTAGTCAAATAAAACATCAGAAAGAAAAACAGAGGCAAGGAGGTACAAAGCACTTTTCAGCGAGGGCAAATAATGCAGTAAGGACTCAAATGACATAGAAAGTAGAAAAGTATGGGAGAGTTCTGGAAATAAATCAGCGGCTGCCGTGCGATGAAGTACTGGCATGAGACTCGGAGGTATTCCTCAGGATTTCGACACTGGGATCTAATGAAGGCTTGTAAGTAGTAGGAACATATTCAAAGCATTTAAGCTATAGGTGCATAAGTGATGAATTAGGAGTCTACTGTCATATTGTTAGTCAAAGAAAATAATTTAGGTGGAGAGCAGTATTTCTAGGCGTCAAAGATATCCCTAGGGTTTTGAGATTGACTGACGAGGAGAGTAGACAGGTTACTAAATTAATAAGATCAGGAAAAGGACCAATGATAGAATAAAGAGATAAGCTCTGTTTGGGACAGGTTAACTTGAAAGTGGTAGCAGAACACTGAAGTCAAAATGTCCAGGAGGTTCTTAGAAATACAAACGTAGGTTTCATAATAACACGGTTGGGCTCTTAAGCATTTTGATTATAGCCTGAAAATGAAAAAGAATGTTAGAAGAATTATTAAGAGAAAAGAGAGTGAAAGATAGAACCTTGGAGATGTTTACATTTAGTGGCTAAAGGCAAAGCTGGCAAAGAATACAGGCAAAAAACAATGGGAGTGTTGTGCATGGTGGTGGATACCTTTAATCCTAGTACTTAGGTGGTCAAGACAGAAGGATTATAGGTTCAAGGACTGCCTCAGCAACCTAGCAGGACCCTCAAGGACTTTGTAAGAGCCTGTTTCAAAATAAGACATAAGCCGGGTGTGGTGGCACACACTTGTATTCCCAGCATTCGGGAGGCTGAGACTGGAGGATCATGGTTTGCGGACAGCCTCAGTTACTTAGTGAGGCCCTTTGCAACTCAGTGAGACCCTGTTTCAAACTAAAGAATAAAAAATAGGGCTGGTGTGTAGCTTGGAAGTAGAATGCTCCTGGGTTCCATCCCCAGTACTGCAAAAAAAAAAAAAAAAGAAAGAAAGAAAGATAAGAAGGAAGAAAGGAAGGAAGGAAAGAAAAGAAAAGGAAAGAAAGGAAAGAAAAGAAAAGAGACATAAAATAGGGCTGGGCATATGCCTCAGAAGTAGAATAACCCTTCGTTCAATCCCCAGTACGAAAAATTAAAATAAAATAAAAAGAAACAGTTGGATAGGTAGAAAGAGAATGTAGACATTGTTGTAGAAGCAATTTAAGAGAGAAGTTTTAAGAAGTCAGGGTAAAGATCAATGGTTTGCCATTTGGGAGCTATCTAGTGCCTTGTGTTTTCAGAATATCCTTTCGACACTGCAATGGAACCGGGAATATCAATGCAAGAGCAGTGGAAGGTATTAGGATACACAGTATTCGTTCAACAGTTAATGTTATTGAATGCCTCCGTGGTAACATAAACTGATATAGGGGCTGATGATGCGCATAGGACACTTGTCACATACTGTTTGGGAAAACACGAATGGAAAGCATATGACTGCATTTGAATGCAGCCTTCTGTCTTCTGCAGTACATGGTGGAATAGAGTGTCTGTGTAGCACGGGAATTAGAGGAGCTTCTCTGTCCTTTGTCCCTAGAACATGAGTTATTCTTTCTAGAAGTTTGGTGAGCGAAAGGTACATCTTATTTTCCTTTAGCAATATAGTATGGATCTATCATGTACGAATTTTGCTAAATCTTTCCTGACCTTTATGTTAACAGCTTTGGTTACTACTTAAAGTAATATGTCCCATATGTTTACGATACACTTTGGAAAGAATTGCCCATAGATATTCGTGATTTTGTCATTATAAGATCAAAGGTAAGCTTTGAAGGAAGAAATAAGCCCATAGAGAAAGACCTTGTGGGAGTGAAAAGCACACTTCCAATACAAATGCACAACTCGCATCTGCTTTATTACCGAATAGCCATAGATACTTAGAGCTTGCTTGTATTTCCCCAACCAACTGATTTCTGCATTCCCTGCCCACTGTACATAAATATAAATGGGCTTCTCACCAATACGTAGATATCTAAGTTAGCTGTTTTGCCTATGACTAGATTTTGATATATAGCTCTAGCTATTAATAAAGCTCACAAGAGAAGCATTAAGAAGAAATGAAACCAAGAAACAGAATAAATATATTTTGGCTTTAGAACCACACAGGGCAATCAAGAAAACTATATTTGAAAAAAGCAGAAGAAACTCAGGAGATACACGATCCTAGTTTTATGTATCACCAAGATAACATTAAGAATGAGAAGGTATAATTTACCTTTTGAGAACAGATACGGGACAAGAAACCGAATTATACAACAGAGGGAGAAAAAGTCTAAGTATTAGAGAAAAATAACTTTACAACAAAGCAAAACTCGTATCTCCCCAGGCCTCCCTGCTTCATATAAATAGCAAAATCCAAACTGTGATGCCTCTCGTCTCATACGCATTCAGGATCTTGACCATTAAATGGGATCTCAAAAGCATTTCTGAAACTCCACAAATAGAAACAAGCACACCCTGGTCTTCCTCCACGTCTACCTAGAATATCATGTATTCCATACCTGCTCTTTTCTATAGCTTCTAGAACAAGGTGTGTCCTCCTGATGCCAGAGCCCAAAAGTGACCATTGGCAAAGTTTGTGCATATGCATGCATGCATGCATGCTTGTGTGTGTGTGTGTGTGTGTGTGTGTGTGTGTGTGTTGCCTCTCTCTTTCTTTTAGGGTGACACTCCACTAGTGCACAAGAGTTGTACTTCTTATGTCTCAGAGTCTTAGGCATTTTAGAGAAACAGAGAAACATCTTTCAGCTTTAAATGCAGCCTCCCGATCTAGGACGTGGCCCCATCAGGTAAGATCCAGAGGCAAGCTCATGACAGATCCCATGTTCTTTGATGACCAAGGTCTGTTGGCACTTGGTGTGCACACGTGTGTGTGTGTGTGTGTGTGTGTGTGTGTGTGTGCGTGTGTGTGTTTGTGTTGCCTCTCTCCTTTTTAGGTTGACACTCCACTAGTGCACAAGAGTTTTTGTTATTGCTGAGTCGAGCCAGTCATTCATTCTGAGCTTTTAACTTTTTCAGGATGAATTCTCTCCTATGATGTTCCTTCAGTCTGAAATTTCTAAATACTAAAATCTTATCCTAGCCAACTAACCCTCATTTAGTCTATAATACCTTCATTATCTTATAATATGAAATTAAAATCTACTAAAGTATCATGCAAAAAAACATGAGTAACCAAATAAAACTGGCATTTCTTCAAATACTATTTATGGATTAATTTCAGGGGTTAGGCAATATCGCTTGAACCCCAGAGGGCAAAGATGAAAAACATGCGTCTTAACCTCAAGAACACAGAATCTCATGGGAAACACATGGATGGCCATCCTTTGGTATCTACTAGTTCCCAGACCCCCAGTGGCCAGGACAAATCTGTGGATGCTTGTATAACCTATGCACACCCTCCCCTTTGCTTTAAATTATCTCTAGACTACTTATCCTTAACACAATGTAAATGCTATGTAAATAGCCGTTAGATTATTTGGGAAATTATGATTAGAAATTTGGAAGGGCCTGCTGTCTGGGCATGGTGGTGCACATGTGTAATCTCAGCAACTCAGGAGGCTAAGGACGGAGGATCACAAGTTCCAGGCCAGGCTCAGCTACTTAGCAAGACCCTATGTCAAAACAAAATACAAAAAGGGGCTGGAGATGTAGATCAGTGGTAGAAACTATGGGCTCCATCCCTAGCACCACCTAATATAAGAGAAAGAAAAGAGGAAAAAGGGTATGTGTATGTTCAGTAAAGCTGAGTGTGATGGCGCACACTTGTAATCCCAGCATTTGGGAGGCTGAGACAGGAAGATCAGGGTTCTCATACAGCCTCAGCTACCACTTAGTGGACCCTTTACAACTCAGTGAGACCCTGCTTCAAAATAAAGAATAAAAAATAGGGCTGGGGGCCTAGCTCGGAGGTAGAATGACCCTGGGCTCCATCCCCAGTACCGGAAAATAGAGTGAGAAAGTCAGAGGCAGTCATAAAAGCCCTTAATCCTAGTACTTGGGAGGCTGAGACAGGAGTATTGCAGGTTCAAAGTCAGCCTCCTAAATTTAGGGAGATCCTATTTCAAAATAAAATAGGGATGAACACACCTGGGTTCAATACCCAGTACCACACACACAAATATGAGTGAATAAGTTAGACAGAGCATGAGGAGAGCAGTGGGCCCCAGAAAGGACCCTGGGGAAAACATTTATGGTCCTGCTTCTCATCCTTGGCCAAGCGCTGGAATCACTGTGCGGTATTTCTAACACAATCCAGCTTCTCTCTGATCCAATCAAATACAAATGTATGGGCATGGATCCTGGACAACAGTGTACAAAAGTTACTCCAGCGATTTTAATATTCTAAGGCTGAAAGCCTCCAATATATGGGACTAGCCTAGAAGCTGCAGTGCATTAAAGAGAGTGTGAAGGGATTTCTTAAAGAGATATGAAGAGGAGGAAGTCAGTATATAGAGGACAAAGGACTAGAGCTTTTCAGAAAGGAAGGGCCTGGTAGCATCAGATGTGACTGAGAGTACCAATAAAATAGACTGAAAAGGATCCATTAGATTTTTAGTGGCATTTCTAATTTTTATTTTTTCATACTTTTATTGGTGCATTATAGCCTCACATCATAACATACTTCACAGTGATAGTTCCCTACACGTAACAGTACTCGGTGAGCTTTCAAACATCATAAATTCATTAGCTTACCCTTAGTAAAAGCAATGTTAGGAGGGTATGTTGGTGGGTGGGGTGATACAGGGGCATAGGGCGGACTGCACTGAGTTGTAAAATATTGGTTATTTTAAAGACTAGAGTCTTTCTTACTTCATATGAATCATATGACGAGGTGAGTACCTTTACCAATTACATATATTTTACTAGGTTTCGCTTTTATTTCATTTAATTTCTTAATGAAAATAAAACTTTTCTTTTCCTTTTCGAACAGACACACATGTAGTGATAAATAAGATTTAGGCTTGCATTAAGGAAGCTAGAAGCAGAAGATGGCTATGTAGTCTGCCCTTGATCATTCTTTGACAACTAGGGAAGAAATTGAACACAGACCATTTATGCCCTATTTATATGCAAAACTGTCCTAAGCAAGCGCTGATGATGTTCTCCATAGAAATTTCAAGCACATTTGCTTGTCTCTTCTCCTAACACAATATCAGCTGTGCTGCATATCTCTTCATTGCTGATCTCTGCAGGACAGTCGGAGAATAAGGACGATTCCATTTGGTTTTCTACAAGAAAATGAATATAGCAGGCTTCCTCTAGATAGTGGAATATAAGAGAACACAGAACAAGTAATTACTGTACTGCAGTACATTTCTCTTAGTAGTTTTAAATCCATGTCAACAAATCATAAGCGTGCTAACGGGGGTGAAGGGCACACAGCCACCTGCTTTGTTACCAACCTTCCACTCAGGAATCAGTGGTTAATAAATACAGGACCCTGTATGTAAAGTGCATGATATCAGTATCTCATTAGCAAGACACTGCATTTGCAACTGCAAAAACTGACAAGGTATTTATCACGCAGTCTTAAGTGCTGAAAGTTTTTTAGAAAATTAAATGCTTTCACAACTAAAGAGAAAAATCAATGTTATTTGTTTTGTTTTGTTAGTGGTGGCTCTAGAGATTGCTGAACTTTGACTCCAGGCTCCTTTTGTTATTTATATTAAAACTGGGTCTCACCAAATTACCATATTCTGGCCTTGAGCCTGTGATCTTCCTAGATCAGCCTTTACAGTACTGGGATTGCTGGAAAAGGGCCAGCTACTGCCCAGGGCTAGAAAGTAATTGCCCTAATCGGTGGCCTTTATGGTGGGTTTATTTCTTTCATATAGGTTCCTTGGTACATTTTTAATATCTATATTTCTTTTTATTTATATACTTATATTTTTATATTTAATTGATATAATCATCTATGTTGATGACATATAATATTTGATACATATATGCAGTGTTTCATGATGAAGTCAGGGTAATTAGCATATCCTATGCCTTACACATTTATTGTATACATGTGTTGAAACATCAGAATTCTTCTCTCCTACCTATTTTGAAATACATGATACATTTTTGTGTGTGCATGGTGCCGGGGATTGAACTTGGAGTGAAGAGCTATACCTCTGAGCTCTACTCCCAGCCCCATTTTATTTTATTTTAGATGCCTAATGATGATTTTGTTTTTATTGTCTATATTTATATATTTTAGACCTTTACTGGTACATTATAGTTCCACATAATAGTCATCATGTAGCTCATAGTGACAGTGACATCCATGTTTTAAGTTCTGTTTCCTCACCAGCAGAATTCCATCTGCTGGCCCACTGTAACTGCAGCCAGATTCATCTGTAAACGAACGTGCTCTGGGCTCCTGGAGTTTTGTTGAATCTTTGGACACACCTCTTCTGTGCACTAAAATGTAAATCTATTAGTCCCCCTCCTGTGCGCACTCAGCTTAGAGGAGTAGAAGGTGAAGGGAAGTAGAAACGGGTGGAGGTGAGGAGGGAGGAAGCGGACAGTGAGCGCGTCTTCATTATTCATTAGTATTCTTTGCATTTACAGTGAAAGTGAACCCAGATAACTTCTTTGAACCTAAGATAGTGCCTCACCTATTTCAGGAAAAAAATTAAGATTATTGTCAATGTAAACTCTCTTAAATATATGGGTGAGAGAAAGTGTCGGGCTACTTCAAGGATTACAATGGTATTTGTTATTAAAAGATTGTAGATTACTTTTAGTGTTTAGCACATACCTCAGTATGGTCTACGCTCTTGATAACGATTTGGTGAAGACCTCACAATTATTAAAATTTTTTAAATCTGCCAGAAAGCTTTTTCAGTATATTCTATCTAAAGTTATCTCTGATGTTTGAAATTTGAGGGATGAAGGAAATAGAAATTTCATTCTACATCATCGTAAATAGAATTCCATTAAAGTTGAGTTTATTTCATGGGCAAACTTGAATGTCTCACGTATGTTACCTTCACTTGGCCTTTCTATTTAGCAGTATAAATATTAAGTTTGACAAGTGGAGAAAAATGCCAACTTTACTTAAAAAACTAAATATAACTCCACGCTGTTATACTTATGTCCAGCGTGCTTGCATTTGACCGCCATCTCCTTGTTATTCTTAACAAATATCCCAAATTGTTTCACTCCCACCTAGGTACTTGGAAGGCAGTACCTAACTCCTACCAGCAAAACAAAGACAAGATAGAATGGCAATTACAGCCTTTTGTTTCAGCTTTCCATGTCTTCTCTGATAAATATTCTCTGTAAGACAGAAGCTGACAGAAGTTGGTGAATCTTCCAGAATCACATTAACTAATTAATGACTACTTTTACTTTCTCCCTGAATTCCTCAGGAGAACAGATCTTTCTGAATTTTAAAGGTTTTTTCTCTAACATGTTGGAGCATTTTAAGGATGTAAACTGTTTGTTGAAGGGACTACTGGAATCCAGGAAGGTATTTTCACTTTCCCCTTGGGAAGGTTTTAGCTTGAGATTTTAGGTTTACTGGTTTTTTCTGTTGTTTGTCTAGCATAGATGTAGTGTACTGCAAGCAATACTGTACTCTCTGGGCAATGAACAAGGATTTTTTTCATACATTATTTACAACCCTGCAGTTGTTTCTGAACATCAGTGTATATCCCGGTCACAAAGAAATGAAAAACACAAAGACACGGATATGATTATCATATAGTTATTTGTAAAACTAATATTATTGTGCATAGATTTCTTCTTTGTTGCATAGTATAATACTTACTAAAGGTTTAATATCCTGATACTCATAAATAAAAAATGTACACTTTAATTTGTTTCCTAATAAACTGAGAGAATGCCATCAAACATATGACACTAACCTATTCGTAAGCAGTATGATGATATATGGATAATTCCGTATTTATTTTAGCCATGTTTGTGACATCATCTCAGTTGTATCAGTACTACCCTAAGAGACAGATAATGAAAAATCTTGGTGCTTTGTACCTAACATTATTGAATGGAAAAGAAAAAGGACTTTACTGGTAGTATATTTTTAAAGTCCAAATCTAAATGAACTCTTCTATACCTATAGACAACATTAAAACCATCTCAGTTAATGATCTGAAAATCCTCCAGAGTGGAGTCACTATGGAAATGCCCATTGTTAGTGACTATATATAGCATATTAGTGACCAATGGGCCAAATTGGAAAATAAAATTAGAAACGAAGTTCAACCATAATGAGGTTTTAGGAAATTATTAGAGATCATAAAATGTTAAATTCAGGTAGGATGCAAATCTGGAAGGTCAAATGGGAAGAAAAATATCTCAGCTCGCAATTTGAACATTTTTTCACTTGCCAGAAATAGTATTGAACAGTGTGTATGGCTTAGTTAGATTTGAAGCATCCTGGCAGGGGAAGATCCAAAGTACAGAGAAAATATTATGGTTAAGTTGAATGCTGCCCACATTGATTCTGTGCAATACAGCTGATCTATCCTTAAGCTTCCAGTTTCATTTTTCTCGTATTTCCCGTACATGGCGATCCTGAGGCCCTTTGCATACTATTTTGTTACCTCTGCTGTCCCAACCGAATATCCCAAACATTAGCTATGGGTGGGAAAAACTGGGAAAACCGCGGAAATAGAATCGTTCCAACATTGTTTGAAGTCAGTTTCACATCTCTTAAGTCTCAGTTTTCTCTTGATTTTGAGGAAGGGCAAGACTAAAAGACACACTCATCCCCCCCAAGAAAGAGCTATCTCATACTTTATGCAAAATTATTCTGATCTTAGTGACAGAGTGGGGGTAATGAAGAGTGTTTGAAAGGGATAGAGAAAACTTCCTGGATTGAACTGTTGGCTCCCAGCCTTTTTGGAATTATGACCTCATCACCATTGGGGTTTACAAGTGTTTATGACAGTGAGTAAGGCTTCAAGTAGGCAATCAACCTTTTGAGTTGCTATGTCAATGGTTTCATCAATTAGTATAGACATTTACAAAAGAACTGCATTATTTTACTCTCACAAAAGTATGCACTTTTAAAAGAAATCTCAAAGGGGAAATATAATTTTTCAGAAGTTCCTTAAACCACAGCTTATATTTATTTACAGCATGACAGGTGCAGATGCATTCAAAGGAAATGTTTTTCATTTCAATAAGTAAAGATGGTTAGTAGATTTAATATTTTTTCTTATTTTTGTTTCTCTGAATTCATTCTAATAAAATCGTAGTTCCTACTGGAACGGGTCATAATTAAGTTCCACTCTAAGGAGAGTTCTTGATTATTAAGGCAGTCAAAACAAAGCAAAATGAAAACCATTCCCCTACAAACTAATTGATATGGTAATATTTTCTCTGATATTTTGAAAATATACAAACATACACCTGTGTTCATTTATTTTTTTTTAACTTGGAGGCTAACTCCAGTAAAAGTGAGACTCTACAGTATGTGTATTTGTCTGATTACCTAAACCAAAGTGTGGCATTTGGAAAATAACATCTTTGATGAATTGTGATTATTTTTAAATCAACTTACGGAAAATTTCATCGTGCATAACTTCAGTGTACTACTTAACTGTCATTCCTGACCAGCAAATGGACTTCATTCTTCTAGTTGATTGGCTTATAAAAGTTAAATGTGGCACAAAGAAAAGGAATAGAAGCTCAATATTGAAATATATCTTTGGGCTTCTTTTCTGGGATCTATAATATGTGGTACATGTTCTGGTATAATTGAAGGTAAAAAGGGTAGTGGTTGGGTGAAATTCATCAGCGTATCACTTCCTAACACTGAGTCCAAAGCTGCTTTTGTACCAATTAGCTATGACCTTTTCTTCTAGCCTTGGGGTATGAGATTATTAGAGGCAACGGTTTCTGAATTCTTTTCTTTCTAATATTAGTTTAAGGAAATTTCCTTGCAGAACTAACTATTCTTTTATAGTGTTTTTCCTCCATCATCTTTCCGCTAAGCTGCTAAATCTTTCGCAGAGGAATTAAACGTAATGTTTCTAGAAACATTAATAGCCTGTGCCCTTTTCTGAGTGTCCTACTTCAGAAATATTGCAGCTGCAGTGATATTATGTGCAGTCATTTCTTCCTGTGTCTCTCTGCAGGGAAGTTCCAGCTTTAAGGTAGATTCAAGCTCTTTTATTTGTGGGCTGGGTCTCGGAAATTTTCCTTTTCTAAATGATGTGAATGCCTTGCTGAGGTTTTTAAAAGCATATTGCTTCCTTGTCAACTTACTTCACCTCGGTTGACTTTGCGCTCATTGGAATAATGGAGAGAGCACCAAAGACGATAAGTGCAGAATTGCGAATCATCCCTCCCATTAGAAAAGCACCCAGAGCCAGGGGCTGGCTCTACGAATACTGTCATAGTAATGTCGCTTTTAGAAGTGATATGCCACTTATTAACTATGGTCATGCTGCAGGGAAAACCCCCCACAGGCCTTAAAACAGAAAAAAAGCAGCTAAATTGAAAGGAAACCCCTGTTGCTTTTTTTTTTTTTTTTTTTTAATAACAGCTTTGGTCCTAGAACTGCAGTGTGGCCAAGTGAGAACTTTCTTTTTTTCCGTCTTGCATTTGGGCAGAGAATGACAGAGCTTGGCTGAGGCTCGACTTAGTTACTCTCGCCTCTTCAAAGCATGTCTTTCATATGATTCTTCCTCTTTCTTCTCCCAACCCACTTGTCGTTTTCTTTGTTTTCAATTTCAATATCACAGTATTTCTGAAATGGCCACTGCTTTTGAGGTTCACTTAAAAGAGCTATCATTTTTTATTGAGGGACAAATTATTTTCTTACAAAGTAGTTAACAGAAAAAATTAGGTAAGTTTCATTCAAATAAGAGCCGGCAAACTTGACTTACTCAACTTTGACATCTAATTTGCATCTTTTGTGCTTACTGCTCAGAAAGCTACTACCACTTGTTCAATTTGAATAGGACAGAACAAAACAGACATAGTAGAATATTACTTCTTTTTCACTAGCTTTAAATTAATTTTAGATTACACAGAGCCACATCTTCATTATTAAATTAGAAATTCAATACACACTCCAAAGTGCGCTCTTCTAACTCCTTTAATAATGTCAAGATTCTGCATCAGAAGAACAAGGGAATTCATATTTTGTTATTGTATAAATGTTTTTCTTTCTAAACTAACATGAGGTCAAAATTATTTTTTCCACCTTTATGATTCTTTGTAGGCTAATTGCAACAGAATTCACACGAGTAATTTATATGACTTACTACCTGCCACACAAACATTTGTGGAAAGAGGACATTTTAAAATAAGAAGAAATAAGCCCCCCTTGAAAAGACTACATATCACTAATAATTTTGTAGTTGGTATTTTCGAACTAAGTTAGTTTTGAAAGACGTAAATGGATTAAGTTGAAAGTGCATCCAGTCATAGTATAATTCATGGTTAGCACTGGCGCAGACCGATGGTGTGAAAACCTCACAGATTTTTACTCTTATTTGTGCCAATCTGTGTCAGCTTTACAGATGATAAAATAATAACCAAAGGACTGATAGCATAATATAATAGCTGTTGTGCTCTAAATATCTTTTATGCTTCGGTGTTAAATGTCTCTCTTGCCTTGGTATCGACTTTCAAAACTCAGCTAACCCGTTCCTGCTACTATTTAACTGGAGTCATTAGTCCTTTGACAGTGCTGCATGCTATTGACAGTATCTTTTAATTTGCTTAATTTCCTGACATTTGCTATGTTAATTTTTTACTTTGGGATTTTTTAATGCTGGATTTGTGCTTAAAATAGAAAAGGCCTACACTAATAAGATTTAGTCATATCACCTAAGTACTACAGAGTTGTCCCAAATGTAATAGGGAGAGATAAAGAAGGGATCACAGATAATAAATTTGCCCTGCTTTCCCAACAACATTATTACTGCAAGCTCTAAGTCTCAGCTTTTATTGATAAATATAAATACGGGTTATGTAAGGAAAGCCTATGCCTATTTATAATAACATTCAAATCTGCTTTTAGTAATTGCTCAGGCCAAACCATTCCATCAACAGTTCCAGGGCAATTTGCAAACAGGTATTTGTCGCATAATCTGTTTTTATTGCCTATACATTCTATTTGATGATTTTTTTAATTAAAGTAATAAAACTAGAGAATACTTCCTGGTTAACTAGCAGGTAAACAACGTGACACCATCTAGATTGTTTCATTCTGTGAAACAACCGATGGTCATTCAATAGGAAAATTGTTGGGGAGAGGAGGGGGAAGGAGGTACTATTTTCTTTCAATTGGTTACTGGGCTTTTAACAAAACAATGCCCATTATAATCCTAGAGAATCTCATCTGACTAAATCCCCACTCAAATGACAAGCGTGGAGTGAGAGCTGTAGCCCAAAGAACAAAGGGTGGTAGGGACAGGGGCCTGAATGAGTCCCACCATGGTGCCCTCAGAGGGTCCCATTGTGCTCTGGGTTGGCACTTCTCACCACCGCTTATGAAAACACTCAGCACTGAATGATGCTGCATGTCTTACATTCTACTTACAAAAATCGCTTATGCGATTTTAATTGGCTGTGGTGTTTATCATGTACTGCCCTCAACGCTGTGTAGCATGGTTAAGCCTAAGAAGCAGCTGCTTTTTCTTAAATGCATCAAGCGATTATTATGTATTGTGTGAATATCAGTTCAAGTTTCTTGAGTGCTATGGCATCTAAATGAAGGGTAGTAAATAAGCATTATGCTTTTAAAATAGAAAGACTTTTATGTTATTCTTCAAATTCTACATTGCCGGAAAATAAATAGTGGCTATTGCACCCATTTATTTCAATAAAACTTAAATATGCAAACCCGTTTGTGAGCACATATAAATCTGCACTTTAATGTTAATGGAAGTTACACATGATATCAGGATGTAAAAATCCAAGAATATACCATAAAATCATAGCTCATTTTTTACAGGGCTTCAAACCCAAGGAACATCTGCGCATGCCTTATGTTATATGCATGCAATCTTTCACCTAAGATACCCTTAAAATAATGGCTTTGGGATCATATATTTGCTTAGTTTTCTTTTAAGTGTGGGGAATGGATTTGCAAATCAGACTTGGTAAAAGGAACTATAGTATTTGTACACCCATGTAGCTCCTTTGGTGTCCAATAAAAGCACTGGGTGCTATTCTAGTATTTTTTCCTTTGTCTTCTCTGGCCGTATTCAAGCAGAAACTTGATATTTTGCCATTCCTACCTCCTCAAGCCCTTTGCTCTGGTCCCTTCCATTGCATTGACTCTTTTCTTACTTTCCATTTCCCAGGAGAATCTGGGAGCTGTACATTCTCACAGTGTGGAGCCAGCTATAATTATAGCTTGTACCTTTTTATTTACATACCTACATGCTATTCTTTTCTGAAGCAGTACAGAATAGTAATATGATTAGCACCCTCCATTAAGATGTACTGCCCATTTTGAGTGACAGCTTTAAATCACAAGATCAGCCTCCTCTACAATGGCCTACATTTTTTTAAGCAGAAATCGAAACTTTGCAGTAAGAAAAAAATGTGAAAACTTTTAGAAGATTTACAATTATGAATCCACCCAGTTCCCCAGGGAAGGACACATTTTGATGTTGAAATTTTGGGAAATCTTCATATCACTAGCACGTGTACCATACTGTATTACATTAACCCGTAAGTTAGACTAAGTCAGGACACCTGCATTTTTCCTACAGTGACCATGAAGAAAAAGAAAGGTGGTATATGTGACACTTCTTTAAAACTTTTTAATCCTGTTCATTTACAAGTTGAACAGAGCTTAGCCGGGCATGGTGGTGCACGCTTGTAATCCCAGCATTCAGGAGGCTGAGACAGGAGGATTGTGGTTCGCAGACAGGCTCAGCTACTTAGGGAGGCCCTCTGCAACTCAGTGAGCCCCTGTTTCAAAATAAAGAATAAAAAATAGGGCTAGGGGTGTAGCTTGGAGGTAGAATACCTCTGGGTTCTATTCCCCAATACTGCAAAAAATAAAAATAAAATAAAATAAAAAATAAAAGTTGAACAGAGCTTTAAAGTATTTAAAATATTGTTATTACTATATTAAATTAATGCCACTTAAATCCTTTAGTGACTTGATATTACACTAGAAGAAAATTCCACTTTTCTCCAGTGAGTCAAAGGCTGTGTGTAATCCTGTGCACCTCCATTCCCTCCCTCTTCTGGGATAGTTCAAGACTATTGAAGGAAATGTGGAGGGAATTGTGAGGAAATGGGCCTATCATTCTATTAGAAAGGGAAACATTGTTTGGAGTTTGAAATCTCCTGATATTAAAACTGGACTTTTAGGTTAAATTCAAGTACGATTTTCATCACTAAGAAGAATGTGATGCCAGATAAGTTTTGTTGATTGTTTTGCTATTACCGTGAAGACAGGTAAAATGTTATTGCATCTTACCTCCAATGGAATGCAGATATTACATTTATATCTGTAATTGATTAAGGTAATAAACAATTAAAATGTAAACCAGAATTTATAGAGTGTTTAATTACTAGCAGTAAATATACTATACTGGGATTCTAGTTTTAGTGCCTAGCCGACTCAATATAGAGTAAGTCTGAAATTTTCTAAAAAGAACAATTGTAATATATCTAATTTTAAAGTATTCCTCTACCTGTACTCCAGGTCCTAAATAATTATAATGAAAACTACTGTGTATGCTATTTCAAGTTTTCAAGTAATGGAAATATTGCCAGTACTTGGTCTTCTTAAACCTCATTTTTTGGTGTCTATGTATATAATATGAAGAATGTTTTATTTTCCTAGCTAAGCTATGCTACTATGGTAAAAAAAATATTTGAAAGAAAAATTATTTTGGATCAAGGACAAATCCTTCAAGAGTTTAGTCATTTTTCTTATTATTTTTCAATTTAGGAAAAAAATTAAATATAGTACCAATATTTTGCTTTAGTAGACTGAAGATTCAAATGTTTTAGTCGCAAGTGGATGGCAAATCTAATATCTTTCTGTAAAAAACTAATATAATTGAATATTCATCTGAGAAGTACATCTTATTCAGACTTCTAATAGTATCATGAAAAAGATTTTCATGTTCTGATTTAAGTGTCCATTATTAGAGACAAATGCATTTTAAAATCTCATGATTAGAGGGGTCATAGTCATCATAGCTTGGTCAGAAGCAGGAACATGATATTAATATTTTAGCTTTCCATTTGCTTTCATGAAGCCTATGAACAGAAGCTATCAGTGTCTAGGGGTTGTCCTCAAATGACAAATTCAGTCTGCTATAAAATAGTGCTACTAGGATTTTCTGCCAAGCTCATCCAGAGTTCAGCCATCCTAAGAAATGACTCGGGGTTGATTCTTATTCACAAATGCTAGAAGTTCTTGTTCTTTTTTTATATTTGATTGTGATGGTGATGAGTATGGCTGTGAAAAGGAATTATGCCACATGAAAAGAGATGCTTATAGAATTACCAATTGGTCAATGTCCCTTTGTTAGTATTCCAGAACAGTCTCACTAAAATGATAGTTTGCTTCCATTTTCTCAGAGCTAAAATACAAACACAATGGAAATGGACTTCTGGAGTTTTCTGGGCCACCCATATGAAAGATAATAGCTAAGATTGTTTATGTACCTGGCGCATCATATGTCTTCAAAAACAACTGGCCAGGTGAATACATAAATTATCAAAAAATATGTGCTCTATTTTATCAATTACTCACCCTCTTTCCTTGACCATGAAATGTGCTATGTCAATATTTTTTCTCTTTTACAGTATGCATAAAATTTAGAAATATAAAGACAATAAAAATATCTACAGTTTCAGCATTCCAAAAGTAACCATCATTAACATTTATTTTCTTGTAACTTGTACTTTTATACGTCTTTGAACTGTTTTTATATTACATACCTGAATGTGTATCCTACTTCCCTCGTGTCACTGTAAGCATTTTCACATGTTAATGAATGTTTTTATGTTTCTTTTTTAATGTTGTTATATGAATGTATGATTTACTTCCTCTGCTCCTTAAATTGGATCCTGAATTTGCTCCTAAGTTTTTGATACTATAAATAATACTGTGGTAAACATTTTTTACACATAATGCATATACTTATAAATTGGCACAACTCTATCCTAGAATTCAGAAAGTAAATGGAATGAAACGTAATGAGAATTCTTTACTTCCTGCCACGTACAAAGGATCATTTAAGTGGGTCAGCTTATAGCATAAAATCTACAAGTACTCGTTTCGCATATAGCTATATCTATCTATATGTGCTCTTATTCTTTAGATAAATATATTTTATATTTATTGCAGTGAAACCCTGAGAGTACAAAGATGGACCTTACCGCCAAAGAATGAACTTTTTAATGTGAAATGAGAGCCACAATAAATTAATGAGCAGGTTCAGCTATAGGAAACTGTGGATTTTTGACCTACAAAAATATTCATTTCATATGATTCAACCAAGCAAATGCGATATTGGAAAGGTTTTCCTATTATACATAATAAGATAATATTGATACAAGTACACAATGGTGTCCGAATGGCAAGGTGAAAGTGATGGATGATTTCTTCTGGAGAAAACACAGGTTACTCCTGCTAATTCAACAAGAAACAGTTTAAAGAAGAGTCTTGCCTGGGCGTGGCAACTCACACCTGTAATCCCAGTACTTGGGAATCTAAGACGAAAGGATGGCTTGATTGGGACATCCTGAACAGCAGAGTGATAATCACAAAAAATAAAAATTGAAAAGGAAAAAAGGAATGAGAATGTAGCTTGGAAGTAGAATGCCTCTGGGTTCAGTCCCAGTACCACAAAAAAAAGAAAGAAAGAAAAAAAAAAAAAAGACCGTCTTTTGTGCCCGTGCAGGTATTGTGTTAAAAGGATGACAAGTCAAATTTATAGTATCAGATACATAGCATTCTTTCAGTTTTTTGTGGTACTGGGGATGGAAACCAGTGGCATTATACCTTTGAGTTACACCCCAGCCCTATTTTTTAGTGTTTTTGTTTTTGAAACAGGATCTCACTGAGTTGAAAGTAGCTGAGGCTGTCTGTGAACCGCGATCCTCCAGTCTCTGCCTCCTGAAAGCTGAGATTAAAAAGCACGCACCAAGCGGGGCGTGGTGGCGCAGGTTTCTAATCCCCGCGCTTGGGAGGCGGAGGCAGGAGGATCATGCAGGTTCGAAGCCAGCCTCAGCTGGCTTAAGAGAACCTGTTTCCAAATAAAATATAAAATAGGTCTGGGAGTGTAGCCTGGAGATAGAAGGCCACTGAGTTCCATCCCCAGTACCACCAAAAATAAATAAATAAATAAATAAATAAATAAATAAATAAAGCGTGCGCCACCACGCCCAGCCATAGCATTCTTTAGCCTTGCAGCCCAGTAAAGCTTTGTCATTCTGAAATTCAGTTATTCCAGCAACTGTACCTTCTTGGAGATGCTACCTATGTCTTCAAAATATGTCTGTTGCTAGGTGTGTGATGGGACAGCCTCAGCTACTTAGTGGAGGCCCTCTGCAATTCCGTGAGACCCTGTTTCAAATTAAAGAATAAAAAATAGGGCAGGGGGTGTAGCTCAGAGGTCAAATGCCTCTGGGTTCTATCCCCAGACCTGCATAAATAAATAAATAAATAAATAAATAAATAAATAAATAAATAAGGGCCGGGAGTTTACCCTGAACGTAGAATGCCTATGGATTCAACCTAGAGTATAAAAGAAACAAATATATACATAAATAAGGCCATATACTTGAAAGTAAGCAAAACCAAAAATGTCTCTACTAGGCAAGAGGTTGTCCCTAAGCAATAACATGTGGCTGCTCATTGAAAGTGAGCCTTCCAGAACCAGTTTATTCTTAAATTAGATATAGTTTTATCAAGTTTGGTTTTCTGTGGTTCTTCTTTTTTTAACCTACTTCCTACAAGTGGGAAATGGCATACTAATACTGGAAGGCAAATATTTTGTGATCCACTGGCAATACTAAGAAACAACTCATATCCTGACTAGTGGATATGATCTAGTCATCAAAAGCAGATACCAGCCAGGCACGGTGGCACACACTTGTAATCCCAGCATTTGGGAGGCTGAGGCAGGAGGAACGCAGCCAGCCTCAGCTACTTAGGCCCTTTGCAACTCAGTGAGACCCTGTTTCAAAATGAAGAATAAAAAATAGGGCTGGGGGTATAACTTGGAGGTAGAGTGCCCCTGGCTTTGATCCCTAGTACCACACGCACACACAAAAAGCAGACAACCATCTTGAGGAACAGAAGAACACCCAGGAGTGGCACATACCTGTAATGTCGGTGCTTGGGAGGCCGAAACAGAAAGATCTCCTGCTTGAGGACAGCCTCAGAAACTTGGTGAAACCCTGTTTCTAAACAAAAAATGCAAAGGTCTGGGAGTGTGGCTCAGAGTTCAAATGCCCCTCAGTTTATTCCTCAACACACAAACCAGAAAAAAAAGCACAGAATATAAAACTGCTTATGACTGATCTCAACTTTGTAAAATATATGTAGATAGTTGCTTATAAAGTTTGGAGTGAAATACTCCCAAATATTAAATGTTTGCGGCTATGCATGGTGTTATTGGGGATTTTTAATTCCGTCATACTTTTTACAACACTCTTCAGTGACCACATGCTGATCACCTCACTAGAATAAGTGAAATAATATTTAAAAATATATTTGGATTTTTAAAAAGAACTGTATGCTGTAAGCAGTTTTGTTTTATTTAGAGAAGCAAATATACACAGACTAATATGCCCTGTGGAGCTTTTTGTACTGAAAGCACAGGACAGTATTTGATGTTCATGATAATGATATGAATCAGAAAAAGTGAATTTCAGGAGTTTCTTCATATGAAGGCAGCAAAGTGGATATTATATCTTTGAAACATTTCTGTACAAAATGACTAAGAAAAAATATTGCTACTTGAAATGTATAAGCCCTCGGTTATCTAAGTGGACTTATTGTCTGAAGTTTCTGGATAGAAGAGCTCCTATTGTAGGTTTCTCTACTTTAAAATGAAATTACTGTGCAGCTATTTGTTCTATTAAATTATGCAATATTATTATATATAATCTTCCTCTCCTAAGTGTGTTTATAGCTATTTCTTGGAGCATTATTCTGAGATAGCTATGGAAACACATATTTTACTGTCTTTATTCTTTTGTAAATAGCCCAGGTATCTGTTAAAACATATCTTCTTTTCTCAAATGTGAGGTTTTTACTGTTTGATATTGCTTTCCTTGGTTGACCCTTGCTTTTTATTCAAAAATTCACACAGTAAGAGAGAGGTTATTTGCATGTTTTCAAACTATTGCAAAGTATTAAAATCAAATCATAAATTATTCAAGCTATTGGGCAGGTTTCCTGAGAAAATGTATACAACATAAATCATATAATATTTATAATCATACTTCACTTTTAGTAGTGTTAGACTGAAACACAGTTGCTACTCATTCCTTTCTTTATGAAAATAAGAATAAAAAAATCAACAATGGAACCAGGTAAATACTAAAAGTGAATTCATTGCCCTTGTGGAGGAATCCAAATATCCTCTTTCCGCTTTAGATGTTTGTAGGATCCGTTGCATCTTCATCAGTATTCACTAATCTCCTTATTCATCTTTCCCTGGATCGGAGGAGACCTTGTAGCTGTCAGATTTTCTTGGCTTTCTTCAATACCCATCAGTCTCATTAAGTGACTATATCTTCCAGGTTTCCTCTTTGGCCCTTCCTCATTCAAATGTTAAGCTCCTAACCTAACTCTTCCTACCTACTTCAGAAACATGCTTCTTTTTTTGAATCAATATTTTGCTTTAAATTCATTCTTCTTCAGAAATGCTCAGGCCTTCCTTTTTACTTATGTCAGTGATCAGTAAGCCAAACAAACAAACAGAAAATCCCCCCCCCAGTATTATACTATATGTAAGGAGAAAAGGGGTGCTTCATCAGGAAACTTGGATTCATCTTCCATTCTGCTGTCATCTAGCTTGTATGGCCTCAGATTTAACCTCTAACATTTTACCTCTAACATTGGGGTGGGTGTGTGTGTGTGTGTGTGTGTGTGTGTGTGTGTGTAACTAGGACTTGAACCCAGGGACATTATACTCCCTAACTATACCCCCAGGCCTTACTTTTTGATAGAGGGTCTCACTAGTTGCTCAGAGTCTCACCACATTACTGAGGCGGCTCTAGAACTGGCAATCCTCCTGTCTTCCACCTCCCCAGTATTGGGACTACAGGCGTGTGCCGCCATGCTTTGCTGCTGATGTTGCTTCTGATTCCAGAATTTATGACCCAAGGCGGCTGATTCTAGAGTCTTGCTGGACAATAAAGGAGTCCATTAAAATGCCAGAGTGGAGAAGAGATGGGAAGGCCCAGGGAGGTTGGGATGTAGGTTCAATAGAAGTGAAACCAGATGAGCACTACTGCCGTTCAGTCTCAGCGTCACAGTCTTTCTTGCCTTCAAATTTTTCTGCATTCAACAAATAAAAAAAGGCCTGAGGATGTATTTCAGTGGTAGAGTGGGTTTGATCCCTAGCACTACCAAAAAGAAAAAAAAAGAAATGGAAAAATTAATTTGTGTTTTTGCAGCACATATTATGGCTATTGTAAATTTAATAGGCTATTTTTTGAGGTACCGTGGATGGAACCTAGGGGCGTTTTACCTCTGAGTTACACCCCCAGCCCTATTTTTTAGTCTTTTTTTTTGAAACGGGGTCTCACTGAGTTACCAAGGGTCTCACTAAGTAGCTGAGGCTGGCAACGAACTGCGATTCTCCTGTCTCAGCCTCCCGAATGCTGGGGTGACAAGCGTGCACCACAACACCCGGCTTAATAGACTATTTTTAGTATACACTCAAAAGGAAATGTTATTTGTCTTAGCTTTATGTATCTAAAATGTTCATTAACACATCAAAAACATAGAGTTTATTTGCAGGAAATAATACCATTACACTTTGGAGTAGCTCACTAGGTTGCTTGAATATGCTGTTACAGAACTGGTTAATCCATATTCAGAAGCTTCTTGGCTTGCAAGTTGCCTTATTGACAAGCCTGAAGAAAGTGGATGGAACTAATTAGCACTCAGCATTAGAAAATAGGAAGAATTAAATAAAGCAGCAAAGCAGCTTCAATATTCAACTCGGACCCCTATGAAGATATTCCCTTTAGTTATGGGGATTTTGAAATGATGGACAGGCTAAACCAAAACTCATAATCCTATTATAGTTTCCTACACCCACCTAATAAGCTTCAAGAGCCGTTTCCTTAGAGCCAGGGATATTGCCATCTTCCTCTAGGCTTTTCTCTATATAGCTCAGAAATTCTTTACTGTTCCCACTAAATACTTTGTTATTTAAAATAGCATAAAAGAGAGTATATAAGTATATATATACATATTGATGCATTTTGACTGTAATAATACCCTTGGCCTGTAGGGAACTTCATATTATTAATAATTTCAGAGGAGAGCTTTTTAAGAACAAAGCTCCAGGCTTAGCTGTAATGAGGAATTTGAAAAGGGGGAGGGGTATGTTTGCGTGCGTAATGAAAACATTGAACCCTTTGGGGTGTTATGAACCATGGTGTACTAATAAACGATTTTTCCATTTCGGTGTCCAGGCAGACATCTCTGTACCCCTGATGTACCCCTTGCAAAATGCTTTGAGCTCACATTTCCTTTTAAATATTTCTGTCTCCCGACATTTGCTACTGGAGGTGGGGGTGCAATAGGTTGAATCTGGTGAAGGAAGGAGAACGATACTGAGCAGCAAAGTTGGTGGCTTAGAATAATGAGCCCATTTTCGGCTGAGCTGTGTGGTTCATATGAATTAATTAACCCCTTAGAAGCATTTGTCTGACAATCCTAATTCTCATGCAGTTCAATGAGTTTTGTAATTATCATTTAACTAAATAGCTCTAAAAACTGTTTATATCCTACCATTAAGGAAGCTTTGTAGAATTATTTTCCTATAAATCAAATGAAGTTGTTTACGACTTGCAGTAGTCTGATTTTTCTTCTGGTTTGTGTTCAGGTTGCTGTTTTGCCGTTTTAAAAAATATTTTCAGGATACTAATTATAGACTCTGCTCTGGAGTTTGGCGAGCTTCATAAGGGTAAAGGACCTCAATAAAGAACAGTTTCACATTTTAATTGGAACAGTGTAGGCTAAACTATTTTCTATCATGTTAAACAAAATGAATGCGATGATGCTAAGTGGAGATAGAATGATGAATTGCTCATCCTTAAGACCTGGGCCACTTAGTGGCTGGTGATCAGATGGTGATAAAGCACTTTTACCCACAAAGAGAAATGAGGGTATCGTGTTGACAGTGCTGGATAACAACTCTGAGAACATTAACAAAATATGTTTTCGATGGAAAGCATCTGGGACACCCCTACCTCCTATGCTCAGTGTACGTAATTACTTTAAAGTTCTATATTAAAAGTTAATGCTGCTTAATTAAGCCTCCTCTGATTAAGGGTCAAAAAGCTATTCAAACTGAGTGTTCACTGAAGAGATAACGAGAGGGAAACTATCCTCTATCTAGACCTAGATCTCGGGAAATAGGGTCTCTGCTCTCCAGTCAAGGTTGTCCGAGGGGACTCCATGGCAAGAGTTCATAGGTCCGTCAACTAGTGCTTGGGAGGAACCATTTGTCCTCTTTGAACTGCCCCTCTACCTCTGCCAAAGACCCTTGGGTCCCAGTTCCACATTTCTGTGAACACAATGGTATTTGGCTCCTTTTTTCTTTTTCACCAGACCCCAAATTTCTGATGAGCCGTAAATGGCTCCCCTTGAGGTTGAGTCCCTCTCCTGGTCCAATGAGCCTTTACTATTTGTGTTACTTAGGAACACACTGAATCCTCACAACTCTCGGATGAAGTGCTACTGCTATGCTTTGTTTTACAGAGGAGAAACTGAGGCAAGGAGTGGTTTAAATAACACGTCCAAGGTTTTCATATGAAGCCAGAATCTGTGCTCTGAACCAGCACATTCTAGGTACTCCATGTTGACATAGAAAATATTGTTTCTGAGGCTGAGGCAGGAGGATGGCAGGATTGAGGTAGAATTGAGCAACTTAGCAAGACCCTGCTTCAAAATTAATTAATTAATTAATTAAAAAGCTGGGAGTATAGCTTGGAGGTAGAATGCCCAAGTTCAATCCTAAGTACCCACATATATACATATATATGTGTGTGTATGCATGTATATACATTTACAAATGTATGATAATACATATGTAGGTATGACTAGAAAGCAGATAAATGTATGTATACACACAAACATACACATATATATACAAATGCAAACACACATGTATATATACACACACACATATATATATACATATATCTATATATTTGATCTCTAGTCCTTAACGTATAACTCTATGAATGACTTGGAGTGACCCACTTAATTTCTCTGGACATACAGACATTCCATGAACAATTTAAAATTAATTTTGTAATTTTTTGCTGACAAAGGAAGGAATAGCCAGGCGTGGTGGCACACGCTTGTAATCCCAGCGTTCGGGAGGCGGAGACCGGAGGACTGCGGTTCACGGACAGCCTCAGCTACTTAGTGAGGCCCTTTGCAGCTCAGTGGGACCCTGTTTCAAACTAAAGAATAAAAAATAATAGGACTGGGGGTGGAGCTCAGAGGTAGAATGCCCCCCTGGGTTCCATTCCCAGTATACTGCAAAAAAAAGGGAAGGAATAGAGACCTAATAACACATTGCTGTTATATGTTATTGCTTTAATGGTTATAAGGCATAGGAATCTACTTGAATGTGTAGGGACAGTCCACTTAAGTTGAGCAAAGGGGGATTTATTCAGATGACCTTTTGGAGATCCAAGGCCTGGAAACAAAAGGCAGACTATACAGTGTCTTGGACTAAAAGCCAAACTGAGAAAGCGGAATTTAAGTTGCTTTCTCTGTCCTTCTGTGGTCTGACTCATCTACAGCTCCACTTTTTTCCATGGGTGACTTGTATTGGAACATGGCTACCATGGCCACAATGCAATGACTCTTATTTGAAGTACATATGTGATATTGAGCTCTCTGAGTTAATATTCTTGTGACAGATCTGACTGGCCCAGTCTAGCCTGTTTATTTGATCGTCTTGCATCAGGGGTCCATCCTGGGTCCAGTATGCCAGGATGGAAGATCACATAGTGCATAGGACTAGAACCCATTTAAGGGACTGGGTGAAAAGGAAGGTATCTCTGAAAGCGGCGTGGAGGGGCACACAAATGAACCGATGTTTGCTACACCCATCAGCCTAACACTGTTAACAATATGTTAAAACGTATTGTCTATTGCACCATATATCATCATTTTAGCTACAGGGATTTTAATCACTTACTGTGTACCAGGTACTTTACTAGGATGACACTAGGTGCTGGTCCTCCATTTCCTAATCCATAAACTCCCTAGTTCTGCTCTGGAATTTGGATGCATCCGTTGTGCATGCACAACAACAGAGACGTGGCGTATGCATTTATCTGTACCTTACCAAATATACTCTGTAGTTTTTTTTTTTTCTTTTGTGGTACCCAGGAGCATTTTACCTCCAAGCTACACTTCCAGCCCTAGATTTTATGCTTTATTTTGAAATAGATGTCTTACTGAGTTGAAAAGGGCCTCACTAAGTAGAAGCTGAGGCTGTCCTTGAACCACAATCTTCCTATCTCAGTCTCAGCCTCCCAAATGCTGGGATTACAAGTGTGTACCACCAGGCCCGGCTCACCTGTAGCTTTATTACCAAACTAAGTGCATTTATTTATTCAAATAAATATGGCACAATATCTTGAAGTTCAGCTAGAGAAGAAATCCAGTACAGTATCATCTCTTTAAGGTTACATCTCTGGTTAACCAAACGGTAGTGTCGCACAGATTCATAGTACTATTGCACAGATTCATTAGCCTACTCATTTATCCCATTTGGCTCTGAAATATTTGTCTGTTTTCTCAAACTCGGGCCTGAAAAAAGTCAGAGATTTGTCATCCAACTATTCAAAAGATTGTAAGGAAAAATTCAAAGATCTCCCAGAGAAATGCTTCAAAAGCCAGACGTGGGGGTACAAGCTCATAATCCTAGTCCTTGGGAAGCTGAAACATGAGGATCAAAGGTTTCCTGCCAGCCTCGGCAACTTAGCAAGGCCCTCTGAAACTTAGTGAGACCCTGCTTCAAAATAAAAAGTTAAGTAAGGCTGGGAGTATGGCTCAGAGATAGAATGCCCCTGGGTTCAATCCACAGTAATTAACACACACACACACACACACACACACACACACACACACACACACACACACGATAAAAAAGAAGAAAAAATGCCTTGTCAATGTTTGCTACAATGATAGAATTATCCCATTGATTCTGTAGCTCCCAGAGCAAGTACATTGAAGAGGAAAGATTTTATTTACTAGGGGTATTTAAAAATTATTCACATTATATATAGTAGCAAAGTATAGAAAAGTATAGAAAATATAAATGCCTAGTTTACTGTATGGTGAATAAGTTTTGAGACTTAAAAAGTAATTTAGTTGGAGAAAAACAATTCTCTCTCTCAGCCACTTCAGCTACTGTGACCCACAATCAGTAGGATACTTCTTATGCTCACAAAGAAAAAAAAATGAAGTGTTTGGAACACGCTTAAAACTAAGTCAATTAATTTAGATCCTTCAGAGGAATGGGAAGAACACTTTGCCACAGATCTCTTCCTGAAGCAGCCCAATTCATTAATCTTCGTTCCTTGTTGCTTTACCATAGTTATGCGAAAGCAAGGCTTCGAGTATAGGCAAAGATCCCTACCAGTGGTAGTTCAGTACAACAGATTTAGTTACACGCTGGTGTCCAGATACCGTCTTATTGTGGTAAACGTGTAGTTTGAATGTGTATGTGTGTAGGTGTAATAATGGCAAAAAGGGCATAGCTGAATCTGCATATATTTTGTATATATTTTCCTGATAAATTCAAAATCACTGGATTAAAAATACTTTATTGAATAGGTAATTTGAGAAGAAACATATTTTTTCTCCTATTGATTAAAATAACCACTATTTCTGTGGTTGCTTTTTTTTTTTTTAAAGAAAATTAGTCTATCCAGATTAGTCATTCTGGTTTCTTAGAGGAATGAGAGACAATTTAAAACTAAAATTAAAGTTCTATATGAGCAGTATAATCTGATGAACACACCCTTTATCTCAGATATAGAGCAATAAATCTTTTACTCGTTTTGAGAATATGAGATATGAAAAGTCCATCATAAAAGTGATTTCAAAAGTTTGAAATGTTAACTACAAGTTCCATTCTAAAGTAATATGATTATCACTTAATTCCAAAGTGAGTCACTTGTTATTTCTAGAGAACTAGTCATGTGCTAATTCCTTTTTGTAATTATTACACACGGATTTGAAATAAATGCACAAAACTTTCCCTCTTACTACTAGACAGGTTTACATCCTTTTCCTATGAAAATATACTCTAATACCAAAGAAATATAGTGTAAAAGCATCCTCTAAATGTGACCCAGGGATTCCCTTTTTATAATCCTGACTTGTTCCTATCCTGTCCTTATGACTCATCTTCTCGTTGTACATTTATAAACTGGCTCTAATGCCTAAGGCAGAAACAAATAAAATCTCCATAAGATGAACAGTGTATTTTTAAGAGACTTTAAAATAACTTTAAAATCTATTTCACAGTCTACAAGGGAATAAACAGATAATTTGCATACAGACTTATGTCTATATGTTATTTTCATATACCATAATTTACCCCTCTGGAAAATCTTAGCAGAGACCATCTATTTTCCATGGAGATATGCAATTAGATGTTTAATCTAAACCTGGAACAATGTGATATGTGCTGATTTGCAGGACTATAAAAGCTTAAAAAAGGCCGTTTGACAACATTCCTGCCAAGACTGCCCTGCAATAAATGTTTGCAGTGGTATTTGGAGGCTGTGCCACTTTAGGCAGGTCACTGGAGCCTAGGGACGATGTCCACAGTAAACCTTAGTTCATTGCTTATCAGGGAATATGTGAAGGCTCCCAGGCTGAAGGTTCGTTAGGTCAGTCTGTAAGAACTGTCAGTCAAAGCAAGCATTCAGGGAAGGACTTTAAAAAAATAGAGGCTAAAATTTTCCACTACAAATTTTTCCACATTGTAACCCTACTGCCATTACACTACCCACACCAGAGACACGTCTTACCAAAGAGTAGAATACCAAGCTATTCTACTGTTCTGAGTATCAGCCTTTGGCCACTGTCACAAGCATGGTATCTGAAGTTAGTAATCGTCAGGGTCAGCTAAGATGAAGTTAGTAATCGTCAGGGTCAGCTAAGATGAATGGGATAAAATGGGCACCAAAGTACTCATCTAGAAGGAGGTAAGAATGTGGGTCATATTCAGTAAGTATCGTATCTTATAATAGTAACCGAAACATAGAAGGCGCTCAGATGTTTGCTGATCTTTGCTCAGTACCATAAGAGACCACTGTGTCAGTCTAACATACACGCAGACGTTACAAGGAACCCTGGTGGAATGGTGGAATGACCAAAATAAACAGCTCAACTCTGCAAACAATTCGATGATGGTATGTGGATTCTAATTATTAGTGTTATAAATAGAATGTGAACATATAATTAAAAGTAAAGTATATAGTCTTGCTTATCTCATTTAAATTATCACCAGATTAAGTTTTAGTTGTATTTATGAATCGATACTCATTTTTAATATGTTAAATTCATGACTTCTCCATGAAACAGTACCCTTCCCAGAGTGGAGATTTAGAAAATCTATTCCATTAAACATCATTTGGTTTTATTTCCAGGTGGCTTCCATTAAGATAGGCATCATAAAAAGGCCACTGACCAAAATGTTGATTCCCTGGTTGACGCCTGGAAGAAAAATCAACTTATGTTTAATGGAGTAGACTGTCTAAATCCCTGTTTTGAGAAGAGTGCACATTCATGAATATGTATTAATTGCTAAATTCAATGGATTCTAATAGTGAAGGACATCCATATCATAGAAAGTAGCATCTCTTCATTAACTCATTACTTTTCAAAGAAATAAGCAAGAATGCCGCTTGAGATGGAGGGCTGGTAATAACCAAATCACTCCTTTATTGCGTGACACGTTCATCATGACCTGCATGATAACTGATGAAATAAAGTGTGTACTGTCCGTGGTCGTGGATTTTAAGCACATATGCAAACCAGTATTATAAGTAAGTTGTTTATGGTTTTGTCTCATTCAGTCTTCTAGTGGAGAGTAATAGTAAATAAATAAATACTAATATCTATCTATTTACACATTTTAGATAGTTTTTCTCTTTTGTCTTCTTTTCTGCAAAGGCAAATCATCCCTGTGCAGTAAGGGCCAATTGAAGTTCAGCTACAAGAATGGCCTATGCTCAGTTTTCAATCAGATTGGGTGGTCGTTCAGCATGAAATTTTTTAAGATAATCAAGTGGCAAGAGTTTTTACCATCAACATGTCATTTCAAAATGCCCCTTTATTTCTGACCTAGGCTTCCGGTAAAGTGTGTGTGTGTGTGTGTGTGTGTGTGTGTGTGTGTGTGTGTGTTATAAACCCCTTAATGCTGACTTCATGACGATTAGCCAAATATATGCTTGGGAGTAAAGTATGGATCTGGGGAGAAAATAGATGTATATTCTACAGTGTGTATTCCCAGCTTGGGTTCATTTGACCCTATATACCTACCATGTGGTACCAAACATTCTGGTAGGCATTTGACAGGATACAAAAGATATCTCAGACATTTTTAATATATATGCAGCCATGAAGTGAGTATTATACTAATTAAGGATAAAAGCCATGAGACAAGTAGCTACTTCTTTGCCATACATATTTCACAGAGATATACAATTTATACTATGTAATATATAATTTCAAATGTATATTCAAATTAATTCATGTTCTCAAGAACCTCACTAATTTGAAACACCCAGAAATACCTGGGGTGTTTGAATACAGTGATTGAAAATGGCTGGTATGATACTTAACTAGGCCTGCCTCTGCATATATGAGCTTGATGCCGCATGCACACACACATTAATATCTTAGATTATTTGTGCTCTGCTGTCTAGAATCTCAGCCCTTCAGATATGATTCATAGCAATGTGATGTAAAAAAAAAACTCTTTGTATTCTACTGTTGGGATATTTTAGGAATCCTGTGAATGTGAATTGTGTACCTAGATATACAAACTTGATTCTAATTTTTGTGTGTGTGGTGCTGGGGATGGAGCCCAGGGACATTCTACCTCCGAGCTACACCCCCAGACTGAATTTTTATTCTTTTTTTTTTGTGTGTGTGGTACTGGGGTTCTTGGAAACCCTTCTATCTCCGGGCTACACTCCCAGACCTATTTTATATTTTTATTTGGAAACAGGGTCTCTTAAGCCAGTGAGGCTGGCTTTGAACCTGCGCAATCCTCCTGTCTCTGCCTCCCAAGCGCGGGGATTGCAAGCGTGCACCACCACGCCTGGCTCAAACTTGATTCTAATATTAATACATTCAGAAATAATTTAGTGGGAGCAGGGAGTAGTCACATGCGCTCGTAATCCCAGTACTTGGGAGGCTGAGAAAGGAGGATCACAGGTTAGCAGTCAGCCTCAGCTACTTAGTAAGGTGAGGCCCTTCCAAACAGTGAGACCCTGTTTCAAAATAAAGAATAAAAAAGTAGGGCTGGGGGTGTAGTTCGGAGGTAGAATACTTCTTAGTTCAATCTCTAGTTCCACAAAAAAGAAAAGAAAAGAAAAAGAAATTATGTAGGGGCGTTAACACTCTTGCTTGTACATTTAGTTGATAAAGCAACATAATGAAGGTTTCAAGAGTTATACAAAAATCATGCAACAGACTTTTAGCTCCAAACTGTGTGAAATATTCAGATTAAAAACAGATCTGTAGGAGGCACTCCCGGGCCATGAGAGATGCTACTCACAAAAGGGTGTGCTTGTTTTATCTCAGAGAAGCTTCCAAATATATTATGTACCAAGGAAATCTCCTTTTAATTCAGAATAGAAAAACACAAATAACATATTCTTCCAAGTATGTAGGAATGAATTTGCAAATGAACTGAGAAAATGGAAAAAAAAATCCCTCTTAAGTATTGGAGAAAATAGAGGCATTGCTAGGAAAATTATGCTTTTTTTTTTTTTTTTTTTCAGTACTGGGGAATCCAGGGACATTCTACCTCTGAGTTACACCCCCAGCCCTATTTTGTTTTGGGTCTGGGAATGAAACCCAGGGGCATTCAACCTCAGAGCTACACCCCCTGCCCTATTTTTTATTCTTTATTTTGAAATAGGGTTTCACTAAGTAGCTGAGGCTGTCCGCAAATCACGATCTTCCAGTCTCAGCCTCCCGGATGCTGGGATTACAAGCCTGTGCCAACACTCTGTGCCCAGCCCTATTGTTTTAGTCTTTTTTATTTTTTTGAAACAGGGTCTCACTGAGTGGCAAAGGGCCTCGCTAAGTAGCTGAGGCTGGCCGAGAACCGCAATCCTCCGGTCTTAGCCTCCCCAATGCTGGGCTTATATTATAAGCGTGTCCCACCACGCCCGGCTTGTTCTCCTCTTCTTTTTCTCCCCATTTATTTCCCACTTCACCAAGGACCCTGCCTTAGTGTGTGTGTGTGTGTGTGTGTGTGTGTGTGTGTGTGTGTGTGTAAGATACTGGGGATGGAAGCCAGGGGCATTCTACCTCCAAGCTATACCTCCAGCCCCATTTTTATTTTTTATTTTAAAATAGGCTCTCTCTGATTTGCAGAGGGCCTCACTAAGTAGCTGAGTCTGTCTGAGAACCATGATCCCCCGGTCTCAGCCTCCCAAGTACTGGGATTACAAGCATGCCCCCCACCCCAGGCAGGACCCTGCCTTCTGAGGAGTGGCCCATGGCTGTTATTGGTTTCAAATGAGAAAGTGAAAGCTGAGAATGCAGGTGCATGTTTGGGTTTCGGAGGAAAGAGAGGTTAGAACCAGCACTAGGGACAGGCTGCCCACAATAACCACAGAAGGAAGGCTCCTCATACACAGACCTGGGCCCTCTTTTGTGCTCATTTACTTTGCCTGGAACTCTTACCCTGCAAATGGCATCTTTATGCCTACTGCTCAGGATCACTGCCCTCAAGCAGTTGAGTGGGAATTTACGGTGAAGAAAGAATGGAGAGGTCGAGCATCTACTGAGTAGCTGTTGTTTGCTAGGTACCATGGGAGTATCACATCTCCCAGCATCTTCACATTAGCTTTTATTTGTTCAAGGTGCCAGGTGAAGGAAGGGAGGATTGGAGATGTTAAGTAGCTTGGTCAAGGTCACAGCTAAGTGAATGGCTGAAGCTGAACACCAGCTTGCCTAATTCCAAACCTTATGCTCCTTGCTTACCACGCTGCCTCTCACTAATGGGGCTCATGCAAAAGATTTTTGAGGTTGCTCATATTTTCTTTGGTTTTATTGCTAGGGAAAATTGTAGCTGACTCTTTAGTTCTTGTCTCAAATAGGAGTAGAAATATCACTACATTTCTAAAGAATGAGTGATTAATTTGGTGGAAATATTCATTGAAATACTTTTAAGAGTTTTCAAATCATAGAGTTGAAAATTCATGCTGTGCTGTAGGCATTATTGATCCTGAGCCATCTCATGCAGGTAGAAATAAATCCTTTTTTTAAAGATCTCTGGTGAAAAAACACTCCAGGCTTTTCCAAAGTAATTTACCTCTCTGTTGAAAAGGATTACTGATAGGTATATGCACATCGTTGAGAGGACCGCTAATATAATGCCTAGATCCAGTGAATGAAACCAGTAAGATAATATGCCCTTTTAAAATTATAATCTTCTAAAGTTCTCCGGAAATCACTTAGACGAAGCCCATATACTTTTGTCACTTCTCTAGGAATGACAGTTACAGCGGAACATTGAAGTGATCAGGCCTAGGAGGGGCCACAGAGAGATTTCTATTTTGCATTTAGATTCCTTTTAATTTTTAAATGTAAATGAGCAGCATATTTAGAAATGACATTTTTAAATTATTACAGTCGTTTTCAGAGTTCTTTACTCTCCAGTATAAGTATCCTATCCCATATATTGTTCTAGACTGTAACTGTAATAGCTTACTTGTCCTTCTAACAAACGAGGCAACTGAAGGTGGAGAGCTGTGTCTTCCTCGTCACTGTCTCTCCGGTGTTTAGCATAGCCTAGCCTTTCCTCCAGTTTCCCCACAGACGCAGCCTGCTGGCTCACATTGATCTCCTCGCTCCTCTTATGTCTCACTTGGAGAGCTCATTCCCTCACCACTTATGTAAGCAAATCCATTTCGTTCTTCCTGATACAGTGAGTTACATGAGTCCTGCTCAGACTGTTCTAGGTATCCTGGAGTCATGGCTTTCCTCATTCTATTTATTTATTTATTTATTTATTTATTTATTTATTTGCGGGTCAGGGGATGGGACCTATGGGCATTCTACCTCCGAGCTGCACCTCCAGCCCTATTTTTTTCTTCTTTATTTTGAAACAGGGTCTCACTGAGTTGCAAAGGGCCTCTCTAAGTAGCGGAGGCTGGCTGCAAACCCAAATCCTCCCAAATGCTGGGGTTACAAGCGTGCGCCTCCACACCCAGCCCCATTCTTTTTAATCCTGTGAGCTGTCCCACACATGTTATCCCTGGATGTGTACTCTTTTATATTATTTGCTAATATTTAAATGTTTTTGTCCTTGTTTCTCCAACCATTATGAGAAGTGGCCATGCATTTTATACCATTTTCTTTCCCCTTCATCATGATGTAAATACAAAGTAGAGCAGGAGATGATGACAAGCCATCCTATGGACCAACGTCCAGTGCAAGATCCAAGACAGTATTTACACGTTTAAGTGGTTGTAAAACCATCACAGGAATAATATTTTGTGACAGGAAAAGTATATAAAATTGCACTTTATATAAAGAAAGACTAGATGGCCTCTGTTACAGTTGCTCAAGTCAGCCACAGATGACATCTAAATGAATGAATGTGGTTATAGCCCCCAAACCTTTATTTAAAGTGCAATTTTATATCCTTTATAGCAAAAGTTTGCCAGCTGCTGGAGTAAACAATCAATGCCTACCCACTAGTTAAATAATTCATTTTATGATTATTCCATTGTGAAAGAAGATATTCTTAACACACTGGCAATCTTGTTGTCTTACCTAATTGAAGAAAAGTAACAATAAGTACAACCTTTGGAGCACAGATTATTCTTGTTTTTCTAGTTGGAGAAGTATAAAAATATTCATTTTCTCATTCTCTGATAAGCTTACTTATAGTGCCCTTAGCAGTTTGAAACCTTTCGACATATGCAGAACCAAGTAGATGATTATCACCTGGGCATGGGCTAGATAACCTCTAGTATTGTGCAGCCCAGTGATTCCTTGAATCTCCATTCTATGTAAACTTTACTTCATAGAAAAATCTGATTTGTGCAAAGGAAGCCACCTCATCTCAACAGCTCCCTGCTTCTCCTCTGCCAGGACTTCCCCCTGTCCTCCACTTTTGGTCTAATCTAGTTCTTTTAATTAAAAATGAGATAATTAAAGTTCACAGAGTTTAAACCCAGCAGGTTTGATTTAGTGATAAGAATCTGTGATTTGTCAGCTTTTCAAGGCGTGATCCTGGCTTCAGCCTTATCTGACAGGTAGTCAGCCTAGCAGGTCTGAGGATGAAAACCAGAGCATCTCATCTTTTCAGGCATGCCTTGCTATTTCTTTTCTAAGGCATAACGTATAATTGCCCTACAGAAAACGGCTTTAGGGTTAAATAAGAGGTAAAACCCCTTTTGCTGTAGCGCAATTAATTCATTTAGTATGTATCTGTCACTGACTAGGCCTACAAGCTGCACAAGTACACTTCGAATGGGGGGAAATCCCCCAAACATGGCTCATTTGATTAATGTAAATGATTCCCTTACTCACTGAATATGAAAAGTATGTAAATTTAGCCCCGCTGTCAAAAGGTAGCTCTGTGCCATTAGTTTCTGCAGCAGACAAGGCCTGCTGCATCCTGCACTGCATTTTCGGAGAGGTAATGCTAATGACAGCTTGAGCGATTGCCTTAATGAGCCAGAAAGGTGTTCTTTTTTATTCATGTTTAGCTACTTAGAGTCATCTGAAATAGAGATCATCTGTAGATATTACAGGGTGAGAAAACGCATAGGCTATCTTATTAATGTGGCTTCCCAAGCATGCTAAGACTGGGTCATCAATCAGTTATTTGCCAAGAAAATGGCTTGTTGTCAGTGCTGTGCAGGTAATATTCCATCCTGAAATGCAAGTTAAAATTTTAATTACCATGCTAGCTAAGTAAATATAGTTGTTAAGCTGCAGCTCTAGGTCATTCGGGGAGATAGCACGGGCTTCCCAAATTGATCACGAGATAGCATTGCTATTATAAACCTCAAGTGAATAACACGAACAAAACAATAAAGCACTGTAGACAAGTCATCAGGGTAATGTTAGAAATCCTGTGAAAAGTCTATATGACATCCAGCTCAATTGCATCTTGACTTCGTGCTGTTAGAAGCCAACACATTAATAGTCATACTTAAGCCAAATTTTCTATCAAATTCATTTATTCCAAATTATTTGTCCATATTTTCTTTTAAACTTGGGTCTGTTTAGAGATAAATCACATCGTATTACCATAAAGATCGACAATGTTATGCTTAAGTTTTGGTTGAAGTCGTGAAATTCATACTCATAATTGATACGGTGTTTTGATTTGGTGACGAATCGTAGCTATATTTATTAGTGGAAAGTGTAAATTTTCTATTAAACCACTTTTTCTAGCCAAAGATTTGCATAACAAACTATCAAAATTCAGCCTGTCTTATGTTAGCAAACTATCAAAGGTACAGACACTAAACCAAAGGTGCATTCGGCCACCCGTGTGTACAGCTCATGCCTGCACGCCGCATAATCTTTAAGTTGTATTTCTCCTGGGTCTGAGGACGGAAGTTCTGAAATTCATCCAGTATTTAAAGGTTTAGAAGTGCTCTTGTACAGAATTTGTAGTATGAACTATGATTTCACAAAAGCGTGGGCTACAGAATCATTTTTTTCACAATTCAAAGAGTAACATTATTTTTAAATATACCTCTCAGATTAAATGATCTATTGTGTTAGAAAAAAAAACTATACAAGTGAATCAGCGCTACAGTTTTTAGGAGGTATAGCCAATAATTACAACTGGAGTACATTTAGACTTGAAATATAATGCAAAATCATATTTCTCTATAAATGTTTTATTGAAACCTTGTATTAATTTCTATATGTGTTTTACCACTGAAATGAACTGTGGTACCAATATAGAATTTCAATTTAATGGCTGGATAATGGGTACTTTTCCAATTACAGATCTTCACAAAGTTTGTAATAAAAAAAAAAAACAACAGGAAAGAGCTCATCTTCTCAGCTACATCATAAATGACAAAAACCCAGCTCTCCAGGCATAAGTCCCTGATAAATGGAAGACTGACTCTTCTAGTGAGTTATTCATTTGGGAGGTTTCCCCAACCTACTTCATATTGTAACTTTCTTATAAGGGGAGTTAATTTTTCAGCAATGTCACAACTATATAAAGATCCCCTTAGAAACATGACTTACATACACTTAACTCATTCGGTTGTTAATTCTTATTGCTACTAAACCCCAAAATTCTATTCCACAGCTAGATATTCATGCATGAGATAATTATAATGCATTATTTGTCAAATTTTATTATTTTTCAAAACCCCAAAGAAACTGTGACATTCCACTAAGTCTTTGAATCTCTGATTATGTAAATTTGTTTATGTTAATCTATAACATGTTCCTTGGTTGCTGTGCAGCTCTATTTACAAGCTGATGATGCTAAAATTTGTGTTAATTCACATCTAGGCATACAGGTGTACTTGAAAATCACCTAATTTGAAATTGCAGTTCTTAGAGTTAGCTCTGAGAAATGTAATTATGTAAAGAATATTTGGAATGAAATATTGAATAAATTAGTAGAAACATAGTTAATTTTTCAATGCATCCCAAAATAGTACACTTTGAAAGTGGTGCTTTTCTACTTCAATTTTAAATCTTCTACATTTTATGAGCAAGAAGTAAGCTTAGCCTTAGATTAGGTAAATCACAGATTAAATGCTAGTTCCATTAATTCAGAGAAACTCGGCTCAAATGATTATTTAATGCTGGTTGGAAAATAAAAGTATAAGTAAAGTTTAGGTTCCTTCCTGTAATTTCTTTTTTCCACTTTTTCGTTTTATTAAACTTTGAGTCAGCTTATGATAGAATGCCATAATATCTCATTGTTCTTGAGCTCTAGTAGTGGATTGATTTAATTCCAATCCTGGTAGTTCTTTTTAATATATCAAATATTTTCTATAAAAAGAGAAAGGAATGAGAAGCTTTGACTAGCAAGGTAACTTGCAAGCTATTCCAAGAATAAGTGTACTTGGAATGGGCAGTGGGTCCTTGTTTTTCCTTCAAAATATGTAATACTGAATAGTTTCTTTTCCAAAGAGGAAAGTGTGAACCATGTGTCACAGCCATCTTATGTAATAGCACATGCATACACCCTGAGTCCTTTCTCCCTGCCCCTTTTTGGGGACTACTTCTCCACCTTTTGTTCCTGAGCAACAGTGAATTATAACAGGCAGAACAATGAAGCCACAAGAGCGTGGCTTACCTTCACAAAGGTTTAAAAGCCCATTACCTTTCCAGTGTGGACATGTTCCTTCCCCAGATAACTGCTACTTGAAATAAACCCATGCCCCCGGATAAAAAAAGCTAGGGAGTTCCCTGGGAAGTTTCAGAGATCAGAGCAAAGGAGAAGATGAAGACTCTTGCATCTAGTCCAGAATTACTCCTCACTGGTAGGTCTCAATCTAATCTCTCTAAAGCACATCATCAATATTCAGTTTATGTCTCCTACATGAAAGCAAAATACTGGCTTTCTTTACAACTGTGCCCTTTATTTCTTTCTCTTGCATGTTCCTTGCAATTAACTTTGTGAGCCCTGGGCAACTGCGTTAACCTCTCTGGGCCTCAAAAGCCTCATGTATAAAATGAGAGCTGTAGAAGAGATGATCTTTATGAGCCCTTCCACTGTGAGCATTCTATGTGGTGAAACCTCAAGGCTGTAAACCATAGGAGAGTAGGAGCCAATTTTTTTTTTATCATTTTCTTTATCTCCCTACAGGGCCTAATGTAACTTTGAGTGGTACCTTGTTACTGCCATGTGAAATAGAGAATAGATTTTCGAGATTGCGCTAATATGTGCTAAATTAGATTAGAAATTAGACATTCCATTTTAGTTTGAAGTCAGGTTATTTATTAGGTACATATATCATATGAACTTGTTTGTTTCAAAAGGAAAAAATGTGGGAAGTAAATCATTGGGGTGTTATTATGTAATCTCATGGAGAGAGAGAGAGAGAGAGAGAGAGAGAGATATTCAGGTCACCCAAAAAGATATAATCTCCAGTGTTTCTGTGAATAGGATTTCATTTACAGAATAGGACCATATAAAATAGGATCTTTGCAGATGTGATCACATTAAAATGTATTGTACTTGAAATCCAAAGAATCGTGTTCCTGTAAGAAGGCCGTGTGAGACACAGGGACGCGAGGATACAGGAGAAGAACATGAGACTGTGGAAGCAGAGATTGAGTGATGAGCTACAAACTCTGGAGTCCCAGGGGTTGATGGCAATCAGCAGAAACTAGGAATGAGGAGCAGAACAAATTCTCCCTAGAGCCTTCAAAAAGAACCAATTCCGCCAGCACCTTATTTTGGAATTTCTATGTCCTGAGCCTGGAGAAAATACATTTCTGTTTTTGTAAGTCACCCAGCTTATGGTAGTTTGTTGCAGCAGACCTAGGAAACTAGTATAGAAGGTGTGAAAGCTGGCCTTGGAAGACTCTCCAAGAAATACAGCTCTGCATTAGAACAGGCATACATTACAGCTACCTAGGACTTGTTTCAGCCCTGGATATCTTTTAAAGTCTAGATAGAAATAGACCATTATGACCTTCTTTGCAGCAACTCACAATTCCTTAAGAGAATAGGGACTACTTTATAAGAACTTAATCAAGCTGAACTAGAAGCATATCTATTATAGCTAGTTCTGGTCCCGTGAGGACAAACCAGCACGTCAGATCTATAAACCCGAGTGTAAACTGCTGAATGAATGAATATTCCTTAGTTACTTTTCATTCGTTGTATTTTTCAACCTTGTGCAAATTTTCTAGTGTCTTATTTTAGTTAACCATTAATAAAGCTAAACACTAATGACCTTTAAGCATATTTTTCAAAAAATTAACAATGAATAAATCAGTTTAAGCTATTTACTTCCCCATGTGGGAAATAACCTCTTTTCTACTCTCTATGAAAACCTCATCTATACTTCCACCACAAATAGCTCAGATTTTATGTGTCTCATGAATACCCTATGTTAATCTGCTTCCCACAATTATATGTTTGCTTTCTATACAATTCTGTTGACACTTAGCAATTAGTACTCTTCCTTGGAGTTTTTTTTATATCTCTATGCTTTATTAAAAATTAAGGATTGAAACTGTGCAAAAGTCATCAGTCCCTAAACTTAATTTTGACCAATTCTAAAAGAATAGACAGAATATTTCACAAAGGTTTAAAAGCCCATGCCCCAAGGGTTTCAAGGACACTCTTTTCCAGAGACCCCCCCACCCTTTGGGTGAGGCTGCTTTGTCCTCTATCTTATTTAATTAAAATAAAACTTTCATATCTCTATACCAACAAAAAATTATTCAGGCACTTGTTAAAGTTGTTAAGACAGGCTTCATTCGGGGAGACCTGACATTTTGCTAACATCAGGCCAGGGTGGTAAGATACTTAGGGTGGGGGATAAGGACTTTGATTAGGTATCGAGGGTGAGGGCTAGTTTCCCTAAACTGACCCGGCAGGATCCTTGGTAAAACTGCACTAAAGGGGCTAAAGACAGAGCCCAAGGTCAGGTCTAGTGAAAGAGGGAGCTCAGAGGAGCCTGATTCAAGTTTGTTCAAAGAAGACAGTCTGTTTATTTTCTCCTCAATGAGAGTGTTTCTAGAGGATAGGAATTCTAATTCTTACTGTTTTGTATCTCTTCTTTGTATCTCCCTCCCCAGTCACACAAAAAATGCTGTGTGTATTTGTTATAAAGTATGTTGTGATAAATATTGTCAGAGATGGTGGACTATTCATGACAACCAACAACTTAATTCGCCACTTCAACTGGCTCTAGGTGTAGCCATACACAAACTCATGATTATTTGACTACATCAAGTCAATCTATATTCTTTTTTTGTGTGTGGTACTGGAGATGGAACCCAGGGGAATTCTACCTCCAAGCTACACCCCCAGCCGTATTTTATTCTTTATTTTGAAACAGAGGCTCACTAAGTTGTAGAGGGCCTAAGTAGATGAGGCTGGCCGCGAACTTGAGATCCTCTTGTCTCAGCCTCCCAAATACTGGGATTACAAGCGTGCACCATCACACTCAGCTAAGTCAATCTCTGTTCTAAAACTCCAGTAAAGAATTTCTAGTTAACAGTAGCTGTCGCAATTTATTCTCTTGCCTGCTATTTTCAAGTGATGTTACTGCTTTAAATTCATTTTTAAAGCAATATTTATAAATATAATCGGTAAAAGTTTGGAATCATTGGCCAATGAAAAGAATTGCTGCCAGCTTGAGAAAAGGAATGTCAAGCGGTATAGCATAGTAGAAATTGCAGACATCCTCACAAAAGTGATGGATTAATGACCACGTACAGCATTATGAAAGCTAGTTATAGTTTGCTTAAACCAGTCTTTCTTTTTATAGCATTCTCAATCTTTTTAAACAGCTATAATATAATAACATTTTAAAAATTAAAGTATTTCCCATAACCAAGAACTTGATATGAAATGAGCAACATTAAGCACAAAACAATTGAAGCTTCAAATACTGAAGCAGGCAAGAATTTTAAACAGCTCAAATGACTGAGGATGCAACACTGTTGTGTTTCTTCGGATGCAGTAATAACCAAGCTCCAAGCTTAACAAAGAGATTTTATAATAATAATGGCTCCTAGTACCATTTTTCTCTTGAAACTTTGACTCACAAAGGTGCAGCTTTTATTTGAAGGTTTGCTACAGTGCAGCTGCAGACAGCAGGGTAGTGATGGAGAATTTGTCCAAATAGCCGGGCCCTCTGGAATGTCTATGAAAGAAAGAGAGAGATCGAGGGGAAGAAACTGGGAGAAATTGAGTGAGATAGAAAAGGAGAAGGTAGGGGACAAAAAAAAAAAAAGAAATTTACATTACGAATGACAAATCAAAGCTGAAAGTTTGCCGTGCCCGTTGTCACTCATTGCCATTCATATTTGGAGAGCAGACTGCTGTGATAATTGATTTGATGGTCCAGCTTGAGTAGAAGCACTTCTGGGCATAGCAGGCCTCAGAGATGCCAAAAGAGAAGAAAAGGTGGGAATGAAATAATGCACTTCTTTCTCCTCAGAGGCATGTGGCCCAGTTTTTAAGAAGAGAAAAACATGCTCTGGGGTAGGGGGAGTCGAATGGGGAGGAAACCTAAAGAACTTAGTAATAAATACAAAAATGACCATATAGCTCCAGTCAGATAAAAATAGGCATTCAAGCCAAGACAATGGGAGGACATATTTTACTGACAGGTGAATAATAGGGGAGCATGGTGGAAATAATTTGATTTTTAACGGACTCTGTCCTTGGGAGTACCTTTTTTGGCTGTTCTTTGTATAGGGACAAAAGTGATTCCTTTTCTAAAAGGCCTTTTAATTTTTTAAGCTTTTCGTACTACATTAATAGTTCAGGAGGAGAAAAAGAAAACAATAATTGAGACTAAAAACGTGTGTGTGTGTGTGTGTGTGTGTGTGTGTGTGTGTGTGTGTGTTGGATTATCTAAATGTCACTGAATTTATTTCCTTGAAGCAATAAGTAATAAGTAATAAGCTGGTCCTTAGATTTGTGAGTTCAGGGTGGTTTAGCCATTGCTTCCTGCTGCTATGAGTAAGAAAACTGGAATGCCAGTTGAAAGAGTGGGGAGCAAGATGTGTTAAAAAAGTACTGAGTTCACAGCCTGACCGCTTAATCACAACTGCCAATTGGATTGTGTGCCCTGTCATCCCATGTAAGAACCTGAACAAAACCAGATAAACGACATGGCTGTCAAAATACAAATTTTAATCAAAACCTTCTTGTCTTTTGAGATAAATGTATTTATTGATGATCAAAAGAAACTCAGTGCTTTAGTTTGGTTCCCTCTCTCTTTCGATCCTCTCCCTTCTCCCTTCCTCTTTCTCTTTTCTCTTCTTATTAAATAGCTTCTTCTTATACCTATAGACAAAGCCTGTTTTTTGACCTCGTGGAATCTGACCAGACTTGCTTTATACCTCTGCAGGCATTATGCAAAAATCAGCACCTTCACTTCACATTCCAATTTCTGTTCTCAGCTACCATGGTAAGTTTCTCAACTACCTTGAGAGTGAGATTTATGCAAGAAAGAAAGAAAGAAAGAAAGAAAGAAAGAAAGAAAGAAAGAAAGAAAGAAAGAAAGAAAGAAAGAAAGAAAGAAAATCTAAAATATATGGTTTGCTTTAAAATGATTAATATGAAATTAATATGAAGAAAACGGTGTTAGCCACATCAGTATAATGTCTATCAGTTTTTCTCAGTCTCACCAAAAATCAGCATGAAAATTACCTGTGGATCTTATTAAAATTCAGATTCTCAGACCCAGACCCAGACCCACCAAGTTGCAGTATATAGGATTAAGGAATCTACATTTTGATCAGTGCCTCAGATCTTTCTTCTACACATTGCTTTTGTTTGAATACTAGAGAAATAATGGCTAGAGAGCATTATTTAATCAGATAAACTAGATTCTAATCCATTTTTTACCATTACTAGATGGGTAAACTTAGGCAAATTATTCAAGTGCTCTAAAATTCAATTTCCTCTTCCACAAAATGTACATAACTACGTTTACCTAATAGAGTTGTTTAGAGGATAAAATAAGATAATTAATATAAAACACCACAGTAGCTGGTGATTATAATATCAATATATAGTCAATATTATTGATTTTGGCTTTTTATGATTCAGAATTAGGTTCTTTTCTATGGGCTGTTTACATTGCCTCTGTGTTAAGTAAATATTAAATTCTAATTACATTTTACATTAATTGGCACAGTACTTTTTCGTGCCTCAAAGAATGTAAGATTAAAAATCATGCCCATCACTTTAACCCAGTGGGGAAACAAAGGTCTCAAAGATTAAAATAATAGCACTTGCTTACTCACATAGAGTAAGACACTTATATTAGTATCAACTGTGTATCATATAGTAAAAGAAACACAGTATTCATAGGCTAATATATACTTAAAGAGCATTAAGGTACTGAACTTGGTGAGCTAGGGGAAATGTCTGGGGTGGCAGTGTGCTTCTTCAGATGCCAAAGACAATTCAGTGTGACTAGCACTTGTCTCACACCCAAAGGTAACTTATCAAATGTTATCACATGTAAATGGAAGATTCTTCTTCCTAACAGCCCAGAATAGAGAACAGATCACTAGGTTTTAATTTTTTTTAATTGAATTCCAATATTTCCTAGCTCTGTTACTTCAAACAGACTTTTTACCCTCTATGCCCCCTTCTGTAAAATGAGAATAATCAGATTTTCTCTACTTCATAGCCTTGAAATGAGAAGGAATTGGGTAATGTATGTAGGAGTCTTTTCTCAACTAAGTGCTATACAAATGAAGGGTATTATTTCACACCTGTTCAAATGGACAGAAAGTCCATTTTGAAAATGTAGATATCAACTTTTCACCGTGATTGCATTCTTATTTTCCAAGAAAGTCCTAAGAATAGATGAAATTAGAATTCTTCATCATTGTGCCTATTTTTGCTTGAGGTGACCAAATTGCCTTGACGCATTTTTGCACAGCTTTTGTTGAATATTCCTTGGTCCGAAAGCTTTCAGCTTTGTGTCTTTGAAGCTCCAATTCCCTGATCAATGTCTGAACTTGTGAAGCTTGAAATTTGTCATTTGGCATTGACTTACGTGTAAATTTGAGTCAAAACTCAGTGTCCTTTAAACATCTCGGGGCAAATTTTCAGCATGGCCTCATTTTTACTGATACAGTTATGTATTTGTAAGTACAAATTGCCACTTTTGTCCTCAAGAGAGCACAAAGTGGTCATTGCACCTGCCATGAGGTAATTGAAGGTGCAAAAAAAACACTTCTACAAAAAGGTCTTTGTAACACTCCCTTCCCCCACACCCCTCCCCTTCCTTCCTCGGTGTACAGAAAGAAAAAAAGAAAGGAATGCTATTAGCAGGCTTTGAATAGAGGTCAGCATTTCTTTTCAAGAAAAATAAACTGAATCTAATTTGTACTTCTTTTCAAAAAGAAAAAAGTACACAAGTTACTCTGAGTAGTTCAAGACAGAAATGTTGATGAAAATGGCAATATCTTTCATAGTTCTTATTTAACTACAATTTTATATTCTCTTCAACCTAAGCAAATGAGTAGTTTTGACTAATGCAAAGTAGCGTTTGAAAGCCAATTATGAAACTTACAGTTCACCTATAGTTTGAGTTGCCAAAGTTTATTCTCTTAAGATAACTCAGACTGAGAGAATAAGTGACATTTGCTTTTAATGTGCCCCTCTTTGCACCTTAGTTGTTTGGGTCCTTTTGGGATTCTAAATCCATTAGAAGGGAAAGAGAACCCCAACTTTGAGCTTATCTATTACCTAAATAGTACATATGTTTTAACAAACTTGTAAAAGTGTTCTAACAGTGGGAGCATCTCTTAGCCATTTCCTGATACATTGCCCATGACCATTCTCAGCATTTGCCTGGAATTTTTTCTCAGAGTTTGATTTATACTGCTAAGGATATACATGTCCATAAAATTTGTCCTAGCCTAATTATATACAACATAACTGCCTACTAGACCAATTCAGATAGGCAGTCATTTGCCCCCTCCTTCTCCCCCAGAAACAGCCACTCTTATTTTTCCTATTCAAAATTGTGTTCTATTTAGGTTTTTATTATAGTCAGATTTACCATGGGACCTATTTACCTTAACATCATCATCATCATCATCATCATCATCACCATCATCATCATTATTATTATTTGTGTGTGTGTTAGAGAGAGAGAGAGAGAGAGAGAGAATATTCTTAAAATATAAACATCACATATATTTGACTGTTGTTCCTCCTGATGTCCAAATCCTTTAACAAATTAAGTACATAATACAGAGTACAGTAACGTTAAGTATGGGCATTATACTGTATAGCACATATCTACAACTGATTCATCTTGCATAAGTGAAACTATACCATTTTAAAAGTAATTTCCCATGTCTCCCTATTATAATTAGATGTGAAATGTCTCCAGAAGAGTCCACAGTTCATGTAATTAAGTCAGGAGGGCTGTAATATCATCAGTGATACATCCACTGTAATGGATTGACTGGGTGGTAACCTAGACAGATGGGCGTGTGACTGGAGAAGATGGGTGTATGGAGATGTGGCCTCAGGGATTATGTCTTTGATCCCCTTGCTCGCTCTGCCCCTTTTTCTGCTTCCCCCGCCTTGCCCTGAATCCCACCAATCCCAGCGTCACATAGTTGATCCCTTAAATCTCCAGAAACTGTGATCAAATAGATCGTCCTTCCTCTAAATTGTGTGGCCACTTGGATTGAATTACAGTGATGAACATGTTGACAGAGACACTCCCATACCCTGACCAACCCCTGGCAAACACCATTTTGTTTCTACATTTTTTTATCCCTGGAACTGGGGAGGGAACCCAAGGGCATTCTACCTCCGAGCTATACTTTCAGCCCTACTTTTCCATCCATTATTGTTGTGTTTCACTAAGTTATGGAGGGCCTCACTAAGTAGCTGAGGCTGACTGCAAACCTATGATCCTCCTGCCTCAGCCTCCCAAGTACTGGGATTACAAGCATGTACCACCAGGCCTGGCTTTCTGTTTCTACTTTACTGAACACTTTTTTTGGTCAACAGTGAGGATTAAACCCATTGGTGCTGTGCTACTGAGCTGCATCCCAAACCCTGATTTTTATTTTGAGACAAGGTCTCAGTAATTTGCCCAGGCTGACCTCAAACTTGTGATCCTCCTGCTTCGGCCTACGGAGTTGCTGGGATTATAAGAATGAGCCACCACCCCAGTTTATAAGTTTGACTATTTTAGGTGCTTTATATAAGTAGAATCATATGCTGTTTGTCCTCTTGTGACAGATCTCTTTCATGTAGCAAGATGCCCTTAGGTTTCACCCATATTATCACACATGGAAACATTTTCATCTTTTATAAAGCTTAATAATATTTCATTATATGTGTATAACATATTTTCTTCATTCTTTTATTTATTTATGGTGATTTGGGTTGTTACCATACTTTCCCCATTGTAGGTTTTTGGCGCCTCAATCAAAGAGTATTCAATCATATATGAATGAGTTTATTTCTGGACTTTCCAAATTATTCCTTTGGTCTAAATATCTGTTTTTATGCCAGGTAAATAAAGAGAAAATTTACTCTCGTAATTAGTATGCTATTGTAAGTGATTTTGAAATCAAGAGATGAGAAACCTAGCTTTGTTCTCCTAAAGATCGCCTTGTTATTTTATGTCTTTTTTGGTTTCATACGAATTTTAGGATGTGTTTTGTATTTCTTTGAAAATACAATTAGGATTTTGAAAGGAGTTCTAATGAATTTGTAGATTGATTTGGATAGTATAGACGTGGGGGGGTACTTGGGACTGAACCCAGATGCATTCTACCTTTGACCTATACCCCCAGTCGTTTTTTGTTGCTGTTTTCATTTTGAATCAGGATCTCACTATGTTGCTGGGAATCTCACCTGTCCTATGTTTGTGCTCATCTAGATTATTGTAACCTCTTAACTCGATCCTGGTCATCTCAGAAAGGTACTTTGGTCTGTATATTATGTTTCAATGAGAGACAGATTGTTGGGACTTTATATTTCATTATTTTGTTGACATCAGTAAACTTTTATTTAAAAGGAAAGTTTCTTTTACTTAGGTTTATCTATGCATGACAATCAGGAACTCCCAAAACTATGAAGTTTTTTTAATTGGATAATAATAGGAAACAAGATTTTGAAATTTGAAATGTATTCAGTGTGGTGAGAAGGCTGATAAAAAATCTTTGAAAATGTTTTCAAAGCAGCGCTAGTAGTAGAGCACTTGCTTAGCATGTTTATTGGCCCAGGCTTAATCCCAAATAACACCCCTCCCCACAAAAAGGAGGTACTGTCACATGTTAAATATGCACTTTGGACTCTTATTTTGGTAAAAAGTGCATATCTAAACCAATATTACTGTTTTGTTTTATTTTATCCTTCCCTTACACAATAGCTGTAGTCCTAGAGAGTGCCAAGCCAAAGTGTTAAGAATCAAATGCCTATTCAGAAGATAAAATATAAGCAAGTTAAAACCTACTCAGTATTGTCAAACCCTACAAATGACAACGAAGATACGAAGTGAAACAAGTTCTGATCTTTTCAAAACCAAACTACTTCAAGAAAACCATTTTCTTTTGTTGTACTGGGGATGGAGCCCTTCTACCTCTGGGCTACACTCCCAGACCTATTTTTTATATTTTTATTTGGAAACAGGGTCTCTTAAACCAGCACGGCTGGCTTTGAACCTGAGTGTTATTGCCAGGAATGAGAATTTGAGCCAAACTTTAGGAGGCCAGGGCCTAATAAGATCTTTTTCCTGGGAAGAAACTATGATATAAAATAATAATGTCCTGAACATAGAGAGTAGAGATGGAGTGTAGTTAGCACTCCATGTCTGGTGTGTGTGCACTGCCACCACACCCTCTGTCTCTCTTAAGCTTTTGAGATCATCCATGCCAACCTCTTCCTCCCTTCCTTGCTTTAGCCACTCCGTAGCTCTCCCCAAAGTCCTCAGCACATTCTCTTTGTACCCTATCTTCTGATTTCCCCTAGTTATCTAGTATTGTATAAAGACTTTTTCTGTTTGTAGGAACAGAGGCACCTTGAGATTTTCTTAGGAGACACAGAGTTAAGGAATCATGAGAAAGTAATATAGTAGCTTCTCAGCCATGCCTCATCAGAACAGAAATGTTCCAATTACAATAGTGGCTGTATCAGTCTAATAGCAACTTTGGTGATGCAAAGACACCCAGCTTGTAGTGGTCCTTTAGTAGCACGTGTCTGTTTTACTTGACTCCGGTTGAGCCTTATTAATCTCTCTACTCTTATAGTTTGCCATTTTGGTGACTCAGCTATTCCCTTTTTGTTTTCTGTATGCTTAATTATTCTTTATACCCCCTTAACAATAAATGAACTCCTTTTTTTCTCTTTTAAGTCAGGATGTCTGCTTATTCATGGTTTCTACTGTCACATGGCTTTTAACATCTCCTCTCTCTTAGCTTCTGCTACTGTGTAATATTTATATTCCTTTCTTCTCGTGACTCATTAAATTCCCTCAAGAAAGGTTTGTTTGGTTTGATTCAGAGCAGAGTATTCCTACTGGAAGAGCTCTGGTAGCAGTCTGTTGATAATTTTCTGTGGTACTTACCCATCATTTAAATTATTATGACTAGAGTCTCATGATATCAAATATCATGACCTATATAGTTAAGGAACCTCTTTAGAAGAAGACTTCTAAGGCATTTCAGAAGAGGACAGCACAACTGATAGGCAGTAGGTGTAGAATACTCTATATATTGTACTATCACATCAGGGGACTCAAAGTACAAAGCTGATATGAGTCATAAGGTAGATATTATGTACCACTAAGAAATAAATGAAGCTGATTAAATCAGAGCACACCAATGATCACTAGATGTATCTAAGAGGTGTTAAAATTCAAAAAGTACATTTTAAAGATGAAACACAGCCAGGCCCAGTGGAACATCCCTATGATTTCAGTACTTGGGAGGCTGTGTCAGGAGGATCTCAGATTGGAAGCCAGTTTCAGCAATTTTGCGAGACCCTATTTCAAAATAAAAGGGCTAGTTAGGAGTGTAGCTCACAGGTAGAATGTCCCTGGGTTCAATCCCCAGTACTCAAAATTGAACAAACAAACAAAAACAAACAAACAAACAAACAAAGACTCTAAGAAGATGAAGCATGGTGTCTGTCCTGTATCTGAGATGGTCTAAGAATCAAAGTGGGTTAGTGGAGCCCCACAGAAGGTCCCACAGTATTGACACAGAGTAGAGCAAATGCTAAAGAGTAGGGTTTGGGTTACTAACCTAGGACTCCAGAGGGTAGAGTCTAGAGAACAGACAGCTAGGCATCTGTCTGCAAGTGAGTAAATGGACAGTTACTGGTCCAGAGTGTGGATTTGGTCAGGGGTCTGAAAAATAGCAAAATGTGGGTCCAGGGGGTGGAGAAGTGTTCCTGTATTGATTTAATGACATGGGTATGTCAGTACGTTCTGTTTCTATTGAGTCCTCACTTACATTGTGGAATCATTTCATCTGTGTCTTTTGTCTTCTACACAACTTCTTTATCTTTTGTACATTAACTGTATTTCCAGGTTTAAGGTCATTTTATAAACCAACTGCTCTGTCTCATCTATGACGCATCTAAAGTAGAATGGCCTAGGAGAACTAAGGTCACAACTGTGATGTGTTAATAAATAATCTCTAGGCACTGACTTTTCTTTGTTATTGGTAGGAACACATAGTTTTCATCACAGCTACGAATCTATATGTCTTTCTCTTTTCTTATTGGTGCATTGTAGTCATCCATCTTAATGGGGTACAAGATGGTAGAGGCAGACATGCACACATCACTCATTTAGCCCTTCCCCAATTCCAATCCTGTTTCCTTCCTCCTCCCTCCCTGTCATGTGTAGCTTAGTGATTGACTTGGATATGTTTGTAAATGTGCACTGTGTACATTACTTTGCCTCCTCTATGTTGATAGAGCAAAGTCACAAATTTATTTGATTTCAGCGTTAAGAGAACAAAGTTTCTTTTGCTGTCCCACCCCCTGGCTGGACAGAATGTGTATGGTCATCTAATCACTGTTCCCGAGGATCTCCACAAAATTCAGGAATCAGTTTATGGATATGAGATGTGGGACAGCTATTTGTTAGGATCACATTTCAATATTTTTCCAATGAACATTTATTTTAATTGCTTTTGCTTCATCCTTTGTACAAAGGTTTATATAAAATTCTAGGTAAAAAAAATAGGGCTTCAACTCTTTATATATTATAGGTAGATCTCTTGCTGAATCTCTGGGTACTTACTGCTCATAGATTCCCCAGCCCAACACAGTTAATATGAGGACCTTCAGGTATTCTCTTGGAGCCCTTTCCCCTTCTGAGACCTCCAATGCCTACAATATCTAATCTTTTCCTACATCCTTTAGGATTATTGTGGTTTCAGCTCAGCTTCACGGGGACTCCTTTAAAACTGTAAGCAAGAACAAACTTGGCTCAGGAGGATATCACAGTGCCTAGTTATATGTGTCATTACACTTGACACTTCATAAGGAGAATTCCATAAGAGGGCTATTTTAGTTACTGAGACTAAATTAGACTTTCAGTTATTCTCTGAGGGGAAGGAATTCAAGTCTCCATTATTGTTCTATCTTGTACCTGAAGGGCCAGCCTGATTATTCTAAACTTTATATAGCCTAAGAAGGACTTAGTTGTAATACAAAAAAGCCGCCTCCTTTTTTGCGCAGTACTTTTCTGTCCATTGCTTCAGTCAAGTGACCCTTGTTGTCAAAATCGAAGCACCACTGGTTATACACATTGTAGGTTAGGGTAACAATGTCTATAACACACTTTGATTCCCCAACATCTATCACAGGGCATATATTTTTGGCACAATAGTGATAAAGTATGAAGCCATTTCCAAGCTGACTTCAATGACTTTTATTAGTCTTTTAGTGATGTGCATGAGTCTTGGTCTAAGGCTACTGGAAAACGTCTTCTTAAATCCTCCTCTGTCACTTCCCTGTATATGATAGATCACCTTGAAATGGCCAATTTGTCTTGTCTGCTTGAATTCATTCTTACATTTCTTCCTTTCTCTTTCCCTATCCTTTTTTCTCCATCCTTCTACTTTGCACTCCTTAGTAAAGAAATTGGTTAATGTGAAGGAGACACCTCAGTCTGTTGTCTGAAAGTGATTTAGCAGATAACTCCCCTTCTGTGTTCTCTCCCCAAGTCCAACATCAGGAATAAGATTCTCATTAGCCCTTTTGGCAGCATTTAAGTGACTGCTCCTCAGTGGCTTTATGCTTGCTAATTTGGGTTCTCCTTTTATAGAGCTAGTCACACGTTGACAGGCTACTGTACAAAGATATATAATGTTCTTTGGGGTCATGGATTTTCTAAATACACTGACAAAAGTGGCTGGAAATCAGGTTACCTGGAAGTCTGAAAGGAAAAGCCATTGAATGACCTCATCCAACCCCCTTTGTGAAACACTATCAGGTTTACAAGTTGTAGAGTTTCCAGAGACAATTAGCAGACTATATTTGCAATAAAAAATAGAACTTTTGTGAGATATATTATCGGTATGAGTTTTTATTAACTTGTACATAAGTTTAGCAAACATATATTCACATTATTTTTAAAAGACAACTATGTTAAGAAATTTGCCTTCTACATACTGACATGTATCAAAGAAAAGAATATAGCTTTTTGTTTTTTTCTTAGAAAATAATAAAAAGTGGCTACAGATTAGAACATCATAATTTATTTCCATGAATCAAATTCTGAACTTCAAACATTTCTATTTATGTATACAGATTTTTGTAAAAAGTGTTTTTTGGAGCAGTAGGAATATTTTCTGCCTTTTAATAAATGTGGGCTTTTAAATAGTTACTTTAGTTTAACTTTTCACCTCTTTTAGAATCTTGGAACTTAGATCTTTACTTCTTTTTCTCATTTTAAATATATCTCCTGATATGTCTGTTTTGTATTGAAATGAATGAATTCGTGAAGTTGCTTTCTTAGCAGCATGAGGGGCTAACAGCTAGAATAAAAATAATCAACCTAATATTTCTTGTTGCTGGAAAATAATTATGAGAATATTACACAGAAGAAGCCATGCTTAAAATAAAGGCTTCATATTGCATTTAAAACTCAAGTGGGACTTTCAAGTATTCTGTTTAGTAGAATAATATATTGATGAACCCTTGGAGAACTAATTATGTTGTTTCACATGAATTACAAATGCATCATTTAGCTGCATTATAGTCTTACATGTGTCCTTTACAATTAATCATCATTAAATGTTAGAAATGTAAAATTCAAGATGCAAAGAAAGCATACTTTTAAAATAAAGTGGTTCAGACAAATACCAGTATTTTAATTTGAGGTTTGTAAAGCATCTAGAGATTTTCTTTTTCCTTTTTGCAAGATCAATGTATAGTTGTGAAAACTTTTTAAATAGATCTTTCTCACTAAAGTTCTATTGTTAATGACACGTGTAAGTCGTGACAGTAATTTGATCATACCACTTTAACTTACCTCTAGAATTAAAGCGAGAGTACTGTGTTATTAAAACTTATGATTTCTGTAGCTGCCTTTTGTGGTTTTCTTTTTCTTTTCTTTTTTTTTCTTTTATTTTTTTGCAGTACTGGGATAGAACCCAGGGGCATTCTGCTTCTGAGCGACACCACCAGCCCTATTTTTTATTCTTTATTTTGAAACAGGGTCTCACTGAGTTGTAAAGGGGCTCACTAAATAGCTGATGCTGGCTCCAAACCTGCACAATTCTCCTGTCTCAGCCTCCTAAGTGCTGAGATTACAAGTCTGTGTCACCACACCCAGCTCCAGAAGTCATGGTTTTCTAAGCCTTTGACTCTAAAAGTCATAATTTTAAGTAGTAACACAAGCAATACAGTGGTACGTAGAGTCCTAGTAATAAATTTTAGAAATAAATTTTATTAATTGAGAAGGTAAAAAATGAGTTCCTGATGAGTCAGTAAGATGTCTTCTTGAAGTAGTGTTGTTTCCATTAGCATTGCCATGGAAGAAAAATATCATAGTCCAAGGAACTGGATTTTATTGGTAACTTAGTAAGTAGAAACTATAGATATTGAATAGTTTAAATTATAAATGTGGTAAATTTCTATAATATAACAGTTATGGGTGGAAAACACTGAGATGTAAAAACACAAAGTAGAAGCAGAATTAATTCATTGCCACTACATTTCAGGCACTGAACTAATTGCTGGAGATACTGAGATGAACAAGAAGGTCCCTTCCCTCATGGTATCATATCATGAGTAGAAACACTCCAAAGGGACGAGAGCGGAGGTGTCACAACAAATGGATATGTTATGGACTGAATAGATGTATTTACAGTCTGAGGCCCACAGGCAAAGTCTACATGGATTTGAATTTTCCTCCATTACTGCTATTGTGTATGATATCTGACAACATCATAGTTGAGGAATGGTAGAGTCAGATCATCTATCCCAATTTTTAATTTTGCAGAAGAAAAATCCAGGCCCAAAGAGGGTAAAGTGATTTATTCCAAATTAAAGAGCAAGGTAGTGACAGCAGGAACTAGAGCTCAGGTCTCTTGATCCTCAGTCCTGTCTTTTAGGCGGGGACAAACACATTTGCCTTTCACTCTTGATCCACTTTCACCTTTAGTCATGAAAGCAATGATATAAGAAGTTCATGGAAAAAAGATTAAATGTCCTAAATGAGGAAAATAAGTCCTAGATAGAATTCTCATGGTATCAAAAATGAAATTTAAGTACTGAATGAAAAACATGGTTAAAAGAAAGTAGGAAGCAATCAGACATGTTGGAACACACCTGTAATCCTAGTACTTGGGAGGTTGAAACAGAAAGATCATACATATGAGGCCAGCCTCAGCAACTTAGCAAGACCGTGTTTCAAACTAAGAAAAAAAAAGGGGGGGGGCTGGGGGTTTAAGTCAGAGGTATAATGTTCCTGTGCTCAATCCCCAGTACCAAAAAAAGAAAAAAATGTAGGGAGCAAATACAAACCAGAAAGATAATTAAGTATAACTCAGTAACAAGAATAAAAGATTCACAAAGGAACCAAGATTGAAGTAATTAACCAGTAGCAATTATTTTTGTGGAAGAACAGGCTAAAATTCCACGGGTCTGATTTTATGCATTCAATACGCTTACAATTTTTCACTTTCAAAACAGAATCAGCTCTGTTAGGTAGCCTCACATTAAGTAGAAGTGCTCTCTGTTATGCAGCATATACGTAGAGCTGCCACATAGTGATGACTGGCATGTCTAATGATGAGCCTAAGGCACTGTAGTGCCCCGAAGTACCTTGAACCAACAAAAATTCTTTCTGTTATGCTCAGCCTAGTTTCATTGTTAATTATATTTTCATATTCAAATTTTTTGAAAATAAAGAATATGATGATATTTCTGGTAATTATCTATGAATACATGTAAGTTACTCACAGTGCTTCATATCTTAGCTAGGCCACAGAGTTAGAAATTTGACTGGAATGAGAAAGATCCTGAATTGTGTTCTTTGGATTTGGGTTTTTGTTGTCGTTATTGTTGTTGTTGTTGCTGCTGTCATTGTTGTTTGGGAATGTTGTTCTTTATTTACTTTTTTGAGATGGGATCTCTGTCTTACCCAGGTTTGTCTGGAACTCTTGGGCTCGGGTGATCCTCCCTCCTCAGCCTCCAGAGTACCTGGGACTACCGTTGTGCATTACCACACCTGAATTAGGAGATTTATGATTTTTCTTGCTTATTTTCTAATGAATTGTGAAATATATAGCTTGTCATAACTTTAGGCTGCCCTTCTCAACCGGGGACCATCTGGAACCAATGATGTGTTTAAAAATATATGTTATGTAAATAGATTATTTTACCTTCTGTACCCTTACAAGTCTGCTGTATAGTAGCAAAGGGAGATTTTAATGTCATTGGCTCTCAAATGTCCTTTTCATGTAAGTCAGCTGACAGGCACGCTTCCTGGATCTGTTTTCTAGCATCCACAGAAATGTCTGTGATAAATAAGTCATTGCTCACTGGAGATGCCTTTGTGAAGCAGATCCTGTACTTACTGTTTCTTTCCCATGCGCAATGACAGCAGTCAACCTAATTGACTATTACTTGGTCAGTTTCTATGTCAGAAGCGATGTGAGATGAAAATCGAAAGGAGAAATCTAAATCCAATGCATTCCTCTTTAAACCCAGAAAGATCTAGTAATAGAGAAATATACTAATTTGTGATTTTTCAGGAAATAGTGTTCTCGGAGGACAACCTTCAGACCGCCACATTCTTTCTCACAACCTAAACTGGATTTTTAAGTGTGTCTCTCAGAGTGAATTGCTAGTAGCCACATTGGCATGGTATGAAATATATCACCTGGCTGTAGTAAACATGGGTCAGTAGGGGCCACATGGCTATAAGAAAAATAGGTCAGAATTGTGGTTCAATTAATAGGAAATTCTTTTCATATATTGTGTTTCCTAATTGAAAACTTGGACTATGGGCTACGAGGTGGTCATTTTTAGCAGTTCGAACATCAGTGTACAATTATGTCTTCGCAAGTCCATAGTTACGCTTTGCAATTAAAGAGTTTGTGGTTCCTATGTTGGCGAACAGCCTCCTCCTGTGACTGATGCTGCCCTTTCTTTCTGTGTCGTGTTTGGTTTGGAGCCATCATCATTGCGGGGTATGACACCAGTCATGTTAGGCCGTGCTACTGACAACAGTGACTTTCAATAGGAAGAAGTAACCAGGGAAAGGGCATCCATCATCTTGTAAGATAGGAGGAAAAACTCCAGGCCTCCGAAACTTCCTTAACAAAGACATCTGGAAGAAAGAATTCCTGAGTAGGATTACAAACATCCTAGATTATGCACATTAGCCTTAGATTGAGGGAAAACCAGTATTGAACAACCTCTTCTGTGCAGTAGCCTCATCACATTTTGAATCCATTTGGATGTCATGTAAAGAATGAACATATGCAGTACTTCATAAAGAAAGGTCAGTTCTGCCATAGTGAGCACTGAAGCATAATGTAGCAAATGAGGTAGGGCTTTTTTTTAACTCATCGATTCTAGAACATACAAATTTATCTTTTCAGTAAGTTGCAGGATTTTTTAAAAGTCTCTTGCATCTATTATAATCTAAATGAACAGCAGTTTAAAGCCAACTCCACACCTGTACTGACATATTAAAAATGTCAAATAATTTGAATACAAATGCTGAAATGAGGTCCTGCTAAGAGGGTCTCCGGTTTTCACTGTTCTTCCTGTTTATCGGTCATTAAGTCCTTTGTTGGCTTGATGTGGCTCTGTATACCTGCCAGTTCTTTCTTATTTTTGGTTTGTATGGCTTTGATTACAGTTAACAACCAGATTTGAAAAATTCATCATGGCTACATTATTTTGTTCACTTCATAGTGTTAACGGTGGCATTTGTATGTTACCAAAAGCAGACCACTGAATTCATAATCTTCTTCCAATAAAAAGTAACCTTTTTGGTTTTCAGCATAATGTTTCTGGATTTCCAGTGGCCTTTCTTTTTCAGATGGTGAGCTAGAAGGAATTACATTTCCTACATGTCCCATAACTCTTTCTTGGAGTATCATTTCTGAGAGGTGTAGAAATGACTCTATTTTTTATCCCCGAGCTCTTAAATCCCTTCTTTAGTTCAAGTAATTAGAAATGATTTCAAACACCTAGAGCTCATTGGAACACTTCTGTTTAATTAAAAGTCCTGTCCAAGAGTTAGCTGAGGTGTCACGTTCTTCGGTCACTCCAACTTTCCTTTTATTGTTATTGTTGATATTGAAGATTGAACCCAGGAGCATTCTACTTCTGAGATGCTCTACTAGCGCTTTTTTAAAAATTTATTTTGAAACAGGGTCTTGCTGAGGCTCTGAGAGTGGCCTCAAACCTGCGATTCTCCTATCTCAGCCTACCAAGTACTGGCATTACAGCTGTGTGCCACCTCGCCTGGCTCCAACTTACCTTCGTTGAGTCTTTCGACTCTTTCATTATTTAAATAAGTAGTTTTGTCCACTTGTCTCCTATTCTCATACAGTGATTCTTGAAGGCCATCATCCATGTTATCTTTTCCTTTTCCACATTACCTCTACATTATTCAATGAATACAGTTAGTAATTTTTAACACATTAGTGTGCTCTTATCAGTGTTGGACAATGATCTAGATCAAGGGCTTGTAAACTATACTCAGTGAACTATATTGAGTCAAAGGACTAAAGCTTAAGGTGTTTGTACTTTTAAAGGCTTTTAAAAATATACAGAGAGGGTTCTGGAAAAGAGACCATATGTGGCCCAAAAGTCCTGATATATTTGCTCTCTGGCCATTTATAAGGAAAATGTAGATGACCCTTATTCTAGATGCTAGAGGCATACTACAAAACAATACCAATTAAAAATCCCTACCTTCAGAGAGTCTAATTTTTTATTCATTATAGTTATTTTACATGGAATAGGCATACATCTTTGTTATTTCTATAATACTAGATATACATGCTCAATAAGTATGTTATAGATGAATTACATCAAAGGAACCCTTCAATATCATGTAATATGGACAAACATTTTTATATAAGGTAGTCAAATGTCATATTTTAAAGAATCACTTTTTACGGTACTGGGTATGGAACCCAGGGACATTCTACCTCTGAGCTACACCCCCAGCCCTATTTTGTTTTCTTTATTTTGAAACAGGGTCTCACTGAGTTGCAAAGGGCCTCTCTACGGGGAAGACCTTAATGGCTCCCCTTACCTCTCTAAGTAGCTGAGGCTGTCCATGAACCTGCCATCCTCCTGTCTCACCCTCCCAAGCGCTGGGATTGTAGTGTGTACCACCATACCTGGTTTTAAAGAATCTTTATATCGGGTTACTTTTTAAAGAGAAAAATTCAAACACTACTTATTTGATGAGACATTTTATTCTGGTACTTAATGATTGCTTTTCATCTAAATGCAACTCTTACTTATGATGAGGTCCCAATTGTGTAGCCTCCTTTTGAGAGGAAAGCATAATTATAGTTGATTCCAAAAGCTTTCTAAAATAGTGGTTATTGCTGGGTATGTTGGCACATGCTTGTAATCCCAGCATTTGGGAGGCTGAGACAGGAGGATCACAGGTTTGTATCCCTCCTCAGCTACTTAGTGAGGCCCACTGCAACTCAGTGAGACCCTGTTTCAACATAAAGAATAAAAATAGGGCTGGAGGTGTAGCTTGAAGGTAGAATGCCCCTGGGTTCTATTCCCAGTACTGAAATAAAATAATAAAATAAAATGGTGGTTGTTTCATAAGAGATAATTTTGTAAGCATGATGGTTCTCCAAGTTTGTGGCCCTGAAAAGCTTGGATTCGTATGAAATAATTCTACCTCACATTCAAAAAGACAGTATTTTTTCAGTAGACTCAGAGTTGAGTTACATTATGGCAATTTTTCATAAAGTCAAGATATAGGTGCACTTAATTCTCCAGCAGAGCACACAGCCCTTTAAAACCCAGACAAGCCAGGCGTGGTGGGCACGCTTGTCATCCCCGCACTTGGGAGGCAGAGACAGGAGGATCGAGCAGGTTCGAAGCCAGCTGTGCTGGCTTTAAGAGACCCTGTTGTTTCCAAATAAAAATATAAAATAGGTCTGGGAGTTAGTCCGGAGGTAGAAGGACTTCCAGGAACCCCAGTACCACCAACATAAATAAATAAATAAATAAATAAATAAATAAATAAATAAATAAATAAATAAATAAATCTCAAAGACAGCCAGATGTAGTGGTGCATGTTTGTAATCCCAGCGCTTGGGAGGCTGAGACAGGAGGATCACACAGGTTCAAAGCCATCCTCAGCTACTTAGTGAGGTTCTTGGTAACTTAGTGAGACCCTGTTTCTAAATAAAGTATAAAATAGGTCTGGGAGTATAGCTCAGAGGTAGAAAGCCTCTGGGTTCCACCCCAGTACCACCACCACCAACAACAACAACAAGAAAAATACTCGATGACAGCATAGGAGGGATGGGTGGGAAAGGAAGAGTAGAAGGGAGGGACAGATGAAAAGAGGGAGTGCAACATGTAAAGAACCTAGAATTGCAAAGAGTGGGACTTGGAGGCTGCAGGTGATGGTGGCAAAACGTGACTCCTTTCCAATCCCAGAGAGGCAAAGTCCCCTACCTCATGCCCTTTCTCCATCCCAGTGTCACCAACCAAATCGGCTGTCTCTTTTAACACTCTCCTGTCCTCACCCCAAACCCTTTTGACCAAAAGTGGTTCCCTATATTCTTTTAGCTCTTAAACATTCAGAATTTTAAGTAGACGTCTGACGTGTATAAATAATCACTATTAAATCGTTATTCCACTGGCCTTTTGATCTGGACTACTTTTGCTCTTAGTACTACACTACGTACTTCCTCCTAGATGCCATACTGGTAATAATATGAATACTTGCTTTATTAGGGGAGTGCACATTCCTCATTCCTGCAATAGATTTAGGGTTGACATAATGAGGGTTTAAAATGCATTAACGGTGAAACTTAATTATAAATGAAGGAAATTGAAACGTAATACGGTATGTACTGATTTACTTTTAGTTTCTTGACCTTTGTCAAGACTAATGAGATTGCTTATCCAGTAGAGAGAATAGATAAAAGCTGTAACAGACCTGCAGACTTTACATTGTTAGCAATTCTGAGACTCATGCCAGCAGACCTGCGCGTGCCCTGCTATTCCTCCAGTTGCACTTACTGCTCCCCACCACTAGGCCACGCTCACCCCTCACACCTACGCTCATGCATAGGAAGTCACGAGCTTATGAAGTGACCAACACACAACACCACAGTTTTGTTTTCTGAATGCAGATGGCTCACTCATACCCTTCAACATTTAGAATTACAGAGCTTTCCTTGGAAGAGGCTAGAACACTGGCTAAGGATGAAAAAGCAACATGGGTTAGATAAAATTCTAGCATAGGACTTGTATTTGTGCAAAGCAGTCTTTCATCATATCAGTCTGAATCCGTTTCCCTTATGCGGCATAGAGGGAAAGAATTTTTTTTTTTTTTTTTTTTGGTGGAACGCAAAGGCTTTTCTACCTCCAGGCTATACTCCCAGACCTATTTTATATTTTATTTGGAAACTGGGTCTCACCAAGTTGCTTACAGCCTCATCAAGTAGCAGAGGCTGGCTTCGAACCTGTGCAATCCTCCTGTCTCAGTCTACCAAATTCTAGGATTACAAGCGTGCATCACTACTCCCGGCTAAGAAATATCTTTTCAACTCCTTAGGTTCATAGCTGGGACCTGTTACCAAGAGACAGATTAATAAGATGCAGACTTATATAATGTATGTAGGTTTTACCTGACAGGATACCTCATAAGGAAATGAAAACCAGCAGGAATGGGGGTTTTATGAATGGTTTTATGCTCAAGTTTGAGAAAGAAGTAGATAGTTGTAAAGAAGTACGATTGGGCAAAGATGGTATTGTGATAGTAATAGACTGGGAGTTGTTAGTAAGGCCTTTTTATTGAGATTCTTATCAGTGTCCCAGCATCTCTAGAAATGAAGATGTTGTTCGTCTCCAGATATTAGGAGGGCACCCCTGGAATAAAGCTTTTATGACCTCCCTCTGGAGCAAAGGACAAGGGGAAGGTGAGAGCGATCATCCTGTTTTAGTTGTTTTCTCAGCCGTAAAGGTGCCGTGTTGTAGAGTAGCACGTCCCGAGCCCCGTTAGTAATAAAACCAAGAAGAGACTTTCACTTTGCAAAGTGTCTAGTTCAGTGAACGCCTTCTGAAGGACTACACTCATCCGCTTAAGATCACCCATGCTGCCATGAATGAACTGTCAGTAGGAATTTATTAAGGAAATATTATGAGCTTAATGTTGTGGGAAGCGTAAAAGAAGAAACATCGTTCACTTTCCTTGGGGAATCAAAACTTGCAAAAAGAAAACAATTACGCACAAAAATAAATGCCTCATGAATTGCAATAGTGTAGGTTCTCATGTATCCTAGATATTCCACGTAAATCTCCATTCCTCATCGCAATATGTTCACTTTTTTAATGCAAAAAGATAGCCATTGTGGCAATCGGACCTCAGAGGACAAGATCATTGCAGATTTTTTTTTTTTTTTGGTGGTACTGGGGTTCCTGGAAGCCCTTCTACCTTAGGGCTACACTCCCAGATCTATTTTATACTTTTATATTTGGAAACAGGGTCTCTTAGGCCAGTGCGGCTGGCTTCGAACCTGCGCGATCCTCCTGTCTCCGCCTCCCAAGCGCGGGGATAACAAGCGTGCCCACCACGCCCGGCTCATTGCAGATTTTGCTATTTCACAGAGCAGCTGAGGCAGACCACTTATTCTACAAATATTGTGTCATGTCTTTAGATAATTTCTAGTTAATATCTTTGCTATTTCTCCTTCAATTTCCTACTTGGCTTTTTCCTTTTATTTTCCTCCTTACTCATTCATAATACAGGATCATAAAGATTTATAATTTTTTTCTGTTTTCTAGAGATATAATTGTCAAATAACAATGGCATGTATTCAAGGTATATAGCATGATATTTTGATATACATGAACATTGTAAAATAATTTCCATGATCAATCTAATCAGCCTATCAATCAGTTTATTTAGTTACCTTGACCCCTCCCCCTTTGGAATTAATTCTTTCATTGTTTCAAGGTTGTTTCTGCCATAATTCCTATTCAAACACATTTCACTGTGATAGTTTATAGTAATATAGAATAAATCATTGCAGAGCATTTGAATTCAGTAAGTTTGCCCATTCATTTTGGTCAAGTAGCGGGTCCAATTCTGTTGTCATTTTATAAACATTTATGGAACACCATGGTTGGGAGGAAAACATTACTTAAACACCTCAACAGCCTATCTTGATTTTGTTTTTTTTTTCTTCTTATCATTAATCTAAAAAAATCAACAATTCAAACTGAGTCTTTCACAACTTTCCCAAAGCACAACAATGATGTATACATTATGCATTTTTCACATAAGGATGAAAATCATTCACAGGGCCAAAGGGAAGGGGAGGCATCTATGTGGATAAAATGATGATAGTTTCTCCTAGCACTACAAAATTATATGAATTTGAAAGAGAGGAACAGCACCATTTTTATAAGTTGTTATTAGCATGTATTGCTAATAAAAATTTAAGCCTATATTGATCTCCTTCCAAGAAGCTTAAAACATTGAGCAGCTAAAGCTTTCGATATATTTTTACAGTTTCTCAGAAACCAATATACTTTATGATTTTTTAAAAATCTATTTACAAATATCATCTCCACATTCCCGTAGCCCTGTTTTTATTAAAGGAAACCCTCCAGGCAAAAATGTAATTTTTCCAAGGTTGGACATATGGCTGATGTCAGAACTACAAAATCATGTTAGAGAGAGCCAAATGCCGAGTTAAACCTCCCAAGGCTCATGCGCATCAGACCCCAAAATAGGTGTCTCTTACAGGGTAAGCAAGATGTTAGCTGCAGAAGTGAAGCTCTGTGGAGATATAACGACTCACCTGCAAAATCAGGTGACCCTGAAAATGAATGGCACTGGAGTGTTGGTCCAATTCCTGCTGCCCCTGGTGCTGGGAATGTGATCTTGTATGGTAAATCAAATGAGCAGAAGTCTTGGGACCAGAGGACTCTCAAGCTCTGCTCAAACTTTAAATGGATAAGAAGCCCTGCTCACTACCCTAGAACCTGGCACGGATTCTAAGCGCCCAGTAGGCCATTTCATTTTGTTTTGTTCCATTCGGTTCTCTTATTTTAGTAAGCAGAGCTGGCATTATAAGATAAACTTACATACACACTGAGTTCCTGGCTTTTATATTTATTTCTTGTATAGATCTGAAGCCAGTGGCTTCATTTACATGTAGCTCTAAAATTAGAGTAAATAAATGGCATGGGAATATATTGAAAAACAAAAGTTAGGAAAAATACCCAGAAGGGCTTGACACTTTAATCTCTACTGGAAAACCTGTTGCAAAATTCTTACTTTTGAAAATTTGTTTCACTTGTTTTTAAGTCTGTGTACATTTTTTTGCCATCTAGTTTTTATTTAGTGGTATCCACTGAATCTGGCCAGTTTCTCAAGCCATAGACTTGTCTGTGGATTAGAACACGATTAAATGTAGCTTCAGTCTTTTTTTTTCTTTTTATTGGTGCATTGCAGTCATCCATCTTAATGAAGTAGAGGATGGCGGAGGCATACATGTACACATTACCCAATCAGCCCTTCCCCGACTCCCACCACATCCCCCTTCTCATGTTTGGCTAACTGATTGATATATTTGTGAATATACATCATGTAAATTAGAGAATTTTCCTCTTCCCCCCTCCTATCCCTCCTATTTGCTCATCTTACTTTCTCCTTTTTCATCTAGCATTCCTCCTATGACCAATTTCTCCTTAGCTTTCACATATTAGGGAAAGCATCTGATTTCTTATTTTTTGTGCCTGACTAATCTCACTTAGCATAATGTCCTCCAGTTCCATCCATTTCCCTGAAAATGATGTAATTGAGTTTTTTTGATGGCTGAGTAAAATTCCATTGTGTACATATCCCACAGTTTTGTAATCCATTCATCTGTTGATGGACATCTTGGCTGGTTCCATAGTTTGGCTATGGTGAATTGTGTAGCTATGAACACAGATACACATGCATTAGTTTGGTAGTTTGGTTTCCTTCCTTTTGGGTAGATCCCCAGAAGTGCTATCGCTGGATCGTGTAGTAGGTTTGTTCCCATTCTTCTGAGGATCCACCATACTGTTTTCTAAAGTGGTTGCACTAATTTGCAAAATGAGCTACGAAACTCTCCAGTGACAAAATATGAAACTATATAAGAAACTTCTTTGTCTACTGTCCGCCAGGGACGTTTGCGCTCTTCCTATTCTTAAGATTTTTCTCTCTAGCTGAGGAGAATCACTGCATACCTTCCAGTTCCCCACATTTTAGAAAATAGAATAATAATGCTTTAAGAATCTCTAAAGGAAGTTTTCTCAGCCCTCAGAATTTCTGAGGCCAGCTCTTTTTCTAACCTTTCTGGACAATGACACATCTCTAATGTAATTTTTGGATTGAAAGCACTCATAGTTGATGAACAACCAGTACAGCCTAATCTAATAGAGGTGGAAACAAGGTAGATTGTTGACCCCTGCGCTCATTAAGTTCACTGTCTGAAGGCAAAGAGGCACCATCTGGTTAAGAAATAAGTTACTAACCCATTGCCTTGGCAACTCTGATAAGAACACACCAATACAGCCCAGCAACATGATGACGCACACTTGTAATCCCAGCATTCAGAATGCTGAGACCAGAGGATTGTGGTTCGCGGACAGCCTCAGCTACTTAGCAAGAACCTTTATAACTCAGAGAGACCCTGTTTCAAAACTAAAAAAGACTAAAAAATAGGGGTAGGGTGTAGCTCAGAGGTATAATGCTCCTGGGTTCCATCCCCAGTACCACAAAAAAAAAAAAAAGAAAGAAAGAAAGAAAGAAAGAAAGAAAAGAAAAGAAAAAAAAAAAAAAAAGAACATACCAATACAAAATCTATTTAAGGGCCAGGAATGGAGAGGATATCAGAGTTCCATTTTCAGGCTTTCCAGCATGCCTGCATGTTGCATTTTCTTCTCTTTATATTTCCTACTGATTTCCTAATAAAGACTTGATAAAGCTACAAAAATAAAATTAAACGGCTTTCCAAATCCACATAAATAATTTCTGGATTATTTGCTGTTTTAAATTAGCCATGACACTGTTCCTCTTCATTAGCCTAGATAATTGAGAGCTGGCTGTATAATACTTGATACCTATAAAAGGAATTAAACTTTATGCACACTACATTTTGATGGCTCAAATTTTAGGTGCCAAAGCGAGGCCCAGCCACTTTACTTTTGTTCATAGTGGTCTACTCTGTATGCCCCTGTTTAAATAAGCCTACTAAATGAAGATGATATCTTACAGAGTGAATGAACTAAGATGATTCTCCCAGTAGGTAGCTTTTACTTTTAAAAGAGATTCTCTGTAGTGTTACTTTAGTCAGTCGTATCCCTGATTACATTGCAGACATCTCTGTTTACAAAAAACTAGATTCATGGAAAACTTTCCTGGGACAAACATCAAGCATATAAGTCACCTGAATCTGTAAGAATAAGCTAGAAGACAGTTAAGCCATATATATATAGTCATGTTCAAGAGCTAAAAGCACTTTTTAAATGGTTAGATGGCTTTAAAATGGTTTTGGCTAAATGTGGTAGTGTGTGCTTGTAATCCCAGTACTTGGGAGGCTGAGACAGGAGGATTGCAGTTTCAAAACTAGCTTTGGCAATTTAGCAAAGCTCTCAGCAACCTAGTGAGATCCTGTTTTATTTTATAATAAATAAAATTGGGCTGGCTGTGTAGCTCAGAGGAAGAATGCCTCTGGGTTCAATTTCTAACACCAAAAAATGATTTTTTAAATGTTGAAAGAAATAGTAGTCCATGCTTAGCCTTCAGTATGCCTAAGAAAATGAAGTGTATTTGTGACATGATCGATACGGATACCTACAATTTTCAGCATGGGTTACCATTTGAACAGTGATCCATCTGTCAATCTTTGTAAAATAGATTATTTGTTTTTCAAAAATGTTTAATCATTTTTTTAAATTCCTGTACTCTGTGCAGTCCCAGTGATAGCTAAGACTCTAAACTTTACCCTCTATATATTCTACGTATTATATGTTCCACATCTAGTTAGCACTTATACCTTTTACCACACAATAGCATTACTTTTATGGAAATAATTATGAGCTGATTTATTTCTGATTTTAGGTCGTTATTTTAAAGTATCTTTAAGTTTACATTTATGTGAATATTTTCCTGCTCTGTCAGTCAGAATATGTGGACTAGTTGATGGCACCCTAACCACACGGCTCCCTCTGATCTCTTTCACCGTGTTATTATCCCTGATTTAAATTCCAGAAGGGCTAGCTACTAAACCTTCATTCTCTCACCTAAATTGTATGAGTAGGCAGGCAGGCCTCCTTCCTTCCCTATCTTCCCTTCCTCTTACTTTTTTTTTCCTTGTATGTATTTACCCCTCATCTACTTCTCTTTAATATTTCAGGTAGTGTACAACGGAAGATCGATAAAGTAAGGTTATAAGTTAAAGGAAAACTTTTAGACAATTATCTGAAATTTTTATTGAGCCTTAAATTTAGTTCTGAACTTCCTAGAAGCTGAAGCTGAAAGGAAAACATGGTATGCTCTATAATTCTTATGATCTGACAAGAAGACAGTTTAAAACGGAAGATAAAGAACCACCTTGCTTTCTGTAACAGTTTTAGAGAAGATACGAAATCATCTCTCATTGTCACTTGTTTTCTCAACAAATTACTTTCATAGTGCCTTGACTGTGTTAATTGAGGAAGTACAATTAAATACCATTGCAGCTGCACTCGGTATTTTTGTGTCTCCCTCCTTATAAAGAGGCCCAAGGGAGCTTGTCTGCCCCTCACCAGACACTTCTGCTTCCTTGATCTCGGAGTTCCCAGCCCCCCGAACTGTCTGGAATGTATTTCTGTTGTTTTTTAAGCTACCCAGCCTGTGGTGTTTTGTTATAGCACGTCAAACAAAGACAATTACATTATGTAATACATTGACAAGATGTCATACAAGATAATGCATATTCTAGAAGGAATCCCCTTCCTACTCCTCGTCCCTTTTTCCTACCTTTCCTCGCCTGCAAACCAAAGAGACAAGTGATAGTTATGGGAGAAGAAAATTCCCATGTGCTTCTAGAAAGTAATGAAACCTTCATTCTCTTTACATGTCTCTGCCAAGCACTAACTTTGCGTATTCCTCTCTTTCAAATTGAAAGTGATTTCAAATATACAAGAAATGTTATCCTTGTAACTATTTTCTCAGCCTTTATAGAAATTTGTGACTAATAACTGCATCTGCCTGTAGTTGTTATTTGAATGTAGGTCCTAGAATCATAGAAATTGACGAAAATGAGTTTAAAGTACATTCACTAACTCTTTTTGTTTATTTTTTGAGAGGAGAGGGATTGTTTCATTTTGTCTGTTTGGTTTTATGGTACTGGGGATTGAACCCAGAGGCTTTCTACCTAAAAGCTACACTTCCAGCCCTATTTCTATTTATTTATTTATTTATTTATTTATTTATTTTTAAACAGGATCTTGCCAAATTCATGAGGTTGGTCTCAAACCTCAGATCCTCCTGTCTCCATGTCCCACATACTGGGGTTACAGGCGTGCACCACCACATCTGGCACTAACCCATTTGTTTTACATAAAAGTGAAAGAATTATGCAGGTTCTCATATCTAGTTAGTAGAAAATTTGACAGGTGAAGTCAGGTTCTTTGTAGGCTATTCTATTACGCCTTCTACTATATCATAATGTAGATTGTGAGATTATATATGCATTCAAACTGTGGTTGTATCCATACATGTAATACACCTGAGCCTTATATGATCTTGTTCCTTTCCATATAGAATTTATATTCTTGATTACTAAACTCTTGCTTCTTACATTTTATAATGAAAATTGTCTATATGGCAGATTAATGATTCTGAATACATTCAGTCAACAAATACTTCTGAACTATATAGTTCATAATTTGAGGTCCATTTCATTAAAAATCATCACCGCTCCTATTAGCACTTTTAATTAGCCAAATTTTACATTGCAGAGAAGCAAAACCCAAGAACTGAGTTTCACTGACAATTGAGTTATAATGTGCCTTGTGGGCAAATGGAATTCTCACTCTATGTCCTTAGAGTCACTATTTAATATTCTGTTGGTTCTTGCTTTTGCTGAGAGAAAGAGAACTACAACTGCATTACTACAAACAGTAAATATATTTACCTCCTGCCCAGGAACACTCCTTTGCCTATTTGGGGGAATAAAGATTTGTTTGTTCACAACTTAACAGCCTCCCTCGTGGTCTCTCTGTTACCAGCAGCAGCCCTCAACTAAGGGCACAAGAAAATGTAGCTGGTGATCACAAGCTAAGAACAGAGGCTTTTTTTTTTAAACACTTTACATAACAGATTCGGGCAGGGATTTTGCCTACTTTATTATCTAAGGTGTTAGTATTTCCTTTTATGCCTTTGGATATCCCATAAAAAGGGGAGCTAACTGAGTTCAACCTCTGTCTCACTGGGCTTTCAGGAACAATGGCAATTCATTTCAGCCTAGAGGCAAAGAGGATGCCTTTTCTTACAAGACTTTTGTTCTTACTGCCTGGTGAACTTTGAAATCAAATCGGTAGAAAATTGGAATGTTTTTCTCTCTGTGTCCCTTCCCACCTCCATACTTCCTCTCCCCCTGGAGTTTCTTAGACCAGAGAAAGGCAAACAGACTCATAGAGGATTCCTTTGTCCCTGACTCCTGTCTAAAATACTTGCCCTTTCTAATATGTATAGAAATTACTTGAAAGAATTCTAACTAAACTCAGATACAAGCCCGAGATAATAGCCATGATTGAATGGACTGGACATCTCATTCATATCAATTCCAATTCATAATCCTATTTTATTTAAGTGGTTATCTTTGTCTTTTGGAATTCCAATTAGCCAAAGGATGCCAGTACTGATAATAACACTGCCTGCCAAGGGAAACTCTTTCCTCTGATTGTATAACGACCAGGGCTCATTTTGTAAAAGCTATGGCATGACACAACTCCTCTTGTCAACCCACCTTCTTGGGAAAATATATTTTGGGGGAAGAAACTGTGAGGAGAAATCATTTCAGGAAAGTTTTAAGATTGGGTAACTTAAAGTAGTACTTAAAATGGAAGCTATCACTTAAATTTTGCAATTATTAATAACCTATATAATTTATTTTTATTATTTTGTAGTACTGGGGATTGAACCCAAGAGTCATTGAGCTAAAAGCACCCACCATCCACAGCATTTTTTTTTTATTAATTGAGACAGGTCTCTCTACGTTTCCAAGGCTTACCTCAAAATTGCAATCTTCTATGCCGGGCATGGTAGCGCACGCTTATAATCCCTGCGCTTGAGAGGCTGAGACAGGAGAATCACAAAGATTCAAAGCCAGCCTCAGCTACTTAGTGAGACTTTCAGCAACTTAGTGAGACCCTGTTTCCAAATAAAATATAAAATAGGTCTGGGAGCATAGCCCGGAGGTAGAAAGCCTCTGGGTTTCACCCCCAGTACCACCAAAATAAAAACAAAATTGCCATGTCAGCCTCCCAAGTCCTGGGATTATAGGTGTGTCCAACCACATCCAGCTCATTTCTATTTTCTAAATTACTTACAAATATTTTATTTATTTTTAATTTTTTTCTTACAAATATTTTAAACTATTGATATTATTATAGTTTTCCCCAAATTATTTGGCTCCTAAGTTCACCGTCCTTGTTGTATCTTATAAAATTTCAAAGCATTTGTAAATGAGACATAATAATATATAATATTATATATTATTATATATTACATATTCTAGAGTATTCTAGATTTGAGTGTAGAACTATAGAATAGCATCACCTTCTTGTGCCTACTTACTCTACTTTTTTTTTTTGTATATTTGTTTGCGGCACTGGGGATGGAATTCTGGGGCCTTCTACCTCTGAACTACACCCCCAGCCCTATTTTTAATTGTTTTAATTTTGAAACAGGGTCTCACTGCAAAAGGCCTCACTAAGTGGCTGAGGCTGTCTGTGAACTGCGATCCTCCTGTCTCAGCCTCCCACAATCTGGGATTCCAAGAGTGTGCCACCATGCCCGGCTGACCCTACTTCACTTTACTTCTTGGGCTCTGTCACTCTCTGTCCTGTACATATTTGTTCATCGACTTTCCCCGAGTCCCCAAACTCCATGAAAAATAATACTGACTTCTGCTTATCCAAAGGCTCTCCAGTGCCTATAACAGTGCCTGGCAAATACTTCAAGTAGTTGCTCAATGTTTGTTTGTGTGATTAATCTATGTGAACTTTACAGCCTGCCTGTTTCAAATGCTATGATGAATATTTTCTATAATGGAGAAATCTTTCTCTGGAGTACATAGCTACTATTATCTTCATTTGCCATTTTATTACCAACAAGATAGTGCCCCCAGGTACTGTAATGCAAATGACTTAAGTGCTTTCCACATCCGTGCACCTTTAAATTTCACTTAACAATATCCATTCTTCCCATTAACATGCGTTCCCATTCATTCAGTAAATATTCATTGAGAACTTACAATGAGCCCGACACTTGTTCAGAGACACACAGATAATTAAGATATTGTACCTTTGTTATACCAGAGTTAGAATACAACTAAGACCAAATTCAGAATTTCTGCTGTCTCCATAAAGGTTTGTGAATTTTTCCACAAAGTTGAACATAAATGTTGTTTCTGTGTACCACATTTTTGATGATTCTAATGCCTCTAGTTTCTCCTTGCCATTTATGTTTCCACCCTCAGCCCCTGCTCTTCTACTTCACATAAGAATCTTCCTGTGTGATCTTACTCACTTGCCTTTTTTCAAAGTCTATATGCAAATAATTCCCAAATCTGTAGTTATAATCTAGTTCTCCCCAGAACATAAGATTTGCATAACAAAATGCCTACTGGACAGTTCTACCTCGATGTCTCATGGGCATCTTCAATACCACATGTCAGTATCTTTATTCTTTTCTGTGAAGTTCTTTCCTGTTTTGATGTTTTGTGCGTGATTCCACCATCTAGACAGTCCATCTGGCTGGGAACTAGGCAAGAAATTGATTCCTTTTCTATAAATCCTCCTATTTCACCATCGCCACAGCCTACCTCTTGTCCTCCCCAAGTGTTTCTCGGGGTGTCACCACTGTGCCATCCTAACTGCTGTTGTCCTAGTCTCATTTTTCACCATCTTTTGACAAGACTACTACAGAAATCCTTCCCTTAATTTATACTTTTATGGTGCATCCTAATTATACAGCATAGTGAGATTCAAAGTGATATATTCATACATGCACACAGCACTCAATGTACAGCAGTCTTCCAAATGGCCTTCCATCTTCCATCATTGCTTCCTCTCAAATCTATCTATTACTTTTATAACTTTACTTACTGTTTCCATCCACTTGGGCTTACTTCCTTTATTTTCTTTTACTTGAACTCCTGTTTGATCTTTTTTATTACAGTCCTGAGGATAGAACCCAGGGGCATCCTACCTTCAAGCTACACACTCAGCCCTATTTTTATTTCTTTGTTTTGAAACAGGGTCTCACTAAGTTGCAGAGGGCCTCACTAAGTAGCTGAGGCTGGCCACAAACCCAAGATCCTTCTGTCTCAGTCTGCCAACTACCGGGATTACAAGTGTGCGCCACCAGACCCAGCTCTGTTTGATTTTTAAAATTCACTTGGCACCGTCACCAGGAAGGATGAATATACCTCATCACTTCTCCCATACTTTCAGCATGTTATTCCTACTGAACTTCTTTATTGCCTATATGTATATGTATATGTGTATATATGTGTATGTATATATATTTGTATATGTGTATTTATCTTTGTGTGTATGTATGTTATATGTATATATGTATATATATTTGTATGTGTGTATGTATATGTGTATTATCTTTGTATGTATGTTATATGTACATATGTGTGTGTGTGTGTATATATATATATATATATATATATGTATATGCTTGCCTACCTATCTCTCCTCCTACTGGACTATGAGCTCATTCAGCTAAAATGTCTTATTCATCTTTGTAAATCCAATATTAAGCATGTCACTTGGAAATTAATAGGCACTTGAGACATGCTTGAATAAATGAATAGATGACTGAACAAAGGAATAAACAGCAAGAAAGGCTGGCTTTGAGGTGAAATATTCAGATATCCAGAACTACAACGGGGTATTCTTTCTACTTTAGATATTAATCTTATAAGTGATTAGAAAAATAAAAATATGAAAGGACTGTAATCTACCAGCCCACACACAGTTTTATGTTCCAGTACCGTTTGCTCTCCCACTGACTTTGCCTTCTTGATAGTGATGCTATGGACTGTATTTGAGGTAGATGAACTCCACATGCTGTCGGTTCTATGTTGACTATTTCGATAAAAAGCCCTTGACCCTTTGCCTTGGTTCATTGTATGCTGCTTGGGTTTGGATCTAATTTGCATGACTGACTGCAATAAATGAAAGATGCTTATGAAATGAAGTTCTTACATCAAATACACAAATCTGACCTTGATCAATGTCAGCAACCAGGCCTCTGGCAATCACTTCACAATTTTGGCTGTCCGTACACGTTCATCATCGTCTTTAGCCAACTTTACTCTGGAATGGCAGGCTGAGTTAGTATCAGTGAAGCCTTGTCAGACCTTCTTCCTTATAAAAAATGACCTCAAGCAGGAGTATGTAGTTTTTCTCCAAGAAAACTTTTTCCCCTGAGCAGATTAAAGCCTCCAGAAATGTCTTTGAAACAGTCAGGCAGAGGTTCCTTTGTACAGATGATGGTGACACTGAACATGAGACTGATTGGAATGGTAATCCTAAAGTGATTCATCCAACTGAAGGTAAAATGCCACTACTTTGGGGGTCTTAAAATAGAATCTCTTCTTTCTGAATCCATGTTAATGGGAAAATGTAATCAGACCATTTGCATAAAACGAATGGCAAAAGAAAAGCAATGTCACCATATCTGTTTGTAACTTCTTAACAAAAAACTGAGACTAGCCACTGAACATCATACCGTGTTTAGTATCGATCTCCACGGTGCTGAGTATGTCTTCCCAAACAGGTTACTCCTTCTACCTTCCCCATCTCTAGCAGTGATTAATATGCCTAGCGACTGAGATTCAAAGACTTGGAGCCAACTTGGACTCCAACCTTTCCTTGATCCCATAAGATGCAGTCATCATCAATTTAGATTTCATTATCTCCAGAAACTGCTGCACATCTTGGTGCTCTAGGCTTCACCTATTTAAACACAACCACTGCACTTGTGCTTTTCCACAGGGTATCATTCAAACCTTTGACCCATTCCATTTTTCCCTCTTAGTTACATTTCCATCCCTACCCAACTATAATTCTGTTGGCAGCCATTTCAGTAGCAAACACAAGAACACTTCTCATTCACTCACTACTGAATTCTTCGGTTGATTTTGTCCCTGCAGTCTCAATCCTGGAAAGAGCCATTGCCCATTTTCTCCTCTACTGCTCCCAGGCTAATTAATGCTTGTAGGCAATGACATACAACATCAGTACGTTGATGGGGTCCATTGCTAGTGAAAGAAAAACTTAAAATTCATTAGCTAGAATACTGAAAAGAAAACATCTGTCCCAATACATCTACTTGATTCTGAAAGACTGTGATTACTGTAATTATTGAGAGGTTTCTGTAACCTGAATACTTAACTGGTGTCTTACGTGTTGAAAATTATTCTAAAAAGATTAAAAATAGAGCATCTGTTGTACTGACAAAATTTTCTTTAGAATTTACATGAATCTAATTTGATAGGAAGGAGGAATGCAATTGAAAATGAGGAAGAAAAATCCAGGCATGGAACTTCATCATGCTAACATTTTCCCCTGATTAAGAGCAACATACTGGCATGTGTTTTTCAAATATGGGCCATTCCTATCTTACAAATTGTATGTAGACAGATGTGCGGCATATACTGTTTGAATCCCGATTACTCAAGTGGGAAAACTTGGTTTGGATGTCAGTTGTTTGAAATCCAGAGTGCATTTTTTCCACCAAAACAATATTATAGATGGTATTTAGGCTCCCACAGGATAGCCAATAATATCACTGACATACTACACATTTGGAGTGACATAGTACTGAAGATATTTGTAACAGTACTGATGAAACAAAAGCATCGAGTAAAAACATTTTTTTAAATTTTTGGCTTGGATGAGAGTGTTTGAGGAAAAACAGGTTTAATTAAAAGGGGATAAAGAAATTGATGGAGAATGTGTAAAGTTTCAATAGGATTAATGAGCATTACTTTTAAAAACTTTGAAACATGCAGTTTTTATCGAGTCTCAATGAATTGTAAAATTTGTGAACATTTACTTTTCTTCTTTTGGCTAGGAGGGTTTTATCTTTGGGACTGCTATACTATGATCAAGGTCAATTTTCAACCAATGATCAGAATAAAAAGAGGAGGAGGATGAAATACTTTGATATGGTTCCAGAGGAAAACTTTGAGGAGAGGACATACATACAAATATAAAAGATAAAAAAAATAAATGGTATAATTTAATATTCCACAAGCTCCACTATCCAGAGGAAAGGGAGTCCTTTCTTGTTTAGTTAGTTTTTAGACCAGAGGGGTTTGTGGGGGAGAGATAGGGGGGAGACAGAGAGAGAGAGAGAGAGAGAGAGAGAGAGAGAGAGAGAGAGAGAGAGGGAGGAGACAGAGAGAGAGAGAGAGAGAGAGAGAGAGAGAGAGAGAGAGAGAGAGAGAGAAGGGGGAGAGAAAAGAGAAAGAGAGGTAAAGTTAGAAATATTTTTAAAATGCGCCTTTTTTGGTTAATTATAATTACACATCATAGATAGTTGGGCTCAATGTGATGCAACATGCATGCATATGGAAGCGCCTGGTGTGATTTCCTCTGGATCCCATCGCACTCATTTCCCCATACACGTTACCAAAATTGGTATACCCTCATATATGGACATAGCATTTTTTGAAATGTGTATGTAATATAAAAGCTTTTTTTCTTTCTTTGAGGTACTTGAGACTCAAACCAAGGGTGTTTTACCTGTGAACTACACCCCCATATCTTCTTATTTTTTATTTTGTGAAAAGTTCCCACACACTGGTTCCCACACACTGGCCTTGAACCTGTGGCCCTCCTGTCTCAGCCTCTCAAGTCTTGGGATTATAGTATCTACCACCACACCCAGCTTTTTTTAAACTTTAAATTTTGAAATCATTTCAACTTTGATAAAGTTGCAAGAATGGTATAAAGAACACCTAAAACTTGTGATCCTCCTGCCTCCGCTTCCTGAGCTTCTGGGACTGCAAGTATGCACCACTGACCCTGGTTTAGGAAAGTTGAAATGAGTTAGAGATGATACAGGGAGGGAAGAGTGAACTACAAAGCTGGAGTGAGCTGAGACAGGAAGAGAATTCTTCATGTGCCCTTCTCTTTTTTTTTCAGTTGTACAGAATAGACCTTGAAACAGGAAAGGAAATAGGGAGACTTGTGTTCCCTTAAGGCAGGTGTGAGTAGTTGAGTCAGAGAGAGAGAGAGAGGGAGACAGAAAAACAGTGTTCCCAGCATTGTCACACAGTATAAATGGAACATTCCTTTGGTGTCCTTGGACAGACCATGGTAACTCTTTACATTGTTTTTCAATCCTGTTATGTTGAGATTGCTTTTTATTTTGCTTTTTATTTGAATGTGGCTCCAATCCAATAGGGGACTATGGGATGGCTTGACTTTGTTCAAGTTCTATAGATGTGATAGATTTCCCAAAATCACGGTAATTGAACTCCCAGTGTAAAAAGGAAATAAGGAGCTCCTCGTAGCATGATGACTCTGAAGAGGAAAAAAAGGACGTTGAGCTGCATAGTTCTTTTTGCTATTCACCAACTGATTGCCAATCATTTATTGAACAAATTGTTATTGTGCTATCTGCTAGGCACTCTGCTAAGTGCTAAAAGAGATGATGAGAAGGGTACTGGGAATATAGTAATAAACATGACATTGTCTCTGACCTGGTATGTTTTCCAGTGTGTGTGTGAGGGGGGGTAACAGGTATGTAAGTAAGGAATTATGTAGAGTTGGGATTAGGGCTAATGTCAAGGTGGTGTTGAGTATTGAGTGCATATATAGGAAAATCACCTAACTCCAACTTTAGGAGCTAGCTAGGTACAGTGGATTGCTCCTGTAGTCCTAGCTACTCAGGAGGCCGAGGCTGTATAGCCTGGGCAACGTAGTAAAATCATGTCACAAAAAGAAAAGCAAAGAAATGATTTCTGGAACATTATAAACTTTTCTTCACAGATGGGTGGGAATGAAGCAGGAAAGTGAAGTGAGAGGAAATGTTCTTAGGCAGAAGAAATAATATTTAAGACTTAAGGGCATATGGTAAGAAGCCAGTAGAGAAAACCAGGAAAAACAACATAGCCAGCGAGATTTCTACTTCTGACAATGATCTTGTAAATTGTGGCAGAACAGTGCTCTACCAAGAACATCTTTATAATCCAGAAAAAAGACAAAAGCTCTTTGAGGGACTTCCGGGAAGATGGCGACGGGGGAAAGCGGCACTTACAAGTCCCACTAACAATCCAACTCTACTACCACAAAACCAGCGCCTTTCAGAGCCAGAAAACACCACCAGCAAAGAAATAAAAATGGTAAATAAAAGGGACAGAGAAAAAGGGCTGGAAAAACAAGACACCGGAAAAAAACCAGCCCGAAGTGCCGCGCCCGCATGGCCCGGAGCAGCCTGAGCAGCCTGAGCGGCCAGAGCCGCAGCGCGGATTGGGGGGAACCGCGAAGCGGAGCGGCCTGAGCAGCCGGAGCAGCCAAGGCTGCGTCGCGGAACGGCCGGAGCGGCCGGAGTGGCCAGACCCGCGGTGCAGAGCAGCGGAGCCGCGGTTCAGAGCAGCCGAGCAGAGCAGCCAGAGCAGCCGAGCGGACCGGCTAGAACAGCCGGAGCAGCCAGAGCTGCAGCGTGGATTGGCTGGAGTGGTGGCGCGGAGTGGCCAGAGCCGCGGAGCGGAGCGGCCGGAGCAGCCAGAGCGGAGCGGCCAGAACAGCCGGAGCAGCCAGAGCCCCGTCGCGGAACTGCCGGAGCGGCCGGAGTGGCCAGACCCGCTGTGCAGAGCAGGCAGAGCCACGGTGCAGAGTGGCCGGAACAGCTGGAGTGGCCAGAGCCGTGGTGCGGAGCAGCCAGAGCCGCAGCGCAGAGCGGCCGGATCGGAGCGGCCTACATCTCCCCTAGCAGCACCAGGCTCCAGAGAGGAGGGAGACTCAAAACAGAGCTCAAATCCAGAGAGGAAGTACTCTGGCCTCGCGGCCTAGGATGCAGAAGCAGCGTCTTACTGCTGGCGGCAGCGGTGAGTTCACCGGACGGCCCTAGACCAACCCACTCAACCAGCCACCAGGCGCCTGAGAGGAGGGGTGGACAGCGAGCCGAGGAGAGCAGGTGCTGAACAGCCGGGCAGCAGTCAGCAGTTTTGTTGGTGCAGGGAACATCTAAAGCTCCCAGGGGCTGGGCACAGCACAACTGGCAAGGACTCAGAGCGGAGTTCAAAACCAGAGAAGAATACGCCGCATCACGGCCGAGGGCGTGGCAGTGGTGCCATATTGTCAGTGGCAGCAGCAGCGAATCCACCGAGTTCACTACAGCTCCATCAGCGCACTTAACAACCGTGAATCAAATTGCGGCCCCTAGGGGAGAAATCCCAGTACTGCACTCCCAGGGACTTGCGCAGATAGTCTCCCTGGGTCGGAGATTTTAGCAGTGCAGCCCAGTGGGGGAGTGGCAGTGGCAGAGATATCATACCATAGTCACAACTCCCCACTGGAGAACGCCCAACTTGGCACCCCCCACGGTCTAAGCAGCCTTGATTGACTCCCTGGGTCTGAGACTTTGTGATACAACACAGTAAGGGAGTAGTGGTGACTGAGATACCATAGACTAGAGATCCAGAGCATCTTAAGTGAACTCGTAGTGACTCAGGGAAGAACCCAGAGAAGGCACAAACTTCCAAAATCATGGGAAAGAGAAATAAGAATGGAGCAGTGAATGCCAACAACCCCACAACATCAGAATCTGATAAAACAGAAATCCAAAGATCTCTAGAAGATCAAATTAGGAAAATAACTTTAGAAATAATAGAGGACTTTCGAAAAGAATTTAGAGAGTCAAAAAGAGATAAAGGATGCAATTAATGAAGTAAAGGCCTCAATTCAAAGTATAAACAACAGATTAGACCACATGGAGAATAGAATCTCGCTTCTTGAAGATGATCATTCTAAAAATGAACGCATAGTTTCTAATTTAGAAAAAAAAAACCCGACAGCAAGAATCTGACATTGAAGAAATATGGGCCCATTTCAAGAGAGCTAACCTAAGAATAATTGGAATAGAGGAGGGAAAAGAAGGTGAAACAAAAGGGATCAACAATCTCTTCAAGGAAGTAATAGCAGAAAATTTTCCAAACATAGAGCAAGAGGTCGATACACAGGTCCAGGAAACTTATAGAACTCCCTTTAGGCAGGATCAGAGAAGAGGATCCCCACGCCACATAATTGTCAAAATGACTAATGTGGAAGCCAAGGAGAGAATCTTAAAGGCAACAAAAACAAAAGGCCACATGACATACAGAGGCAAACCAATTAGAATCACTCCAGACTTCCCAAACCAAGTTATGAAAGCCAGAAGGGCTTGGAGTAACATATTCCAAACACTGAAAGAAAACAACTTCTAGCCAAAAATTTCCTACCCAGCAAAACTATCCATCAAATTAGATGGGGAAATAAGAAGCTTCCATGACAAACAGCAACTGAAGGAATTTATGTCTTCAAAACCAGCGCTAGAGAAAATACTCAAGGAGATTTACTGCAAAGAGGAAATGGGTAATACACGTCAGAACCAAAGAAACAAGAATTCCCATCCAGCAGGCAACTAAGCAAAGAAGAATAAACAGTATCTCAAACAGAAATAAGATCTTAACCTGTTGGGAATTAAAAATTATCTCTTTATAATCACACTGAATGTAAACAGCCTCAAATCCCCAATAAAAAGACATAAAGTGGCAAAATGGATTAAAAGCCAGAATCCATCCATCTGCTGCTTACAAGAAACACACCTTACAAGTAAAGATAGGAACAAACTCAAGGTAAAGGGCTGGAGCAAGGTTATCCATGCTAATGGTACTTGAAGACAAGCAGGAGTAGCAACTATGATATCAGACAAGTTAGACTTCAAACCCAAACTTATTAGAAGAGACGAAGAAGGTCACATTTTACTGGTAAAAGGAATAGTCCAGCAAGAGGAAATAACAACAATCAACATCTATGCCCCAAACATAGGGGCAGCTACTTTCATAAATCAAACTCTTTGTGACATGAAGTCACACATAAATCCCAACACAATAATACTGGGAGACTTCAACACACCTCTCACAATACTAGACCGATCTTCCAGACAAAGGGTCAGTAAAGATGTCTCAGAACTAAAGAACACCATTAACCAAATGGACCTGTTGGACACATATAGAATATTTCACCCAACTACAGCAGAGTTTACATTTTTCTCAGCTGCTCATGGAACCTTCTCCAAAATAGATCACATCCTGGGACACAAAATGAGCACTAGCAAATTTAAAAAATGTTACATACTTCCCTGTGTCATTTCAGACCATAATGGAATGAAACTAGAAATCAACTATAAGAAGACCCAGAGAAACAACATAAACATGTGGAGACTGAACACCACACTTTTGAATGAAGAATGGGTCATAGAAGATGTAAGAGGTGAAATCAAGAAATTTCTAGAAACAAATGAAAATAAAGAAACAACATATCAAAACCTCTGGGACACTTTGAAGGCAGTATTAAGAGGAAAATTTATAGCACTGAGTGCTCACATAAGAAAAACGGAAAATCTTCAAATAAATAGCCTTATGACACACCTCAAAGCCCTTGAAAAGCAGGAACAATTGAACCCCAAAGCCAGCAGAAGACGGGAAATTATTAAAATTAGAGCAGGAATTAACGAAATAGAGAATAAAAAAACAATACAGAAAATCAACAAAACCAAAAGCTGGTGTCTTGAAAAAATTAACAAGATTGATAAACCACTAGCCAACCTAACTAAAAAAAAGAGAATCAACCCAAATTATGAAGATAAGGGATGAAAAAGGAGACATTACTACTGACAGCGTAGAAATCCAGAGGATTATCAGAAACTACTTTGAAAAACTATACTCCAACAAAATGAAAAATCTGGAGGAAATCGACAACTTCCTAGATAAATACAACCTTCCTAAACTGAGTCAAGAAGATATAGAACACTTAAACCAACCAATAACAATCAAAGAGATTGAAACAGCAATAAAGAGCTTACCATCAAAGAAAAGCCCAGGACCAGATGGTTTTTCAAGTGAATTCTATAAAACCTTTACAGAAGAGCTAATCCCAATATTACTCAAACTATTTAGGGAAATAGAAAAAACCGGGACTCTCCCAAATACATTCTATGAAGCCAACATTACACTAATACCCAAACCGAATAAAGACAGTTCAAGGAAGGAAAACTACAGGCCTATATCTCTGATGAACTTGGATGCAAAACTATTAAACAAAATACTAGCAACACACATTCAAAACCACATCAAGAAAATCATTCACCATGACCAGGTAGGGTTCATCCCAGGGATGCAAGGCTGGTTCAATATACGAAAATCGATCCATGTAATTCATCATATAAACAGAATCAAAGACAAAAACCACATGATCATCTCAATAGATGCTGAAAAAGCATTTGATAAAATTCAACATCCATTTATGATAAAAACACTGCAGAGAATTGGAATAGAAGGAACATATCTCAACATTATTAAGGCAATCTACAATAAGCCCACTGCCAACATCATATTAAATGGGGAAAAACTTCAAGAATTCCCCCTAAAAACTGGAACGAGACAAGGATGTCCACTATCACCACTTCTCTTCAATATAGTACTAGAGACTCTAGCCAGAGCAATAAGGCAAGAAAAGGAAATCAAAGGAGTACAAATAGGAAAAGAAGAACTTAAGCTTTCACTATTTGCAGATGACATGATACTATATTTAGAAAACCCAACAAACTCAACCAAAAGGCTTATAGAACTGATCAACAAATTCAGCAAGGTATCTGGATACAAAATCAATCTTAAAAAATCAGAAGCTTTCCTGTATACCAACCATAAATCCACAGAAAAAGAAATTCAGAAAACACTTCCACTCAGGATCTCCCACAAAAAAATAAAATACCTAGGAATAAACTTGACCAAGGAGGTAAAAGATCTCTACAAAGAAAATTATAAAACACTGAAAAAAGAAATCGAAGAAGATCTTAGAAGATGGAAAGACCTTCCATGTTCATGGATTGGCAGAATAAATATCATTAAAATGGCCATCCTCCCCAAAGTGATCTACAGATTTAATGCAATGCCCATTAAACTACCAAGATCATTCCTCACAGACATAGAAAAATCAGTCCTTAAATTTATATGGAATAACAAAAAGCCCAGAATAGCCAAGGTATTTCTCAGCAACAAAAACCACGCAGGAGGAATCACAATACCTGACTTTAAACTATACTACAAAGCCATTGTAATAAAAACAGCATGGTACTGGCAAAAGAACAGATATATAGACCAATGGAGCAGAATAGAAGACCCAGAAACAAGTCCACACACTTTCAGCCAATTGATTTTTGACAAAGAGGCCAAAAACATACACTGGAAAAAAGATAGCCTCTTCAACAAATGGTGTTGGCAAAACTGGTTAACCATATGCAGAAAATTGGATGTTAATCCCACTTTTTCACCCTGTACAAAAGTCAACTCACGATGGATCAAAGACTTGGAAATTAAACCAGAGACTTTGAAGCTCCTTGAAGAGGGCATAGGTCCAACACTACAACACATAGGCACAGACAAACATTTCCTCAACAAGACCCCAAAGGCACAACAAATTAAAAGGAGAATCAATACATGGGATTGCATGAAACTGAAGAGCTTCTGTTCAGCAAAGGAAATTATCAAGAATCTCAATCGAGAGCCAACAGAATGGGAGAAGATTTTTGCCACCTACACCACTGATAGAGGACTAATATCTAGAATATACAGAGAACTCAAGAAACTCAACACTAAGAAAACAAAGCATCCAATAACAAAATGGGCAAATGAACTAAATAGACACTTCACAAAAGAAGAAATTCAAACGGCCAATAAATGCATGAAAAAATGCTCAACATCACTGGCAATCAGAGAGATGCAAATCAAAACTACCCTGAGATTTCACCTAACTCCAACTAGAATGGCCATCATTCAAAACACAAACAACAACAGATGCTGGCAAGGATGTGGAGAAGTGGGAACTCTAAGCCATTGTTGGTGGGATTGCAAATTAGTGCAGTCACTTTGGAAAACAGTATGTAGAATCCTCAGAAGAATGGGGACAAATCTACCATTTGATCCAGCAATACCACTGTTGGGTATCTACCCAAAAGAGAAGAAACCAAACTACCAAACTAATGCATGTGTATCTATGTTCATAGCTGCACAATTCACCATAGCCAAACTATGGAACCAGCCAAGATGTCCATCAACAGATGAATGGATTACAAAACTGTCAGATATGTACACAATGGAATTTTACTCAGCCATCAAAAAAAATTCAATTACATCATTTTCAGGGAAATGGATGGAACTGGAGGACATAATGCTAAGTGAGATTAGTCAGGCACAAAAAATAAGAAATCAGATGCTTTCCCTAATATGTGAGAGTTAGGGAGAAAAGAGGAGCAAACAAGACAACCTAAAGGAGGAGAAATGAGGGGGGAAGAGGAAAATCTCTAAAGCTCACAATGTACTTAAACGTATTGAAGTCAATCACTAAACCAAGCAAGGGAGGGAGGGACGGGGAGGGAATGGGGTGGGATTTGGGTAGGGGTTAAATCAGCGATGAGTACATGTTTGTACACACAAGTTTTTTACCCCAATAAGTTGTATGAATATAATGCACCAATAAAAAAAAATTTTAAAAAAAAGCTCTTTGAAAGTATCTGAAATTTGCCAAGGCAGCAGGGACTTCAGAAGGTACAATTCTCAAGTAAGGAGAACTGTTGTTCTCTATAGAGAAGCAAGAAATACCTCTCGGAGCTATTTGCCATTCTTGGTGCATAAAACAGAGAAGTCACCAGAAGTTTCAGCTATTCTCATAGGGCTGTGAAGAGGGAAAAGGGGGCTGTGGATGCAGTCAGTGCTTTGGGGAGGGTAGCAAAATTCTGAAAAGAAGAAATAAGAAGAAAACTGAACTTACTAACTTTTACCCATAGGTATTTGTCAGACTTTTAAGCCACTCATGGCATGAGAAAGGATTAACTAGTCAAGCAGAATTTGGCTGAAAAGCAGAATGGAATTTTTCCCAGTCTCATTGTAGAAAAGAAAGAAAACTTAAAATTCAGGACCTTCTGCAGAGGAGCAACCCTAGAAAGCACCCCAGGAGTGCAGTTGGACCCTTTGTAGAACCCACTCTCTAGAAATGAGAGTGAGCTAGTGGTAGATAAATCAACCTCAGTCATTCCACTCATTGATTAAATTAAGATGATCAACACTTACTCTGGCTGTTTATATATGACAGAGTGAACCCTCCCTGGGAGAAATATCATCCAGAGCCTCTGTAATTTTTTTCAACAAAATGCCGACAGCTGACCCAAAACTAATAGGTATATGAAGAAATTGAACCAAAGGAAAACTCAAGCAATGCAAAAAATCTACAAACCATCCAGGTATCGACATTCTCATAGATTTTGAAATTACTGACTTTAAAATTACTGTGATCAATACACTCAAGAAGATAGATACCAAACTTTCTCCAGTAAACTGGAATCCGTTAAAAATAAAAGGATAGCCAGAGAGGTAAGAAGATAGCAGTAGAAAATTACTGAAGACTATTTTAACAAGGAAGGGATAGTTGATGGTGACCTGTTATGGAGAGTTCCCTTGTACCTAGTAACTGAGAGGGTTACTATTGAGAAGACCTATAAGTAGATTCTTGATTACATTGGGTGCAGTCTCAGTAGAGTGCTGGGCATGGAAGCCATGATGGTGCAAAGGCTGTAGATTTTTTGGGGAGCACTATAGTGTCATATCATAGTGTGGATCATGCTGACAGTGGCAGATCTTCACACTGTACTTGGTTCCCTTCATCCCCACTTCCCCTTTTCTTTCCCTCCCAATACTGAGTGTACAGGTTAATAATGTTCTGTTCACATGTATGCACATATTTGAATGCCACTTTTCCATTAATGAACCTCATCCTTCTCCTTTCCCTCCCCTTCCCTTCTGACTTCGCTCCATTATCTGTAGTCCCTCTGGTATCCCTTAGCTTAAGCATATTAGAGAATAGCTAAGTCCTTTCTCTTTCTGTGCTTGGCTGATCTCACTTAACATAATATTCTCCAGGTCTTTCCATCCTTTTGCAAATGGTGTGATTTTGTTCTTTTTTATTGCTAAGTAGAATTCCATTGTGTGTATTTCCCATAATTTTGCAATCCATTCACCTATTGATGGAGACTTGGTTGGTTCCATATTTTGGCTACTGCTATGAACATGGGCATGCATATGTGAGTGCATAGCTAAGGGCCTGATAGTGCAGAACCAGGGCCTGAAAGGCTATAGATTTTTAATGAGTAGGCAAGGTTTGTGGAAACGTGGAAGCATCATGAGCTTAATATTGTGCTCCATGGGTAATATTTTGGCATAATTTTCTCTAATAACACTCACCAACTTGGGTACAAACACAGGAATCATTTGCACTATTAGGTTAATTCAGAGCTGAAATTTTGCCAAGAAAGTGAGAGAAATAAAATGGGGCAGGAGGATTGATGAATTAGAAAGACAGGGATTAAGAATACCTTTGGGGGGAAAGAATGCCTTTGGTTGGAAGTAACAGCCAACCCAATTTGTGGTTACTTAAATAAGCATATATTGTTCTCATGTAAGTCTAGAAATAGTTAACATCTGCCTTTGCTTCCGTGGCTCAGTTGTTTTAAAGCTAAAATCTCATAATTCTTTATACATTTCCTTCATGGTCACAAGAGTTTCAGGCATCATAACTACGTAGAAGGCACTCCCTCCTCCCTCCCTCCTTCCCATGTTTGGCTTAGTGACTGACTTTGATGTGTTTGTGAATGGACATCATGGGCATTAGGGAATTTAGTGATAACATTTATAGATTAGAAAGAGGGAGCCAGTATACATAGAAAGATGTATCATGCCATCAGAAACCGAGACAAGTTTTAGAAGAAATAAATATGTTCTAGTAAAATCTATTACCTGAATTTTTACAGATATACCATATATTACAATTAAAATGCCTTTTAGAGACCCATTCTTTTTAACAAGACCACAATTAAATGTATATATACTTGAACACACATATTTCTATAGGTCTCCAAGTATATGAAGCACATTTCTAGGGCTGTAAAAAATAGGTTTCTCTAGTCGTATATAGTGCTTATTAAAACATTGCAATCCAATTTTTAGGGAGGTGATTATTACAATTTATTAGTCCATCACCATTTGCTAATGTAATTAACCATTGAAAGAAATACATTTTAAGTGTTCTAAATTGCATTTCTAATTACTTGTAACTAAAACTCTCTAGAATTTTAAAATCCATTTTGTCTTATGAAAGGCTTCATTGCTTATCCATGTTGTTGCACTATTACTTTAGATTGAGTTAACTTAATATTAAAATTACATGTCAAATATAATTTGTTAGTAGTAACGTGAAATGTATGGCTTCACTCTAAGGGAAAAAAAGCCTGTTCAGCAGTTTTAATATCATTTACCTAAACGGAACTTCCCCAAAATGATTAGATCACATCTGGCACAATGTAGATCTATTTGTACTTGCATAATGCGTGTACATGTACACACTGTTATATTTTATGACTATTTGGGTACATTGATTTTTCTATAAAGAGAACTATTATCTACATCTTTTTTCACAGAAGCACACTTAAATATTGGCATAGGTAAACAACTTAGTAAAATAAAACCATGCTTGGCACAACTATTACTGGTGTCACAGATTTTACAACTCTAATATTTCTGAAAAGCTAACTTGAACACGTTGGAACATTTTTTTTTCAGAGTGAATGCAGAGGCAGCTTGATGAGCTGTAAAACTTCTCTAATTCATTTGGCATTCTAGTCTTGGCCAAATCTTAAGTGTCACAAACTCTGATTCTATCTTGAATTGTGACCCAAAGTCATCTTCAGAAAGAAACTTCTCCCCCACACCAGGCAAGCCTGGTCTTTGAAACAAAGGAATTGACTGCCAGCGAGCAACTACTGGGAATGGGAAAGAATTAGAAATAGGCTCACAAAATCCAGAATATAAATCCAGAATCCACAGGAACAAGCATCTCTCACTACACTATTTTTCTCTTGTGAACATGTTTGAAAACATGTATCAATTCACTGTAATTTAGAAGTAAAAGTCAACAGCATAAAGTCAATCTTAAACTCAGAAATAGTCCATCCCCTCATTTAACATGAAATAAAATCCATCTTCAAACATTAATTTGGGGCTGGGATGTAACTCAGTGGCAAAGTGCTTGCCTGGCAAGTGCACCGCCCTGGGTTCAATCCCCAGTCCAAAAAAAAAAAAAAAAAAAAAACACAACTTTTTTCTCATCAGAAGGATCATCTCCAAAGACTTTGTGAGTCCAGGGACATGCAGTTGATTTAGGCCAAAATGAACTATTCTGATGTCAAGTGAAAAGTTTATTACTGCCTACTATGTTTAATATAGAAGATAATTTACCAGTTTTTAATAATTTAACAGGTTTTTTTCTTGGTAGATAATTGGTCTCCCTAAACCTATTCTTATTTCCAAATATTTTTATTTTGCCATAATTTAGATTTATGAATTTAGAGAAGTTACAAGAATAATACTGAAAATTTCTATATACCCTTTACTCTGATTCACTGACGCTGTGGTTTGGGTGTTGGAAAGCCTCTAAGAAGCCTCTAAGGCTTCAGGTATTGAAGTTTAATCCACATTGTGAGGTATTAAGAGGACAGAAACTTATCGGACTCTGGTTCTTAGAGGTGGGGCCTTTAGAACGTGATTAGCATTAGCGAATGTCATTAAGGTGCAGCCCCATTATTGAATCCTTGTGGTTTTATAAGGAGAGACTAGAAAAGACATACATACACATCTGTGCTCCCCGTCTTTGCCATGCAATTCCCCTTAGTAGTCTGCTAGCAAGAATGCCATCACTAGATGAGGCCCCTAGACCTTGCACCTCGAGAACCATGAGCAAAAGTTAACCTATTTTCTTCATAACTCATCCTGTCTATGGTGTTTGTGTTATTAGTAAAAGAAAATGGACTGATACCATCATTGTCAATACTTGGCCACATTTGTTGTGCTACATACCTTTACTTTTTAGTACCACAGTGACTGTTTTCTAAGAACAAAGTTATTATCTCAGATAACAAGAGTAAAGGTACCAAATTCAGAAAATTTGTGATTAGAATAGCACTTTCACCTACCAAGGTCCCTATTCCAGCTCTTGTCAGTGATTCTAATGATGTCTTTTATAGCATTTTCACTTCCGACAATAATAGAAAATTATTAAAAGACCACAGTCCCAGTACATGGTAACAACAGTGAAAACAAAATATATAAACATCAGAGAATAGAGAATTCATTACAATCTCTTACACATCCTTAGGGAAAGCACTGTCCAAATGAGATAATTGCTTTGTACTTCATTGAGATGCCATACAAATGAAATACTTACAATACCAAGGAATTCTAAGATTTTCAAGGAGTTTACTAAATGGGGAATTTAAGGAAAATGCACCTAAGTATATCATAAAGATATGTTTTGAAGAGTATCAATGCTAACTCAGGCTCAGCTATTACACAATGTGGCATTTTGGGGACAAAAGCAAGATAAATATCCATGAAAACTTAATACCATTATTTTGCTTTGAATACTCAATGTGAAAATTTTTCTATGAATAGGTACCCCTGTTATCAAAGCACTTAGATGTATTGTTGATCATACGAAGCCACATTAGCATTACTGACACTATACAATAAAAATGTTGTATGAGTCAGCTTTTCAATTAAAAAACTCGATTAGTCTGATCTTTATACATTATAACTACATGAAAATTATCCTAGCATTTTGATCAGCTATTGTAAAATATAATATTGTAGAGGCAAAACAAATGTACTAAAAGATTCCTAGCCATTTCATATTCATACCAGAGTATATTAAATTGCTAATACCTTCAAATATTCCACAGTAAAACACCTATTTTTAGAATTTCTTTTTTTGCGGCCCTATTTTTAGTCTTTATTTTTTAAATTTTTTATTGGTGCATTATATTCATACATCATATCGGGATAAAAAACTTGTGTGCACATACATGTACACATCACCGATTTAACCCCTACCCAATTCCCACCCCATTCCCTCCCCATCCCTCCTTTCTTCTTTCTATGGCATTTTGACCTCACACTGTGTCCCCCACAAATCCAGCAGCCTGGTTATACTCTTTCCAAGTATGGAAAAGTATTATATTAAAAATCCTATAGCCTGAAACCTCATAAAACACTGTCACCAAAGAATATGTCATCAGATTGAGTGAGATTAATATAGGAAATGATATTATTATATAAATTACATAAAATTATACGAAAATGTGGACAATTGATTAAGTCTAAAGAGCATTTATTTACTGCCAAATTATAAACAAAATAACATGCTGTAAAGTTTGAAAATAAGATGAGCAAATCATAATCACTGTCTTCAAGGAGCGCATCATTCATTGTAGGAGGCAAACATTCAAAATATTTGAATGACATATTTGTCATTCTGTAGTAGTGGAAAAAGTAAATTATATGGGCATGCGGAGGGGAAAATAATTGGATTTTACTAGGGGTATCTCAGAAGCATTCATGGCAGAAGGAATATTTGAAATGTGTCCTAAATGAGTTTGACTTCACTAGGTAAAATGGAATTGGAGGCTACGGTAAGTGTGGCTAAGGAGGTATTTCAGACATAGCATGAGGGTAGAAAAGTAAACACCATTTACAAGTAGTCTTGTGTGACTACAATGAGAAGTCAGATCATGAAAGACCAAATGTATGAATAAGAGTTTGAACATCATTCTGTCTGTTGCTGGGGAACCCTTCAAGCTCTGTTAGCAGTAGAATTTCAAAATCACATCTTCTATCTGAAGGAAATATTGGAAGGGGCAGAGACCACTAGGTAATGTTACGAAAAAACTCAAGTTTATTTAAGCAGAGTTGTTTTCTTAATTTTCACAGGCTAATAGGTATGGCATACAGCCTCTAAGGTGATACTTTGTGAGTCCTGCCCTCCTGGTTTGCATTTTCTGTGAGTGAAGGCTGGGCTTCTGACAGTAGCATATGGAAAAATTAATAGGATGTCACTTCTGAGATTAGGTTATAAAAAGAACTTGATTGCCTTCCATCTCATTCAATCTCTCTCTCTCTCTCTCTCTCTCTCTCTCTCTCTCTCTCTCTCTCTGTGTGTGTGTGTGTGTGTGTGTGTGTGTGTGTGTCACAGATCACCAGCTGCCATGTTGGGAGTACACTTCAGCATTTTAGAGAGAGGCCCCCATGTCCAGAAACACATGGCTACCAGTAACTAAGGGAATAAATCGGAAGGAGATCGTGCCCTGGTTGAACCTTCAAATAAAAAAGCAGCCTTAGAAAATGACTTTAGTGCAACCTTATTATTTATGTATGGACCTCTTGTCAGTGGCACTACCCAGGCTAAACCCAGATTTTTAATATATAAAAGCTGACATAATGAATGTTTATTATTTTAAGCCACTATTTTTTTAATCAGTTTCTAGGAAGCAAAGAGTTGGGTGATGTGTGCATGTATGTCTCCACCATTTTTTATCCTATTAAGATGTATGACTACATTTCACCAATAAAAATAAATACATAAATAAAATTAGAGATCAAATATAATATCTAGCCTAGCTTATCTTTGGCCAAAATATCAAATATTTCATTTCCCATTTCTTCCCATTAAAGATTACTGAATTATTAATTAAATCCAGAATTTTCTCCATAATGCTTGGTATAGTCTTTTTTATTTCTTTGTTAATTTCTTATTGGTGCATTAAAATTATACATCATGTTGGGGTAAAATCTTCTGTGTACATACATGTACACATCACTGATTACCCCCTACCCAATTCCCACCCCATTCCCTCTCCATCCCTCCTTCCCTGGTATAGTGTTAACTATCACATTCTGTTTTAACAGCGCTGTGATTCCATACACTTACAGCTTTTAGAGAAATGAAAAATACAGGATTTACATGTATGAGAGGTCTTAGAGTCTATTTTGAAATTAGACCTTTTGTATATCTTTTTAGGGAAACAAACTTGTTTCTAATGTTTTTGGAGTAGCACAGTTAAAGTACACTAACTTAAAAATTCACTGCAGCTTTGGCAATGCAAAAACTACTGGAAAAATAATTAAAGAAGTTGCTAATCAGTTCATTAATCAAGTGTATCTGCTACACTTTATACTGGAACAAATTGAAAAGGATGCTGTGCTAGCCAGAAACTCCTTCTCAAATAAAGTCAAAAGCAAAGATAAACAAAATTGATTTTTCCTTTGTGGTTGATTTCTATCTAAGTAGATCTATCTCTAAAATCCTGAATAAAGAAAATTCTCCATGCACAGATTCAAGACTGCTAAAATTCTGCTCATTGGTACTCTTGAGATTAATTCCAACAGTACTTAATCAGTTTGTCTTTCATTTTTTGGTTTATTTGCATGTATAACCCACAAGCTATTTTCATTCTTTACATATTAAATATGCTTAGAAAGAAGAGAGAAAAACAACACTTTCCTTACTGTATTAAAACAACTAATTTTGGAGCACAAAAATCTTTCAATACACAAAAATCTCTTTTGGTGGTCAGAAGGAATCCAGTCTCCCCACTCTCTGTGTTGTCTTAGCTAAAATGATGGCAGCAAGGCATTATATTCTGAAAAAATTATATAGCCAGATTTTCAATTATGATTGCAGTAAACTTCCCAAAGAGGTCTCTGAAGAAAGTCCAAGATTCTCTAAGGAGTAAAAGGAATGGCTAAGTTGTGACTTAAAACAATATAGTACTTCTTTGCTTTTCTGAATACTGACCTTCAGATATATTGGCATTTTTGAAAGCCAAATCCTAAAAAAAAAAAAAATGCAAGTTCAAAATTGAAATTCTCTTGAGTTTCGTCAGGTTTCAGCCAGATACCAGCCTATGTCATTTTCTGAATGTGAATAATTTAGATTTAAAGCAATAGCTAGAATAAACAGAAGAAACAGAAAAAGAACCAACAGGTGACTTGGTGACTGCATTCACTCCCTTGGTGTGGTGAGATATATGTGATATCTTCTTTGACGATTTATTTCCTCATTCACATAAGTTTAGCACTCAATTTTAACAGATCCAAGAAATCTTAGAATATATACACATTAGAATATAAGAAAATATATTAGACTATGTATGTTAGAATATATATATGGCGTATGAATCTGAAATCTGCAAATTTGGGTATACACAAACATATAAGAAATGCAGTTGTTTTATTTTTTAATTGAACTTAATTCCTGTCTTGAGACTTTTAGTTGAGTGGTATCATGGAGAATAAGAAAGAAAACTAGAGAAATAATACTTAAATTTATACTTTATATAATATTCCACCACATTATAGAGATATAATACCCATTTATTAGGATGTAGTTTATACATTTATCCCATTCTAGGCTAAGGTCATACTGAATTTACAGATAAAGGAAATGAAGGAAGGAATGCCACCATATAAAAAAGTATATTGCGTTCCAAAAGCGTTATCTGCTCTAGTAGTAAAAATCCCTAAAGACAATGCTTGCCTTCTTAATACTCATCCCAAAGTTCTCAACTCAAGATCCAGAATAGAAAGATACAAACTGCCCAGAGTCACAGATAGGATCCGAGTGAAACATTTTTTAAGGCTTCCAGGAATGAACAAAATTTTCTTTTTGTATGTGTGTGAGATGTTGATTATTGAACCCAGGACATTCAACATTTTACCTCCAAGCTATATCCCAACTCTATTTTTTCATTTTGAATCATGGTCTCACTGACTTGCAGAGGACCTCACTAATTGTTGAGGTTACAATCCTCCTATCTCAGCCTCCCAAGTGCACACCAACAAGCCCGGTTTCCATTGTTTTGTATTTAATTTTTCTTTTCTTTCTTTTCTTTTTTTTTTTGTATGTGATACAGGAAATTGAATTGAGGGGAGTTCTACCTCCGAGCCACTCTTCCAGCCATATTTTATTTTTTAATTTGAAACAAGGTCTCACTAGTTGCTAAGAGTCTCACTATGTTGTCCAGGCTGCCCTTGAACCCGAGATCCCCCTGTCTCAACTTCCCAAGTACTGGGATTATAAGCAAGTGCCACCATCCCTGGGACCATTGTTTTATTTATCTTTGTTGTGCTTCCTACTCTGTCTCCTCCAATGTGTGTTTGTTGTATGTGTGTTTGTGGGTGTTTGTCCATTTAATAAAAGAAAAGTTCTAGGAAGTTGAAGATGTCAACTGGAAATTCCATCATGGGAGTTTCAATAATATGAAATTCAGCTTTGAATGGTTTTTCATTGATTTGCAAACTTCACAGTAGAACTTTCTGGGAATTAGCATCTTGTCGAAATTAAGTGAAATACTAGTTATATCCAAAAATGGTCTACTAGGTTTATTTAAAATTATATTTACTTGTTTTGCAATACTTACTTGTTTTTAAAAATAATACTGTAAGTAAAAAATACATAGAAAAGAGCCAGGAGTGGTGGCGCACACTTGTAATTCCAGTACTTGGGAGGCTGAGACAGAAGAATCACAGGTTGGAAGTCAGCCTCGGCAACTTAGTGAGGTTCTCAGCAACTTAGCAAGACCCTGTTTCCAAATAAAAATTTAAATAGGGCTGAAAGTATAACCTGGAGGTTAAATGCCGCTGGGCTCAATCCCCTGTTATACAGAAAAAAACATAAAAGCTTAAATATCACTAACTTATTAATAGAGGATTGATCATCATTATGCGACCAATTAGAAGATATGAATGTATAAATCACTCACATATAAAAAGTAGGTACTACTGAGTGTTAAAACTGCAGGCAAGTGCTTTGCAAAGAAGTAGCTATAACAAGTCTAGAGGCAATAAATAATAAGAATAATTCTGTAACTTTTTAGTGATTGTTCATAAAACTACATTGAAATTACTACTGGAGATATGTCCATATATCTTTCGCAAGCACACACAATAATGACAAACGCAGAGAGACAGAAAACTAGAATGAGATAACACTGCAGGGGAACAAGAGCTAGTGAGTACCATTAGGGAGAAGAGAGTGTTTACTACCTTCTGTCTGCAGCACACAGTGTCCATCCCTCGTGGGCAACCTAACTCCCACCATGATATTTCCTCCGAAATATTCAAAACCAAACTTCAAGATTTTTTCTGAAGAAAATTACAGGAAAAAATAGGGTCAAGAAGATAAGGAAAAGAGAGTTCATTACACTGAGCAAGGGACCCAGTCCACTTCTGCCGTGACCAGATCCCCCGCGCCTTTTCATGGTAGCATTTAAGTGTGGCATGAAGTGAGTTTGGCAGGTATTAGAGGGATCATTACGAGGTCACAAAGAAGTACAGTGACATCACAACCAAAGCGGGGAGGAGGGAAAGCAGATTTTCATCATGGAGGGACGTGAATGTCTATGCTCCCAAGTTATATTTCCAGTCAACATTGCCTGCACATCACATGTGGTACAAAACCCAAGGAAAACTAATGAGATACTCAGCAGGGAAGACCATGATCCAAAACACTTATTTAGTGGCTCTGCCCTGTCCTTTCATATCCCAAAGGAATTCAGATAGCTCTACGTTGCTATGTCATAATATGGGTAAACTGTGAAGACCATGTCGTATCCAAAACAATGGTTCTCTTTTCTACTATTCATGATATGTGTGTGTTGTGTCTGCGTGTACGTGCGCGTGCATTCGTGCCTGCACATCCCAAGGCCATATGGCTTCACTGAATACTTTCTGGAATTTTCTTCTCTTTATATACCCTATACAAGAAGGTGGATGGGGAACATAATATCAAAAACAAAGAAAAGGGTAGTCCTTTAGATTTAACAGGGGGATACAGATTGAGCATCAATGATCCTAAATTCTTTTCTTTCTTTTCTTTGCTGTACCAGGGATTGAATCCAGGGGCATTCTGCCTCTGAGATATACCCAGTCTTATTTTTATTCTTTATTTTGAAACAAGGTCTCACTAGGTTGCAGAGGGGCTCATTAAGTAGATGAGGCTGGCCACGAACCTGTTATCCTCCTGTCTCAGACTCCCAAGTACTGGAATTACAAGTGTGTCCCACCACACCCAGCTTGATCCTAAATTCTTAAGACCAGAAGTGTTTCATATTTAAGACTTTACATTTTGGCTTTTTGAATATTCACATATTCATAATGTTATAGCCTGGGCCTGGGACCCAAGTCTGAAAAGTAAGTTCCTAATGTTACACATATACCCTATGCAATAGCCCTAGTCAATTTAATACAACAATTTCAGTGCCACTGCATTTGAGTGACCCATCGTATGAGGTCAGCTGTAGATTTTCCCACTTGTATTATCTCATAAGTCTTCCAAATGTTTCAGATTTTGGACCATTTCAGATTTTGGATTTTAAGATTAGGATGTTCAGTCTGTATCTTCTTTTTCTCTTTAATAGTATAAGAATAAGCCAGGAGTGGTGGTATACACTTTAATCCTAGTACTTGGTGTGTGTGTGGGGACTGAAACAGGAAGTCAGCCTTATCAACTTAACAAGGCCTTGTTTCAAAATAAAAATAAAAAGGGTATAGCTCAGAGGTAGAATTATCCTGACTTCAATTATCAGTACAAAAAAATTTAAAAAGAATAAAAGCATACCACATTTAAATTACCACTGAGGATCATGTTGGGCTTTAAAATATATTTTTACCCTATAAGGCTTGTGAAAACTGTTGTAAAGGGAGATAGCAAAATCTCCTTCCAGAACGTGTTTGAAAAGATCGTTGGTGATCAAATGTTCTGGTATTTTGGGCACATAGGCTGACACGGAAGCATGGTGAAGGCTTAAATGACTTCATCGAATCAGCAGGGAGCTGATTTGAAGTGCGTTCTTTTATCTGAAAAGTCTGAGATTAAGCAGATCGCTAAGCATCATAGAGCTTCTGCCACGTCATTACTATTTTGTAACATACTCATGTTACAACCAATTATGCCAACCACCCAGTCAGAAGGCCTTCAATAAGGTTTTCAGGCTCCAAAGAGAAGAATAAATAATGGTAGGACAAAATCCTAGATGAGAATTTAACTAGCAATGGGTGTTAGAGGTCCAGAATTCAAATACATTATGCAATTTTATTTACATCATGTGTAAATATAGACCTCGGTTTGATGATTGACCAATTTGGCTCTAAGAAAATGCAATTCTTTCTGGGTGTCAACTTAGAAAAGGTGATTCAGTAGTACTTGGTGAAGGTGAAGAAATAGGTCCTCCCAGTGTATCTTTCTTGATGGTAATTCAGATTCATCCCCGACAGTTTAACTGATTGCACTTTCATGCATTCTTATATAGCCATGGCACATGACCAAGGGATGTTTAATGTACATCTCTGACAGAATTTTTGGCGATGGTTATATCATTCTGTATCTTGGAACACAAAACTGCTTGTATTGATCTTAAACATCTGTGCTAAACTCAGTAGCAAAAACATAACCAAAATATGGTTGAAAAAAGCAGCAAAAGGTAGATTTTTTGAAGTCAAGAAATCCCGAATAAGTAAGCTTAAATAAATGAAAAGTAAAAAGAGCTGGCCAAAAAAAGACTACAATGAGAATGAAGTTGGGCATGGTGGTGCATACCTGTAACCCCAAAACTTGAGAGGTTGAGACAAGAGGATCGCAGGTTCAAGGCCAGCCTCAACAACTTAAAACTTGTTTCAAATTTTAAAACAAGTTGGGAATGTATCTGGAAGGTAGAATGCCCCCAGGTTCAATCCCCAGTAGTATGTGTGGCAGAGAGGGAGAGGGAGAGGGAGAGAAGAGAGAAACTAGAAAGAATGAGGAAGTAATGTTGGAATTATTATTGGAAGGTATATTCATTATCTATTGGTATACAACAAAGGACCCCAAGTTAAATGTCTTAAAGTGATTGTTCATGCTTGTGCAATTTTTGCTGGTCTTAGCCTGGCAGTGCTTACTGCTGGTCTGGCCCATCTTGAGGCTATCTTGAGGCTCTATGGAAGTCCTGTAGTCCAGGTGGCCTCCCTGCCATGCTGGTGGTTAATTACGGCTATTAGCCCAACATTTCCAATCTCATAGCCTCTCCAAAAAAGGATGCTTGGCCTTCTTTCATGACAAATACAGGGTTCCAAAAGATCAAGAACTAGAGCTTTGGTCTCTTGAAGCCGGGGTCAGAAGTCTCAAGATATCACCTGTGTAGCATTCTGTTGGTCAAAGCAGGCCACAGGGCCAGCCAAGATTAAACAGGTGGTGGAACAGATTCCCTTAGATAGCATAGGCTGCGCATATCTAATGACTGTATCACAGGGTTTAAAGGAATAAAAAACATTCATGGCGAATCTAGCATGTTATTGGGTAGAATAATTTTTACTGTCTATTAACTTGTAGTACTCTTAGTAGAACCTCTATTTAACATGTTTATAAATATATACTTATTTCAGTGTTTAATATTTAAAAGTTAATAGTAATGAGACATTTTATTCAGCAGTGGGTACCTCTTAGGGACAGAAACTATGATCTATCTATCATTCTCAGAGCTGTCAGTAACCTTAGCTATAAATTTACTCCCCACTATTTAATTATGATAATCAGTCAACTTTTTAATAATTTACTTACTGACCCTTGGTAAAAGAAAATTACATTATATTTATCTACCAAAAACTACCAGGTATGGTGGTATATGCTTGTAATCCCAGTACTTGGGAAGCTGAGACAGGAAGGTCAGAGGTAGAGACCAGCCTGTATAACTTAGTGAGACCCTGTTTAAATTTTTTTTAAAGTGTTGGAGGTATAGTTCAATGAGTAGAATGAACCTCAGGTTCAATCCTCAGGTCCATACAAATATAAATAAAAGTGTCCTTCCCTATCAAATTTCAATTATCATCCCTTCCATGACCCAAAGATACAAATTGTATGAAGTAAAAATTTAGCTGGAAAGGAAGGACAATATTGGTACAGCTTATTTAAATTATATTCCACGATATAAAACAGATCCTCTTCCCATGAATCCAAAGCTAGTAGAATATTACATCGATAATATACATAGTTGATTGCATGTTATTTTGCATAATATGTTAGCAGATAGGTAGGATATCTCAAACCAAAATGGTTAAATTGCCATTACTCTTGACTAAGTAAGATTTATAAATGAATTGACAGCAGATTTTTTTTTTTTAGTTTTTTTGTAGAGTGTTCCTCTAAAGAGAGTCCAGAAGCAACGTAACACACAAGACACAGGGATTGTACATCTCCATTTCCCATAGCAGTTTCACTTTTGATGGTATTTCCCTCTTGGGGTGATCTAAAAGCTGAAAGCCTACGTAAAAATCACGTAGGCCATGTTATTTACCCAACTAGAAGTCACTTCCTATGAAATGTACAAAAAGATACTACTTAAACAATTTTGGTTCAAGGGGCAGCGAGTTATACAGCCTCCCTGAGCTTTGGCAGTGGTATTCTCGTAGGTGGGACTGAAAAGGCTGTCTGGATTGTCAGGTTGTAACATTCTATTTATGCTTTGATCTTAGAAAGGCCATTTTAAGTCTATTTTTTGTGGGTCTAGTGATGGAACCCAGGAGCATTTGACCTCCAAGCTACACCCCCAGCCCTATTTTATATTCTTTATTTTGAAACAAGGTCTCACTAAGTTGCAGAGGGCCTCACTAAATAGCTGAGGCTGTCTGCAAACCACGATCCTCCTGTCTCAGCCTCCCAAATGCTGGGATTACAAGTGTGCACCAAAATAGTCTAAGAAGACAGCTTAAGAAAAAAGTCAAAATTAAATCTATTAAAAAAAAACATTCTTGCCAAAAGGTGTTGAAGTCAGAGAACTACAGTAACATTGCATACCCATGTTCATAGCAGTACAATTCACAGTAGCCACAATATGGATCCAACCTAGGTCTCCATCAGCAAATGAATGGATTGCAAAACTATGGAAAATACACATAATGGAATTCTACTCAGCAATAAAGAACAAAATCATGTCATTCACAAGAAGATGGAAGGACCTAGATAACACTGTGTTAAGTGAGATCAGCCATATGTTTTCTCTAATATGCCCAAACTAGGGAGTATTAGGGATATCAGAGGGGAAACCTCAGCAAAGCTAGAATGGAAACCGGGTGTGGCGGCGCACTCTTGTAATCCCAGCACTGGGGAGGCTGAGACCAGAGGATCGAGGTTTATGGACAGCCTCAGCTACTTAGTGAGGCCCTTCACAACTCAGTAAGACTCTGTTTCAAAATAAAGAATAAAAAATAGGACTGGGGGTGTCACTGGGAGTTAGAATGCCCCTGGGTTCTATCTTCACTACTGAAAAAAAAAAAGCTGGAATGGAAGGGAGGGGGGGGGGAAGAAAGGTAAGGTTGTTTAATGGAAAAGCTACATTCGAATATGTGTATATATTTGACTATAACACTGCTAACCTGGACACTCAGTAGTGGGAGGGAGGGAAAAGGAGAAGCAGGGGGCAGGGAGACTCCAAGTACTGTATGAATATACACCATTGTCAACATGACCCACATTCTGATGTGCACCAATAATAAAAAACAGTCTTGCAATATGTTCAGGTCCCTGAGTATTTTTTGCAGACTTGCTGTATACCCAGGCATGTTATACCTGACTTCCACAGGAATAGCAAACATATGTGGAAATGTGCTGTGGACCTGAAATACTTGAAATCTACCTCCTCAGCCTGGGATCCATGACATGACCTTCAGTACATCTGTCCTGTCTAGATTCCCTATTCCGCTCATCCTGGCATATATATATACATATATTTTTATAAAATTAATCACTTGCCCCAAATTTAACAATTAAAATAATATTTACTGTATGTTCATTACTCTGCATAATGTGGTTCTTATATATGTAAAAGCACATTATTTAGTCAAAACTATCATATTAAAATTTTCTCTATAATTCCTAGGGGCTGTCAGCTGCTCATTAAATCTTGATTTTCTGTCAGGAGAAATTAATAATCTTGCCTTTGAGTGAATTTAGAAGCAATGAGCAGAAATATCTGAATACCCTCTCAGTGGTAAATTGGATATCCAACTTTCAACTTAGTTTTAATGGGAAAAAGGAATAAATTGAATTCAGAAGCTGTTCTTTACTTTTTAATATTTCCTTCCTTTTTTAACTGAGTTAAAGTGGAAGGGCATAGTTCATTCTCAGTTATGGGGGGAATCTATTTTTATTCACTTAGAAAAGTTTCTCAAATTCAAATGAGACTTAATATATGAAGAATCCATATGGTTGAGTCTTTAAGGTGATCTTTGGAAACCAAAAGAAAATTCAGTACAATGACACAGAAATTGATTTGAATGGGGTTTAAATAGTGCTTTTTTTTCTACAAAGAATCCTTCCCCCTCGTAAATTTTTATAATCAAATATTGATACTAACAATTATTAACATCACGGCTTAGTTTCTAAAAGAAAAGTCTCCTATTATTACCAAAGACATCCTTATGTATATCAAATTAATAAAAATATAATTCTTAATTTTTGGTTTCAGCTACACATACCATACACATGTCAACTATACCATAACCTTAGATTTAATGTCCATTGAGCCGGGCATGGTGGCACACGCTTGTAATCCCTGCACTTGTGAGGCTGAGACAGGAGGATGGTACGGGTTCGAAGCCAGCCTCAGCTACTTAGTGAGGCTCTCAGCAACTTAGTGAGACCCTGTTTCCAAATAAAACTATAAAATAGGTCTGGGAGTATAGCCCGGTGGTAGAAAGCCTCTGGGTTCCACCCCTAGTACCACCGAAATAAATAAATAAATAAATAAATAAATAAATAAATAAATAAATAAAATAAAGTCCATTGAAAGTGTAAAAGGTTGAGAGACACTGATCAACAGTCATGAAACCTAGATTTTTCCTCTCCACTCATTCTTTTTTTCTTAGCCAAGGTACATCATGTACCATCCATCAGTACATTTAGCTGTCATACAGCTGATGATAGAAGACGCCTATCAACTAGCAGTACAAAACCACAGTCACATTCTCAGAGAGGCAGTAAGGTGGCAAGTGTATTTCTCTCTGTGCAGTATGACTGTATGACCTCATGTGTGTCAATTACTGGCAAGTCTTTTTTCCAAATACCAGGGAGCACTTTGCTTGAAGGTGTCTATCATGCAGGTCACGCAGAAACGGTAGCACACATAATCCCCAGTTCCTTCTGCTTGGAACTCGGTTCTATACTAAGCATTTGAATGCGGATGAGTAACAGTCACTCTGAAAGTGTACAGACCCCCAAATGCTGCAAGAGCCTAAGGGCCGTGGACCCTCATCTTTGCCCCCTGCTTCCCCGACTCTTGAGGGGTGGAGAGCATCACCACACAAGCAGGTGGTAAAACTTTCCAATAATTTCCTTCTGTCTCAGACACATTACTTGCTTTGTTCAAACACTGTTTTGGGGATGGAAGCCTTTGTCTGGTACAGCGACTAGAACTTCTTGTTTACCTTTTGTTGTAAAACAGGAAACATATACATGTCAACACGCAGAATAAAATGAGTATATCAAGAAGTAGAAAGATGCCCAGGATGAGGGCAAAGCTAGAGGCTCGCATGTGGATACCCCATAGTTGTTGGCAGACCCCTAATCCTTTGCTTCAGAGGATGAAGGAGCATTCAGGCATGTGTCTTACTTGGCATGCGTGCCCTTTGCAGTTCTACCCACCTCTACTGAAAAGCCAGCCTTCGGGTTAGATGCTGATAACCTTTGCTTTCGGAAGCCACTCGAGCTCCAGCACTTCCTTTGGAAGAGTGTGAGTTTTTTCATGTCTCATTTCAGTTTGCAGCATTCCAACCTTTGCTCCCATATAACAAACACGTTTTCACTCCAGTGTGGGGCAAACACAGTCAATTCATTTAATCCTCAAAGGATTTTCCTGAGATAAGTATTGTTATTCCCATTTGTAAGTGAAGAAACTGAGACCCAGAGAAGTTAAATATGCTGACTGAGGTCACACAGCTGGCAAATGAGCGAGTTAGGAGTTGACCTCAGAACACACCTTAGGACAACAGAGCGCTCTGTGCGGTTCAGAGGCAGACCCCAAAGTCATTCATTCATTCTGATTTTGAGTGTGTATGTGTGACTGTCTTTTTCTCATACACACAATGACAGATGCGCGATTTTATGGAGATTTTTAATCTAGAGAATTTTTCTTCTCTTCATTCCTGATTACAGCCATACAGTCTGCTCCAAACAGGATAACTCACTCTCTCTGACTCTCCCGAGGTCTTTGTTGTGAGTTCTGATTTTGTGCCTCTTTTTAAATATTCTCTGAAGAACAGGGATGGCCTTTGGCTAGAAAAGATGGCTTGTCAGGAGGGTTCTGTAAGCTGTGTTACTTTTTTTAATCATGAAAGGGCACCACCACTCAGTGACATGGCCCAGTTTTCTAATCTAATTTAATTGAACGCACAATGATGTGGGCATTGGGGATTAAATACAACAGAATTTCTATACAAAGTTCACATTGCCTTTAGAGCGGAGTGTAATATTTTGCTCATTTCTTGTGAATGGTTTATGTCTGTCTTGTTTAATTTTGTTTGTATTCTCTCTGCAAAGCTATACCTTAAAACAAAACGATGATCTGTAAAAAGACTAATATAATGTGGTCATTTGGAATATGGCTTGATTTAATTAATGAGCCAAGATTACTCTAAGCCTGCGTATTGCTCTCGAGGTGTTCTCCTGTCTTACTTTCCCAACTACTGGAATTGCAGGCAAGCACCGTCACACCTGGCCAGCTTGTTTCTTTTAAAATATTATCTATTTTCAGAATTGTTCAGTTATTTGTACATTAAAGTCTATATCAAGAACCCATGCATTTACAAAATGAGATTTTCCTGAGTGCTGACAAATTATTTATACTAAATTTTAAAACAAAATGACAGAAACTGATTTTTTAAAACATTTCCAATTAATTGTATTTTGTCACTGTTAATATTTTATTCAATTTCTTTGTTTTTGTTGACTTTACTGTGATCTAGTTTATAGATAAGCTGGATTGGCATTAGTATTGGGATTTAATATACTGTAAAGTAGATTTTAGATTTTTTTTTTTTTTTTGGTGGTACTGGGGGTGGAACCCAGAGGCTTTGTACATCTGGGCTATACTCCCAGACCCATTTTATATTTTATTTGGAAACAGGGTCTCACTAAGTTGCCGAGAGCCTCACTAAGTAGCTGAGGCTGGCTTCGAACCTGTGTGATCCTCCTGTCTCAGCCTCCCAAGCATGGGAATTACAAGCGTGCGCCACCACGCCTGGCTTAGATCTTACAATTTAAAGTTTGAGATTAAAACTTGCCTCTCGCTTTTTCTTACCTAAGTATATATGTAAACCTAGAAGTAGCCTAACATGTATATGAACATATTCAAAATATTCTGTAACTTTAAAAATATTTTATTATGAAATAATTTTGGTAGATAGTACCAAACCTTATATATACTTTTTTTTCCTATAGCTATTTACCTAGGAGAAAGTTTATAAAACAGCCATCATAGTAAGAGATTAACAATAAGGAATAATGAAATAAAATTATACTTCCTTCTCCCTAGGTAAGGGCTATTTTAACATAGGCACTATGAGACCACAACAGTTGGTCTGATAACCAAAACCTTTCCTAAGTGACTAATGAGCAGGTAACCTCTACAGCATGGATATGTTAGGCAGAGGCATGAGTCATGCCCCAGGCAGGATAAGAACATATTGTCAGGAAATTTCACCTTGCTACTTAGAATGGTATACAATATAACAGCTGTTATTTAACAAAATAAACAGCTTGGAAACTATTTATTTCTTGAATTTTCCATTTAAAGTTTTAGACTGAGATCCACTAAAGGTAACTGAAAGATGGAAAGTGAAACCCGAGGTAAAGGCACTGGGATGTATTCCTATGAAATACCGTTCTTTGTCGTAACAGTAAATTTACCTCCAGCAAATTAACAATGATAGAATAGCATGTAATATTATATATTAACATTGATAAATATATCTAATCTATAGGCTTTATTCAAGCATTGTCAGTTGTCCTACTAATATAATTTATTACCAAAGAAAACTCCCAGATCATATGTGAAATTAGTTGGTATCCTTTTAACTTCCTTTAGTCTGCACTGGTTTCCCAGCAAAAAATCTCGTACTCTGAATATAATTATGATGAAAAGTCAAGCAAATCAAACAAATCCACAATCTATAAAATAATTTACCCACATCTTTCACAAATATAGTTTTTAAGCACCTACTGTCACAACTTCTAGTGAACACACATTCATATTTTCTTTTTAAATTTCCTTCTTAAAGAAGAGCAATTCAAATAAGGCATAAGCACGTACATATGTGAGGATACCATGAAAGTATGCTTATAAAAGCTCCTTTGGGAAAGTCAAAGAAGCAACACTCTTAACCTAATTTTTTATTGGAACATAGAATTGCCATTTTGGAAGAAAAGTTTTATACAAAATATGTTCTATACAATAAGTAAGGACAATCTTTTTTTCACATACAGGCTTCAGGCAATTGTTTTTCATTCTGAGCTGAGCAATATATTTTCTCCCATAGGCTTTTAAACTTGAGAACATTCAGGTCCTTGTCAAGTACTTTTGTTTCTTAAATCCTCCTTCATGACCATCTTCTTCTATCATGCATATCCCAAAGACATTGAATTCTGAGCCCCAGAGTCTTAAGGAGAAAAAAGAGTTCTTAAAAACCTTTCTTCTGAGTAGTTGACAAGGCATACTAGAAGATTCATCTGCCCCAAAAGACCTCCCAAATGTTTACCCTCTATCAACTCAGACTGCATTTTATTAATTAATGCCTCACTCTGGTTGTTCCTGAAGCATGAATTTTCCCATACTTGGCCATTCTGCACAAACTGAGAGAGGAGAGAGAAAGAGAGAGTGGGCGAGGGAGAGAGAGAAGAAGAGGAAGAGGGAGTTTTGTTGAGACTGGCCATACACCTGTGATCCTCCTTTCTCAGACTCCCAAATCCAAATACTGTGATTACAAGTGTGCACCATAACCCCTGAATTCTAAGACATTTGTTTTATTTAATTTTTCTTTCTTCCTATTTCCTAGCCTGGCATCATGAAAATAAAAGTCTATAACTTGCAGATTGCAGTCGAGAAAATTAGTCAAACGTTTCATAGTTGTGCATGATGCATCTCTGACCTGATGATTTATGCAAGACTCACTGACTTAGCGAAACATCATGGAAAGAGTCGAGACCTAGGATCAGAAGACAAATTCAGGTCTCCCACTGTGTGTCATGTTGATCTGATCACTAGGCTTGCTGGGCCTTAGCATTCTTCCCTTGCCGAAATCAGGTTCTTGAACTACATGATCCTTGCATTATCTCCCAAGTTGGAACTCAGTCATTCGGAGTATGGGAATTTCTAAAGCAACTTAAGAGACAATATTTCATTCAGTTTTCTTTTTTTTTTTACTGCTAGGGTCAAACTCTGAGCCTCACCCATGCTGGGCAAGCACTCGTCACTGAGTTATATCCCCAGCCCTTCCATTCATTGCTTGATGAAATGTGGAGTTCTTTCTATATACCATGTATACCATGTTCCATAGAAATGAAAAAGCAAGATCTCAACCCTATTAGATTGTTTATACATATTTAGGAAATGTTTGGATGAAAATCAGAAAGTTAGGATTGGAAATAAATGGATTAGTTAATTTAATAAACAACTAATACAGCCTTAATTAAATACTAGACTTCCAAATGGATGGAGTCAACCCATTCACGACTAATTTATGTATGCCCCTATCTAAATAACAAAAAAAAGGAAATTCTAAGTCATAGGATTTGGAAATTCCAGAAATATTTGCTAGGGTTTTCATAACAAATACCAAAGCTTGGGTGCTTTAAACAACAGACATTTCCTCAAATTCTGGAGGTTAGAAAAACAATGGTTTCAGCAAGTTTAAATTCCTGTGTCCTAGTGTGTGTGTGTGTGTGTGTGTGTGTGTGTGTGTGTGTGTGTGTGTGTGTGTGTTAGGGCTGACCCTAATGACTATATTTTAAATTAATTACCACTCTAAAGGTCCAGTATCCAAATATGGTCACATGCTGAGGTATTGGAAGTGAGGGCTTCAACATATGAGTTTGAAGGGGGAAAAAATCTAGCTTATAACACTATGTTTATGATAAGAAACAAGGATGTCTGTTATTCTATCATTGTTTTGTGAAATGAATTTTTAACTTTGATTATATAATTTGCCTTACACATGCATCAGCTCATCACATTGTGCCAAGGATGTGAAATGTATTGCTCCAAAATACATCCTAATTAAGATAATTAAATATTCACAACATTTTCATAGCATTTGATTTTTTTTTCCTGTTAAACATAACAGAGAATTGGCTGTTTTTAAGTGTCTGGTTTATTTGGCTGATTTGTGAATATGTGGATAAAGATATTTTTGGCATACCAATGACATATGTTATTCCCCTTCTAAGACTCCCTTAATTACAAGCACAATGGACTCTACCAGGGATTGTTTAAACCTGCGACAGAGAAATCTATGGTGGTCCAGTGCCAAAACACAAAATTATAGCTTTTGACATTTAACCAAAATCTTGACTGACTGACTTTAAAAGGCTTTATTTAATAAGAAGGTTAAAAAGTGATTGGAAAAGTATAAAGGCCAAAGAGTTTTAAGAAAGTATGAGAAAGCATAGAGCCTGTATTAGACAGCTTTGTATTACTACAACAAAATGTCTGAGGCAATTGACTTATAAAAAGATAAAGGTTATTTAACTCATAATTTGGAAGGTTCAATCCAAGTTCAGGCAGCCCCATTGGTTTGGCCCCTGATGAAGCAGTGGATAGAAAGGGCAAGAACACATGTTGTGGAACAACTCTTCCCAACTTCAGCCAGAAAGTAGATAGAGACTGATAGATGCCTTTGGAGAGCATGTCCCCGGTGACCTCAATACCTCCCACTAGGACCCCCCCACTTTTTTGGTGGTACTAGGCTTCCTGGAAGCCCTTCTACCTCGGGGCTACACTCCCAGACCTATTTTATACTTTTTATTTGAAAACAAGGTCTCTTAAGCCAGCGTGGCTGGCTTCGAACCTTCGCGACCCTCCTGTCTCCTCCTCCCAAGCGCAGGGATTGCAAACGTGCACCACCACGCTCGGCAGGACCCATCTTTTAAATATTCTACCCACCACCTCCTCGTAGCACTACCTTGGGTCCAAGCCTTTAAGATATAGGCCTTTGGGAAAAAATCATCCAAACTAGAGGCCTAATTCAAATGGTATACAGTAGATTATACAACTCTCGTGTCCATCAGCCTGGGTTCCTGCCTTGACTCTTTGCACTTAATAACTTGCTGTTCTTTCTACCTCAGTTTTCTCCATAAAATGAAGTTAATAGTGATACCTATATTATAGGTTTGATGTGATGACTAATAAAATAATTCATGTAAAGCACTCAGCACAGTGCCTGCTGTATAGTGAGCTCGCAACAACATCCAGTTGTATATTAGTTTATTTTTATAGATATATATATACCTTATACGGATGTAGAGATGAAGTCTTATATAAAATATGTATGTATATGCATATATATATATATGTATATTCACATTCATTTTTACAGTCTCCACCCTCCCACTGGTGCACTACTATACTGTGAGTAGTAAAACTAACACTAGCCTTGCTTTCGCAGTGGATAAACTAACAGAGACCTAGTCAGCTTGGGAAAACCTTCTCAAATGGTCCATGTTTCTGTAAGCAAACATGTAGGATATCTAGCGGCCTGTCTAGTGATGACCTCACAAATACTCTTTCTAACCTATAAAAACTTGGGGCACAGAAATTCAAATCTTTCTTCCTCTATTTTTAGTACTTCAGCAATATCTTGATTGTACAAAGTTTTGTAAATATCAGTAAATTTTTCTTTGGTCTACATATGGCCTTTATGTTTCACTCATTTTGTAAGCTAAGACAAAGACTACATAAATTCCTCCTGCAATTTCAGCAGCATCTGATATAAGGTTCCTCATACCTTAGACACTGAATAAATCACAAAGTTGGATGGAATCCTGAAACTAACCCATAACACAAGAAACAGAGGAAGACTAAAAGATCTCCTCTACTCTGGACTCACATTAGTCTAGAAGTTAATAACTTCTAGAAATTACTGAATGGGGTAGGATAATGGACTACAGAGAAGAAACTACCTGAATTTGAGTCTTAACTCTGCCATTTAGTCTTATATGTATGACTTGGACAAATGATCTGACCTCTCCAAGCCTTGTTTTTCTCATCGATAAAAGGGAGATAATTAGATTCCCCTTTTCATAGGACTATGAAGATGAAGCAGACTTAGAATAGTTCCTGGTACAGAGTAAATGGTTGTCCTTCAAGTACCTAAGTGTATACTACATAACCAAGAGCAAAAATTGTCTAGTTGTCTCATCATCATCCCACAAATTATTCTACCCGGATTTCCCCAGACAAGACCCACTATAAACCTAATGGATATTTCCCAACAGGCAGTTGTAGGTTTCTTAGTTTTAACATTGGGCTTGTCAGGAGACAGAGTACTATAAATTGGTTTTATCCAAGCCTTTCCTTAAGCTATTTAAAAAAATAGACTGGTGGGACCTTTGGTTTGTGCTTCTTAGTTCCATCACGATCTATGTATCTCATGTCTGCATCAGTAATATATGTCTCTCTCTGGGCTTAAACTATGTCATTAATTAACCATGTATTATTTTTTACTTGATGGAAGAGAAGAAGAGCATGGGTCTCATTGAGTTCTATTGCTTCTTTATGGTGCTAATTTTGGTGTCCACAAAGAAACAGTTGCTTGTCCATAGGCTACAAACTGGATCTGCATTCTTCAGAAAAGAAACTCTATGGCAACCTTTAAGAAATGCGGTCTTCTTTTACTTTTAATTTTGTGTTTTATCTTACTCTAAAGTTTTTAAGTAAGGAGATCAGAAGCAAGAGCTAGCTGCAAAGGTGAGAGCTGAAATAGTTTTACAGAAACATCATAATAATATGACGGACTTTGATTGTAAATAGGTGAGTAGGAGAAAAGCATAAGAAAATTAGAAACAGAGATGAAGAGAAGGACTTCAAATAAAAACTAGGAAATCAATGTCAGCATAGGAAAAAAGGTAGGGAGATGGAAAAGGAATTTTTAATGAAAAATATGAATAAAAGATGTTTTATATTGATTTTAAATAAGACTGTGTGTCAAAGCCTTTTGTAAACAACAAGGCTTTATATGATTGTCAGGGATGGTTATATTTGTTTAGCAAAGGCTATGTTAATGAAAAAGCTAGAGAGGCAACATCTTATCTAGTTTTAAGTATAGATCTACTGTGTCTATCACTGTGTGTGTTTTTTTTAAACTTACCCTAAGATAAGTCTTACATACAACAGCAGTAATAGCAACAATTCCATGGCTACTTTATCATTCTACCATAGACCAAGGCCCAGCATTATATGGGCCATGCATTTTTATTTATTTATTTATTTATTTATTTATTTATTTATGTGGCACTAGAGATTCAACACAGGGGCATTCTACCTCTGAGCTACATCTCCAGCCCTATTTTATTTTTGATTTTGCAACAAGGTCTCACTAAACTGATCAGTCTCAGTACTTGCTAGGGCTGGCCTTGAACCTGTGATCCTCCTGTCTTAGCCTCCCTAGTACTGGGATTACAAGCATGTGCCACCCTGCCTGGCTTATATTCAGCTCATTTTAGAGCACAGTACTCCAGCCAACGCTGCAAAGGGAATTTCCCAAGAATAGAGAGAAGCAATTTCAGTTAGTCATTCACAAGCTTAAATCTTTAAGCTGTGGCTTTGAGATCTCCTCTCCCTCCATTATATACATATGAAGTTATAAAGGGACTCTTCATTATGATCCCAGAGATACCTAGTGGCCATAGATAAAAAAAACTTTGGAAAATCCACTGGGCATAGATCCTCGACTGAATAAGAGGATCTTCTCTGTTAAGTCATCTACCATCCATTTGTTTATTCATTCAATAAAAATGTGTTGGGTGCCATATCACTTTCCTAGAACTACTGGAATATATTGCCACAAACTAAGGATCTTAAAATAGCAGAAATGTATTCTCTCAAAGTTCTGGAGGGTAGAAGTTAGAAATCGCATGAAACCAAGAAGGCTTGGTTCCTTCTAGGAGCTCTGAACGAAAATCTATTTTGTTCAATGTCTCCTTCCTCTCTTGTGTTCGTTTACAGCAATCAAACTCCGGGGTTTGCAGCTGCATCACCCCAATCTCTGCCTCCTGGGCCCCATGCCCTCCTTTCAATTCCGTCTCTGTGTCTCCCAGTGTTTCTCCTTTAATAAGGATACCAATCATTGGATTTAGGGCTCACCCAGATCTAATATGTCCTTCTTTCAGCTTGATTACATCTGCAAAATATATATTTGTAACAAGGCTATGTTCACAGGTGCCAGGAGTCAGGACGTCAGCATACCTCATAGGGAGGCACAATTCATCCAGAGGGATAAAAAGATGAATAACATGTAATCCTTGCATTACGAGACTTTGTTGTACCAAGCACTGTGTGCACGGATGTCACTATCACTCTGAACTACATTATAATGTAAGACTACAGTGTACCAATGAAAACATATAAATATAGAGATATAAACTAATAGAGAGAGAGAGATATGAAAGACTGTTCGATTTGGAGTAGAAATAAGTATATTAAGGTATATATACTCTAAAATATGTCACCATAAAATGCTATGGGAACACAGAGAAAAAAAGACTACTACCATTGTCTAAGCTTCAGTAGCATTCCTGTGGTCTTTGATTTATTGGGTAAAGCATATTGGAGTTTAGAGATGAATTCATGGTTGTGAGTAAACACCGGCCATTCCACAAAAGAAACAACGGTATGTATAAGAGCATTATGTCATGAAAGATCATCGTATTCCTCAAGAAAGGCAAGGAGTTTGTATAACTGGAGTCTAGAGTTATAGGGCATGGCAGAATATATAGGAGAGGACAAACAGCAGGTGGTCCATAGGGAAGGCCTTCTATTTTAGGTAAAAAAAAAATAGGGCTCTGTAATATATAACAGACTGCCTCCACCAATAACCTTATGGATATTTTTTTAATCCTTTAAGTAACAGTTCATTGAAGTCATATAAAATGAAGTGAAACAATAATCATTAAAGCATCTTGCAAGTTGGAAAGGCCATTTTGATTCTGAGAAAATGATTTGAATTACAGAATGTTTTAAGCAAGTGTTTTTTTTTATGTGTAGGAAGTATGTGTAGGAAGGCAAACTAAGTTAACAAGATTCACTCATTCAAACCATAGCCTTGTAGAGGTCCTTGAGGACGCAGTGTTAGCAAGCAAATATGGCTACATGGTAATTAGCATATCAATTGTCTGTATGTAAATTGATGCTTATAAAGTACTTGAGGGGATTTGAAAAGTTTGTTCTCTTAAGCATTTCAAGTATTCTCCATATAATCTTATTTATATTACCAATTTTAGATTATCTATGGGGAAGGGGTCTGCTAAACAAAGGTAAATGTGAACACTCGTCTCTAGGCAAGTATGACAAAGTCGGAATTAGTCACTTTTTTATTAATTCAGTAAGTATGTATTACTTAACACCTGTGAAAGGGCCAATCCTATGTAGCAGAGATTCAAAGATACGAGACAGCACATTCCTGTCCTCATAAAATATGCAGTTGAGTTGGAGACACCACGGTGAAAACAAACAAAAAAAAGTGACATTGAAGTTTGTAGACTTAGAAAATGGTGGTATATAAAGTGTATTGGTGAACACAGTAAGAAGACCCAAATCTGGGTCTGGGTGGGGGGAGGTTCCCAGGGAAGATTTTATATTTAGGTTGAATTTGGAAGAATAAAAACTGATTCTCTTAGGGGAGAAGAAAGCTGGATAGTATAGTGGGTATCGTAGGAATTGAGCACAGCTCTTTAAGAAGTGAGAGAAATTAGTTATGCCAAAGTCCCAGAAATTAAGTGTGGCCTGAGGATAGGATGGGAAGGGATATGGGGAGAGATGAGGATGGGGGAGGGGTTGCGTAGCAGCCAGAAAGGGTCCTGATACAAAGGAGCTGAACTTTTATATCATGTAGGATACACTGGCACGTTTTAAGCAAAAAAGAACCATGGTTAAATTTAAATTTGGGTTTTTGAAAGAGATTTCTGGTAACAATTTGAAGGAAGAGACTAGAGCAGTAGTTTCCAAACACCTGTTTCTTTTTTTTTTTTTTTTTTTTTTGCAGTATGGGGGATGGAATCCAGGGGCATTCTACCTCCTAGCAACACCCCCAGCCTTATTTTTTATTCTTCATTTTATGAAACAGAGTCTCACTGAGTTGCAAAGGGCCTCATTAAGTAGCTGAGTCTGTCCTGGAACCACTATCCTCCTGTCTCAGTCTCCTGAATTCTGGGATTACAAGTGTGTGCCACCACATCCGGCTTAACACTTGGTTGTTCTGTTGTTGTTATTGTTGTTGTTGTTGTTGTTGTTGTTTGTTTTGTTTTGCTTTGCTTTGCTTAGTTTTTGTGGTACCAGGGATGGAAACCAGGGGCATTGTACCTCCAAGTTACACCTCCAACCCTAGTTTTTAGTCTTATTTTTGAAACAGGGTTTCACTGAGTTGAGAAGGGTCTAAGTTAGGCCTTTCTCACTGAGTTTCAGAGGGCCTCACTAAGCTGAGGTTGTCCGGGAACCGTGATCCTCCGGTCTCTGCCTCCAGAATGCTGGGATTACAAGTGTGTGCCACCACACCTGGCAACACTTGTTTTTTAATGGAGAGAAAATTGCTCCAAAGAAAATTTTGTATCTGAATTATATAGATAAAAGATGAGAGCGAAATCTCATTAGATTAAATATATATGCTCAATTGTATAACATTTGTTTACTCTGAAGTTAATGAAAATAGTCTACTTCCAACTCAAAAGTGTTACAGATTACAGCTTTTATACTACAGTGGACACAGCATCAAAGTTATTTCTGTATTTATTAATGTACCATTTTCGAGACAATTCTGATTTGTAGTGATAAGCAGTTGTAAATAATAACACTTTAAACAGTTCTCCTTGCTACATAAGGGAACTCTTCAGTTGATTTGATTGAGAAATAGAAAAAAGGACTGATAGTAGAAAAAATCCTTAATTAGAGTTATCATAGCTCACATTCTTTCCCATGAATATAACTGCAAAACCTTTAAGAAATGCTAAAAGCACCCATGCCATTTCTATTGTAATTTCTCACTTTTTGTTTCCATGTACATGGTAAATGTGCTACTTATCTGTTGACTTGAACTGATCAAGAACAAAGAGTTAACTAACAAAATACATGAACAAGCACTAAGAGTTAAAGTCAAAAGTAGCTCCTATTCTATAGCAAGACAGATATTCACTGGCATTTGTCCTTTGGTCCAACATTTGACCCTGATTTATATGATCTTAACCTACCAGAAAATGGTGACAGATACCATTTCATGGACAAAGATAACATACTTTAAGAAGAGACATAAATTTGTATGGAATTAGAAGGAGGAATGTCTTTCTCTAGTTCCTTTAGAAGCTACTGTTAAGAAGGATTGGGAACAAACTTCTTCAAATCTTCCCCACCTCTCCAGACCTAGATCAAATTTCAACTTCTCTTTGTAACACGCAGGTCCCGAGGGTCACTCATGTGCCAGGAACAGCACTGAGATGTCAGAGACACATTAAAAAGAGAGGTCCCATCATCTCTTTCTTATCTAAATTCCTAACATCTGTTTTCAGCCATTTGCTATTTGGCCATCTTTCCATCAATGTCTGAAACTCTAAGTTTTGACCACCTTAGGGGTTAAGATGTCCATCAACAGATGAATGGATTACACAATTATGGGATATGTACACAATGAAATTTTACTTAGCCATAAAGAAGAACAAAATTATGTCATTTACAGGGAAACGGATGGAACTGGAGAACATTATGTTAAGTGAGATTAGTTAGTCACAAAACCGGATGTTCTCCCTAATATGCGGAAGCTAGGGAGAAAATGGGTCATAGGAGGAACTCTAGAAGGAAAAGGAAAAACAATATATGAGCAAATGAGGGGGATGGAAAGGGAGAAGAGGTAAATTCCCTAATGTACATGACACACATTCACAGACATATCAATCACTAAGCCAAACATGAGAAGGAGGGAGGGGAAGGGAATGGGGTGGGATTGGGGAAGGACTAAATGAGTGATGTGTGAATGTGTGCCTCCACCATCTTATACTCCATGAAGATGGATGGCTACAATGCACCAATAAGAAAAAGATGAAAAAAGATGTAGAAAACAAATACTCAAGCAGTTGGCAGTTTAACCAGTACAAACTTCAAATGACTGCTACTGTATACCAATGAATATTTAGCTGCCTGCTAGGGAAAACACTTTGGTGCTCAGACCAGATTAAAAAGTAAATTAAAATATATATTCTTTTCCCAAAATATATTTTTTCTTCTTATTGGTGCCAGGGATTTAACACGGGGTGTTCTGCCTCTGAGATGCACCCCTAGCCCTTTTTTATTTTGAAACAGGATCTCTCTAAGTTGCTGAGGGTCTCATTAAGTTGCTGAATCTGATCTCAAACCTGTGACCCTCCTGTTTTAGCTTCCTAAATCCTGGGATTATAGGTATATGTCACAGTGCCACGCTAAAATGTGTCATTTTAGATTTTATTTTCTTCTTGAGATTATGGTGTTACCACACGAAGAAACTTTAATTATACCCAACTCCAAATGTACTTTACATCCTAGAATGGACCATTATATAAATAGGAATTTGATTATACAAAGCATTACAATTTTTTCATACTATCAATGTACAGACAGGGCTATTTCAAACATTACCATATATCTCAGTATTCCTTATAGTTATTTGAAAGATCTCTTGGGAATATCCTTTTATTTTCATTTCTGGGAGGATTTTGTTGTTGCTGGGTTGTCATTTCCCCCCTCTCTCTTCTGTGATTGTCACTGTACTTTTGTCTATTGGATGGCGAATGCCACTTGATTTAATGTCATTGACTTGCATCAACTCCTCTTCCAGGTTCTTGTGTTGTGTTGATGCATGCCTTCGTTTTGTTTTAAAAGAAAACTCAACAATTTAATTTCCAGTGATGGATATACCCATAAGATTATTGGGTTTTTTTGGTTTTTATTTAATTCTTTTTTTTTCATTTTTTAATGGTGCATTATATTCATACAACTTATTGGGGTAAAAAACTTGTGTGTACAAACATGTACTCATCACCAATTTAACCCCTACCCAATTCCCACCCCATTCCCTCCCCATCCCTCCTTCCCTTGCTTGGCTTAGTGATTGACTTCGATATGTTTAAGTACATTGTGTGTTTTAGAGATTTTCCTCTTCCCCCCTACCATCCCCTCATTTAGGTTGTCTTGTTTGCTCCTCTATAGGATTTCCTTTCTCAAGAGTTCCTCCTATGACCCATTTCTCCCTAACTCTCACATATTAGGAAGAGATCATTGTTAATAGATGTGGAGAGAGAACTTTTCTTCTCTGAAAGTCTGTAAATATCCTCCAGTCTGGTGCTTTTTAAATGCAACTCAACAACAGTAGTCTACTGACTATGGAACAGGTGACTTTGCCTAGGCTGTGTTTTCAGCTGTTGGTCTTTCTAAGTAATTTCATATCAGAAAGAAAGGCGAATGGCTGAAAATGCCTATTTTGACACCTCTTGAAATGGGTTAGTTGACTTTGCCTGTCTTAAGTACCCCAACTCATTGAGCACCATTCATTGCAATCCTAAAAAGGCTTTTTTTTTTTACTTTCCTAGGCATTAAACTTGTGTTACTTGACCTTTGAGCACCAAGCAAGCGGTTTCCCAGCACCCTGTTGAGTCTTTAGTATGAAATTCTTGAATCATTATCCAACTTGAGATTCAGCCTTGCCTTAGAGGGACTCTGACATTTGCTAAGACTTCCCATTGGACCTTGCAGACATTTCCAGATCATGACAGTGTCAATTGATATCTTGATTTTAAACATCATCCGAGTGACTTGTGCTGAAGAACTTGAACTAAAAAGAAAATGGCAAAAAAAGAACCAAGGCGGTTTTCTTTGGGTTTATTATTAAGATGGTATGGTCATATATTACTTTACATTTAGCCATAAAATCATGGTCGTTTTTCAAAGTATCATAAAATAGCCAACAATGGGATAGATATAAATACGTCCATTTGAAAGAGGATCTATCTTTGTTTATTATTATTATTATTATTATTATTATTATTTTGTATGTGGTACTGGAGATTGAACTCAAGGACATTCTACATCTTGAGCTACGCCATCCAACCCTATTTTATTTTTTATTTTGAAATGGGGTCTCACTAAGTCCCAGAAGACCTAAGTTGCTGAGGCTGGCTAAGATCCTCCTGTCTCAGCCTCCCAAGTACTGGTATTACAAGTCAGCACCACCAAGCCTACCTGAACCTGTCTTTAGGGCATTAAGTTAATCAAAACAGTTACAATAACACTTTGTAATTATCTAGTAAGCTATTATTTATAAACTAATATAATTGTACGCTATTGTGTTTGAGCGTCACAAGAAGTCAGTGAACATGGTAAGAAAAGGCTACACTCTTTATTTTGCAGATGAGAACACTGAGGATTAGAGAGGCTATGTTACTCACTCCTACTTTTCTAGCTTGAATGAGTCTAAGCCAGAATTTCAGTTTAAAGCTTCTGAGTTCAAATTTGGTGTTCCTTCTAATACATCATGCCGCTTCTCCCTAAACATAGTGTTTGGAGCCTAGTTTTCAGAAATTTTAATTGACAAGAGCAAACTGTGTTCAAGATAGAATTTAAAACTAAGGTAGATATTAAGCCAATGCTATAATTGTGTAATTATCGTTTGGGCTGTAGATGAGAGGAACACCAAGCTTACTTACTCCAATAAACACTGTCTACATTTGCATATACCCCCCAAAAAGGCGTAGTTGGATTCTGTAAATTCACAAAATAAAATACTCCCCCCTTAAAGTTATATTTTCTTTATTGATAAAATAGCTCAAATAGAACCTAACAATCTTGTCCTGGTTTTGTTTGAAATGTCCATAGGAAAATTAAAACTCTGCTAATTGATTTTCAAATTCATAAGCAGCCCTCATACAATTGAGGTGTCTATGTGGAGACTAGCAGTCTGTTTTATTTATCTTATAATCTGAAAAGGCAGTATTATTAAAATTAATAAGGCTTCCAAAAGTAGGAAATAAAATTTTTAAAAATGAAGTAATGATAAACATTAAGCTCTTTAAATATGTAAGAGGCATATAGAATTACAAAGCAAACTGGGGAGGAGACCCATTGGAAGGATTGATGACAATGAGAATAGATGCTTTTTAGGGTATTTGGCAGATTAATCTTTCAGTTTTATGTCTGCAGAGATAGGAGAGGCCAATAGCGCGCTTAATTCTAGACTTCTGTTGTGATCTACTTCTCATTATCGCTGTGAGGAAGGGTGGATATTTTTAAAAGAGAAAAAAACTATCATTGCATGGAACATGCTCTTTTTTAAAGAGGATAATTTTACATTTAATATTTTTCCTTTAATTCCAAACATTATCACTAGAATTATTTTGGGAAAGTAGTTTATCCTATCATAAAACTAAGAAAACTGAAGTAAGTGTTTGCAGTTGACACTCAGCTATTCTGAGGTCATTGGAAGTGAAATGCCATGCGGCCGGGATCCACTGCAGGAAGCTCTCATGAGGCCCCTGAGTGGGAAAAGAAATAGTAGAATAGCTTCAGCATGGATGTGGTAATGCATGAAAATGAAAATAAAAGAAGCCAGCCTGCATTCACAGGCTAGCTGGCTCTGACTTCTGGGTTTCAATCTTGAGGGGAGTGACCAGTAAGAACTCCATGAAAAACCTAGCTCAGGGAACTGTGACAGCGACAGCGGTCAACAACTTGCTGGTCAGCACCAGGCAAGAGATTGACATCCAAACAAGATATTCTACTTCCTTAGGAAAAATGAGAATCCTCCAGTCTGGCGTTGAAGGAAATACTGCAAATAATTCTGGTTACTGCTCATTTTATTTTTTTAATATATTTTTATTGGTGCATTGTAGTCAAACATCACAATGGAATACAAGACTCGTTAGGATATCCCAGTACACATCATTCAATGTCCAATCAACCTATATCCAATCCCCATCCCACTCCCTTCCCCTCCCTCAATCCCATTCTTGATTTACTGTTTAACAATGATATATTTATTTACATACATCATGTGTTTTAAAGAGATTCCATCTTTCTCCATCCCATCCCCTCTGATCAGTCACTTTAATTGCTCCTCCATGAGGCCTACTGCTCATTTTAAAAAGAGACTGCTACTGTATCAGTCTAGGGTAAGCCATTTGTTGTGAACCTAGGAACTGGTGAAGATTCCCTGTTACAAAAGGCCAAAAATAATTAGGGCTCTTCTGTCGGAAAATATAATGATTCGGGGGGCTATGTTCGGGGCTCATTGAAATCATATAAGTTTAAATAGAATTAATGCAAGCCTGCTAACTAGATCTAAGCTTTTTTAGAACATAAGTATCTTAGTTTGTTTGGGGCTTCCATAGCAAAATATATTGGAAACAGATCATTTGTAAACCACAAAAAGTTATTGTACAAAGTCCTGAAGGAAGTCCAAGATGAAGGAGCTGGCAGATTTGATGTCTGGTGAACGCTTGTTCTCTGATTCCAAGATGGTGCCTCTTGCTGCACCCTCACATGGTAGAAGGGACAGACACTGTTATCTTCCCATGGAAGAAATGTAAGGCCCAAGGATTTCTCTGTAGCCTCTTTTGTAAGGACACGGATCCCATTTCTAAGAGATGAGCCCTCATAATTTAACCACTTTCCCCAAAGGTACCACCTCTTAATACCGCCACAGTGGGAGTTGTCTCAATATGAATTTTGGAGACACAAATACTCAAGCAACAGCAAGGAGTAGCCTGGAAATATACAAGTGAACTATTGGGAAAGGAAAGTACTATACATGACTGAAGCAGTAACTTTTCCACATTTGATTTTTGAGAGAAGAAAAAAAAAGCATTTCTTGGAACAAAGCATCCCTTGGTGACTCCCATCAGAAATAGAATCTTGAGACTAAACAGATCATGCAGATGGTATTCTTTGTGTTTTCAGTTTAAAAATGTATTAAAAATAAAAAATGTATTAAAAGCGTGAGTACAGAAGATGGCAATGCATTTATAGATTACAGAGACTCTTCTTCTTGTCCTACTTTTGACTTCACCTTTGTTTCATACCAAGCGCCATCCCGTCAAAGTCATGGACCTAGAAATCCAGGCTCAGTGCTTGTGGGGACCATATGGTGTGGTGGTTCAGGTTATGGACTTTGAAACTCCGCAGATGTTCACCATTTATTAACTGCGTGATCTCAAGCAAACCTTTTAATTTCCCACATACTCACTTCTCATTTGTAAAATGGTTTCATAATCCCCATCTTATAGGATCCTTTGAATAATTCTTGACGTGATACATACAAATCATTTCACATAGTGCGTGGCACTTAGTAAATGACAAGTGAATAGCAGTTCTTACCACCTTTGTAAGCCAAGTGAGCCTGGACTCAGAGCCCTCATTTTCCTAATAAAGTTTTGAAACCATTTTTGATCATTTTATGTATATAGACAGACTTTTTAGAAATACATTTGAATCAGTAAAATGTCTAGTTATGTAGATACATGCAAATTGCTTATGGTATAGAATATCTTTGTGATCGTGTTTTGTTTTTACCCCCTATTATCCCATTTTGTAAAATATTTTATTCAAAGTATTCACACACATTGACATCATTGTATCCAAAAGCACTAGAGCCGACATTTGAATCATGTAACAAATTTCTGAAGCATTCATGCTCATCCAAGTTGTTAGATAAAGATGTGGCCTTTTGTGATGACATCACCGTCATTTTTATTCCAAGTCATAAATATCCATTTATATAACACAGACCAATTGGGTTTTCATTCATCCTATGCGTGTATACTATGTTCTTTAGCTTTTTACTGCATTGCACCTTTAAGTGATATTTCAAAGGCCTGTTTTCAGTGATATCAAGCTCTTAGTACTAAGAGGTCGTGCCTTGTAAATAATTGTTAACACTATGTTGAACTTCATTATCGCTATCCTCCACTTTTACAAATTTACCTCCATATGCACCTAAAAATCTTATGAACTGAGGTTGTCCCAGATTAATGTGTGTTCTCCAAAGACTACTTAAATATAAAAATGATTGAGAAAATGCCCCAAATAATCAATGACTTTGCAAGGACTTGGATATAAGATAGCTTTCATTTTTTCTGATCGATAACTGGGTAGGGAGCTAGGGTGAAGCATGTTTTTATTGTAGAAGATAGGAATAGAAGTTTTCTTGAAATATTTGTCTTATTATATAACTTAATTCTTTCAAATTTCTTTTTTATAATTAAGTACTCTATTTTGTCAATTATTTACTATTTTGATGTTCTTTTTAATTTTTTTATTGGCGCACTGTATTCATGCATCTTAATGGGATGCAAGATGGTGGAGACACACATACACACATCACCTAATTAGCCCTTACTCAGTTCCTACCCCAGTCCCTCCCCCTCCCTACTTCTCATGTTTAGCTTAGTGATTGATATTTATATGTTTATTAAATTACATCAGGTGCATTAGAGATTTTCCCTCTCCCCCTCCTATCCCTTCAGTTAGGCTGTCTTATTTGCTCATCTATAGAATCTCCTTCATCTAGAGTTCCTCCTATGACTTATTTCTCCCTAGCTTCCACATTATTAGGGAGAGCATCTGATTTCTTCTTTTTTGTGACTGACTAATCTCACGTAGCATAATGTCCTCCAGTTCCATCCATTTCCCTGAAAAGTAATTGTGTTTTTCTTTATGGCTAGTAAAATTCCACCGTGCACACATCCCACAGTTTTGTAAACCATTCATCTGTTGATGGACATCTCGGCTGGTTCCATAGTTTGCCTATGGCAAATTGTGCAGCTATGAACGTAGATACACGTGCATTAGTTTGGTAGTTTTATTTCTTTTCTTTTTGGTAGATACCCAGTAGTGGTATTGCTGGATCATATGCTGGGATTATAAGCATGCACCACCACGCCTGGCTTTCAAATTTCTTATTTTCATTCATTGCATTTGTATGTTAAGTGCTGGGATGATCCAAACATGTAGGAGAAAAAAATGTTCCCACTATTATATGAATGTTTACATCTTAGGGAGTATTCTGTTAAAATGCATTCAACACCTGCTATGTATATAAAAAGGATTTTTTAGAAAAACAAATGTAAGTTGTAGCCCATGTCCTCAACAGTTTATGATAGATTTGTGGATAAATATAGTTAGTTATGTACATATTGGATATAAGGTGTTTGAGGGATCTGCAGATATTTTCACAAGTGAATTTCACCTAGGTAAAAAAGGTGAAGAGAGTGAGTTTACATGTAAAACACCTTACATAGTAAGTCGCCATATGGAAAAACATACGTTTCACCAGTAAATAAAGAAACGCAAATTAAATGGGTAACATGTATGTCTTGTAATGTCTAAATACAAAGTGAGGTGTTGGAGACGTTGTAGGAAAACAAGTAGGCTTTGATGCCGGTGTCATTGCTTACCTGACAATTCATGGAAATATGTGTACAAAGTAATGTTAAGCGAAAGAATTAGATCACCGGAGAGTATATAAACACTGATCATATCTGTACTAATATATGCACGTTGACATCTATTGGAAGAGAAATTGAAGGAATGTAAGTACTTTAATGTTCATTTGCATTTCATTTCTGGAACAGTTATTTAAGTGCATACTAATTTGAAAAGAATGGAATGAAAAATGATTCCCCATCCCACCCCTAAAACACATACACATACACACATTTTTGCAAATAGATTGTGGTAGAATATGATGTTCATTGTTTGTAATGTTGCAACATTATCTATAAATCAAAGACTTAATTGAAGCTGTAGCTCCCTTCTTTATCTACCATAAGTCTGATGAAGCATTTTTTGATCACTGTTTATTATGTAATAAGAAAAGAAGAAATCTTTTCCTCATAAATCCTGATGATCTGCATTTTAATTGTTCCACAGTATGAATTCTTTACCCCACTAAACAAATAGTGGAAGTTGAGCTTCCCTTATTCGCACTCCCTTCCTCTCTGCACTCAGTAGCTTGACCTTGACCTGTCAGTTGTGTTTGAGGGACCTACAAAAGTGTTTCACCAAACAGTTCTTATGGGTGAAGCAAGCACTCTCCCCACTAGAGACGTTTCCATGGAGATGTGTTCTCAAACACAGGCTGCCAAGACCCAGATCTGTATGCTTCTAACACCCTGAAAGATCTGAATACCTACTGTGTGCCCGCATCATGCCTGGCACTACACAGGGGACTACACTAGACAGTCGTAACTACCATCTGAGGTCTCAAATGTTATCCCTATTCTTAGATACAAAATCAAGGCATCAGTTCACTAGGTTTTCTTCAGAGCCCAGGACAGTGGTCTTTCATTCCTGCTGTGACATCTTTTGAGTGGCTGGTTCCCAGTGAAAAGAAGCTTCTCTCAGTGTTATAGGTTAGAGTATAGTTTAAAACATCTAAAATATTTTTAGAAAGCAGCATTTTGTGTGTGTGTGTGTATGTGTGTGTGTGTGTGTGTGTGTGTGTGTGTGTGTGGTGCTGGGGATGGAACCCAGGGACTTTCTACCTCTGGGTTACACCAACAGACCTATTTTATACTTTATTTGGAAACAGGGTCTCACTAGGTTGCTGAGAGCCTCACTAAGTAGCTGAGGCTGGCTTTGAACCTGTGCGATCCTCCTGTCTCAGCCTCCCAAGCGCGGGGATTACAAGCGTGCGCCACCACGCCCAGCAAAGCAGCATATTTTTAAGAACGGTATTTTTTAAAAAGTGTGCTGATTTTCCTCGTCCTGGAAGTCTCATTTGGAAAATTTGATACAAAGCAATTCCAAGTTATGTAACAATTTAAGTGGAATCCAAACACGAAGCAAGAGTATTATTTTAATGATTTCAATTAAATCAACTTACGAGCTGACAAAATTTTGGAAGTTTTATTTAGAAAAGAGCATGATATTGTCATGCTGACCAATAACGAGAAGAAATTAATGTGTTATAACATGATACCACAAATAACACAGAAAAGAAAAATTTAGGGAGAATCATAAATAATAATGTAGTAGGAATGTAAGTGGAAGCATCGGAGGGTGATTGACACAATAAGGCATATTAGCCAGGAGAAAGTTTCCTGCCTCATCACATAACATTATGAGGACCACATAGAGCTGACTGCAGTGGTACCTTCTATATGGCTCCTGAAATGTTACGGAGATTGGCAATGTGTCGCAGATGATATCATCCAGTATTTTAAGGTGGAGCAGGAGGAGCTGCTCATATGAATCATGTACAAAGATTAATCAGAAAACTGTCTTTTTGAACAGAAGCAAAAGGAAGGACCAACAAATATTTTAGAAATAGGAAATGTGGCTGTAATGTACGGAGACTCGTTTATATAAGCCATGTATGTATACGCATCCATCTCCCTTTGTTCTAGTCACTTTGTGGTATGAAGGAATGAGAAAGCTAGATAGGAGGGACTTATTTAGCAAAAGAGCTACAGATTGGAGTAAGCAAATGGGCAGCATTTTATAAACATTTTTAAACAGATACACAGTAGTAAGTGGCATAAGGAATGCATTCAAAATACCATTCTAAATACCTCTGTTGCTGATGTACAGCTCATTCAAACTCCAGCAAATAACTGGAAGCAGAGACTATGAAACAGAGCCCTCATTTAACTTGCTCACCTGACAGTTGGCTTTGAATTATATTTTATTACTAATTAACCTAAATTAAAAATACCAAGCTCAGAGCAAAACCCTCAGATGGCGTCTCAAATACTAAAACACACACAGTATGGAAGTAACAAAAGATGATGAAAGCGATGACAGCGAGTGTTAATGTGATGCCAGCAGCTTTGAGCTCTTTCTTTCAACGCGGTAGAACGTGATGAAATGGCCAGAGAGGATGGTATATTGTATTTTCCAACTTGGATTGACTAGAAGAGCTATTGACATTTCAGTCTTAACCATGTCTAATACCTTATATGTTTTCTACTGTGTGTGTGTGTGTGTGTGTGTGTGTGTGTGTGTGTGTGGTACTGGGAATTGAAGCCAAGGGCATTCCATCTCTGAGCTGTACCTCCATTCTTATTTATTTTTATATTTATTTCTTGAATTTTTCTACTCGTTTTGGCTTCTTGTAATTATACATCGTTTTATACTTTTATTGGTGCATTACAGTCTCACATCGTAATTTAGTTTATAGTGATAGTGATCTACATGCACAGGGTCTACGTTGCTGAGGCTGGCCTCAAACCTGTGATCCTCCTGCCTCAGCCTCCCAAGGATTGGGATTACAAATGTGGGCTACCACGCCTGGCAACTTGTCTAATACCTTTTAATAAGGTGTGGTACCAAACATGAAATAATTACAAATATACCTAAATATACATATGTATGTGTATGAATATGTATAGATAGCCATGGACATCCATCCATTCCAAAGTCCGTTTCACAAAGGTGCTAGCCTACATAATTATGTTCAGTTTGTTCTCAAGTCTTTGTATAAATATATACTTAAGGACTTTTTGGACAGTGCATGATATATATTATAGACATTTTTCATACATATGTATATGTATATGTGTGTGTGTGTGTGTGTGTGTGTGTGTGTGTGTGTCTTAGGCTCAGCAAAATGCAAATGATCAAATCCAGGGAACTTTGCCGTACCTAAGAACTGGATTGCTAAATATTGCATTAGAAAACTGCAGAAATTTCAAACTCACTGTTACTCCCTAATTACTTCTCCAGAGTGATTATTATTTGGGATCACCAGATGATTATGGTGTGTCATGTTATTGCTATCCTTCTTCATAAATATATATTTTATCAAAGCTTAATCCTATAATTATCCAATAAGTGAATGATAGAACAATTGTGGTTATATGGTTCATTACCTTACATCCCATTCCCTGATTTAAGCCTCTCAGTTTCAGCTCCTTGTTGTGTAGAATATTTATGACAAGTCGATTCTCTTTTCTGGAAGTTAGTGTCATCATCTATAAAATAAAGGGTTGGATTTCAATTAAATAATCCATAAATTCCCTCCCAGCTCTAAAACTCTATTGATTATCCCAAACTATTATACACGATCATGCAGCTCTTTTTAAAAATATATGTATATTTTAAAAACACTTGGTTGACTTGCATGAATTGAGAACTGATTTAAAACTCCTATCAAAACTCCTTTCTCTTTGGCTTATCATGAGGGATGGACACATTTGGAAACACTTAGCCCAAGAAAAGAGAAGCTGTGCAACTAATCACTCTTCTGGTTATTATGAAATAATGACTCTTTTTCACTCTTGGTAAAGATAGACTAAGAGGAAACAAACTAAGAAATCCCTGAGTATATAGTGATACATCAGAAAATGCTATGGAAGCTGAAGATACTTCAGGAAGGTAAGCGTTTGAAGCAAGGTGCTAGCAGATCTCTTGACGATATGCTTTAAAGCCAAGGAGTCTAGACCAGTGGGGTAGGAAGCTCTCCTCACGATGCATGCAGTAGGAAGGCACTTTATGTATTAACTTACATATCTGTGAATTATTGAGTCATTTGTTTTTCTCAGCTCTTCCTCCTGTGAGAACACCCTCAGACAGCCTATGGAAGGTGTACTTATCATAGGCCTGTAACACACAGACATCATCATTGCTATCAAAGTTGGCTCACACACCAAAGTGACTTGATCGATTGTGGAACTGGGGATTGAACCCAAGGGCATTTACCCTCCTAGCCCCTTTCATCTTTTGTTTTGAAACAGGACCTCACTAGGTTGCCGAGAGTCTCTTTACTTCAGTGAAATAATCCATAAATTCGAAATGCATCGCTTTCATGTGGTATGCAAAATGTCTGTGCATGGCAGCCCGGAACTCACTAGGCTGCTCTGGCCTTGAACCTGTGGTCATCCAGTCTCAGCCTCCCAAGTACTAGATTATAGGTGTATACCACCATGCCGGGCTCATACTCCAAATTTATATGTAGTCGGTTTATGTGTATCCAGATGAAAAGACAGACCCAATACCTACCCTACCCTTCCTCTACATAATCAGTTCACAATCTGAATGCATCAGATTCTTATAAATTGTGTGATATCTATTAATCCTTGTAACCACGACGTAGTTTACAAAAATAGACATACGCATAGATTCTGAATGATCATTAGTACGAGTTCAAAATTAAGTCTCAGCTGTTGGGCACAGAGAGGTAGCAAACAGGTAATGAGATCATCCAGCTAAGCTCAGGTGTGGATCTCCTCTTTACAGAGACGCGAGGAAGGTAGCATGGGCTATAGGAATGAGCCAGTCTTAAAGTTGCCTCTTTTTCTAAAGTTTTCTCCTAACATATTCGATTCCATTTAAATATTGCAAGCAGCTGCATTGCAAATGTTAACCTAAACATGAATAAAAAATGTTGATATTTTACTTAGCCTAAAAATAGTAATCATGGGTAGGCTGCTTTTATTGTTATCGTATTTAAAATGTATCATTTTACATTGGAAATACAGGGAGAATTGTCACTGTTATTATGTAATAAGAAAATTTGTTTTGAGTGCATTAAAAATACAGTAGATGATTATTGCAATATAAGGGGAAAAGTTGTTTGCTTTTGACAGTCTGTCAGTAGATATAGCCTAAGAAGAAAAGTATGGTATCTGCTTTATAGAAAACAGTTGGAGAAGGACACACGCTCAGAGAAAATGTTCCCAGCTGCTGTTATTAAAGAAATTTTCTTTTCTTTTTTTTTTTTTGCGATACTGAGGATGGAACCCAGGGGCATTCTACCTCCGAGCTCCACCCCCAGCCCTACCTTTTTATTCTTCATTTTGAAACAGGGTCTCAGTGAGTTGCAAAGGGCCTCACTAAGTAGTAGCTGAGACTGACCATGAACTTCCATCCTCCTGTCTCAGCCTCCCAAATGCTGGGATGACAAGCGTGCGCCACTACACCCAGCTAAATAAATTCTTTTGTAGAACAGAGACTACCTTTTAAAAAATTCTTTCCATTTTTGCTCCCACCTCTGAGTCCATCGCTTTCTTGTGGCATGCAAAGGATGTCTGTGCATGGCGGCCGGGAACTTCTGTTATTTAAACTGCCAGCTGTTAAAATGGATTGAGTTGAGTTGAACCAAAGGAGGAGAATAGCCCATTGAGGCAAACGCATTTGCACAGCCTCCCTTAATAAAATATCATAAGGAATAGCTGGGAAGTTGCCCGCACACTCTCATCTAAGATTGTTAGATTGTAGCTGTGGGAGAAAGAATTATTATTGACTCCCATCAGACAGTTTTGGAGAGAAGGTGAAGAGACTTGTCTCCTGATTTCCTGCACACGTTGTCAAATCAGGTACTTTGAACAGAAGTAGGAAGTGAAGGCCGATGTCCAGGAATGCCTTGGAGCGGAAACTTGTGCTAGTCTCCTGTGACTTCCTTGCTCACTTATTTATTTATTTTAAGGAGTCAGATTGGATTGTCAAATGATGGGAATATGACTGGACACAAACACGTTTATTGCAGGCTCAGCAGCCGTTACATATCATTAGTGAAGAGACAAGGGGCAAGAAGGACCACTTTGATGTCAGTTTTATTTTTAAAGACAAATACGTTCACTGATGAGAGAGAAACTCTCAGGTGTGAAAGTTTAGGGACCAGTAATACTTTAATATTGCCTTTTTTCCCTGTAGGTAAGCATATGACTTTTTAATAGTTTTACGTTAAACTACAATAATGGGCCATATTGGAGTTCCTTTTCAGGACACCAATTACAAAGCAACTGTGACTCATCAGAATCAGTATATTTGTCTTTCAAAATGATCTGGTTCCCACCTAGGTCCATATGATTGTTAACATACCCCCTTGGCTACAGTTAATGCCCAAGTCAAATATTGCAAAGATGATCGTGCTTTTTATTAGGACATACAATTTGACCTTACCTTTCTACCATAAAAGATGATATGCTTTATATATCAACTCTAAAGTTACTCCCATTTTCTGACTTTTTTATGTTTATTCTTCTTGCCAAAGAATGTCTGTAGTTGGCTTGTTCTTCAAAAGCATTTCATTTGCCCTTCTGAACGTTAGCTGTCTTAAGGATCTGACAGCATTATGGGAGGGAATACAAGGTTTAACTTCAATGCGTCCCCTCCCCCCACCAGAGCCAGATTAGTGCCCTCTGTTTTCAGTATTTTGGGGAAGAGTGGACTTGTCCAGCAATAACTGGTACCGAGGCAAAACCAAAAGAGTAGAGACATTCTAGGAAAATACAGTATGTGTGCCCAGCATGGCTTATGGCCTTGCCCTACTTCCAGGCTCCTACCATGTCCTCATAATTATTTCTTCTCTATTGTGACTTTTTTAAGTGAAGCACATTTAGATGTCCCACATGGTTTGAAACAAATCAGAAATTCATGTCCTAAATGTTTCGTTAGTCAGAATAATTAAGTTGATCGGTTCGGGGAGCAGTGGAAGCAAAATAATGGGGTCATTGAAGCAGTCAAGCTCTAATGGGAACCCGAGCTCATTCAGATAGCAAATCTAATAATTGTTCTACACCTGTATGCACAGTCCCATTGAGCAAATTCACAGTAAAGGTTTAGTGGAACTGTTTCAATGTTGGGGCCCAAAGGGACTTGCTACTGTTTGCACAAGAAAGCACTGAATATTTTTTGGCAATATGGTTTTTTTGCGATGTGTTAACCAGGCTCTGTGTACATGTGGTTGTGCCCTCTAGTTACCGAGGGAGAAAGAAGAGGGAGATATGTATTTCTGAGAATGGTTTTCTTACCATGTAGAGATAATAAAGAGGTTTTCAGAACCTTGCCACCTGGAGGCAAAATGGGTTGACTTGAGCTCAGTGAGTTGTTGAGGAGGAGGGAGGAAGGACTGGTTATCCTATGCAGACTACTAGCAGTGAGGGTCTCTTAACCCTTTCTCTTCCTAAATAAGCTGTTATCAAGTATGATTTGAGTTATTGAAGTAGAAAGGAGCAATTAGGCATTCTGTAGGGACGCAGTGTTTCATTTCTCCTCTGTCACTATGTGGCCGTAAGAGCAAATTGACTGCCTTTGATTCTCCTACAAGCTATCTAAGGAGAATTGACAGACCTAAAAATATTAAAGATCTAAAGAGTGGAAAGATGAGTTTAATCCTGCCCCATAATGACTGTTGAACTAACCAATCTCCAATAGAACTCTATTGCTGGAGGCTTCAAAGCACACAGGGAAATTAAAAGATTTGAAATATATCTTGGACAACTATGAAAGACAGATATTGCTAGCTCACTTTGCCAGAAAAGGCAATCAAAGCCGAATTCACTTACCTAAAATATAGTTTTCATATGTGTACAAACTCATATATTCAAATGAGGTATTGTCCTCTAATCTTTTTTTTTTTTTTTGCTTTTCATGGGATAAGCAAAACAGTGTATTCCTCTAAAATAATTTACCAAGTGCACGTTACATAGTCCAGGCATCAAGAACATAGATGAAAATGGCAGCGATAAGTAGGGGAAGACAGATTGCTCAGGAACAATCACAGTAAAAAGCTCAAGTTAACTCTAAATTTAAGCAGGACTTTCCCATGTAGGAAAAGAAAAAAGGAGAGAAGCATAAACCAAGAAGGGAAATGGCAAGGGGAGAGCACTGTATAGACAAGGATGAGCCAACTGTTCAGCATTGCTGGACTGTAGGCGTGAGAGGATAGAAAAGCCAATAGTCATGAAAGGCCTTATAACACAAGGGGTTTGGTCCTTTTTACTGTATGGGTGATGAATCCTCCTCTCAGGCTTTAACTCAGAGTATAACATAATCAAAGGTGCCTAGTAGAATGATTTTCCTAATGGAAAGGAAGGTGGATTGGGTGAGGGTAAGATGAAAGTCAGCAAAGAATTCAAAAGGAATCTACTTTAAGAGCCTAGGCAATACAGGAAGGCCTGCCGTAGGGTAGTGGTAGTGGAAATGGTGATATAATTGATCCAAGAATAATTCAAAACAATTAACTAAACTTGTGGAGTAACTGGAGATAAGAGTTAGAAAGGAAGGGGTCTGCGATGTTTGACTTATTTATTTAATGACTTGCCATATGATGGGTCCATTAGTTTTCTGGGGCTCTTACAACAAAGTGCCACAAACTAAATAGCTGAGATAACAGAAACTTACTGCTTTATACTCTGAAGGCTTGAAGTCCAGGATCATCCTGGCCATGCTACCTCTTAAAGTGCTTGGAAAAACTCTGGTCCAGCCTTTCTCTTGGCTCCGGGTGGTTTTCTGGCCAGTATTTGACATTCTTTGGTTGGTAGAAATATCACCTTGATATCTTCCTTCATCTTCACATGACACTCTCTTAATGTGTGCTTATCGCCAATATTGTTTCCTTATTATATGGACATCAGTCATAAAGGATTAGAGCATGCCCTAATAAATTAATTTTAACTCATGAGTTCTGCACAAACCCTATCTCTGCATAAAGTCATCTGGTTCTTATATATGTGTACTTAAGTATTTCAATATATGAATGGGGGGTACAATTCAACCCAAGCATGATTCTAATCATCAACATAAGAAAACATGTAAAGGAGGGAAGAGAATGAAAAGAAAGGAAATCGGCGTAGTTTGAATCGTGAGTATGGGGTAGCTCTTGAACAATCAAAAGAAATATTAGCAAGTGATTGAAGCTGTAGCCTAGAGCTGAAGACATACAGAATTGGGAGCCACTGGCATAAACGATGTTGGAGTAGTTGAAGTCTTTCAAGTACACCCAAGGAAAGTCGCTTGTGGAAGAATATAGAGTAATAAGGACAAATAATAAAAGCCTGAAAAATTGCTTACACATTGGGGCAGGAAAATAGTAGCTTAGAAACAGAAAAAGATCAGGCGAAGAGGTAGTTTTAAAAATGAAGGCAGTATAATAATACACAAACCAAAAGAAAGAATTTCATGGAAGGAATAATTGTCAACAGCATCATGTGCTATAGAGAGAAGGAAAGAGATATGAAGACTGAACAAAAAATTCTAATATGGGCAAAATGTGATATTGATTCAGGCTAAGCCTATTACTCATCATGGAACATGCCCTGTATTCAGTAGAATTTCATTCTATTCATATTATTAGAGAAAAGAAAAATGAATTTATTTATTACAGTATAAAATTTTATACTTGCAGAAATTGTATTTTTCTAGATCATCCAGTTTTTATAATGTAAAAGAAAGTATTCACTGTTGGAATATCTTTCAAAAGGCAGTTAAATAATCCTGACAGAGAATCTTTTAGAAGCAATATGTACAAATTCTGCCTTGGTCTTGAAATTTTGATATTTATGGTTATTGTATTTTGTGACTAGTGTTCAGAATTGAATAAAATAGAACACCCCAGAATGAGATTGTAATGTGGTTGGTCAGAAGAGAATCTTCTAAGGAAGTATCTTTCACTTCAAGTCATTGTCCGTTTTTCTACAGTCAACACTGGAGCTCTCGGGGCTGCTACATGTCATTTTATGTACTATTTCACAATCCAAACATACATATTAGCTTTTTCCCTCAATTCCCCTAAAAACAAAAAGCTATCTCTGGAACGAGCTCACAATTAGGTCCAGGATAAAAGAATATGCTGAAGATTTAGACTGTGTAAACTATTTATTGTCACACAGGAATATGTGTAGATGGGAACGAATGGGGTATTTATACGTCTCGAAATCCTCATAAAAGTTTGATTCGGAAAATAATCAACATGTTTTCATTCCATGGCTCTGTAGTGTTAAGAAAGCTAATAAAGAAGTAGAGGATTCATTCTCTGCATCCTCGCAGTGTCCTCTTGGAAAGGCATAAAATGATATTCAGCAATGTGTAGCCGGCAGTAACCGAGAGTGGATTGCTGCAGCCCTAGCTAAGTCTGTGCTGTTGGAGTCCAAGGAGAGAAAGATCAGTAAAGGCTAGAGGGAGCCAGGGGAGGGGTGGAATCTGAGCTCGACTTTGAAGAGTGGGTAGTCATCAATAGAAGGGAGGGGGGAAGCAGAGTGGGCAAATCATCAAAAATCTAGAATATGTCTAGGTGTGTTTGTTGAACAGGTAGGAAGCGAACCTAACCAGAGTCAAGGGCGAGTAGCAGAGAATGGGAAGAGGGGAAATCTGATTTATTGAATGGCATTTGTGGGGAAACACTAATACAAACCAAGTAAGTATGCATCACATAAATTTCTCCTTTACTTTTTAGCTGCCACAAATTTTAGAGCCAATTTTATTACACACGTATTCTAATCTCCTTGAGCTACTTCCTTTAGCAGGAATCTGTTCACTTTTATCTTCATATGTCTTATCTTGCGGTGAATTTTAATCTGGGAGCCCTCTGAAGTCCTTTTGAAAGTTAACTTGTTAAAATTTTTCCTTGCTGTTTTGTCTCTTTTCCCCACTTCAAATTAGGGTTGAGTGAGGTTCTTCTTATTTTAAATCCACTGTAGCCTTTGAACGAGGAAGTAAGGTCTGTTTTAGAAGACTGCTCAGAAAGGCAGGTTGGTGAATTACTGGAAGAGGAAAGCCTGGGCAGACTAGTTAGTCTAACTAGTGTACTGCCTCACTCTGGAATCCCCAGTAATTGACTTAAAATTATTTCTAACATACTGTTATATCCGCAAGTTAACAAAAATAGGCAGGGATGCTGTATGCTCTGATAATTTTAATAAAACTATAAAACAGATAATCATAAAATTAATATTCACACAAGGTGCCAACTTATGCTATGTTTAATAGCGAAAGATTTGGTTTCTGATGCAGTTATACATTTTCACCTCATCGATACTAATGTAGGACATCCCTGAAGGAAATGGTACTAGTCATTTTAAGGTTCTGTGATAGAACTCAAGGTCATCAGGCTCCATAGTGAATGAGAAACTCTCAAATATTAATAGAATATCAATTGCATAACTTGTATAGTTGTCTTGTTCATGTGTAGATAAGGCTAGGATTGAAATCTGGAAACATGAGGATCCAATCTGTTTATTGCTAGAATCAAACAGAAACACTATTTGGTATATATTAGTCACTCACTTTACAACTAATGAACTGTTATAAGTTGGTCCACAATGATTACTTTCTCATAGCACATTAGGTCACATTATGAATGTGACACTGTCCACCATGTCACAGGCTCTAATGTGTATGATTTGTTTGTATTATTATGGGGAGTATATCCCGTCCCATGATGACTCCGCTGTGAAGACTTCATTCATACACTGCACCTGATGTTACTTAGCTTTCAGGTAATACAAAAGCAAACAAATGTGTATGTTGGCCATGATCTGTATAAAGTCATCAATGCAGTGGTTATTTACTGGGTGAAAATACAGCATATGCCTCTGTCAACATTTTTTTACTGAGCCATAAAAATGAAAACAATTTTTTTTAATTTCCTAATTTAAGAAATAAGGGAAAGCTGGGCTTCACTGACTACTTCTTCAGTGAAATTGTCCACAACACGGGGAATTGCATAATATGATACGTGTCTTTGTTATCTTGGGCTCTTTTAGACCAGAAACTTACCCTAGACACCTTTAGCAATCAAAAGAACTGCACTTCTTCCTGCGTGTCAGTTCATTCTTTTCATTTCTCTTGAACTGGCTTATTACCCTATTGAACGGTGCCCTTTTGTCACAAATTATGCCTTATTAATTACTAGCCGATCTTTGAATTGGCTGTCTCTGGAGGATGGGATGCCTTGCTTCCCTATGCTAATATTTTCATATAACTTGTTCCTATATCTGCATATCTATATGAATATTTGAGCAGGGCAGTTTGAGTAAGAAGTAGTATAGGCATGTCAGGCACAATGTCCTGAGATAACTGTTTTCTCTCTAAGAAAATATTACCTCTTTCCGGGTGATGGGAAATGCAAATGTAAGTTATATTCATTGCTTCCACTTATTCCTCAACCTTCTGCAATCTGGCTTCTGCTCCCCTTATTTCACCGAAATGGCTCTCATTAAGGTCTCTAATGACCTCCATATTTCTAAATCTGATAGTTTTCTGTCTTTATTTTACTGCATCTTTCTACAATATGCGATATTATTGCTTGTGCCATTTTTCAAAATATCTGCTCCCTGGGAGTCTATACCACGTACACTCATGGCTGCTTTCCTGCCTCTGAGTACTCACTGTCTCTGTCCTAACCAGGCTCCTCTTCCTATGCTCATCTCTCAAATCTCAGGAGTTGCCAGGACCTGAGCCTCAGCCCACTGCTCTTCTCACGCTTCGTATATTCCTGAGTGATGGTTGCGATGGCCGTCTAAGTGGTGCACCTCCCAATCACTTTCACTCCTTCCAGGCCTCTCCCTCAGACATTGGGCCTGCTGGTCAGCTCCACGGGAATGTTTTAAAGGCATCTCCAACTGGACAGATCCCAAATTGGACTCATCATCTTCTCCTTGGATGCACCTCCTCCTCCTATGTATCCTAACTGATGGAATCACAATTCCATCAAATGTGTAGGCTAGAAATTTTAGAGTCATCATAATCTTCTCTATCCCCACGTCCAATTAGTCCCTAACTCTCACCTAGTCCTTTTTTAAGTTCATCTGCTACATGATCAACAAATTTCATTCTCTTCCAATTTCATTCCCTTTTGCACATGGAAAGAAGTTTCAGAGTCTTAAAATGGTGCACAAAACCAGTTTATGTTCTGCCCATAGACCCTGGCTTTTTTCTTTCTTTTCTTTCTTTCTTTCTTTCTTTTCTTTTTATATGTTCCTATATCATATATATATATATATTATATATATATATATATATATATATATATATATGTTTATATAGGAACAGTACTTAGGATGGAACCCAGGGGCATTCTACCTCCAAGATACATCCCCAGTCCTATTTTTTAGTCTTTTTATTTTTTGAAACAGGATCTCACTGAGTTGCAAAGAGCTTTCCTAAGTAGCTGAGGCTGGCTGCTAACCGCTATCCTCCCGAACGCTGGGATTACAAGTGTGTGCCACCACGCCCGGCTAGTCCCTGGCTTTTAATCATCACTGACTTGTTTAGAGTCCCATGCACTCCCCCATCATTGTCTCTCCTTTTCACAGAATATACTTCCCCTCCACTCTAATGTATCCTTGGTCTTTAGCAATCAATTACAAAATTCCCTTCTCTGGAAAGCCTTTCAAGAGGTACCTTCCCCAAGACTTGCCTTGGTGTTTTGCTTTTGAAGAATACACCCCTCATCAACACTGTATTCTTGTTGTCTGTATATGCTATCCCAGTTTGAGAGAGACCGACTTGAGGCAAAGGGCGAGACTTTTCATTTTAGTATCAGGGGATATAATTTAAAATATCAAACATAATCACTAAGGACTACATAACAGAGTACAGAGGAAGCCTTATCACATCTTTCTCAGACTAATATTTTTTTCTTGCAGTACTGGGGATGGAACCCAGGAGCACTCTGCTTCTGCACAACATCCCCAACCTTATTTTTAATTCTTTATTGTGAAACGGGGTCTCACTCAGTTGCAGAGGGCCTCACTAAGTAGATAAGGCTGACTTCAAATCTGCGCGATCCTCCTGTCTCAGCCTCCCAAATGCTGGGATTATAAGCGTGCCTCATCACACGGCTTCCTCAGACTAATTTTTAAAACGAACGGCCGTAATCACTACAAAGCACCTGCCTTGAAAGGAGAGACTAACTCATTCATTTCTGCATCCTTTAGCACAATGCCAAGCACATAGCATTCAAGTAAATGACGGGCCTGCGTTTGAACAGGGGGACTGTGCCCATCGTGAGAGCAGACTCTGCTTATAATGGCAGCACTCCCCCTCTTTCTTGTGAATAGGTTGCACAAGAAACCAAATTAAAGGTCAGCAGGTTGACTGGTGACTCTGTTGTCCTAGGGAAAGAAACACAAGCGACTGACTGGTTGGACTAGATGCATCATTCAAGCCAGGCTGGGATCTCTAGAAATAATCTCTTTCTACCCTAAGGGACAAATCTGTCCAGACAACTGGAATCCTAAAGTAAAGAAGTAATAGAAAGCAGTCTGGCAGCATTTCTATACCCACTGGATGACAATAAGAAAAATAAATAAATCGTTATAAAAGATTTCCATTGCTTCCCAAGGGCATAAAAAAGCCATTTCAACCTAGGATGACTTGTGAAATAAATAAAAAATCAGAACTTTGATGAATTCTGATTTCCTAGCCTATCATTATTAAGTTTTTATTTTTATAGGCTAATCTGAAAGAGTGGCTAAAAATTGTCATAGTGCCATAATGAAGCTGTCTAGACTTGAAGTATAATAAGATCTTGATGCTAAAATCTTTGGAATTCGACTCATATAAATTATATACATAATGCATTTATATTTAAATTTTACATGCATTTATGCATTATATAATTTTATATTATAATTGTTACATAAATATGAATTTTATATAAAATATAAGTTTTAATCTCTATCAGTACCATGTTGGTCCAGTTACATTATTTCTTTTAACTACCTTGTTAGGCAGGTCTTTATTATTTCAGGTTCTCAAAGAGGAATTTACATTTAGGAAAACATAATTATAAAGTGGCAGAATCAAGATATGAACCTCATATGGTCATGTACTAAGAACTTTGACCTGTCCATAACACTAAAGCTTGTATATCCATTATAAGTAGAGACAGCTTCTCCCTTGAGGCTTACTGATTGATGTTTGTTTGTATGTGAGTGTGTGTGCCTTTACACACATACACTTCATGCCTATTAATAGATTAATATGGATCAGATACTAAATTATCTGATTGAGTCTTGTTAATACCTTACAGTATAAATACTAATATTTTTATTTTTTAAGTGGATCATATTAAAAATGGCATCCATTCAGACAGTGCTTGGTCCCCCCCCCCGCTTCCCCTTTCTTCCCCCTCAACAATGAGTGTCCAGGTTGACCATGCTCTATTCATACTTTTACACATATTCTAATGTAGCTCCTCCATTAATCAACCTCAGCCTTCTTCCTCTCTTACCCTTCCATTCTAGCTTTGCTGAGGTTTCCCCTCCATTATCTGGAGTCCCTCTGGTTTTCCTAATACTCCCCAGTTTGGGCATATTAGAGAAAACACATGTCCCTTCTCTTTCTGTGCTTGGCTGATCTCACTTAACATAATGTTCTCCAGGTCTTTCCATCTTCTTGAGAATGGCACGATTTTGTTCTTCTTTATAGCTGAGTAGAATTCCACTGTGTGTATTCCCATAATTTTGTAATCCACTCATCTGTTAATGGAGACCTAGGCTGGTTCCATATTTTGGCTATTATAAATTGTGCTGCTATGAACATGGGTATGCATACGTTACTATAATTCTCTGATTTCAACACTTTTGGGAAGATACTCAGGAGTGGTAGAGCTGGATCATATGGTGGATCTATTCCCAGTTTTCTAAAAAATCTCCACACTGATCTCCATAGTGGCTGAACTAGTTTGCACTCCCAACAACAGTATAAAAGAGTTTGTCTTTCTCCACATACTCGCCAACATTTGTTTTATTTGACTTCTTTCTGTGTGCCACTCTGATTGGGGTTAGATGGAATCTCAGTGATTCGCATCCCCCTGGTGGCTAATGTTGTTGAACATCTTTTCATGTATCTATTGACCATTTGTATCTTCTTTTGTGATGTATCTATTCAGCCGTGGCCCATTTCTTGATTGGGTTATTTGTTTTGCTAGTGTAGACTATTTTGAGCTCTTTGTATATTCTGGATATTAGCCCTCTATCTGAGTGGTGGCTGTTATAAGTACTAATATTAAAATCTCCTTTTCATACATGAGGAAATTGGCGTTTCAGAAGGTTCATTTTGCAAGAATATAAATGTGAATGGGGACTAATGAGTTAGAAAAAAATGCATCTGATGGTCTACATTAATAAGTTTAAAGACAACTTGTCTCAGTTAGCTTTACTCCATTTTCCTAACTCTACTAGTATAAATGGTGTTAAGGAAAAGAATAATGAATACACAGTGCCAGACCATGCTCCTCTACCTCCATACAGTGTCACCTGCACTATTATAGGAAAATAAAGATAAAATAAACAGAATGCATGCTTTGCTGAAAATGGGTATCATTTGCCATCAAAGCACAGAGGTTTTTTTTATTTTAATTTGTCACTTGTAGACAACATGTTGCAAAGCAGTTTTAAAGTCTCATATGATTTTATCGTTGAAGAAAAGCTCTCTCCAGATGAGGTGATGACATACTTCCTTATCTGTTGGGGTTTTTATTCATCTTTGTGGAGCAAGTCAATCTTTTGAAGAGTCATTTTTTAAGACTTGAATTTCTTGAATTTAGAATATAAGATATCTGAAATATCTTCAGAAAGGATAACAGTATCTGAAGACAAATTTATTTATCCTCTGAAATTTGTCTTTCCCAACAGGCAACATTCTATGGCCCTATTTAAACAGGACAGAAATGACACCTGTTTTCTGTCTTTTCTTATTATACTGTACTGAGCGATGGTATAATCAACAAGGAATTAATTCAAAGATTATTGAATACTACACTGCTCTTTCTGTAAATTGGAAGCAGTATGTGCTTTGCAACCGAAGACTGAGAATTTAACATTCTATCTAGGTTTCTCCCCTAATTTGGCAAATTAATCATGTTTAATGGCAAAATTTCAGATATTCAGGGAAAATATAAAAAGAGAAACTGTGGTCCTACCATTCAGAGATATCCATTGTTTTTATTGATATATATCCTTTCAAACTTTTAAGAAGTATAATATTTTGTTATAATATTTCTTTCAAAAATACAAATGTGATACAAATCTAATGTAACTTGCCTTTCTTGTTTTATAATGTGGACCTCTTTCTATCCAGTGCATATAGGCCCATGTAATCATTTAGACCGGCTGCATAGTATCCCAGAATATGTAAATTCCACCCTGTATCCAATCCAGTGATAACATATAGGCTCTTGATGATTCTTCTAAAACGAACACTGAAAGAACAGCATTTATATTTCTGCCTTTTTCTGATAATGTGAGGACTGGCTTTGTTCCAATTGACTTAAAAACCAGGAATGATTCTTTGCGACTTTTCATATGAATGCTAAGTGGCTACTTAGTAGCCATTTTTATTCACCTATAGGCTGGACCCAGCACTCAGGTTGTGCATGGATTTGCATTAGACACTAAAATTACAAATGAACTTCTGTCAGTTATGAATATGAAATTGAGAAGCTGTGTTTTAACTCTGCCCTAATTGCTCATAGTTAAAACAACTGCCAACTGGCTTCAACCTTGAGGGAGAGTTTATATTTTAAAACAATGGCACCAGCAGCTGCTGAAGTGGCTGTAATATTAACCACAAAGGCTGCCTTTGTCCATACAACTGGCTAAGTAATTAAGCACAGGCTAGCATGGGAAACAACACTAATGGGAAGCAGCTGTTTTTAGGATCATGCATTGGAAAGTACAGGGTAAGTATCTTCTCCACTCAGAATCGTGGACAGGGGTATCAATTCCTGTGAGCTAGTACTGTGGAAGATGCAGACATCGTGCAGAGGAAAGGGCTGCCATTTCTTCCTTTTTACTAAAGGCAGCGAGCTGACTTCCCCACACAGTACTGGAGCTCCTTAAACCAGAGAGTTGGGCTGAGGGCTCTAAAACTTCCATCATCAGCAAACAATAGGTAGCCTAGGCTCAAGAGATAGCTTGCACAGTTACAAACCAAAAGAGGAGATAGGTAGCCTTAGAGTGATTTTAGAAACAAAAGCGAATGACAGGTAAGTGTATTCTAGGTCAGCATATCAGCAACAAGGCTCAGACAGATTACAAACAACTGCCGCGGAAAGTGACAGAGGATTGTCCATCATATGATCCAAGTCAGAGAATTGGCTGATGCCCAGTATTCTTAGTCATAGGGATCTGTGCCCCACACAGAGTAGAAAGGCACCGTGATGGCAGGTGGTAGTAATGAATTGCCCCCGTAGCCTCAATGTCATTTAATAGCTAGTTTATTCTGTACCGCCCCACATGGCTCCTCAAGCTCTCACACTGCTGAGCACTCCTGGCCCAGGTCATTGTCACCTGTGCCTTGATCAGCTTTTCTACCGTCACTCTCGATAGCGCTACCTAGGCTTCAGCAACAAAAGCCCATAAGGTGATCTCAGAGCGCGCCACTTCTGCTGAGATTTTTTTTTTTTTTTTGCTATTGTTGTTTTGTTTTGTTTTGGGGGTATAAATGCTGTCTTCTATGTAACCACTTCAAGACTTTTTAAAAACTAGAATAAAAAACCAAATCACCTCTTCATGGAAACAGATACCACTATATCTTGGTCCTTACAACTGGAAGTCTGGCCAATACATTTTCTTTCATTTCATTATTTTCTTCTTAGAGAATGAAAGAGGCTAAAGATGCACAGACATTCCGATTCCCTCTTTATACATTCATTGCTTTTCATGACTCCCCAGCAGGAAAATTTGGTAATTAAATGATATAAGGAACTATACTCACTTTTCCTACTAATCAAAAATTAACAGCTATCTTTTTTTTTATCTCTGATGGAAATCTCACCTGTCTTTTAAGACCTAAATGGGATGAAGTTTTCCGTGACCCCCAATTCCTGCTCTTAAAGGATATCATTTTCTCTACTCTGAACCTCCATTGTACTTGAGTATAATATCTACTGCAAGACACATAGTTTCATGTTCTAATTTTTGGTATATTTATCCTTTTCGCTTCAGTAATGTGCAAGACTGTTATCTGCAGATTGTTTATGCCATAACAATTTGAAGATGGACAGACAGATGGAAGTCTTTCCTTGTAGTAATAGCAAAATGCATTCCCTCTGTTTAAGCAGCATAGCTAAAGGTGAATTCAAGGATCATCTTCTGATTCATTGCTAAGGATTTGGTGATTATGTAATCAACTGTTTTTAAGAAACTGCTGCGTACAAGCCATTATGCTAGACACCTTAAACAGATCTCTTATAGTCTCTGTGGTTTCTGCTGGTTTGCTCTTCATTGGAAGTTTCACTTACATCATTCCTAATGTTTACTCTCAACCTCTCTTTTATTTCGTTCTGGGGATTGAATGCAAGGGGGATCTCTCTCCAAGCTATACCCCAACCCATACACACACACACACACACACACACACACACACACACACAGACACACACACACACACACACACACACACACATATATATATATATATATATATATAATTTTTTAATTTTAAAACAGTAGTTAAGTTGCTAAGAGTTGCTAAATTGCTGAGAGCCTCACTAAGTTGCTGAGGCTGGCTTCTAACCTGCAGTTCTCCTGTCTCAGCCTCCCAAGTACTGGATTGACAGGAATGCACCACCATGCCTGGTTCCAACTCTCAATCTCATAGAAAATTTGTCATAGGGCCCAGCGTATTCTCTAGTCAAGAAGCAAAAATAATGCATGGCTAATGTAGAAAACCAAGGACATTTTTAAAATCTATTTACTAGTTTTGACATTGAGTGCAAAGATAATCAATAACAAAATCTGTGGCAATTGAAGTACTGAATAATATACTGATTTTATTTTTGCCAGTATCATATTTTTCTGAAATCCTTTGAAATACTCAAGTTATCAATTATGTAAATGGTAGTCATTTAAAATCCTAAGAGGTTGATTGTACATGTTATGAAAATATCATGTTTATTATAGATAAAAGTAAGTATTGCCTATTTTCCACATTCATAGCTTAATATGGATTAAGTTTTAATGCCTTAAAGTAATATTGTTGTAGTATGTGATTTTACTTTTATCACGTATTTCAATCTTCCTAAAGTTACTATAATTGAGTTTGTTTGATAATGTACCTTTACATTGCTATGAGACTTGATAGTTTGCGAAATATGAGGTTCATAATAGAGATAGAGAGTAGAGTTACTACCTGGCAGGGAGGATAAGAAGAAAGTGAAATATAGAAAAGTGATTTCATCTCAGTACTGCAGTTTTGTAAAATATAATTTGTTTTTCCCCTAGCACAGCAGAGTTTCACGCTGATAACAAGCGACTGAATTAATAAATCCATTGCAACTATCGAGACTTTTCCTTTAATAACATAACGAATGCTGAGCATTAAGAAAAGGAAGGGCGTTCTTTGTACAGACGTTACCCTTAGAAGATCTACTACATCCCTGAGCATAGACAAAATACCCGCATCGTATCCTCGGCAATATCAATGTGAAAAGAATTTGTGCATCTCAATTAGGATACTGTATTTTCCACACAAAAGCATGCTGTTTCCTGGAACACATTTGCTTATTTTCCAATTGGAAAGACATTTAGGGGTCTATTTTGTTATCATTACATGTGCTTAACTCCAATTACGGTTAATGGGAGTTGTGTGTCTATAGTCACAGTAGCCTCTGAACTATTTTAACATTATTGCTTTCTATTACCATCATCATTAAAATAACTTTCCTCTCTTCTGCCAACCTGAACTGCCACAGTAATCTGTGTTTCTGTTTTCTTTGCGTGGATTTATTTGCATGTAATGAAGGATATAGATTACACAACATGGCCTGTTTGGAGTTTTTCAAACATTACAGTGTTATTGATCTGAGAACAGGGCTAGGACTATTTAATTGTTAAGTAGAGGCAGTTGATTGGTTGGCTCTTAGCCATACACTTTTGCACAGCATTCTGTGTATACAATTCCACTGGAATAAAACAGTCCAGTGCATTTAATACCCGAGGTATCTAGTAGAATCCCAAACTATAAAATATAAAACCCACGAGAAAATAAGTTTCACCACCTAAAAGCACTAGAAAACTAAAGCTGACAAAACTATGCATTTAATTCCAGCTATTCAAATTTTTGACAAGGTAAAAGGAATGAGAGTAAATGTAATATAAAATGTCTAAGTGTAAGAGTGCTGTTCTTTGGGTTAGTGCTGGACCCTGATGTATTTCCAAAAGAAAAATGGCTGGCTGTCAGAAAAACTGACCAGAAGACAGGGAAGGAGGCCTTGTTAAGACTTCAAGAAAATGAGGAGCCTGAGGAAAACTCTTAAAAACCTCGCTGGGGACCTTAGCATCACTTAACTCATTGGCAGTCAACAGACATCTGCCCATTTTTACTAGGATCAGCCTAGGACCCACTGGGCTTATTTTTCAAGCTGTGTTATTTTTAAGTTGTTTTATGATTATAACATGACATGGAGTGCCAAAATGTACCCTCAAAATACATGTTTTAAATGAAAATATAAAGGATGGAGACTTAGCTCCACCAGACATTAAAACAAGTTATTGGCACAAAAATACAGAATATTTTAGTATCAATGGAACAGAAACTGTACTGTAGCCATTTTAATATATGATAAAGGAGATACAATGAGTCAGTAGAGGAATTCATGATTATTCAACAAATGGTGTTGGGACACCCATGTCTTCTTAGTAAGAAGAAAAACTGGGGAAAAAAACTGTGTGGAAACTTATCTGGCATTGTAAAACAAAATATAATACAGAATATTTTAAAAGGTAAATATAAATGTATATGATGTACATTCATAAACATATCAATTAAAATCACTAAGCCAAACATGAGAAGGAGGGAATGGGGTAGGAATTGGGGGAGGGCTAAATGAGTGATGTGTGCATGTATGCCTCCACCATCATGTATCCCATTAAGATGTATGACTATAATGCACCAAAAAATGGGTTATATAAAGTTGTATATGGGTTATATAAAGTAAAATATAAGTAAAAAGAGCAAGAAGAGATAATGATTAAATGTTTGTAAAATGTCACTTTCTAGAAAAAGATTTTCTAAGCTTAAAAACAAAGGAACAAATCACGATGTAAAAGATGGAGAGAGTAAGTTACCTAGAAATGGTAAAAATGAAATGATAGGTTCCTAAAAACCCACAGCATAAGACAGGGAATCAATATACATAGGGAAATATTTCTAATAAAAATTTCATTTGGTTAATAGCTTTAATATTTAGTGTTCAAAGTAAAAACAAAAGCAGGAAATAGTATCACGATAGATAAATAGGCAAAAGGACATGGTAAAATGCGAGAAAAACTAAAAGAATAATTACATATGAAAAGTTCTATGTTGCTAATATTTGAAGAATTAAAGAAAGAATGAATCATGTCATTTTTACTTTTTATATTAGCACATTTTAAAAATATTAATACTAACAAGGAGATAAGATAGACAGATTCATATACTGCCAATTGGAATTAAATTAATAAAATTATTCTGGAAGACAATTTCTACTGTATTTTGTATACTTTAAGAATGCTACTACATATATGTCATATGTATGGATATAACTGGAAGGTATGCTACTCATAATAGCCAAATATTGGAAGCAATGTAAATATCCTGTAGTAAAGAAATGGTTACGGTAATTGTGGCATATTTACATAATATGAAAGGAAAAGTATGTCACCATTCAAAAATCATGTTTTCAATATCATATTCTACAAGTTTAATGACATGGAAATTTTTACAATGAATTACTAGATTAAAAAAAAAAGTAGAACACCAAATTGTATACATATAGTTTGACTTTGGATTTTTTTACACAGCATTCTGGTAAAAGCGAGGGGGGAAAATCTGTTCAACTAATAGAATAAATGTCCCCTACCAAGGGATAAGGCATAAGCCTGATGTGACTGCCACTGTCCAGGCATTTCTAGTGAGTGAAAAAGTGTACCCAAGTCAGAAAACCTAAAATCACAGAGAAAAACATTAGCCAAATAGTTTCAAACAAGGGGGGAAATAGAAGTTCATGTGAAAGAATTTTAGTAAAGTAATCTAAAATAAGTTATTTGTCCTCTCATCACTGTTTGAGATACGAATAGCTACTTAGTGGACATTTCTGGAAGCAATATGAAGTTTCCTGAGCCTAAGCTGCATAAGCCCAGATCTCCACTTTCTCTCTTTGCTGTGTCTACCTATTGTTGAGAAAATCTTCAGTACCAACACTTTTGAAGAGCTTTGGAGAAAACATAGTTCACTGTGAGTCACATAGGGGTTCTTTCACTTTGCTTACCAGACAACTAATTTACACTAGAATGGGATATTTTGTAACACCATGTGCAGTACATACTGAGCACGGACTTGGCTCAATGTTATTCTGATATGTGAGACTAGTATTCATGGCTAGGGAAAGCATTGATACATCCTTCCTTCAACAACATTAGACACCTAAACTTGAGGGGAATTAATCATGGAAATGGCTGCGTGTGTGTGTGTGTGTGTGTGTGTGTGTGTGTGTGTGTGTGTGTTAATTGTTAATTGTTGTATTTCAAACAATTCAGTGATTTTTTTCAATCTGTAATTCAAAGAAGACATGACTCCAAGCACGAAAAGTTATTAGATTGCTAACCATTATGATGTGAAGACAGATAGAGAGAGATAGAGAGGGAAAGACCGAGAGAGAGAGAGAGAGAGAGAGAGAGAGAGAGAGAGAGAGAGAGAATGAATTCCAATTAGGACTTGATCCCTACCAGACTAGAGTATAACTAAAAATTTCATAATTAAATTAGTTTAACATAAATATAGAGAATTGAAAATAAATCAAGAGATCCAGATCAACAGTTGCTACCAATGGTATTTCTGGATGCTTGTTGACTTCGAGTATAGGACCTCCAAAGCACATGCCCTTTTTTGAGCTGGTTCAGTTCTCTGGGGATGCTAACATCATCCTCATACCTGACAGCTTTGACACCAAATGCTTAAATGCTAGTGATGCAATGCAAAGATTATTTTATAATCTCCTTTTTAAATATGTTCTAAGAAGTCTCAAACCAATCTGTATGCCAACTAGTGACATCTAAGTAGTAAGTAATAAGCCCTTTATTTAGGAATGTTATCTTCACATTTTTATCTGAATTGTGATCCATATCACAGACTAAATAATGGATTTTTAAATCCTATCTTTAAAAGGATACCTAAACAATCCATCATTCAGATATATCTCCCAGTTAGAAAATGACTCTTGCTTTGTTGCATTGTGAAACCCTGGTTAGGCTTTAAGCTTGAGGCTGGTTGGCCAGGACACTCAGTAGGTGGTGTTAATGAAGCCAGGGTCCCTTTTTGCTCTGGTCCAGTCAGTTTTTCTCTATGTATTGATCAAAGAGTGCCAGAAATCAGTCAGAAGACACTAGCCCAAATGACAAAGGCACTTTGGCCAGACCTCATCACTTCTCAGTCCTTCCATCCCAATATGCAGACAGGATGTGTTAGTTGAGTATCATCACCTTAGGGGGAAAATGAGCAGCTTGGGAGGTCCCAACATGTACCTCTGAACAAAGCAAGTCTGATATTTGGGCAGTAACTCTGAATCATAATCCCCCATCATACCAGGGATTTGCTGTGTAACCTTCATCACTAAAGCAGAGATAATAGGATGGAATGAACCGGGCTTACCTCTGGGGGATGTTGTGTGAATTCGCAAATTAACGAGTGTAAAGTTTTAGCATTTATGTAAGTGCTGGTGGTTGTCATTATTTCTAGGGACCTGGTCTTAATAGAAAATCTAAGTATATTGTGCTTTTGTCAAAAAGGGATTTTCACCCACATCAACTGCATTTAAGCTGAGCATAAAACAGAGGTGATAATAACATAGTAGTGATCATCGCAACGCAGAGCTGTGAACCTTTTCCTATTAAAACTAAAACTATTTTCAGCAACTTTCAATGCTTTTAAACTTTGCTTTCCAAGCCTTTGCCAACAGTCATCTTTACGGTGATTATTCTTCCTGTGATGGGTAGGAGGAATGGGACCTATTCTGGTCCCATTCATTATTCATTTCCATAATGACTATATAATGTATTGAATTTGTTTACATCATACAATCAGGCAAACTCGGGAGCTGGTTTGATTGCCACATATTGCAATCATTGTGAAACATAAAAACTCTTTTTTGCTCTGCCCACGCTAGTGTGCTCTAGAGGTAGCCAACATACAAATTGAAAACTCATGGGGAATTGAAGTGCTTTCCAACAAAAGGCACTGTTACATAGATCCTTTCAATTTAACATCTTTACCAAGGAATTTTGTTGTCACCTGCTATTTCCAAGGGGACTGTGTTTGAGAGAATTCTTCCATTTCTTTTATCACTCTGACTTTGCTTACCAAGAAAAGTCATTTATTGCTGATTGCAGAACTCTTGAACTCAGCCTGGCAGCTGCAGTGTGAACTCCTCAGATCTGGGCTCCTTGTTGCTTATTTACATAGTCATTTGAAGTGTTTTTTTTTTTCAGGACTGTTTAAAACCCTCTCTCGACCTGACATCATGTAATAGCCAAGATCTGAGGCTCACTGTGTTTTTGGTTCTTTGTCTCTTTATCTTACAGATAACAGACGGGTACCTTTGGAAAGGTCACGCTCTCGCCACAATGGAGCTATCTCATCTAAGTGATGCCTGATGCCAAAGAATATGAAAATATTTAAGTAAACAAAGTCATCCATTTTTGAGAAGAACAAAACGTGCACTCAAGGGTTGGAATGAAAAAAGTGCATTTCTGCAAAGGTCAAGCTAAACTGGCCGAAGTAAAGTGCATGTGTGAAACTATGAAATGACTCCTCCCACAGTTACATCCATCTGAACACATTTCTCAAGATTAGACATGTTTGTTTCACTTTAGTGGAAAGATGCCTGTTGTTTGTTATTGTGTGCAACCTGACCCCGAGGATGTAATTATAAGAAAGTGAAAAGTGGTAACGTTTTCGAAACTATTCAGTCTGTCAACAGTTTAAAATCTTAAATTTCTAGGTCACTCCCACCAAAAACAAGGAAGAGGAGAAAAAGTAGAGAGAGGAACAATTATGCAAGTTTGCTTTTGATTTTTATTATATGTCAAAGGAAAAGGCCAAGACAAATGTGGGGGAGTGGTTGTATCTATGCGTTTGCAGGTGAATGATTTGGAAAGGTGCAAATATTGCACACATTGCCAGAGAAACCATTTGGGGAACTCATAAAAGTACTGTTCCATGCCTGTCAAGTTATTTAGAATCTTATCTCAAGTGAAAGCTGATGGATTCATCTGCTTTGGCTGAAATTAAATTTATCATTAGTCTAGCATTTAGCATGATATTGCAGGCACTTATCATTGCTAAAAATAAACCAAAGTTTAACAGCATCAGTTAGAGAAAGGACTTAAACTTTATTTAAAGAAGTATTTTCTAATTATGCATAGATGTCTACTTTATACAAATACTTTATACGGCTATTTTTTGAGAAAAATGCCACATTTTAATGTTTGTGCTAGGGGTGAATCTGAAAATTCTATTACATTTACTTAGATTTTAAAGGCACATATTGACTCCTAGTTTGTGGTTTATCCTTCTCTATTTTTCTTTTTCCCTGGACCCCTCTTTAAGGCAGGGAATAGAGTGTTAGAGCACCTGAAAGAGATTTCTTTCTGGAGGAGGCAGCAGAAAATTGAAAGGTCAGTTTATCTCCCTTTCTACTCCCCTTTCCAATTCCACTTTGGTGGTCTGAAGAAGCAAAAGAAATTCTATATATGTACGTATGTATATCTTTGTGTATATATTTATATATCTTGCTACAGTAATCTCATATCCCAGTGAACTTCTCCATCCTCATCGTGTTTACCTTATATTAACAAACATGAATGATGCTGCCAAAACAACTCTATGGAAGAAAAACAAGTAACATTTTTCTTATGTAGATGAGAGAGTTCAAGTTTACTTAACCTATTATTTTGAAATGTGCATTGAAATAATTGTTATAACTTCTCTGGAATGCAGTTTTAAAACTAATTCATACAGATGATTGTAATTACTGTAAAAGATTTCTTATATGTATATTTCTTAATGTAGAAAACATCTTATTTCTGTCTCTATGAAGTATAATGCAGACATTCAGCGAGAATAGCCAGTGGCTGGCTCGCCATCTGAGATCATGTAAACAAGTACCAGGAGCTCACAGATTCCTCCCTAGACATGTAAGCTTTTCAGTGGCTGCTTTCCCTACGGCGCATCCATACTTGGATATTATACTTCCACATGCTCTGAAGCTGCTACTGTAGAGAAATCCAGAAGTAACACTATCTGACACTTTCCACTTGTTCCTCTCTGAATACACACACGTGCACACAGAAACACGTATGAGGACATGCCAGTTTATAGGCCACTTCTAACAACAGCAACATCAAAAGTTTAGGTTCTACTAATTTCTGTAAATAACTAAAATCTGCACTTTTGACATCACAAAGTCTTGTCGAAATAGTATGTGAGTCTTTTGATAGTTTTGCAGGCTGCAGAAAAGTGTTTTGAAATGTAAACCCTGACTGAAAATTGGGGACACTCGCCATGCCATAGTATCAAGCTGGTCAAGGTAGATATACCAATGTGTATCACCTTTTCCAGATATAAACTTGCCTTATTTTCTAGTTTGTGAACAGGAGCGAACGAAGCACTATGATAGATAAGTTATTATATATTTGTATTTAGAGCAAGCCCACCTGCTTTTCACAAGCATTAAAAAGCCTTTCGAGGTCCAATAATTGAGATAGAGGATCTACTTTTTAGATTTGTACTGGTCCTGCTCTAGCCACTTGACATTTTGAAAAGCACCGTAGATGTTGACTCTCTTCACAAGGATAAGTACAAAACCCTTCAAATGTTAACTGGTTGCATTAGTTTCCTTTGGCTGCTGTGATAAAATGACCACAAATTCGGTGGCTTACTAGGATAGAAATTTCTTCTCTCACAGTTCTTGAGGCCAGAAGCTTAAAGTTCAGGCATTTCCAGATTCTGGTGGCTGCTGGCAGTCCTTGGCTCCCGATTGCAATTCTCTCTACTCATCTTCACGTCATCTTCTGCTCTGTGTACCTGATCTCCCTCTGCCTCTCTTAGAAGGATGTCCATAAGGACGTTTAGGGACCACCCAGATTAATGGTCTCAATTCAAGATGTTTTACTTAAGTACATCCACAGGGACCCTTTTTCCAAATAAGGTTTCTGGGAATTAGGATTCGGACATACCTTTATGAAAGCCATCCTCAGCCCACCAGTCAGTACTCTGGTCCCCCAAATTTTGTTTTCTCTCTGTGTGTTTGGTTCTGGGCAATAAGCCCAGGGACATTCTACCTCCAAGCTATACCCCTAGTGCTTTTTATTTTTTATTTTTTGTTTTTGGTTTTGAAACAGGGTCTTCCTAGATTGCTAAAAGTCTTGCTGCATTGTTAAGGGTGGCCCTGAAACTATGTTGCTCCTGTTTTCAGCTTCCAAGTCCTAGGATTGCAGGCATGTGCCACCGAGCCCAGCTTGACTCCCCAAATTTTTGCCTGTATCATGTGTAAAATACTTTCATCCCATCCCCCAAAACCCAAGCTTCCGCCCATCGTAACATCAAATATAAATCCCATACCTCATCCAAATATTACCAGGTCAAAATTCCCAAATCTCATCATAAGTGACACTCAAATTCATCCTGGGGCAATATCCTGCTCTATCTATGACCCAGTGAAACAAAGAAATAGTTTTCTTCCAAAATATAGTGAGACATGTGTGGGATGATAATTACAAACATTAAGGAGAGAAGGAAACGTGGAAAGGAGTCACCTGTTTCAATCATTTAAAATAAAACAGCCAAACAAATTCCCCTTTGGTTTCAGGGCCTAGAAATAGTCCTCTGTACCACAGGGCTCTATACTTTGGGTCTGAAGCTCTTCTCTCTTACACTTTGATTGGGCCTCTTCTCCATGTCCATGATTTACACTTTTGCCTCTGTCCCCATGTTTAGCCTCTTCCTTTGCACCCAGAGCTCTGCCCTCTGGGTGGTCTTTCTGTATCTTGAAGGCTGGCACATGTTCGTAGCTGAGTAGGTTTTATCAGCTTGTCTGTAGTATTGTGGTAGTCTAACAGCCTTCTCTCATTTTTTCCCATCTCTGACTCTTTCCCAGATACCCCCATCTTTATTCCAGATTTCTACTGAAATGATTGAGTAACCCCATGAGTCATTAGTGCCTAATCTCAGCACTAGCTTGAGTTTGCCCAACTTGACCTTATCTTCAGAGCATACTATCCTAACAGTGGATCATTTACAACCCGAGTAGGCTCAGGATTTTTCAAAGCATCAAGTGCTAATTTTTTTTTGCTTAGCAGTTCTTTTCTTGATCTCTTTCCTTTCTCATTTTACTATAGGCAGCAGAAAGGAATTAGGCCATACCTCTAGCATTTTGCCTGGAAATCTCCTCAGCTAAATATCCACATTCATCACTTAGAAGTTCTGTTTATGCAGGAGACAATTCGGGTAGGCTTTCTGCCATTGTAAAACAAAATTTCCTTTCATCTAGTTTCAAAAAAATGTTCCTTTCATGTGAATCTCACCAGAAATGCCTTTATAACATTCATTTTTCCTCGATGGTCTGGTTAATGCAATCTATGCTGCTTCTATCTCATGCACCAAAATTCTTTCATCCATTGTCTAATTCCAAAGACACTTAAACATATTTAGTTCTTTGCTACAGCAATACTTCATTTCCCAATATCAAAATCTATATTTGATTCTTGTGGTTACTATAACAGAGCACCCCAAACAAGGTGGTTTAAAAAAGTAGAAATGTATTCTCTTACTGTCTTGAAGGTCAGAAGTCCAAAAGTGAGATGTTGGCTGCACTCCTATTGGGGGCTAGAGGGGGAAATCCATTCCTTTTATCTTCTTATTTCTTGTGGCTCTTATCATTCCCTGGCTTGTGGCTATATCTCTTGCTCTGTCTTCACATCTTCTTTCTCACTCTGTATCTAATCTACCTCTGCCTCACTCTTATAAAGACACTTGTGATGGCATTTAGGGCCCACCCAGATTACCTAAAATAATCTCCTCATCTCAAGATCCTTAATTTAAATATACCATTAAAGACCCCTTTTCCCCAAAAATAAGATAATTCCACAAATTCTCAGAATTAGGATATGAGCATAAAGGTTTTTTTTGGGGGGGAGGGACACCATTTAGCCACTAAACTAGTCATTGCACATAAATGTACTTTACACTTTTAAAAAATGCATCCTTGGTGCTTGAGCCAAATTTAAGGTTCTTTCTAAAAGCTATTATCTGCACAGCTACTGCATGCTTTGTTGTTAAATGAACAAAAATGCTATTCTAAATTTTGGTGGATACTTTTGCTCCTTGTGGCAAATTTGCTTGAAAAAAATTCATCAATCCTCACTCTGTGCTCTGGTGTATCTCTCCTGCCCCTTTCATTGAGTCTTTGACCAAATGTCTCCTGTGATTCGCAGTGCAGGCACAAAACTACCTCTGATACAGAAGAGTTCTTTACAAGCTTATTTTCGATATCATGAATCCCTCAGCTTGCAGGAGAGGTGAAAGCAAAGACAGCATCGAGTGGGTACAGGGAGAGATTGTGTTCATAACAAGCCACCTTGCAGAAGTATTTCAAGTAGCAGTAAAACTGTGGAATTGTGCTCTTGTTTTGCCTCAGAATAAACACCTGTATCTAAGCAGGACCAAGAATAAATTGCAATCTATGTGTAATGCCTACTTACTTACTCAATAAAGATAATACATTCAATGCTGTGCTGCCTGTGATAATTCGATTAAAGATGAATGAAGGAGTACAAACTGTGAAATGTCAAGGCAAGGTATGAGAACATTCTAGGAGATGTTTCAACTGAGCAAGAGTCTAAGAGTGATTTTATAAGGACCTGGTCAGGTAGGGAACATGGACTTATATTCGAAGACTTGCACATGCAGGGAATAGAAGGTTTCTTTGTCGTATTCTTTAGCACTGCTTGTCAGTGTAGTGAAGAGATGTTTGTACAACTGAAAAGTCTTCAAAAGTCAGAGGGTGAATTTTATGCTCCAGAGAAGCTGTTTCTATTTAAAAGGCTTTTTTCCCTTTCTCTTTTTTTCTTCTTTCTTTCCTTCTTTCTTTTTTTCTTTCTTTCTTTCTTCTTTCTTTCTCTTTTTACTAAGTGTGCTGATGTATGCCTGTGATGCTAATACAAGAAGACCATAGGCTCAAGGCCAACCCCAGCAACTTAACAGCACCCTTATTAATTTAAGAAGACCCTGTTTCAATTAAAATTTTTAAAAAGACTGGGGATGTAGCTCGGAGATAAATGCACCTAAGTTCATTTGCCAATACCAAAAAAGGAGGGGTGTTTATCTTGAGTATGGTACTAAAACAAAAGGTCTTCTTCAAATGCTCAGAGGGGTAAACATCTGGAATAAGTAATAAGTGATTGTAGGTTATTATTCTCTGGAGGGATTTCAAAGAAATCTGTTATCATGGGTGGGCTCACTTAAAGAGGAAGGGTAGACAGTGTGATGACCAAGTTAGAAATTATATGATTCAAAACCTGTCAAAACCATTGTTTCCTTTGGAATGATTTGCTCCAGCAATCAAATACATTGACTTTTTTCTCCCCTGGAAACTCAATGAGGCAATATCCTTAGGAGGGGGTCTCATAACTGTAGGACACCATAACTGGGGGAATTTGAGCTTGATGCCAAGAGTTCAAAGGAAAATGGAAATCTGGAAATTGATATATATGCAATGTGTGTGACATTCCATATAGTTTTGATTTATAATAAAAAGAAAGCTATAGCCAAGCATCCCATTTACAAACTGAATTTATTTAGATAGCCACAAATAAATTATTATTACACTTAGTGTCCATTGCAAGAAAAACAACTTGCAAATACATGAACTATGCAAATCAGAACTTTGTTTCTAGTTCTTGGAAGTTAACCAGAGTTCAGGGATTTGTCATGTTCTATTTTATCTTGGCTAATAGAAAATAAATATTTTTCCAATAAATATTTTTCAGATAAATTTTTAAGATAAATATTTTTATCTATAGCTTAGTAAAGTGAGATCCAGCCAATATTTTTAACCTTTGATGTTTATAAGCAAAGCATGAGAGATACTATCATATGATTAGACATAATAATAAATAATATGAAATGCTCAACTTCTCTAATAAGGTCTCCCTTACCCACATCCCCCAGTATGACTATTCTAAAGGCTTATCTTGCAGAACACAATTATGAATTAAGCAGTTTCTGCTTTCAAGATCTCCATCTGGTGGGGAATAAATACAAGCAACTGTAATCTAAGGTAGAAAGAAATTGATCATCGTCCTAAGAGTGATGCAAATGAGGCCTGTGGGAGTTCTGAAAAATTTTCCTTTAGTTTCAGAGAGTTAGAGGGAAGCATCAGTGTAGACTTGGAAGACATGGTGTTTAAATGGACATTTAAAAGGTAAGTATAAACTAGACGAGGTGGTGTACACCTGTGATCCCAGTACCCGGGAGGCTGAGATAGGTAGATCACAGGTTGGGGGCCAGCCCCAGAATCTTTGTGAGACTCTGTTTCAAAAGAAAAAATAAAATATGACTGGGGGTGTAGCTCAGGGGTAGAATGCCCTTGGGTTAAATCCCCAGTACTACCAAAAAAAAAGGTAAGTAGATTTGGCTATCTGATGACTTTACTCAGTATTTGAACCAAATAGGACATAGTCCCTATCCTCATAGCACTTATGTCTTTTTGAGGAGGGAGTAAAAGAGGGAGACATGAGGAGAGGTACAAACTTGGGATTCCTTTGTGCCTATACAGGGAATATTGAACCATTCATTTAACTAGAGTGTAAGATTTTTGAGAAAACAGCAGTTGTGTCATTGGAGCTTGATCGTGTAAGTGATAGGGAACTATGGGAGGGTTTTTGTGAAAGGAACTTACATGGCATACATACAGACGATGACTCTAGAAACCCTGTGGAAGGCAGAGAGAGAGGAAAGAGGCTGCAGAAGGCGAATTTTTTTGAAGACTATTGCAATAATGCTTTTGTGAAGTGAAGGCCCATGTTGCCTGGCATCAGCGGCACAGATCCAAGTGACATCTGAAGAACTGGCAACCAGTTGGGTGTGGAGGGCATAGGGAAAGGAGAGTCAAATTTGACACCAAGGTTTCAGATCCAAGCAACTGATGATCTCCCTTTAATAGAAAAATGGAAGGGAATGCAGAAGAGCTTGTCTTTCCGGTGGCACCGTGGCTATGCACAGCTGCAGTTCCGAAGCTTGGTATGACACCTATTATCTATACAGTTTGAATGGCTCCTACAAGTAGCATCAAATCATAGAGACATCGAGCAGACAAGAGAACGTGATTTCTGCACAAGGATTTATTCAGTAATATAGTGATTATGATAATAAGAGCATTGGTAAGTTCTTTAGGTTGCTTTCTTTTCTTCTTTTGTCCTTCCCTTCTCTTTTCTTTTCTGTCTCTTCCTTTCTTTTTAATAATGCTGAAAGCCAGAAAAAAAAATGGTTAAATGGCTGGTCAAAGGAAGAAAACTCTGACGAGGACTGTGCAGACATTAAAATGTCCTGACTCTGTTCTGATCTCATACTGATAGGTTAAAAAAGGGTATTTAGATGTGCAAAGCTCTAATTAGTTCATAACTGGGAATTTGGGAGTGTCTGGTTAATATTTTAAGCTGTATATTTTAAAAGTCCTTGCACAATTATTAATTTCTAAAGGAACAACAGTTTTTTCCTTTTTGTATTTTTTTTTCTAGGAATCCTTTAGACTTCCCAACTGTGGCCAAGTCTCCTTATGTTGAATACCTTTCTAGTCAAAGAACAATTAAAGGATTGAGGCCTCTCTCCCCAGTCAAATGCTAGGTCATGGGTCACATGATACTGAATAGCTTTATTTTTAGCTGAAATTAGTTCATTTTGGAATGGAAATTGGTTTCTCAATCTACTCTCTCTCCTACCTCCAATACCTTGTATTACTTTCCCTCCACTTTCCTACAAACACCCTAATATTACTATGAGAATTCAGTGGAAAATACTCAAATACTATTGAGTTTTCTCTTTCAAAGGTCTTTGGAAATCTACAAAATATTACAGTGGACTTTTTGACAAAAATCAAGTAAGAGAGTGCTCTACCTGGCTGAACAACTCGCAGTGGCTCTTGGGAGAAGGAGGGGAAGGAAAATGAAAGGGGTCAGGTACTAAGTGCCCTTAGCAGAATTCAGTGTAATGATAAAAATGAAAGTGTCTTACAGATGTCAGTGACTTTCTGACTCCTGAGCATCTGTGATAGAAAGCCGACTTGCTGTGACCTTGTATCACGTAGTGCTCTGGACTTCTGAAAATGACGTTCACTTTCACATCCATTATTCCATCATCTTGTTTCCTCACAGTCTACAAACATCCTCAAGTTTCTGCCGTCCTATCAAACGGCAGTCTTCCCAAGGCTGTCTCCTTCAAGTCCACCGATGACCGCCGTACACGTTATGAAGGTGCCCGAATCCTTGTCCTGCTCGCTCATCGCCATCCGTATCTTCCTGCAGGACACCTAGCCCTGTGCTCCTCTACCTTGCGGGACACTCAACGGTCCCCTTCATTAGTGGTTGTCTTTACATGAGCCGTAAAATACGCATCGATCCTAATTGTCTTCAATTGTCCCCTTCCCAGGTAATCTTAGTCTTGACATGACTCTTGACAACTTCTTTCAAGCAGGTGACTCAGACCTCTTCTGCACTCCAGAACCACCTTCCCACTGAAAACGAATATTCCCACTCGAATATCTTCTCCAGCAAACTTAGTTTTCCATCCGGGTGGTTTGTCTCGCTGGCACGATCCTTTCACTAATTTCTAAGGCTCGGAACTCCCGAAGCATCTCTTATTATCCCCACTCCCCTAATATCCACTGAGGCATAGAAGCTGGTCTCCCTGTTTCAGTCTCTTTCCTTTACAACTCATCCTTCACACTGCTAGAGAGAGCATACCAAATTGCCTTCCTGGGCCCTCTAAAAATTTATTATTCCCCTTATGTAAGGAAATCTAGGTGTGGCTTTCTGCAAAGAAAGCTAGGTGTGAATTGCATGCCTGTAATTTCAGTACTTGGGAAACTGAAACAGGAGGATCACAGGTTCAAGGCTAGCCTCAGCAAATTAGTAAGATTATCCACAATTTAGTGAGACCCTGTTTCCAAATAAAGAGTAGCGCATGCCGATAATCCCAGTGCTTGGGAGGCTGAGACAGGAGGCTCACGGGTTCACCCTCACCCTCAAGGCTAGGGTACAGTAACTTAGTAAGACCACAAGCAACTTAGTGAGACCCTGCCTTAAAATTTAAAAAATATATAAACTGGGCGTGATGGTGCATGCTTGTAATCCCAGCATCTGGGAGGCTGAGACAGGAGGATTGCGATTCATGGCCAGCCCCAGCTACTACTTAGTGAGGCCCTCTGCAACTCAGTGAAACCCTGTTCCAAAATAAAGAGTAAAAAATAGGGCCAAGGGTATAGCTCGGAGGTAGAATGCCCCTGGCTAGGTTCAATCCTGGGCAATAAAAAAGAACTAAATAAAGCCAAAATTCAAAGAAAGGAAAAACACTGTGGCCCTTGCAGGTCCCAGGAGCAGACACAAACATAACTTCCAAGCCTCTTCTCCGTCTCTGCAGCCCTGCTGCACTGGATTTGTCATGGAGCACGGCACTGACAAGCCTATGATGACACCCTCAGATGCTCATATGTCTTGCCCCATTGTGCACTCAAGCAGTCCAATCTGACTGATCTGGCCTCGCAGTCCAGCCTGACCCAATTTCTCCTCTTAATCCTTCAAGGACCAATGCTACCTTTTGAAGCCTTTCTTAATTTTCCTGCCCCCATTAAAATAAATTGTGTCATGCATGCTCCTGCAGCGATTCGCCCACACCCCTCTTAGGGTCTTGATTTCGCTCCACTGTAGGTGGTTTACTGTGTCCTTGACTTCCACCAGCATTGGTTTGCTGTAAGTTCCTTGATGGGAATGCCTGTCTCATTCATCTCTGGGCCTTTACCCAGAGCAATTGCTCAGTGAATTAATGTGCAGTGTCAACTGGCAGGGAATTAAACAAATGAAAAGGAATGTTAGGTCCATGGAATGGCAAATCATAGTTCATTTCCTCATCCAGGTGAGCACATAGCCTTCAGCACTGTCCCAGGAGCTGGGGACCTGCCTAAGGTCAGGGATGAGGACAAACTCCCCAAACTGGATGGCTGCAAGTTGACGTTCGAGGAGTACTTTCAGCGCTGGATGACTGATGGAAGACAAGCAGGAATGTTTTTTTCCTCCAAGGTCAAGCTTTTAACAAGTGTCTGCGATGTACACTGAGGGATTTGGCTGAACTCCAATTATGCTAATATGTTTTATATATGGGCCTACAGCATCCAGGGACCACCTCCCTAAACAATTTAATAAGTGTAAATATCAAGGCAGAGTTGCAAATGTGGGACTTCTTTGTAATGTAGCAACCTTGTTACTATCAAATGTCATGGGGTATAAGTCATGGCAATTAAGCCGCCTGCTTTTGATTACATTTACTTTACTTCTTAAAAGTGCAGTAGATCCCCAGAAGCTTCCCCTATTCTGCCCTAAGACTCTGTTCTGGAGTCATAGAAGGAAGAAACCTTAGGGTCACAGGATTAATGGGCATCCCTGGTAAGAAAGGACCTCATGGGTCATTGACTATACATAGAGGCTTCACTGGGTTCAAATGCGAGACCTTGAGGGGTTTTCCATATAAGGGATTTCATGGTGTAAAACAGAGTTGTTGGCTAAGCATGCTGGCACATACCTGGAATCCCAGTATTTAGGAGACTGAGATGGGGGGTTGCAGGTTCAAGGCCAGCTTCAGGAACTTGCTGAGACCCTTAGCAACTTAGTGAGACCCTGTTTCAAAATAAAAAAATAAAATAAAATAGGGCTGGGGGTATAACTCAGACATAGAATGGCCCTGTGTACAACCCCTAGTTCAAAAAATAAAAACAAAAATAAATTGAACTTCAAAATAAAGTAATAAATTTTTGTTATTCAAAAGACACTTTTAGGGGACTAAAACAAATAGCTTAAAGTCATGTATGGGGGTGTATGCCTGTAATTTCAGTATCTGGGGGATTGACACAGGAGGATCATAGGTTCCAGTCCAGCCTCAGAAACCTAGTGGGACCCTCAACAATCTAAAGAGAACCTGTTTCAAAATTAAAAATGAAAAGAGTTAGAGATGTAGCTCAAAGACCAAATAGCTTTTGTTTCAATCCCCAGTGCCGAAAATAAAATAAAACAAAATAAAATATACAGAATAGTTCTTGTTCTTCCTCCCACCATAGATGCATGGATGGCCCTGTTAGGAAGAAGCCATCAAACTTTCGATTACCAGCTTGGCACCATCCAATCCAGAGCCACCTCTTAAGTGCTCTAATTGGCAGGTGAACATGAGTAAAAGCAGGCCTGTATTTTCTGGTTTGGACCAAAAAGATATTTACTACCCAGCCCATAATCCCTGTTTCATAGACCCTTCCTCCTTTCCACTTCTCACTAAATTGCATGAACCACTCAGAAGGGGAAAGGCAGGGGGAATCTCTCAGTCCACATTCCCAAGCATTTCTCTCCTCTGTCTGAGGAGTCCTAGTCCAGCTGCAGGTTTCTCTGGTGTCAAACAGGAGACCTGCCAGGTCACAGAAGTATGTTGGCAAGTAGATGTTTTTAAGGGACTTGAAAACTGCACTGCTGTCAAAGTTTCCTCGAAAGAAAATATCCAAAATGAAGAAAGAAAGGAGGAGGAGGAGGAAGAGGAGGAGGAGGAGAAGGGGAGGAGGAGGAGGGAGGAAGGAGGAGGAGAAAAGAGAAGAAGAAGAAAGACTCGCAAAAAAAATGGGGCTAGGGGTGTAGCTCAGAGGTAGAATGCCCCTGGGTTCCACACTCAGTACAACAAATTAATAATAATTAATAATAATAATAATAATAATAATAATTGTGCTGAGCACTCAATAAAGGACAGAATACGGCTACTGTAAGAGAAGACAATGGTGTGGGTGGCCTATCTATAGTGGTGAGGAAAGGTGCCTAAGTTAGGATGGGCCTGAAGGGCCTTTCTGGAAAAGCAATATTTAATGGCACACCTAAGGCATGGATAAAAGTCAACCAGGTGCAAAGAGCATACTTTTGTCAAATCACGTAAAGGAAATAAAGTCCACAGGACATTGTAGCATGATTTTGGCACTGGGGAATGAACCCAGAAGCATTCAACCTCATACACCCCCAGTCCATTTATATTTTATTTTGAAACAGGGTCTCACTAAGTTGCTGAGGCTGACCTCGAATCTGCAATCCTCGTGTCTCAGACTCTCAAGTAGTGGGATTAGAAGAATGTTGCCACCATGCCCAAGGGAGGTGGGAGTCTGAGACAGGAAGGCCACATGTTTGAGGCCAACCTCAGCCACTTAGCAAGACCCTTAGCAACCTCGTGAAATCTTGTTTCAAATGAAAAATCAAAGGGGCCAGGGTGTAGTTCAGAGGGAGAAAGACCTGAGTTCAGTCCCCAGTCCAACACACACAATAAGCATGAGAACACTTTTTGTGTTATAATATCACACAAATACCAATCCCTTTTATAATTATGTGACTAAATAATCATGTCTAGTAATATCCTAAAATCTGTCTCTTATACGCTCCCACATTTTGTCCAGCATCTTGAGCTCACTATGTCAGTAATTGAAATTCTCTTCTCTTCTAGCCTCTTCTCACTGAGCTCCTTGCCAGACTTCATGGCATTTCTTATTAGCACTGGCATCCCCAGGATTGGAGAAGTTCAGATGATCTCTGGCACCCTCCTCCCACACAATTCTATCGATCCTTCTTTCACAGTTTTGTTTATATTTATGTCTTCATTTCAAAGCCACCACCCAAGCCCAGAACCTAGAACCTTACCTCTACAGTATCAACTCTTCCTGCCCATATTCTCTTCGTGTGTGTGTGTGTGTGTGTGTGTGTGTGTGTGTGTGTGATACTGGGGATTGAACCAGGGGGATTCTATCTCTGAGCTACACCCCCAGCTCAATTTTTATTCTTTATTTTGAAGCAGGGTCTCACTGAGTTGCAGAGGGTTTCACTCAGTAGCTGAGGCTGGGCGCGAACCGCGATCCTCCTGTCTCAGCCTCCCAAGTACTGAGATGACAAGCGTGTGCCACCACGCCCGGCTGTCTCCCCTTTCTAAAGCAGTGCTCTGATCATTTGTTTCCCACCCTTGAAGTACTACACTGAATACAAAGTTAAGGTCCAAACTCCGGCTGCGTAGCCAACCCCCTCCGCAGCTTGGTCTAGCCCCCATTTTTCAACCTTTCCTCCCACCCTTAGCCAAATACCCTCTATTGCAGTCATGCCAACCTAAGTCACCATTCTTTGCACATCTCCATCTACAGATCGGCATTGTTCAGGAGAACTCACATGCAAGCAACACGTGGTTTCAATGATCGCGTAACTACACCAAAGCCAAAGAGAAAGAGAAGCAAGGAAATTTACTTTCATGTACTTTATTTAACCCAACATATGCCAAATACTGGCCTTTTAACATGTAAGTAATGTAAAAATTACTGATGACACACTATATTCTTTTTTAACACTACATCTTCAAAAACCCATACGCACTTGGTACTTATGGCAAGTGCTCAGGACGCTATATATGGCCAGTAACTGTGGTCCTGGATGGCAGAGATCCGGTCCCTATCCTGTGCCTCTAGGCAAGCTCTGCCCTCTGCTTGACATCACTTGCACTCAAACTGGCCCCTGTAGAAATACTACCAGAGTCCCAGCTTAATAGCCTAGATACTCAAAGGATTCTTCTTTGATTCTGCTAAAATCCATGTTTTCCATTTTTCTTACCACCATATTTATTATTTACTTATTTGGTATGGGGAATTGAACCCAGGGGCTACACCTCCAGCCCTGTTTTTTGTTTTATTTTCATAAAAAAAGGTTGCCGGGACTGGCCTCAAACCAGTGATCCTCCTGTCTCAGTCTTCCAAGTACTAGAATTGTAAGTGTGTGTCATCATGCCTGGCTCTATAGCCATCATGTTATTATATATTTTAAATGATTTTTTGCGGGTTTGGGGATGGAACCCAGGAGCATTCGACCTCTAAGCTACAACCTCTGCCCTATTTTTTTAATCCTTTTTTTTTAAACAGGGTCTCACTAAGTTGTGGAGGGCCTCACTAAGTAGCTGAGGCTGTCAGCGAACTGCAATCCTCCGGTCTCAGCCTCCCAAATGCTGGGATTACAAGCGTGTGCCACCACGCCTGGCTTATTTTAAAAGTTGGGAGGAAATGGGGTGGGAATTGGGTAGGGGTTAAATCAGTTATGTGTATATGTATGTACACACACGTTTTTACCCCAATATGATGTATGAATATAATACACCAATAAAAATCTTAAAAAATTAAAAAATTAAAAAAAAGTTTTGAGTAGAAAATTCATCCACTTGTTTCAAACTCAGGTTGGGTGCCCAACTGATTATATATGATTACTATCCTTCCACTCTAGCCACTCTCATTTCCTTTCCTAGAGGCAACCATTGCTATTTGAGTTCATGTATCCTTGCAGATAGGTTTTATGGATGTATAGATAAACATTCAGAAGCACACATTGCTTCCTTTTTTTATCCTGTGGTACTGAGGAATAAACCCAGAGGTTTCGACTACTGAGGTACATCTCTAGTCCTTTTTTTTAAGGATCTTCCCTAAGTTGCTAAGATTCTCACTACATTGCTGAGGGTGTCCTTGAACTTGCGATCCTTCTGTTTCAGCCTCCCAAGTGCTGGGATTACAGTCATGTACCACCATGTCTGGGTAAAAACATACACAAATGTACATTTTTTTTCTCCCGATTGGTGTGGGGGGGGCACTGGGAATTGAAACCAGGAGTGTTCTACCTCTGAGCTACACCCCCATCCCAATTTTATATTTATTTTGAAACAGGGTCTTGCTAGGTAATGAGAGTCTCACTAGTTGCTGAGGCTGTCTTGGAGCCTGCGATCCTCCTGTCTCAGTCTCCCAAGTACTGGGATTGCAGGCATGCGCCACCATGCCGGGCTCTTCTCCCCATTTTCTCAACACAAATGACAGTACACTAAACATGCTATTCTGTTTCATATTTTTTGCACACGATAATCTATATTAGAGTGTTTCATATGGAACGTATATAAAGTTAGAATTCTATTGAACTTTCTACTACATATTAAAGATCACTTTATTTCATGTCTATCTCCCTGACAAGGCTTTCAATTCTGAGATGGTATAGATTTTATCTTCTTTTCTCTATCCTTGCATATCTCTGTGTCTTGGACTCTGGTCTGTAAATGTTTGTTAAATTAAATGGCTCAAACTCTTAACCAGATGAATCTTTCTGAAATGCTCTTTTGCATATGGCAACCCCGCCCACATGAAAACACAATTAACTTTTTTTTTTTTTTTTTGCGGGTCTGGGGATGGAACCCAGAGGAATTCGACCTCCGAGCTACACCCCCTGCCCTATTTTTTATTCTTTATTTTTGAAACAGGATCTCACTGAGTTGCAAAGTGCCTCACTAAGTAGCTAAGGCTGTCTGCGAACCACGATCCTCCGGTCTCAGCCTCCCAAATGCTGGGATTACAAGCGTGCGCCACCACTCCCGCCTCACCATTAACTTCTAATTGCCTCTCTCTCTCCTCTCTCCTTTCTCTTCTCTTCTCTTCTCATCTCTCTCTCTCTCTCTCTTCTCTGTATTTTATTATAACATTTTCCTTTCTAAACTATACATCCTTGAAACACAGGAGGTGTCTAATGCCTTTATTTATCCCAAGACAGTGCCTATAACTTGGTAATGTGTGCTGCATACTTGATGGGCTGGTAAACATCTTTCTCCAGGCTTTCTTCCCTCCTCTCCCCTCTCTTGGGCCTACCCTGCCCTAGGCTGGATCATAATTGCCCAGCTTCTACAAGTCCTTTTGGCAGATAGTTTGTTTCTCTAATCCATTTTTATTTTTAAATCGTCATTTCCTCATTCAAGTGACTCTCAAGCCAGAGAAGTTGTAGACAGAAGCAGACATAAGGGTCAAAGCTCCAAGTAAGCATAGTTCTTGCAAGGGAGGTTTTCTTCCCATTTTCACACTTTTGTCTAGAATTCCATTTATTGAAATCTGAAATCACTGGCTTTTCATATGTCTCAAACAATGGAAGCTGCTTTGAGATTCACATCAAAAGCCAATATGGCACTGCTATGGCTGGCTAACACTTCAATAAAACCCTCAAGTACTTAAACAGTATCAGCTCAAAGATGGGAAGTGTTACAATAGCTACCACTTAGTGAGCACTGTGTGGCCTGTGCTATTGGAGAACTCTACACTTCATTTCATTTCATCCTCACGACCGTCCTGAAATAGGCTTTTTTATTCATATTTTACAAATGAACCAATGAAGACTCAATTGGGGAAAGTAGCATGATCAAGGTGTCTAATAGTAAGTGGTAGAGGTGGAATTTGAATGCAGACCATATGGCTACAGAACACAGATTCTTACCTCTAGACATATACTATCCCGTATTGCTTGAGAAAGCCACTGCCTTTCTGCTGTGTGTCACTTGAAACCTATAGTTGTTGTTGTTGTTATTATTATTATTATTATTATTATTAATCAGTATGGGAATTAATCCAAAGGCATTCTACCTATGAGTTACATCCCTAGCCCTATTTATTTTTTTATTTTGAAACACAGTCTTACAAAGTTGCTGAGGCTGGCCTCAAACCTATGATCCTCCTGTCTTCGTCTCCCAAATACTAGGTTGACAGGCCTGGGACACCATACCTAACAAGATGTATTCTGTTTGAACCAGGGGCCCAGTCAGGGGCCAGCTGTGGTTGCAGGAGAGAAGAAGGAGGCACATGGAGTCACCATCAGGAGGAGAACAAGAGTAGCTTTATTTCACAGACTGATCCCTTGTATAGAGTTACAGGCAAAATGGCATATTACACCAACGTGATGTGTGCGTGTGGGTTGGGTGTTACCTAGTGATGCTTATATGCTTATCAGCCTGAAGGAGCTGAGTACACATCTGCGGCTGCGTGGGGTGATCAGGGTCATGTCCTCACTGCCAACCTGTACTTCCTCTGGGCCCCCACAGAACCCTCTGGAGCACAGGTATCAGCAGGAGCCACATGTCTGCTTCCATTTTGGTTTTTTGGCCCTTTTTCACTTGGTCCAGGAAAGACAGTGCTGCTTTTCCATTGAGCTCCTTCGTGCTTTCATGGCTAGACCTGAGGAAGCGTCTATCTAGACTTTATCTACAGAATCCCTCGATACCCAAAATAGGCTCCTGCAGCATCAGCACCACCGGGGACATGTGTGAAAGGAAGCATCTCAGGCAGCTCCTACACTACTGCATCAAATTCTGCATTTTCAAAGATGCGCAGGAGATTTGTGTGCACATTAAAGCTTAAGAAGCGCTACTCTCCATCTTCTGGAGTGTTTCTTTAGTAATTCCTAGCTGAAGTATTCTGGACACAGAAGTCTAAAATCTATGACTCGAAAGGGAAGGAATCATTTCAGTTGCTTGCTCTTTGTGGCCTTGAGGAACTCCAGTCGATCAGAGACTATGCTAAGAGTAGATCTTGTAGCCTTTCAAATAGAAAAAGTCTGTGGGTGAAAAGAAGACATCCATCATTCATACTCTCTTGGCACATCACAACACAGATCCTTTCTTTTACATAATGGGGACAGTTTACATTCAAAGCATCAGCACCTTCGAGAATAGATAATCCTTTAAAAATTAAGTTTATCTTTATTTACGAACCTTCGTTTATTTGGTGGTGACAATGGGATTAAAAGAACTCGCCTCTGAAGGCATGTAGAGGAATGATTAAGTTAATTTACAATAATTGCTTTAATCTTGATATATTATAGTGTCTGACTCTGAGCTCTCTCGATGTGAGGTAAAGAGAAATATATCACCATATTGTATAGTATACCTCTGAATCACGGTAGAAATTCTGCCCTACAGCACTAGGCTGTCATCACATTATCTACGTGACACACGGGGAAAGATTTGGAAGTGGCTCCTCACTCTACCCTCGACATCTAATTGCCACTGCTCTAAGATAGAAAGCCTATTTCAGAAGCTGAGCCATTAGCAGCTATTAATTCCCTAATGCAAATAAATTATCCAGACTGGAACTTAATTGGGGAAGGCACTCAGGAACAGGACAAGAGAATCTGAAGGAAGCCAGGCATGGCAGTACACACCTGTAATTCCAGTACTTGGGAAGCTGAGACAGGCCGATAGCAGGCTCAAGGACAGCTTCAGCAACTTAATGAGAATCTCAGCTACCTAGTGAGACCCTGTTTTAAAACTAAAAATAAAACAGGACGTCTAACTCAGAGGTAGAATACCCTTGAGTTCAATTCCCAGTACGAAAGGAGAGAGAGAGAGAGAGAGAGAGAGGGAGAAGGCTGAGGCTTAGGAAGGCCAGCAAGGGGCCCAGGATGGGGAGAGAGTAGCTGAGATTCACAGAGATCAGCTTTGTTCCCTTCATGACCTTGGCTCAGGGCAGTCCAGCTGGTTGCAGCTTCCAAAGAATCCCCCTTATTTTGCACCTACACTTCTCCAGGAAGCACCAAGACTAGGAAGATCCATGATATTTGCGATGATGTGAAGTATCTTTTCTTGCTCCTGGAACCTCTGCTTTGGGGTTGCCTGCTTCTCTCCTAGGTGGGACAGCCCAGGTCACATCAGGTTTTGCTTCTGCCTTTTGGGTGACTCAGATATGAATCTACTGATCAAGAGGAAGGTCCCCGCTGGGTGTGGTGGCCCACACCTTTAATTCCAGTACTAAGAGGCTGAGACAGAATGATTGAAGGTTTGAGGCCAGCCTCAGAAACAGAGGGACCCTGTTTCAAAATGAGAAATAAACTAGGGGTATATCTCAGAGGTCAAATGTTCCTGTGTTCATCCCCCAGCACTAAATACAAAAAGAAAGAAGAAAAGAAAGGATGAGGCTCCCCTAGTCACAACTGTAGCCCTTTAAAGTCAGAAACATGGGATTGCATTGAAAAGGACTCAGAAAAATCAAATGCTCACCCTAATATGCGAAAGCTAGGGAGAAATGGGTCATAGGAGGAACTCTAGATGAAGAAGGTGACTCTATAGATGAGCAAATAAGGTGAGCTAACTGAGGGGATGGGAGGGGGAGAGGGAAACTCTCTAAAGCACATGATGTACTTAGACATATCAAAGTCAATCACTAAGCCAAGCATGGGAAGGAGAGATGGGGGAGGGAATGGGATGGGGATCGGGTAAGGGCTAATTGGGTGATGTTTGCGTGTATGTGTCCACCATCTTTTATCCCATCAAGATGTATGACCACAATGCACCAATAAAAAATGTAAAAAGGAAAGGACTCAGCGCTCTCTAAGACATATTTGGTTGACAGCTATTGTCCCATTCTTTTACTTTTCTACAAACTACACTCTTCATCTTTTGCCCTCTGTGAGCTCTGCTCCATTTATGCTTCCAATCTCAAAGTTTTCCAAAGAATCCTGGCCAGATATGCCCTATCATGGTCCGAGGCCCGGTCTATGACCTCAGACAATAGGTAAAAGATGATCACTGTATGTATGTGACATTTATGTGTCAGTTTCCATGTTTGGGCAAGAAGCATGGAAAGTGAAAAAAAAAGAAAAGTGCTTTTGAATTGGAAACAAAGTACTTGGCAGCTAAAACTATGGCCCCGCAGCCCACTTTCAACAGCAGAGGGCATTGTGTGTTGGGCTCACTCGGTGTCAAGACTTTAAAGAGAGGCATTATCAGCAAGAAGCAGATGTGGATCATTATTATTAATATTTCCATATGCAAACTTCCTTCTGAGGAGCTTAGCGCATGGGACATTGATTATCTCACTTACGCTTTCTGGCTTTTGATTAGCATGGGGGCTTGGGAAGACAGAGTTGACATGCAAGCACATACCCTTTAAGAATTCACAGAATGCTTTCACATCTAGCATCTTGTCTGCTCACACCAAGTCTGGAAGGTCTGCAGAGGTCATCAAGCCCTGTTCGTGAAAGTGCAGCATTTGAAAGCCGGGGCTTCAGGCTGCACCGGCCGCTCTTTGCACTGTATCCCGAAAGCCTCCAGGGCAGCAGCTTTCGCCCCATGCTTGCTCTCCATGGCATTTGCTGCAGATGCCAATGGCGGTTCTTTAATTCTTAAGCATGTGGGGGAAGCCACATGCTTCTGAAAGAGGGCAAGGGCAGAACTTCCTCTTTCCCTTGCTGCATTAGCACTTTATTTCAAAACTATGACTCCTTACTGACAGCATCCAACCCTAAAAGCGTTGTTCTGTATCTGTCTCCTTTCCTCCAACCCCAAGTAATATCTGAGCCTCCATGGCTCTTGTAGGTATAAATTCAAAAGAGTTTCTTAACTGGGCATGGTGGTGCACGCTTGTAATCCCAGCATTTGGGAGGTTGAGACAGGAGGATTGGGGTTAGCAGGCAGCCTCGGCTACTTAGTGAGGCTCTCTGCAACTCAGTGAGACCCTGTTTCAAAACAAAGAATAAAAAATAGGGTTGGGAGTGTGGGAGTGTAGCTCAGAGGTAGAATGCCCTGGAGTTCTATCCCTAGTACCGAAAAAAAAAATGTTTCTTGATTTCTTGACTTGTTAAACTGGTACATCTTTCTTTTTAATTCTTTACTTGTTATTATTAATTTTTGGTACCAGAGATGGAACCCAGGGAGCATGTTCTGCCTCTGAGTTACACTCCCAGCCCTATTTTATGTTTTATTTTGATAGAGGGACTCACAAAGTTGCTGAGGGTTTTAATAAGTTGCTGAGGCTGACTATGAACCTGTGATCCTCCTGTCTCAGTCTCCCAAGGAAGGCTAAGACAGGAAGATCGTGGTTCACGGACAGCTTCCGCTATTTAGTGAGGCCCTTTGCAACTCATTGAGACCCTGTTTCAAAAATAAAGAATAAAAGTAGGGCTGGAGGTGTAGCTCGGAGGTAGAATGCCCCTGGCTTCCATCCCCAGTACCGCAAAAAAAAAAAAAAAAAAAAAAAAAAAAAAAAAACAAAAAAAAAAACAAAGCAAAACAAACAAACAAAAAAAGAAAAAATTCAAGTCTTTAACACCCGACTGTGGATAGTGTCAATGAAAATGACAAGAATTCCCTTCTTTGTTCGCCCCATTCTGTCTATTACCCCATGGAATCTGTACTGCTCAGGTTCTATACGTCTCTGCTTGATTAATTATACACTTCTTTTTTTATCTTGTACGTTTCAACTGACAGTAATTGCCAAGAATTGAATGCATGACCTCCAAGACTCAAAGAATACCAAGAAAGGGCTGGTTTCACACTCTAATCTGCTGTCATAATAATCCTCAAGGGGGTTAATGCAGTAACTTAGAACAAGCTGCCATGTCAAAATAAAGGTTCAGATCAGCTCCAGCGGTCAGCCTACCATTTGCAGCTGAACTTGAAATTACCTTCATTACTGTTAGTCTTTTACATTCCAATTATATCCATTAGGCCCATGCATCACAAACTATCTGAAGAACCAAATGCTTTACTTTATATGGGTTGTTTTTAATTCAATCTATCAAAACCTATGTAAATATACTAACAATAAATGACCAGACAACAATAAAGGGAAAAGTCATAATAAAAGTCCCCATTTTTTGCCAGTTGTGGTGGTGCATGCCCGACATCCCAGTAGTTGGGAGGCTGAGACAGGAAGGTTGAGGGGACTCTTTCAAAAATAAAAAGGGTTGGAGATATAGCTCAGAGGTAGAATGCCCCTGGGTTCAATACCTTGTACCAAAAGAGAAGCCCGTCCCCCTTTCCTGTTTTAAAATTAACATCAACAGACAAAAAAGTACTCTGTCAAATTGCTGAAGGTTCCTAAATGAATACTCACAAGTACAATTTCCTCATCGTGGACCATCGGTAATCTGCACGGCTAGATTCGAGGAGCACCACATAAGTTTGTGTGCCTCTCCAGGACTTAGCTAAGTCTTATTAAGGCCTGAATTGTTCTTGGGATCCCCAGAGCTGAACTTCCATCATGCATAATGTGATCATGTCCGAGTGAATGCATGCTCCCTTCTTTAAAGAACTATCAACAGTTGAGGACATGAGTTAGAACTAATATGAGTGTCAAGCACTAACTAAAGGTGTGATCTCTACAGACAGATTTAGGTTGACAAATCCGTTGTTACTGTGTCACCTTGAGCAGGTTAATTAACCTCTGCAGTGTCTTCGTCTATAAAATGGGGATAATTATGTTACCTACCTCACAGTGATGATGTGAGGACTCAATGATGTGATTCATCTAGAATTCTTTGCAAATGCCCGGGACTTGGTATACACTCAGTAAGGTTCACTGTTACTACCATATGGCTACCTTAGTCCATTCGGGTTGCTATAACAAAATGCCATAAACTGGGGGGGCTTATGAAGAACAGAAGGTTATTTCTCCTAGTTCCATAAACTGAGAAGTTCACAAAGCACTGGCAGAGTTGGTGTCTTGTGAGGGCCCACTTTCTGATTTATTATTATTATTATTATTATTATTATTATTATTTTATGGTATTGGAGATAAAACCCAGGGGCATTCTGCCTTCTAGTTACACCACCAGCCCTATGTTTTATTGTTAATTTTTTTTTTTTTTTTTTGGTGGTGGTACTGGGGTTCCTGGAAGCCCTTCTACCTCTGGGCTACACTCCCAGACCTATTTTTTATATTTTTATTTGAAAAGTGTCTCTTAAGCCAGCGCGGCTGGCTTGGAACCTGAGCAATACTCCTGTCTCCGCCTCCCATGCGGGGGCATTACAAGCGTGCGCCACCACACCCGGCTTATTCTTTATTTTGAAACAGGGTCTCACTGAGTTGCAAAGGGCTTCACTAAGTAGCTGAGGCTGTCTGCGAACCTCGATCCTCTGGTTTCTGCCTCTGGAATGCTGGGATTACAACCTTGCACCACCACGCTCGGCTCCCACTTTCTGATTTAGAGGGGATACCGTTCTGCTATTTCTTCACATGGCGAAAGCGGTTGAGCTAGTTCTCTGATCCTCATCCTGCTCTGCCCTCATGATGTAATCCACTCCTAAGATCCCCACCTCCTAACACCATCACTTTAGAGATTAGGATTTCGATACACAACACACATTGCAAGCACGGCAGTAGCTTCCTTGTGTCGTGTCCCTTTCAGTTAAGGAGTCAGGGGAATTCGAAATTTGCAGTCCGCAGGCAGGCCCTTATCGCATGATCATGAGATGAAGCAACTTGCTTTCTTTAAGGGTATCCCGGGCTTGGCAGGACCATGCTCTGAGGTGTGCCATCCCATCCCTTTCCCTCTTCCTCCTCAAGGGGATTTCTCATTCCTCTAAACAAAGTGCCTGCAGCTTAGCAAATCAGGCCACTGACCACTCTTTCCTTGCCCTCAACTAACTAGTTCTTATATTTTTGGGGAGACATGGGGAATTGAATCCAGGGGCACTCTACCTCTGAGCTATATACCTCTAGCCCTCTTTATTTTTTTTATTTTTATTTTTGTGTGATACTGGGGTTCCAGGAAACCCTTCTACCTCCGGGCTACACTCCCAGACCCATTTTTAAAATATTTTTATTTGGAAACAGGGTCTCTTAAGCCAGCACGGCTGGCTTCAAACCTGCACAATCCTTCTGTCTCCGCCTCCCAAGCACGGGGATTACAAGCACGTGCCACCACGCCCGGAGTTTATTTTTCATTTGGAAAGAGGGTCTCACTAGGTTGCTGAGACTCTTGATAAATTGCCGAGGTGGTCTCAAACTGTGGCACTCTTGTTTCAACCTCCCAAGTACTGTGATTACAGTTGTGTGCCACCATGACTAGACCAGATAGTTCTTACTTCTTAACATTCTCTCAGAACCACACTCAACGTAGAATGCCCTCTCCTCTTGTTTCTGTTACACTCGTTTACTGTGTTCAAAACTAATCTTCAGAGCCAAGTGTGATGGTGCTGTTAGATGCAGGTTTTAGTGAAAAATGAGAGACTAGAGTCCAGGAGTCTTTCCAATAGGAAGCCTTTATTAGCTGGCCAGCAGCAGTATCCCCAGCACAGAAGTTTGGCTGTAGGAACATGAGCTGAGGCCAGGCAACAGTAGCCTTTTATAATAACAAGGGACCAATCAGATTCTTACACATTTCATATTAACCCAATCACCATGCAAGCTATTGAAAACAAGCCAAATAAAGAAGCCAATAAGCCATTAGCAGGGGGCTAGGGCAGAAACACACAGCTGCAAGCCATATATGGTGATTACTGAGGCCAACCAGAATGTTGTGGTTAGCTAGATCCTGTTTGACAAGAACCACATGTTTCAAACCTTGCACAATCAACTCTATATGGGGGAGGCAAAGGGAGCTTAAGGGAACTTAGTTAAACAACATGGCGTGGGAGACAAAATGGAGTTGCTTTGGTTTTACAGTACAAGCCTGTTATCCCAGCACATGGGAGGCTGAGATGGGAGGATAGAAACTAGCCTGAGCAACGTAGTAAATCCACTTTCAGAACAAAAAATCAAAGTGGATGGTGGTATAGCTCTGAAGTAGAACATCCCTGAGTTCAATCCCCAGTACCACACAAAAGAATTAATCTCCAAATTACCCTGTAAAAATAGGGGATTCTCAAACTGTAATGTTCATCAGAATCACCTTGGTAAGATTGTTAAACGTGCTCTTTCCTGAGCTCTGTTCCAAATTCTGATTTTACAAGAGATTTAGGGAAGGGTCTAGAAATTGGCTTCTTTATAAGACTTTTTCCTCTCCACCCCTCCAACCGCGAGGGCTCTGTGAGGCATGAACTTTTTTGGTTTAAAGTTTAAGAAATAGTGTTCTATAAAAAAAACACTAGTTAGCATCACTTGAATTGATTCTTTCTGGATTTCCTTAAATGCTAATATTTTTAATAAAGTAACACCTTATTAACTTAGCTCCATTAAATCAAAATTCTTGATAATTGGACAGAAACCAGGCTGCCAAAAAGAGAGGTGAATCTCCCTTCAAGATGATGAGTAGAGCTAGCCATGCATATTTAGATAGGTGCCAAGTAATCCCTTGCTGATTTATTCATTAACTTAAAGTTTCTTGATTAGTCCACTCAAGACCTCATCTACCATTTCCTTTTACTTGGAGTATTGCCCTAGCCTCTCATCTGCTCTCTCTACTAGATCATTATCCACAGAGATACTTGTGTGATTTTTTTTTCCTTCGGTACTGGGGATTGAACCCGGAGGTTTCTACCTCTGAGCTACACCCATAGCCCTTTTTTATTTTTTATTTTGAAACAAAGTGTCATTAAGTTGTTGCTGCTGGCCTAGAACCTGTGATCCTCATATCTCAGACTTCCAAGTATTAGGATTATAGGCATAAACCACTATGCCTGGTCAACCTGTGGGGTGTGTGTGTGTGTGTGTGTGTGTGTGTGTGTGATATTAGATATTGAACCCAGGAGCATTTTATTTTAGAGCTACATCCCCAGGCCTTTATAATTTTGTTATTATTGTTTTGTTTTGAAATAGGTTTTTGCTAGGTTGCTGAGCGGCTCTCAGAGTTGCCAAGGCTGGTGTTGAGCCTTCTGTCTCCACCTTCCAAGTACTGGGATTACAGGCATGCACACCATGTGCTCAACCTGTGTGATCTATTACAAATCCAATTATGGAGCACTAGAGAGTGCCACAAAATACATACATACATATGTGCATACATACATACATACATACAATTATGGTATACCACTTGAATAATAAAAACTTGCAATGATTTTCTGTTTTTCCTAGCATAATAAACAAATGCATTATCATGATGTATTAGCGTTTCATCGTTATGACCTAAATACCTGCCAAGAAGCTCTTAGAGGAGGAAAGGTCGCTTTTGGCTCATGCTGTCAGTCCAAGGTTAGATGGCTCCATTGCTTCGGACCTGAGGTAAGGCAGAACATAAAGGTGGAAGGGTAAGCTGCTCAGGGTAGGGAGGAATAGTGAGAGAGTGAGAGAAAGAGAGAGAAGAAAGAGAGGAGAGGAGAGGAGAGAGGAGGAGGAGGAGGAGGAGGAAGAGGAGGAGGAGGATAAGAAGAAGAAGAAGAAGAAGAAGAAGAAGATGATGATGATGATGATGATGATGATGATGGAGGAGAGGGAAGGAGAGGAGATGGACAGAGAAAAAAGGAAGAGGAGATAACATGAAGTAGAAGAAGGGGCCAGGCATAAAATCTAGTCCCCAAGGGCATGCCCCCAGTGACCTATTCCTCCAACCATGTCCCATTGCCTACAAACTCTACCCCCTCCCAGTAGTCCATAGAGCTACTCATGGATTAATCCACTGATGATATTAGAGCCCTCATGATCCAGTTACTCCCGAAAGCCTCTGAACATTGCTGCCCTGGAGACCAAGTCCTCAACACAAAAATCTCGGAAAGCATCCTGGATCCAAACTCTACAGGATCTACAAGGCTCTGCAGGAAGTGGCACTGCCAACCTTTCTGGCCCCATCCTCCTTTCTTTCAGTCCCATGATTAGGACACAGTCCCTCCTGCTATGGGAAATGTACATGTTCCTCCTCATCTCAGAATGTTCTCCTTAACACTCCATACCCACCCAATCACACATCTAGTCAATCTCTGCTTGTCTTCTACATCTCAGCTCAACTGTCTCTTACCACCTTGGCTTCTCACTTTAGGACAGTGCCCTTTGCTATATGCTTTCAGAGAAATATATTTCTTTTCCTTGGAATAATTTTATCCATCTGTGATTCTGAAATTAGTGTTATTGGCGTAATAATTTCATTTAAGTCACCACTCCTTCTATACACTAAGCTCTCCGAGGACCTAAAGCATATCTCTTTCTGCAAGTCACTAAATCCTCAGCATTTAGCACAGTGACCACTAACTATGAAGCGCTTACAACAACTTGTTAAGTGAATGGACAGAATGAATGAATGCCTTCTGTTCCTTCCCAGGGAAGATCACCTTGATCCACCCTTATCTACTTCCTCCCAAAGCTGACTCTTCCAACTTTCTGTAAGAGTGTATGACATGCGTGCAGACTTCCCTAGCGGGGAAGACCGTGGTAAAGGGAATAGCATTCAAAACCGACCAGTGAGCCAGGTGTGCCGATGCACTCCTGTAAACCATTACTTGGGAAGCTGAAACAGGAGGATCACAGGTTTGAAGCCAGACTCAGCAACTTAGTGAGGCCCTCAGCAATAGCGGGACCTTGTTCCAAAGCAGAAAGTAAAATAAGGCTGGAAGTGTAGCTCGTATGTAGGTAGAATGCCCCTGGGTTCAATCCCCAGTATCCCTCCCCAAAAAAACCTACAAAAGAAAACATAAAAAACCCTACCCATGAAATCTCTAAGCTTTCAGTTAGCTCTGTCAGCCAGGGCATGAGAGAAACATAATACCAATGACCCCTGTCCATTGTCCTCTGCACCCAGTAGTTATCTTGCTCCTAGAAGGCACCCAGGCATCAGATGGTAATGATGGAATTCTTGTTTGAGTCATTAAGTTGCAACTCACTGTTGTCAAATCTCGTTAGCTATCACCTTAACCGGCAAATACCCTCTCTGCAAAACATGGAACAATTTTACTTTGATTAAGTTATCCATCCTACACTTTCATCTATGCATGTAATTATAATTCCTGAAGCAAAATTAAGGAGGAGTGGTAGAACAGTTCCTGGTGCTGGTGATGGGGAATGGGTGACTAGCAAAGCACAATATGTCATTTCTTGGCACCAGAATGCCACATTTGGCCTAGGGGATAATTGAAGACCTGGATTTTTAAACTCTCAGATTGAATCAATAGGTTGTGCTTGCTTCCAGCACAGGCAAACTCCACATAAATCCTATGACTCTGGATGGGTGAAGGCAGAACGTGAAAACCTTAACTACCGAGGTATTGGACAATCCAAATGATTTTTCTAATTGGTCATAATTCTCCAAGCAGTCTAATATCTCATGTTGTTCCTGTAGTCCATCCGAGAAAAAGCATGCCATAGGAAGACTATAAAAGTGATTGGCCTCACAATTACTTTATTTGCTTAAATATTCTATTGGGTTTTTCTCAACCATGGCTATTTGAACTGTCCTTTCAAATTATGTAATTAGCGGTATTCTTTAACATCTGAGATGCTATTGGCAGGACCTGTGGATCTGAGTAATTTGGGTAGCTTTCTCCAGAGTTGGCAAAGTCATTTTAACATAATGATTCTTCAAATGAGTGTGCTTTGTGTGTTATCATTTTTTTCCTTTTTAGCTGTAACTGGAAAATGGAATAAAATCAAGCCAAAGTAGGGTTAATATGAAAATATATAAAGGAAATATCCTGTTCAAGTTCTATACTTTTTATATAATCTTAGTCCATCCTTTATTAATTTGTATAGCTCTCCATCAGTCTCTGTAATTAGGAAACCTACTGGGAATTTCCTTTCCTTGGTGATAGTCAAGTTTTGTTCTCTATATAACTTGAAGTTTCTCAATAAAACCATGGTATGTAAAATAATCTCCCTGTTTGCTAAAAATTCATTTGGAAAAGATTTGAAAGGTGTCCGTGAGATACAATTACTCTCTGCCTACTCCCCTTTCCCAAACTCCATTGGAAATATGCCCAAACTATTTTCAATGAGATCACCAGTGAGACGAGATGGTTACTATATGACCTGAAGACCTTGAGCTGGCTAAATGGACTTGGGTCCACAGTGCACCCAAAGACAGTATGTATGGGAGGACCCTGGAATGCAGAGATGCTTTGTCGTAAGAATTCTCACCAGTCCAATCCTCTCTCATAGGGAGTTTCAATTGGAGACTCAAAGAATGATCTTCTTGGTCAGTAGCGGAAGAAGCAGAAATAGAGACATAACAGCTGAACTTAGTGGAAGAGCCTGAGAGTTTGGAGTAGGAGGCTACTGCGTGTGAGAGGGTAGCTTACTCTTGCAGAATGAACGACGTTCAGAACTTTTAGAGGGATTGTCTAATTTTGAGGTTTTTTTGTTTTGTCTTGTTTTATTGGTACATGGGATTGAACACCAAATCCAGCACTTTTTATTTTTTATTTTAAAAAAGGATCTCACTACATTGCTGAGCTCATCACTAAGGTGCTGAGGCTGGCCTTGAGCCTGTGATCCTCCTGTCTCAGCCTCCCAATTACTACATGTCAATGTTCTTTGTAACTTGACTATAAATACCATATATATATATATATATACACATATATATAACCTTATATATATCTTACCACCATATATATATAGACACCATATATATATTACCTTATATTTTATATATATATATATGCTTCATGCTTCATGCATATATTATATATATATATATATATATATATATATATATATATAATCACCTTATATTTTGTACTAAAGAATGAACCCAGGGACATTATGCCTCCAAACCACACTCCCAGCCCTTTTTAATTTTTACTTTGAAACAGGATCCCACTAGGTTGTTGAGGGTCTCCCTAAGTTTCTGAGGTTGGCCTTGAATCGGCAATCTTCCTGTCTCAGCCTCCCAAGTACAGGCATTACGTGCATGCCCGGCTGGATCAACATTTTAAAATTTTCTGAAGCCTAGTCTTCAATGTAGATCAAATAGAGGCTGAATTGAGACAAGAACCCAAGTGTCCTCATATCCAATCTCATGATAATTGTGGGATCAACTTTACTTCCTGTCGGAAAAGTTTTAGCTTGCCATTAATTAGAAAGTTAATTTATAGTTGAGGTGTTATTTCTTCAGACTTGTTGCTATCATCTGCATCGACACAATATAGTTGTCATGTGTAGGAAAAGCTGGCAAAGACTCTGCTAGATGACAGGTAAATTTCTAGGTGAAATGTAGAAAAAATTTGGTAAACAAAATGGCACTGCTAGGAATTAGTGAAAAAAGAAAATTCATGTGGCCATTCAAAGCTCAGTGAAGGAAACCTGCACCCAAAACTACACTGTGTGTGTGTGTGTGTGTGTGTGTGTGTGTGTGTGTGTGTGTGTGTGCGTGTGTGTTACTGTACTGGGGATTGAGCCCAGAGGTGCTCTACCACTGAGCTACATCCATAGCCTCACCCTTATTTTGCAACAGGGTCTCACTAAGTTGCCCAGCCTGGCCTCAAACTTGTGATCCTCCTGCTTCATCCTCCTGAGTAGCTGGGATTACAGGCGTGTGCCACTTCTCAAGGCTACATTTAATTCTTGATGTTTGATTGGGTAACACTTTTTCTCAAATATTTTATAACAAGCCTTCATGCTTTTTATTTCACACTTTATTAAATATGACTCTTCTAGATGAATTTGCCACTCCTTCAGATCTGTCCAAAGTTCTTGAAGAGCGCCACCGTCTTCCATGCTCCTTGTGGTAACATCTAAGGCTCAACTTTCTGGCAGCTATTATTTGAAGACAAGAAAAATCTACCTCAATTAACCAAAGGAATGTAATGTTTGATGCCAAGTTTTCAAACTCCAAGCCCTCCATCCCTGCAACATTTTTGCTTGTTTTTGGAAGTATTTGGACTTATGAAACCTTTTCTAGGACTTTCCAAATACTAGTAGTTTCAGCTCATCTGTGGAATGAAAACAGATTAAAAAACAAAACAAAAATTTGAGCTTCTTTGAACTTCTGTGGTCACACCTGTGAAATGAGAATAATAAATCCTACTATGCCAGCAAAACTCCTTGAATCTTAGGACATGGGAGTTAAAAAGGCCTCCCCCAAATCTTCTTATCTAGCCAGGCATGGTAGTGCATGCCTGTAATCTTAGTGCTTGGGACGCTGAAACAGGAGGATCACAGGTTCAAGGATGGCATCAGCAACTTAGTGAGACCCTGCTTCAAAATAAATAAATAAATTAATTAATTAATAACATTGGGCTGAAGGTGTAGTTCAGAGGTAGAATGCCCCTGGATTCAATCCCCAATACCCCACCACCACACCTCATCCAGCTTCCCTCCTTTACCTCATTGTAAGGTCTGAGCTTCAGTTAAAAGAATGCTATGAGGTATTAACATCTTCCTTCTTTGTTTTTATTTGAATGAAGCCATTGCTAACTGTTCCAAAGAAACCTCTTGGCTGCTCACTTACTGGTTATCTTTACTGGAAAGGCTTCTATTTATCACTTCCCCTGCCAACACTTCCTGTCCTAGGCTTTAGCTCTATGCAGAATAACAGTATTTGTTTTTCCTGTGTCTGCCTCCACCTTTGATGGTTACATCAAAATCTAGCCCCAGAAAATCTAACATCTCTCCCTAGCTAAGACGGTACGTCCTGATTTGTCCTATTCAGGCCTCATACCCCTATAGAAAAACAGTATGTCTTATCTGGAAAAGCTTTGAGACATTATCTTGTCTAAAGATTCCCAAATACCAGTCTGCAAAACAGTTGTATCTATATTATCTGGAGGACTTTTGAAAAACATAGACTTTAAAATTTTTTTTATTGTTGCATTGTAGTCATACATCTTAATGGGATACAAAATGGCGGAGACACACATGCACACATCACCCAATCAGCCCTTACCCAATTCCCGCCCCATTACCTCCCTCCCTCCTTCTCATGTTTGGCTTAGTGATTGACTTTGATATATTTGTTAAAGTACATCATGAACATTAGAGGATTTTCCTCTCCCCCTCAGGTCTCCTTATTTGCTCATCTATAGACTTTTTGGATCTTAGTTTTATTAAGCTTTTTTTTGTGTGTGTGTATTGGGGATTGAACCCAGCAGCATTCTGCTTTCAAGCTGCAACCATATTGCCATGTTTATTTTTTATTTTGAAGCAATGTCTCACTAAATTGCTGAAGCTGACCTCAAACTTGCATCCTCCTGTCTCTGCCTCATAAGTACTAGGTGTAGACCACCACGCCTGGCTTGTTAAACTTTTTATTACAAAAAAATGTAAACATAGAAAACCATGGTCAATCTTGTTTCATTTATATAGCATATTTCATGCATACATATTCCAATATTTAATTTTTAAAAATCCTGGCTGAGCGTGGTGGTGCACATTTGTAATCCCAGCATTCAGGAGGTGGAGATCAGAGGATTGCGGTTCACAGACAGCCTTAGCTACTTAGTGTGGCCCTTTGCAACTCAGTGAGACCCTGTTTCAAAAAATATAAAGACTAAAAAAAATAGGACCGGAGGTATAATACGAAGGTAGAATGCCCCTGGATTCCACCACCAGTACTGCAATAAATAATAAATAAATAAATAATTTCTGAAATTATGATGCACTGGGTTTGGAACAGGGCCCGATAACTGATGTTTGCTGTAGGTAAACTTGATAAGCAAATTTGGGAACAGCTCCATTTGATTTTCTTTTTTATATATAGAGAAATAGAAGCTACACAGGCAGAGTCACTGGCCAAAGGTTACTACGTTGCTTTCTCCTTCTTACTCTTTTTTAGTACTGGGTATGGAACACAGGAGCCACACCTCCAGCCCTCTTTTGTGGTGCTGTGGATTGAACTCAAAGATATTCTACCTCCAAGGTATATCCCAGCAGTTTTTATTTTTTGCTTTGAAAAAGGATCTCACTAGATTGCTGAGCGTCTCACTACAATCCTGAGGCTGTCTTTGAACCTGTGATCCTCCTATTTCAGCCGCCAGGCATGTGCCACCATGCCAGACTCTCCAGCCCTTTTCAATTTTACGTTTTTCTTTTTGGTACTGGGGATTAAATTCAAAGGAACCCTACTTCCAAGCTCCACCCCTAGCCATATTTTATTTCTTATTTGGAAACAGGGTTTCAGTAGGATGCTGAAAGCCTGGCAAGGTTGCCAAGGCTGGCTTCGAACCTGCAGTCCTCCTGCCTTAGCCTCCTAAGTACTGGGATTACAAGTGTGGGCCACCAGCCCTGGCTATTTTTTTTTAAGTTTTAAACAAGGGCTCTCTAAGTTGCTGAAGGTCTTGCTAAATTGCTGTGGCTGGCCTCAAACCTGCCATCATCCTGTCTCAGCCTCCTAAATACTGGGATTGCGGGTGTGCACCAGCGTGCCAGGCTACTTCATTGCTCTGCCACAGAGTTGGGCTACTGTTTTGAATAAAGAAATATTCTGAAGCCTATTTGGAAAAGACACCATCTGACTGATATGTGCTTTGAAAATATGGGTCCAGTTACCAGGAGGCAAGGAAACACTTTCTGAGATGTCAAATAAGCAATGAAGCCTTCCCAGATCACACTGAAGTCTCATGCCTTTGAGCTCAGCCTTCATTGACTGGGCTACTCATTTGGAAGTTAATCACAGGCAGCCTTGTGGCAGCTCATGTATTATGGAATTGATCTTACTCTTCAATTGCCTTAACTCTTCAACTAAAATTCACACTCACAAAGGGTAGGGACATCGCCTGCTTACGCCTTGAACCACTCTCTTCCCTGTCCCCTGACGGAGCCTGCGTGGTGTCCTGTCACATGCGATATGTTTTTACAGTCCACCCTTTCCTACCTTATGCCACTGTGGGATTCATTCATTCCATCTGTTTATTAATATACTAACCGTAGAGAAGAGTGAGTGTGCCTCATAGCGTCCCGAAATGCAGACTTTAGGGACACCTATGTGTTATAGTTGGGACAGCTCTGTTAATACGTCCTTCTGATGTTTCTAAATGTTTCTGAATGGCTCGCCATTTTGCCTGAAATTGTCATTCTCTGTCATCTCTTTAAGTGACTAGATGGAAACCCCAAGATTCAAACAAGGATGCTAACCCAGAAGCTTCTAGGCGTACTTAGTCGACAGGGGTGATTGTCCTCACCATAACGCCTCTCTGACGTCATGAAGAATGTGGCCTTGCTAAAGATGGAGAGCTCAGGTAGGATTGCCTAGTGAAGGATGGGGAGCTCCTGAGTACCTGATGGGTGGGAATGGGTTTACTGAAAAGGGCTGGCAGAGCATGGTGGTTAAGAATGGAGGTTTGGGAGTGTTGTAAATTTCAGGTCTGACTCTCCTCTCCCATTTACTACTTAAGTTTATTTGGTACTGGGAATTGAACCCAGGGGTGCTCTTCCACCAAGCTACATCCCCAGGTTTTTAAAATATTTCTTGAAACAGTACCTTACTAAGTTGTTCAATCTGGCCTCAAACCTGCTATCCTCCTGTTTCAGCCTCTCATGCACTAGGATTACAGGAGGGCACCATCATGCCTCATTAGTTGAATATTAAGCACTTCTCTGAGCTTCACTTCCAAAGCAGGGGAAGTTATAACTCAACTTCATTTATTTGTTCAACATATTTGAGGGCATCCAAGTACTGGGCACTGGTGGCCACAGACAACAAGCCAGGTAAGGAATCTGCTCTACTGAATTTCAAGTCTATTTTTTTTTTTTTGGTGGTACTGGGCTTCCTAGAAACCCTTCTACCTCTGGGCTACACTTCCAGACATATATATATATATATATATATATATATATATATATATATATATTTAAATTTGGAAACAAGGTCTCTTAAGCCAGCACTGCTGGCTTTGAACCTGTGCAATCCTCCTGTCTCTGCTTCCCAAGTGTGGGGATTACAAGCGTGCGCCACCATGCCTGGCGTCAAGTCTCTATTTTAACGTTGTGTTGGGGATTAAATGGTAAAGTATATGAAGAACTTCACAGGGTGGCTGGATCTGGGAAACATCACAAACATTACTTATATCTGTGGCTTTTTTATACAGGAACAAAGGTGGATGGCACCACGGAATGATATTTCACAATTTGCCCAAGATTCGTGCTGGATATGTATGTAATGGTGAAGACATATTGGCCCACATTCCCCCAAGCCCATGTGAAGGCTAGAAGCAACTCACAAAAGAGCATTTGAGCCAGGTGTGGTGGCACATGCTTATAATCCCAGCACTTGGGGAGACTGAGATAGGAGGATTGCAGGTTTGCGGCCAGCCTCAGCAACTTAGTGAGACCCTGTTTCAAAATAAAGAATAAAATAGGGCTGGGGGTGTAGCTCAGAGATAGAATGCCCCTGGGTTCAATTCAATTTTTTTTTTGCTGACAAAAAGAGCATTTGAGAAATGGAGAAGACTCCCTTTCAGCCACAAGGAATTGTCATTTCTGCTTACCAGCAAAGTATATCAAAAAAGGCCCTCTTGTCATAGCAGCAAATGCCATGTCGGTTCTTCTTGGCCAGATTGTTTATATCACATGGAACTATGTAATAGAGCAACACAAGTATGGTGAATGGGCTTCACATAGTTGAAACAAAGAGTTCACGTGCTTTAAGGTCTAACATTTGCATGATTGCCAATAGACAGGGTGAGAGCTTTCTCTGTAATGAACATTAGTGAGCTGGAGAGTGGGAAATCAACAGGTGATGAGAGATAGATGCAATTCAAATGTAAAAAATGAAGATGTGCTATAAGTGATAAAGGGATACGTGATAAAGGAACAGGAAATATGAGGCTTTCCTCTGAAGACAAGGTTGGAAAATTTCTTGTAAGATATCCAGGACAGCATGCTGACCATGGGTGTGGTTCAGTGTGAATCAATAGCAGAGAGGTACAATCTGAAAGGTGGGATAGGAAATCGACACCCACAAGCCAAAGATCTTGCCCGACATGTGAGATAATGGGTGGAAGACAATAACAACTTCAGTCCCCGGCTAGTAGTATAGTTGAAATTTCTAATATATGTTCTGCACTGGTCAGGATTAGCTTAATAATTTGGCAAGGCTGAGCCTATAGACAACTTATGTTACTGACTCCAGCTGGGCAGGCCTGATATCAAGTGTCACTTTTATTTGTACCATAATAGACATGGAATGATATAACTCCCAAGTTATGGGATCAAGATTAACCAGTATCTATAAAAACATATGAACACACAAAACAGAATTCTTACTCAAAGTTTCAGATATATATATATGTATACAGACTCAATATTCAGATCCACATTCAAGAGTCAACATCCAATCATTTTTCAAGTGAGTGCTTATTCCTGCTTACCCTTCACTTATTTAAAAAACTAATATTGACGCATAGCTTATATTCATGGATTAAGATAAAGGGCCACTGAATAAGTCTAGAGATGAGTTTTGAAAAGATCTTTTGCCTATATTTTCTTTCTCTTCCCACAACTGATTAATGCTAGATTCCAAAGGTCACTTGTCTTTAGCAATTACTCCGAAGCACTACATCCTACCTGCAGCCTTGAAAACATTCTAGCCTAAAGAGGATTCATTCTATTTTCTTGGAAATAAATGTGAACTGTCAATCGAATACCACTAATAAACGTTTCTAATTGATGTTTGAGAAGAGGGAATATTTTCCCTTCGGCATGATGTCTTTTATCTTGGTCAGGGGCCTTGTTGTTTATAAAAAATTATTTGTGCATTCACAACACATAGGATGAGAGTTAAAGGACAATATTTCACTTCTCCTTTTGTCAAACTGGATAAAGACACCATTAGTACTAAAGGGGTTTTCTTTTCTCATGATTTAAAGCCAGTATCTAATAGCCAAATCAAACAGATTCAGATGTCAGTTGCAATTTAATGGGATGGAAATGTCTGTCCTAATCAAATGCCTGAGGCTAGGCCATGTGTTTGGCAGCTGGAATTGCACTCTTTCCATTCCCTGTTCTAATACTCCATCAGAGTGTGTGTGTGTGTGTGTGTGTGTGTGTGTGTGTGTGTGTGTGTGTGTTACTGGGTATTGAACTCAGGTCGAGCTATACCCCAACCCCTTTTTTTCTATATTTGATACAGGACCTGGCTAAGGTTGCTGAGGGTCTTACTAATTTGCTGAGGTTCCTTGAACCTTTTATTCTCCTGTCTCAGCTTCCCAGCCTCCCAAGTACTGGGATGATAGGCATGAACTACCTCACCTGGCTCCCCATCATTTTTTTCCATTTAAAATTGGGATTATGGCACCTACCTCACAAAGGTACTCTAAAGATTAAATCAAATATGTCTGGTAGTTATTGGTAGGGAAAATAATTAACATCTGATTTCAAAGCCAACTGAAAATTAGGATAAAGGCTTAAGGCAAATGAAGATGAAAACGTTAGCTTTATTAACAATAATACTGAACTCAAGTTTTGGTGTGGAGACACAAAATAGTTGTAATAGTTCTCCCCTCTCCATTGCTGGTCTTTGAGATGGTTCATCTGAAGGAATCTGGGTCTACATACAGAGTTGACAATCTTGCCCAGAACTTCCTCTTAGATCTACAATTTCAAAACATGAACTAATGTATCCATTAAGATAATTTTCTCTTCCTCCCAAGGTTAGGATTTCCAGATTTAAGATATACAATATGGAAAGCACAGTTAAATTTTAATTTTAAGATCAATGATGAATTTTTTGAGCATAAGTATATCCCATTTCTAGGGCATACTTATTTTACCATCATTATCCATTGTTTATCTGAAAGTTGAATTCAATGGGACGACTAGTATTTTATGGTCAACCCTATGCCTGGGATGAACATGAGTAAGAGTAGGAAGAAAATTTCAGTCTGTTACTAGAGTAGAGAAAACATGAGTCCACAGAAGTGGCGGGTCAGCCATCTAACTGCACGGAATGGAAGGATGGTACCTTAGCACATACTGTATGCTCAACACATGTTTATTGCTTGCTTTATTGCATGCTTTTAACAACCCTCATGATGAACTTACTTACACTAAGATATTGCTTTCTTACTACAATGCTCTCCTAGTATTTTTACTTTAAATGAGGTCCAGGAGGAGATCAATGCTTAACCCACAGAAATTCTTCTCTAATGATGGATTTTTAACTTTGACTGAGCATCATTAGTGCCCTGGGGAACTTGTTAGAAATAAAAGTACTCAGAATCTCCCTCCCCAAGTTTGATTCTGGGGTAGGCATTTGTATCTTTAACAAGCTTCCCCAGGGATTCTGATGCATACCAAAGTTTAAGGCACACCATTTTAACATATGAGTGTAGTGTCAGACAGCAGGTTCTGATCTATCCAGGAAGAGAGGTGTCTCTCAATCCAAGTTGCTTGAGAAACTATTTTTCCAGCTCATGGACCATTATCTTTTAACCATTGCTCAAGCCCATGGAGAAAGAAAGAGAAGTACTCTTCATTCCAAGCCAAGCAACAAAAGGCCGAAGTTCCAACAGTGAAATTTTGAGTATTAAACTATCTGGATAGAGGTCATATTTTATACTTTTATTGGTGTGTTGTAACTACATATAATAGCAAGGTCCAAAGTGATATGTGTACACAGCACTGGGTGTGTTTCCCTTTAGATCTCACCCTGCTATCCACATCTCCTTGTACAGATTAGTGAAATAGGTAGTAATACCTTCATATAGGGACAGAGGATTATTTGAACTGTAATTGAGGTCGTTTTAATCAGAGGTTCCTTCTAGCACTCTTCTGCACACTAGACGTTATGTGTGACTGATACTGAGAGCAGAACTGTTTAGTTTCTTCTCATTACAGATCACAGTCCAATGTGGAAAGGCTATAAGAGAGGCGAGTTAGCCAAGCAGAGTGATGCACAACTGCAATCCTGGTACTTCGGAGGCTGTGACTAGCTTCACCAACTTTGCAAGAACCTGTTTGAAAATAAAAAGGGCTGGTGGGAGCAGCTCAAATGGAGAATGCCCTTGAATTCAATTTTTAGTACCAAAGCAGAGAGAGAGAGAAAGAGAGAGAGAGAGAGAGAGAGAGAGAGAGAGAGAGAGAGAGAGAGAGAGAGAGAAGAATAAGCTTGGGAAGCACGAAGTCTTTAAAGGGTCAGTAGACATTCACCAAGGAGAAAGGCAGAAAAAAAGATGTATAGAGCCTGGCATACAAAAGATTACTAGAGTCAGAGGATTTAGACAGTTGTGGATGCTAAAACTAAGGCAGTTTCAACATAAGGCAGAAATAGATATAAGGGAGAGAAAGAAAAGAAAGGAACAAAGGAAGACAGATACACACATACACACACATACACACACGGTTATATTGACACAGCATGATCCTGAGAAGACAGAGAAAGCATAAAAGGGTCAGAGAAGAAGATACACATCCAGATTAAAAATAGTCACAATAATATTATGCTGAATGAGATTAGCCAATTTCAGAAAGTCAAGCACCATATATCTTCCCTATGTAGAAGTTAGAGAGAAAATAGGAAACAAAAAGGACTTAGGATGAATTAGGAAAGAGACAGTAGAATAGTAGAGGGGCACAGGAGAAGGGCTCTAGAAAGAGGAATAGGGAATAATAAAGAAGGAACAGTACAAATAATACTATGGCAATATATAAAGGTCTTACTACCGATCTTACACTTGTGGAAAAGGAGGAGGGAGGGGTGGGTTACGGATGGGAACACGCTACGAGCTATATGCATATATGTTTGTATCACTTCGATCCACGTTATGTTTTATGATTGCAATGTACTAATAAAATTACTTAAAGTAAATAAAAGTTATACAATGTTGGTGGAGGGGCGAGGGCAAGCTAAGCAAGTCCTATTATTCTGAACTACATTATGATGTGAAACTACAATGCACTGATAAAAGCATATAAGATAAAAATAGTTGCAGTAACTCTTACTATTGGATTTTCACTAATGCTGAAGCATGGATGACAGTGAAACAAAACACATAACATACATACACTTGCTCAGAAAACCAGCCCAGAGCTGTGGGGAACCTGAATGGGTAGGAAATGAACACCGCATTTTCTCATTCTTGATGACATTTGCTACTTACAAATGGCTGTTTTCAGGGGAAATATTGATCATAATTCTAAAAGCAGGCAGATACATCATTAAGATATTTAATAATTAAGTGTAGAATCCTAATGCTGTATTGAGAAGTCAAAGCAGCCTTTTTCCTGAATTTGATCTGAAAGTAGAATCTCAAAGAGCTGCCATTGTTATTCTCCAGGACTATAATGTGTCCCCCCATCTCAGTTTTTGTTATGTGAATTCATTTTCCTGTTAGGAAACTTTTGGGAAGCACTTTGCAGCTGATGAACCCAACTGCTAAGTACAGGTGATTTGGCCTGTGCTCCGGGCAATGTTGTCGAGCACACTAGCTCCCTGGAAGAAACACAGGAGAGAGAGATCAATTTTGCTCCATGGTGCTTAATAACACCTCCAGGTCTTTTCCCTTCTGTTTCTTTTGCCTCTTCCTTTTGAATCATACATTCAAATAACCACATGTGTGAACATTCAAAAGGCACCGAGCTCAGCATGTCTTTGTAAAGGTACAGATGACAATATGGCATTACACATGCTCAATATGCTGTTTTGAATTCTCTAGAACTTTGTTGCTTCAAATTCAAAAATCTTCAGATAAAGGGAAAGTATGTTGCTCAGTCAGAAATCTGTAGGTGCCAAGTTGGATTTCTCTTCTGTATCTTTACCGTTTTCAGCATCTCTTTTGCAACCTGAAGGGTTTTTTTCCTTCTTTTTTTCTTGCCCACTTGTAGTTTAGAAAGCAGCAGGTGAGGAATTACTGTATCTGGGGAAGGGTTAGGGTTAGGGTTAGGGTAACAGGTGATTTCTCATTTTAAAGCTTTCATTATCTGTACACATAAACCTAGGATGGGAATGGTGCTGGCATATATGTGATAGCTCAATGGACAAAAGAGAATAAGCAAGCTGGGAAGACTTACCCATCCTCCTTCCTCCCTGGACTCAGGAAAAGTGCTCACTCCCTTTGTGCATGGGGAATAGAGTTAAGGATGCCGCAAGCAGAATTCGTACTACAAAGAGCCTCCTACTGTTTACTTGTCTCAATTTTTTCATCCCAGGGGAATGAAAGCAGCTCCCCAAACTAGCAGCCCTCTTCCAAAGGCTCCTAGTGCCTTCAGGTTTGTTCTGTAATGACATTAGCATCTGCATTTATTTTTTATATTGGAAATAGAACCCAGGGGCAGTCTATGTCTGGGCTAAGTCCTCAGACCATTTTATTTTTTTTATTGCGGGACAGCATCTTAAGTTGATAAGGGTCTTGCTATGCTGCTGAGTCTGGTTTGAACCTGCAAGTCTCCTGCCTCAGCCCCCCAAACACCGGGATCACAGACATGTGCCACTGTGCTCAGCTTTTCAATTCTTTTTTTCAGTTTAATTTATTAGTTTGTGATTACCTATTATGTGTTCATCGAATTATGAATAGCAGGAATATAATAAATAACCAAGATAGATACTATTCCTATTTTAATGCAGCCCACAACCTCATGTGAAAGGGCAATACATTAAAAAAATTTCATTGGTGCACTGTAGTCATCCATCTTAATGGAGTGCAAGATGGTAGAGGCAGACATGCGCATATCACCCAATCAGCCCTTCCCCGATCCCCGACCCTCCCCCTCCTTCCCATGCTTGGCTTAGTGATTGACTTTGATGTTTGTTTAAGTACATCATGACCATTAGAGAATTTCCCTCTCCCCCTCCATCCACTCATTAGGTCATCTTACTTGCTCAACTGTAGTATTTCTTTGTCTAGAGTTCCTCCCATGATCCATCCTCTCCCCAGCACGCACATATTAGGGAGAGCATCCGATTTCCTACTTTTTGTGACTGACCAATGTCACTTAGCATAATGATAACGAGAAACAGACTACAGGGAAAGGTTTGGGTGTCAAAGGCGTGGAAAGGCTCCGCAGTAGAGGTGATTATTCTTTATTTGATGCATTGTCATTTTTTATCATATGGGGGTAGAAAATGTCAGAAAGAGACATATGCAAGGCTCTTAGTGCCCTTCCCATTGGGTTCCTTCTCCTCCCACCCCCTCCCTGTGCATGCCATTGAGATAGAAATAGGTAATTTTATATGCAAACTTTTTTTTTTGCGATACTGGGAATGAAAGCCAACAGCATTCTACCTCCGAGCTACACCTCCAGCCCTATTTTTTAGTCCTTCTTTTGAAACAGGGTCTCACTGAGCTGCAGAGGGCCTCAGTAAGTAGCTGAGGCTGGCCAGGAACTCAGATCCTCCTGTCCTAGCCTCAGGGATGCTGGGATTACAAGCTCAGGCCACCATGCCCAGTTGGCTACATTCTTTGTGTCTCCCTTCCCCCTCCTCCCTTCCCTAATCCACCTGAGTCACTCCTATGGAGTCTCTGCTCACATATATGATGTCCTTATTTTAGAATATCTCTCTAGCTTCCACAAATAAGAGAGAACATCCATGTACTTGTTTTTTGAGACTGGCTGTACTTGCTTAGTATAACATTCTCAAGTTCCATCTATTCTCCTGAAAATGGCATGTTTTGCTCTTTTTTTTTTTTTTGGCTGAGTAAAATTCCATTGTGTTTATATACCAAAGTTTCTTGATCCATTCTTTTTTTTTTTTTTTTTTTTTTTGCAGGTCTGAAGATGGAACCCAGGGTCGAGCTACCCTGCTCTATTTTATATTCTTCTTCTTTTTTTTTTTTTTTTGGTGGTACTGGGGATGGAATCCTTCTACCTCTGGGCTACACTCCCAGACCTATTTTTATATTTTTTATTTGGAAACAGGGTCTCTAAAACCAGCGTGGCTGGCTTCGAACATGCGCGATCCTCCTGTCACTGCCTCCCAAGCGAGGGGATTACAAGCATGCGCCACCATGCCCAGCCTTTATTCTTTATTTTTGAAACAGGGTCTCACTGAGCTGCAAAGGGCCTCACTAAGTAGCTGAGGCTGTTCCCGAACCACGATCCTCCGATCTCAGCCTCCCTAATGCTGGGATTACAAGCGTGCGCCACCACACCCAGCTTCCATTCGTCTTTTGATGGACACAGAAGCCGGTTCTATAATTTGACTACTGTAAATTATGCTGCTAGGGACATGGACATGCAAGTATGATTATAATATTCTAGCTTCATTTCCTTTGGGAAGATGCTGGGTCACAAGGTAGTTCCATTCCCAATCTTCTGAGAAATCTTCACACTGATTTCCAAAGCAGCTGTACTAGTTTGCAGTCCCACCAACAGTGTAATAAGGTCCCTATTGCCCCACATCCTCATCAGCACTTATTATTATCTGTATTTTTGGTGATTGCCATTCTAACTGGAGTTAGATGAAATTTCAGTGTAGTTTTAATTGGCATTTTTTTCTAATTGCTAAAGATGTTGAACATTTTTTTTTCATATATTTGTTGGCCATTGGTATTTCTTCTTTTGAAAAGTGCCTATTTAGTTCAGTTGCCCATGTTCTGATTGAGTTATTTTATTTATTTATTTATTTTTTGTGGTACTGAGGCTACTGGAAACCCTTCTACTTCTGGGCTACACTCCCACACCTACTTTTTAAATTTTTTTTATTTGGAAACAGGGTCTCTTAAGCCAGCGAGGCTGGCTTCAAACCTGCATAATCCTCCCGTCTCTGTCTCTCAAGCGCGGGGATTACAAGCGTGAGCCACCACACATGGCTGAGTTATTTGTTTTTTAAGATTTTAATCTCTTTGTAGATTCTAGGTATTAGAGCTTTGTCAGATGGGTAGGTGGTGAAGATCTCCCATTCTGTAGGTTTTCTCTGTAGATACTTGAAGGTTCCCTTTGCCTTGCAGAAGGTTTATAATTTAATGGCACCCAAGTCATTAATTCTTGTTTTATTTTCTTGAGCTTCGGGTATTTTCATCCTACATTTTGAAGAAATAAGGCAGTCCTGAAACACTTTCTTCATTCCTGCACACAACACATTTGATGATAGTCATGGCAACTTCAAAGTCCTTGTGCTGAGTGAATAGATGAGATTCATCTCCCAGCCTCCTTGCTGCATTTATTTATTTATTTATTTATTTATTTATTTATTTATTATTTTTATTTTCTTGCAATATTGGGGATTGAACCCAGGGGCATTCTAATTCTGGGCTATACTCCCAGCTCTATTTTTTATTCTTTATTTTGAAATAGGATCTCACTAAGTTACAGAGGGTCTCATTAAGTAGCTGAGGCTGGCTGAGAACCTGTGATCCTATCTCAGCCTCCCAAGTACTGGGATTATAAGCATGTGCTACTATGCCTGGCTTATTTATTTATTTATTCATTCATTCATTCATTTAATCATTTATTTTTGTGGTACTAGGAAGTGAACCCAGAGACATTCTATCTCTGAGCTACACCCCAACACTTTTTCATTTTTAAAAAGAGTCTTTCTGAGTTACTGTGGGTCTGGCTAAGTTGCCAAGGCTGGTCTCCAACCTGTATTCCTCTTGTCTCAGCCTCCAAAGTAGTACTGGGATGGGATTGCAGGTGTGTCCCACCATGCCTAGCTAAATTATCTTTTTGGAAATGTTCCTAGCCATCTTCTTTCTCCTTCTGAAAGGATAGGCCATTGTTCCCATCGCTAGTCATTTGAGTTGTCAATGATGATGAAAACAAATGTCTTCTCTTATTCCTCTGTGACCTTAGGCTTCATGCCTTCAAGGGAAGGAATTCATGGTCAACATGCATTTCAGGATATAGTCTGGGATTAGATATCAAAGTATCTATTTCAATCCCAGAGCCCTGTAGAGGTTAACTTTCCCTGTCAAAACCCCAATTAGAAAACTATTTCTGAGTTAGGAAAATGCAAACGTGTTTCTCATCAGCATATTATCTCTCCTTTGATCTTTCTGTCAGTTTTAAGACATTTTTCTTCATCTGTCTTCTAACTAGGCATAGCAATTAGCCCTCAATAAGGATTTGAAATGTGCTAAATTTCAGGTTTTCGAGGTTTAGAGTTTAAATCAGCTAATCAAATGAAAACTCTCTACTTTTTTGGTGTTAGCCTTTTCTATCTACCCCAATTGCTGACCCACATTGTCTTAGGTACTTCTATATTTAAAAAAAAGAAACAAAAATATTGTTTCTCATTTTCCTCCACTCATGGATAGTTACCCTCTCAATAATTCCCTAGCTCTCTCCTCTTTTTTTTTTCTTGTTGTTCAGAAGAGGGATAATATGCTTCTTCCATGGTTTATTCAAACTTTCTAAGCCCTTCTCAGTAGAGAGAGGAGGGGAAAGGCACGAAGGAGACATCATGGCAGTCGAGAAGCGAATCGTGCATCAGCTCCTCACTGTTTCCTACCCAACAAATTGACCGTGCAGCCAAGTGCGGTGGTGCATGCCTGGAATCCCAGCACCACTCAGGATCCCAGATCCACTCAGGAGAGTAGCAGGTTCAAGGCCAGCCTCAGCAACTTAGCAAAACCCTGTTTTACAATAACATGGGGCTGAAGGTATAGATCCAGAGGTAGTGCATCACTGGGTTCAATCCCCGGTACCAAAATAAAATAAAATTACCATGCATACTCCAGCTCCATTCTCCGTAAACCCTCAGGGCTGGAAGCAGTAGCTACCCCATCTACTAAAGAAGCAGGCTGTTGAATAGAGTCATGATTAGCTGGCATAGCCTCCTGCCTGCCTTCCTCCCTCCCTGACCTGCACATGGCATCGCTGTACCTAGACACACTTGACAGGCCCCGCAGGCTTGTGCCTGAGCACTGGCCCTTTTCCTTGGAACAGGCTTGCCTCTCTGCAGGAAATTCCCTTTTGAGCTACCTTTCCCATCATGTGATTAACATGATGCCTCCATATGATCTATCACAGATGCTGACACATTCGCTTCCAAGTATGAATTGGGCGTCGTGCGGTGGCGAACGTAGAACTGTGGCGAAGAGACCCCATCTGCAGCTCACAAGGCATGGTTGATGTTGGCTCTGGTAGCAAAAACCACTTTCCTGGATGGGTAGTAAATTGCCACCACAGGAGATGATAATATTTTTGAGCCTTACTAACAAGCTTGAATTCTAACATAAGGCAGTTCATTGTTATGCTGCAGAATGTGAAATCTTAATGCTTTTGCTATTCAGACTCATCTTATTTCACAACATGATTTACTGCGGCTCTGAGGAGGCAGCAGAAGGGAAAGAATAGGGGAGGTGGGAGGAAGAAGAGTGGGGAACACGCATGAGCTCAGCTTAGGGAGCAAATTTCATCGCCGCTGATAATGTAATATTTTTGCTTTGATTAACACTCCATCTTGTTGAATGTGTGCAGCGTTCTAATAACTGTTTCTACATCTCAGTCGCTGATTTTTCCCCTGGATTCTACTTTCAAAACAAGCATTGTGCTGTGTGTCAACCTGGAGAGAAAAGAAAGAAAACCACCACATGAGAGGTATGCATCTGTCCAAAGATACGCTGAAAATGTTGGCCTTGCCAGATTTATTGTCTCCTGTGAAAAATTTCCAAACAGATGGTGAAGGAATTGGTGTTTGACCAGACAGTTGGACAATCAACAATAGAAGTTGATTGTCATAGAATTCTACTAATGCTACCTATTCTGACTGATAGTCACAAAACATAGGTTTCTTTGGTACGCACTGGATTATTTTCTTCAGGGAGGATTTATCCAAAGGGCTACTTATGTAAATGCTTCTAGGAAATACTGCCTTCCCTTAGGAGGACACAACTATATATTCAGGACAGTTCAGTGTAGGTACAGATAGTCTTTCCGGTATCAGGGAGCTGGTATGACTGTTGATAACAGCAATTTAGTGCCGTCATTACGCTGAGATCATTTCTACCTCTAAAGTCCTGGGTTCCTAAAATTACTGAATAAAAATAATAGTCCAACATGTCAAAATAGGAATTTTTCTAGTTAAATAATGTGCTGAGAGCTCCTGTCTTTCTTAACAGGGATTGTCAGAGTTTAGGATTTAATCTGCAGTCAAATTTAGTGGGTGTCCCTCCACTTAAATTTCAAGCATTTATTTCCTTGTGGGTGTACCAATGAGCTCAGAGGAGAAACAACTCCAAGCAAATAACGACAATAAAAAAGGCTTCTGGTATGTAGGTAGTAATTCTGGAAACTTCCATGATATGTATATAGTCATGAGATGGATCATGGCTAACTTTGAAGACAAAGAAAACATTTTTATTTTAGACAATTATGTTTCAGATTTCATACAAAATAACATTGCTTCGTGTCACCTTCAGAGGACTTTTTAATTAAAGCTTGATTTAGTTTGTAAAATTATACACACACACACACACACACACACACACACATTGAGATAGCAGGAAGAGGGCAATCGAAAGGGGGAAATGGGAAAATATATACAACCACATCTTTTCCACCTGCTTCCCTGTGAATAGAGGCAGCTTTGAATATATCAGACATTGCATCTGGACCTTCCTAAAAGATTAACTAAAATTGCTCTTTTCACTTTTTTGTGTCACTCAGGATTGAACCCAGGAGAGTTCTACATCTGAACTGCACCCTCAGCCCTATTTTGTTGTTTATTTAGAAAGAGGGAATCGCTAAGATGCTGAGGGCCTCGCTAAATTGTAGGGCTGGCTTTAAACCTGCAGTCATCCTGTCTCTGTCTCCCAAGTACTGGGATTACAGGCCTGCGCCACCATGTCTGAATGCCCTGCCCACTTTTTGTATCTCTAGATGTGACAAAAAAAATTCACTCATTTGTCACTTCAGACAGTTGACAGACACCTTGCCGTTGTCAGATTGTTTCAGTATCCTTTTGTTTGTGCAAACTGGATCAAGAATGCATTTCAGGAGTGAGAGAGACTGGGCTCTGCTATTTGCCTGAGATCATTCTGTGGCTGAATAAGCAACCTTAAGATGTGATCTTGAGGGAGCACTGAGGTGCCATCTGATTTCTATAATCATACATGCTTTCTATTCATTATGTGCTTTATCAGAATTTTGATGTAGTTTAATACAATGTAAAATAAAATGTATATATGCTCAGTGAGAAAGGAAATATCAAAAGCAGATGTTACTCTAGGTATTTGCTGCAAACACTAGATAGATACAGGCAACTTCTGGAATGTGCTTCTCATTTCAAAATAAGAATATGGACAGGTATTTCACTTTAATGCTGGGGAATCTTAGAACAATTAAAATATGCTACATTGCAGCGGGATTTTTGTAACAGGGCAGCCTTTATACTCCTCACCTTGTAGCTTCCTTTTGAATAGTACGATCAAAGTTAGGGTGTTATTTGTCCCTAGTGAATGTGGTAGAAATAGAGCCTGTGATACAAATGTTAATAACTCACCAGGAATCCCATCTGTTACAAAATCTCTTTGTTTCTCGTCCACTTCTTAGACCTCTGCCACAGACCCATCAACTCCTTGTAAGTAGCAGAGCACTTTGCCACGATTACAGTAGTTTAACAGCAGAGAAGTAGAGGCTACCTTTTTTGTGTTTGTGCCACTCCTCCTGGGCCTGAACAAAAGCATCTGGCTGTGCTGGTGAACAGAGAATGCTACTCACACAGGGAGAGGAGACAGGGAAGTTACAGTGGTCAGAAAGACAATGGCATCAGGGAACCTCTGCTGCAGCAGGCAGATTCACCTGCACTATTGACACTCTCGGGTGGGCTATGGGCTTTTCACAGGGAGTAACAACATCCCAGCAAAACAGAGTAAGTAGTGAGAATTTAGCTGGAATAGTAGAACCGAAATAACCTACAGAGCCAAGATGTACAAAACGCTGATGATTTGGCCTCAGGTCCGTTATCACTGTCATTTTCAGAAGACTCGGGAGTGAAAGAGAATCTTTCCTTGTAGACAGCTAATACCGGTCGGTCTTATCAGTTCCAATTCCTTCAGTAACCCCAGGGAGTTTGGCTGGTCGAGACTATGGAGGATCTTAGCGCCCAGGAGAGACCTGCACTGGGCTCTCAGCTATGCCACTTGCTCATGAGATGCTAGATGGGTGGTCCTGAGTATAAGTATTGCCACCACCCAGGCCTGGGTTCAAATTCAGACTTGGACACTTCCTCTTGAGCAGCTGCTCAGCTTCTATGTCACTTTTCCCACCTAAACAATGTCAGTTGTAAATCCCCATAAGATTGTTAAGACTAAATTTTAAAATTGAGAAAACACTCTGCATAGTGACTGAACACATACTAAGTGTTCAATGAATGGTAGTTGTTAGTATAAGCAGAAAATTGTGTATCTTGCATAACAACTGAGGTTACAGTATTATTCCAATCCAATGTAATACTCTAGGAAATAGCAAGTCCCTTCTCCAAAGGAGCAGAATGGTCAACATGGTGACTTGTCCTTGCCAGAAATCTGAAACCTCCAAGTGAAATACAAAAACTCAAATAGTTTTCAGGAATTCCAAAACACTGGTGCGGTGGCGCAGCCCTGTAATCCTAGTACTTGGCAGGCTGAGCCAGGAGGATTGCAGGTTCATTTGAGGCTAACTTCAGCCACATAGGGAAACCCTCAGCAATTTGACAAGACCCTATTTCAAATGAAAAATAATATTGACTAGGGGTATTGCTCAGTGGCAGAATGTCCCTGGATAAAATCTCTAGTACAAAACAAAACAAAATAAAACAAAACAAAACCAATCACTGGCTCATTCTTTCTTCCTGGGAAAGCTTTCCAAAAAAAAAAAAACCTACTTCTGGGATGCTTACCAGGGAATCTAACACAAAATCAGACCAATGAGATTCCATTTGTAAGAACTTTCACTAAGTGATTCTGACACATACCCATGATTGAGAACTATTGGTTGTGACTGTTCCTCCCGGGCTTTACAATGATGTTTTGTGAAGTAAAACTGGCCATGGTAAGACGCTGTTTTTGAATGGAGAAAAGGGCAGCAGTAAAGATGGAGGAGATCGAATGGGAAGCTGGCAAGTTTCAGGCATGGGTGGAGATGGAAGACAGGCAGTGAGGTGGGGATCTGGGAGGTAAGCAGGATGACCATCAGTCAGCCATTTCCAGGTGCCAGGGATTCTAGAGAGCTGGCAAAGCGACTACTGTAAAGGAGGCTCACAGGATACATTCTGCACATAGCTCCTTGAGAAAAAGAAGGCTTTACCAGCTGTCAATTTGGGATATTTTTTCAGCCTAATCTTAAAGGACCACTGCTTCTTTATTAATAGTGGTCTTCTACAGGTCCTAAAAGAGAAAGAAAAAGATCACTGCAGAAGATGAATCATGAGAGAAATCAACAGACCTGTTACATTTTCGATTAGGAGAATCATTAAGCTTCCTTTATTTACACCTAAGACGATTGACTTTCCCCACATTCCCATTCCAATAGTTAGAAATTACCCTATCAGATGCGAACTCCTCAGCATATCCACACTGTGAATTGCCCTTGGCAATTTTGCAGAGCCGAGTGCTAGGTTCAATAGTATCTATTCGATATTTAGAATTTATTCATTGAGTGCATCTTACATATTGAGATGGTGCTTATTTCTTTGTACACTAGAGGCTATTTTTGTGGGATACTTGTGTTTTCCACACAGTACACAGTCAATAACTTGAGCTGATTGACTGAGGCTAAGATTATATGTCCACCTGATCAACTGCTTTTTATAGAATTAATCAGTGGCTATTATCCACAGCAAGGCCTAATTTGGCCATTTACTATGTGGCTCTCAGCATGTCCCAGAGCTTGGAACAGCTGCATGGCCAGAAAACTCTATTTTTATTTAACATATAAATGGCAATGCTTAAAGGTGTGCAGTGAGGCTCATACTTTCCATTGCAACGAGTTGCTTCAAAATTTTTAGTCCACTAAGGGACTCCACAGAATCCAATTTTCTTGATCTTCATTGCTATCGTGCTAATACAAGTCATCAACTTTACATGAACTATAGAAGCCACTGAACTGGTGTTTCACATGAACTTACCCAAATGTGATATAGCTTGAGCAGCCCCAGTCTAAAAATGTGAAATCTGCACTACTCCAAAATCCAAAGACTTTTGAATGCTGATACGGCACCCAAAGTGAAAGATTATATTTGACTTCATGTTATGGATCACAAGTAAAATGATTTTGCATTAGCTGGGCTTAATGGTGCGCACATATAATCCCAATATTTGAGAGTCTGAGACAGGATAATCAAATGTTCAAGGGCCAGCCTCAGCAACTTAGTAAGATCCTCAGTGACTTACTGAGACCCTGTGTAGCTCAAAGGTAGAATGCCCCTGGGTTCAATCTCCCGTACCCAACAAATAAATAATTTAAAAGATGCTCTTGCATTAAATATTATATAAACTTAGAGCTGGGTGTGGTGGTGCACACTTGTGATCTCAGCATTCAGGAGGCTGAGACTGGAGGATTGTGGTTTGTGGATAGCCTCAGCTACTTATTGAGGCCCTCTGCAACTTAACGAGACCCTATTTCAAAAGAAAAAATAAAAAATAGGGCAGGGGATATAGCGCAGAGGTCAAATGCCCCTGCGTTCCATTCCCAAACCTGCAAAAATAAATAAATAAATATTGTATAAATTTATACTCATATAATATGTGTGACGTGTATATTGAACACAAATGAATTTCATGTTTAGATTTGGGTCCCATCGTCAAGATATCTCATTATATGTATGCAAATATCCTGAAAACACATGAAATTCAAAGACACTTATCATCCCAAACATTTTGAATAAGATATTACATAACCTATATTCACATTGTAGGCAAAGTTATTTTATACATGTGAGGGTATTGTACTGGGGACTGAATCCAGGGGCATTCTATCTCTGAGCTGCACCCCTAGCCCTATTTTAATTTTTATTTTTTAACAGAGTCTGGCTAAGTTTCTGAGGGCCTAGCTAAGTTTCTGAGGCTGGCCTCAAACTTGCCAAGCTTCCTGTCTCAGCCTCCCAAGTACTGGCGTTATATAACAGGCATGAACCACTACACCCAGGCAGCCATCTTTTCTAAATGCAGATAAAATCATATCAACTTAGTTTCCTTTTTTTTTCAGAACTTCTTTTTTTAGAAGCTTCTCATAGTTTTAAAGGACAAAACTCCTTGTTATGGGCTTTCTTGCCCAATTGGCTCTATTCTACCTCCCTGTTTCTCAGATGTCATCATGCACTGTGATTTCCCTCATACTCTGTCAGAGGCATTACAGATTTTAGTTTCTGCTAACTGTGGCTATGATAGAGGGTACAGATACAGTTGCATGCTCATATACAACACCACCGGGCCTTTGAACATGCTGTTCTTTTTGTCTTTTTATTTTGTAGTAGTTACCATGTTTTATTGATATATAATTGTTCTCAGGATAATGGGGATGACATCTGTGCTGCTCACACAAGAGTAGAGACTGATTTTCTATTTCCATGGCCTGGCATAGTTCCTGGTACATAGTAGACAATAGTACTGCTGAATGAATAAATGAAGACTCGGTATGCAATCAATATCTATCTCTTTCTAGGCTTCCTTCTCCAACTCCCTGCAATTTCAGTATATACCTAAACATCTAGCATTCTCAGGAAGGTTAGACAGCACTCGTGGACGGCATATCCTCTGTGGGCATCTATGTCCCAAAGCTCCAAAATCCCAAAGAAGAATGTACATACTCAGCATCCTACTTCCTTAATACTTTAGTCTTGAATCATCCAAAAAATTAAGAGTATTGCTGTCCGGGTAAAGTGATGCATGCATGCAGTCCCAGGACTTGGGGGACTGAGCCAGGAGGATCCCAGGGTGGAGACCAGCCTCAGCAACTTAACAACATTCTGTTTCCAAATAAAAGATAAATAAAATAGGGCTGGTGTATAGCTCAGAGGTAGAATTCCCCTGGGTTCCATCCCCAGTAGAAAACAGACAGATAGACACACACACACACACACACACACACACACACACACACAGAGAGTTAATGCAGAGATGATGTCTTTTTTTCTATAGGAGCAAAGGTTCTTTTGGAAGCAGGTAAGGAATGAAATAAGATTGTAAAACAGAATCTATCAGAGGCTACAGATCTTTTTTATGTATATCTAAAAATGCACACAAACATACATAATTTAATATACACTTTAAGAGGATTTTTTGATGACAGCCTATCCATGGAGAATATGTTTAGATGGAAAATTTAAATCTAGACAATTGAAATTGTTACTAAACTAGAAATCTAGATATTTTGGTTTTGGTTCTGGAGGTTGAACATGAGAATATTCTACTTCTTAGCTACACTCCAGATCTTTTTATGTTTTATTTTAAAACAGGGTCTTGCTGATTTTCTGCATCTGGCCTTGTAATCCTCCTGTCTCAACCTCCCAACTACTAGGATGACAGGGGTGTGTTTCCATGTAGCCAAAGCCTGGCTTTTGATACTGACTGGTTGATGAGTTCAAGAGGATTTAATATATTTTAATATTGTTATTCACTCTGCTGTTGAATATGTTTGAAATTTCTATCATAAAGAGTTATAAAGTATCAATCTAGTTTTTTGATAGAAGAAAACAGCATTTTCTTTTGTTTATTTTTGTAGTGGGATCAAACCCCAGTGCAGTGTGGGTTTTGTAATGAAATGTTTGACACTTCCAGATTTCCTGGGAAATGGGAAATTGATCCTTCCATTCAACTAGACTTAAAAGTTTAGCATCAGCTTCAAATCTTCCATCTTTCGTCTCCCTTTGCCTAGTCAATTATGGAATCTTGCCAATTCTATCCGCTGCAGTTCTTGTACCTGACTCCCCATCGTTTCCATCTATCTCCCCAACACTTCAATGATACTAAACTTGTTTACTTTTGACCAAATTTATTGCAGAAAATCTATCAACCGTGGATGCCAAATATCCTTCCCAAACCTTCACTGATCTCCTCTGCTGAAAATGATCACTCTGCTTCTTTTCACTCCAGAGTACCAATCACAACTCTAAGTATACTTATTTACACTAACAAAAGATGTATATATACAACTTTATGGTATTTATTTCATTTTGAGTCAAAGGTATTTTTAGAATCTAATGATAATTGTAGACTCTTTATGTCCTTTTACCCTCAGAAAGATACATGTACCATCCCATCTCTTTTAGTCTGTTTGTATTGCTATAACTAAATGCCAGAGACTGGAAAATTTATAAATAAAGATAGTAATGTATTTCTTACAGTTCTGGAGAGTGGGGAGACTATGAACAAGAAACCAGTAGATATGTCTGGTAAGAGTCTAGGATCTCCCTCCCCTAATCCCTTCCCACTACTCTATTGCTTCCCCCTTTTTTTCTCTCTGGCTTTCACAAATGAGAGAAAGCACATGACCCTTGACTTTTAGATCCTGGCTTATTTTACTTAACATAATGTTCACCCAACATGCTTTTTACTTTTATCAAAATTTTCCTTTGTGCTCAGTACCTTTCGCATCCTAAATAAAAATCTTGGCCTCTCTCAAGGTTATGATGGTATTCTTCTATGTTTTCTCATTACAGTTTATAGTCTTAGTTTTTATACTCATAAAAGTTATCTATCTTGAGTTAATTATTATATGTGAGGTATCAATGCTCATGTCCACATATTATTAGTTATTTTGACATTTGTTGAAAAAAGTCTCCTCTCTTCTGAATTACCTTAGTACTTTTGTATATGTAAGAATAGGTTTTTGAATTTTATGTTCTGTTTCATTCATTTGTCTATTGTTACACCAAAGCTATCATCTCTTGGTTTATTATAGGTTTATAGTAAGTCTTAAGATTGGGTAATGCATGTTCTCGGAATAGCTCTTTTTCAAGACTGTTAAGTTTATTTGGGTTCGCCATTCCATATAAAGTTTAGAGTAAACTTGGGAATTTATATTAATACACATGTTGGAATTTAGACTGGGACTATTTTGAATCTGAAGTCAATTTAGGAGAATAACAGCGTAATAATATTGTCTTGAAATCCATTAAAAAGACACATCTCTCAAATTTCTTAGCCCTTTTAAAATTCATCTCAGTAATGTTTTGCACATTTTTTAGTGTAAAAATACTGTACACATTCTCTTCAACGCATTTTTAAGTATTTGGGGTTCTTTTTAAAAAATGAAGGTAAACTGAATTTAGTGACAACTAGGCAGAGTAGTGCATGCCTGCAATTCCAGTACTTGGGAGGCTGAGACAGGAGGATCACAGGTTTGAAGCTAGCCTCAACAATTTAGTGAGACCCTCAGAAATTTTGTAAGACCCTGTCTCAAAATACAAAAAATAAAATAGGTCTAAAGTGTAGCTCAGAGGTATAAAGCCTCTAGGATCAATCCTTAGTGCCAAACCAAACCAACTAACCAAACAACAAAGTGTACAATTTAGTGTTTTGGTATATTCATAATACTATGTAAACATCACCATTAATTCCAGAAAGAATTTTCATCATTCCAGAAACTCGCCAGAGTCGCTCTCCATTCTTTATTTCCTTAAGACCCCAGAAATCACAAATTTTTGCCATTTATTATTTATTTGTAAATCTGAACATTTTTTATAAATGGAACCACATGGTGTGTCACTTTTGTGGTACTGTTCACTTAGGATAATGTTTTCCAGATTCATCAGTGTTGCAATTCACTTCTTTTTATTGCTTCAATTTGTAATTTCTTTCCACTGTGTTTGGTGAACACACATACAAGTATGTTTTTAAACTTCCAAATATTTTGACTTGTTTTCTATTTTTCAGAATTGCATTTTTTGTGATACTGGGTGGTAATTATTCTCTGTACTACATCCCCAGCCTTTTGAAACAGGGTCTCGCTAGATTACTGAGTCTCACTTTGTTGTCAAGGCTGGTCTAACGCTTGTAATCTTCCTGTCTCAGCCTCCCAATTTGTAGGATTAAAGACCTGCTCTATCATGCCAGTTCTGAGAATTTCATTTTTTGTGTATTACTGGGGATGGAATTCAGGGGAATTCTACCTCTGAGCCACACACCCAGTCCTATTTTTTATTATTTACTTTGAAACAGGGTCTCACTAAGTTGCAGAGGACCTCACTTAGTAGTTGAGGCTGGCCAGGAACCAACCACAATCCTCCTCTCTCAGCCTCCCAAATGCTGGGATTGCAAGCATGTACTATCACGCTCAGTGAAATAATTTCATATTTTTGCAATCTACTACATATTCCTTTCTAGATTTACTTACAAAATTGACAATTAAAAACTGAATATATTTGGCATGTACTATGTGACATCTTGATACTATATATATATATATATATATATATATATATATATATGTGAAATTATTGCCATAAATCATCTAATGAACTTGTAAGCCTGGACCTACCCATCTTCTTCTTTCCACTCCTGACTTGAGATGTTGAGAAATATCTACATGCATGTTTTATTTTGAAAAAAAAATGGGCTTCATTGGCCATTTTAATTAGGTTATTTGTTTTTTCTGTAACCAAGTTTTTGGAGTTCCTTATATATTCTTAAGTTTGGTTGCTTGACCAGTGTGTAGTTTCCAAATATTTCTCACATTCTGTCAGTTTTTGCTTTATTGTTTCCTTTGCTGTGCACAAGCTTTGACATGTCATGCAATTTTATTTGCGTAATTTGCTTTGGTTTCCTATGGTTTGGGGGGATCTTTTCCTGAAATTTCTTGTTCATTCCCATGTCTTGAAGTACTACACCTATGTTTTTATTTTCTAGTAGTTGTACAGGTTCAAGCCTTAAAGTCTTAATCTATTTTGAGTTAATTTTATTTTTGCAGTATTGGGATTGAACCCAGGGGCATTTTAGCTCTGAGCTACACCACTAGCCCTATTTTTTTTTACATGCCAAAACCAGAGAAATAAGAAATTCTGTCAAGCAAACAACTAAGCAAAGAAGAACAAACATTACCTTAAACAGAAGTTAAAACTCAATATGTTAGAAATAAAAATCATCTCTCAATAATTACACTGAACAAAAATGACCTCAACTTCCCAATAAAAAGACATAAGGTGACAAAATGGATTAAAAACTAGAATCCATCTATCTGCCGTCTGCAAGTGAAGATAGAAACAAATTTAAGGTAAAGGGCTGAAGCAAGGTAATCCATGCCAATGGAACTCAAACAAGCCTAACTTGTCTGATCTCATAGTTGCTATTCTTGCTTGTTTGAGTTCATAGCAACTATGAGATCAGACAAGTTAGACTTCAAACTCAAGCTTTATAGACAAAGCAGGTCACTTTTTACTAATAAAAGGAACAATCCAGCAAGAGAAAATAACTATAGTCAGCATTTATGCCCCAAACATAGGTACAGCTACTTTTATAAAACAAACTCTTTGTGATATTAAATCACACATAAGTCCCATTACAATAATACTAGGAGACTTCAACATCCCTCTCACACTGTTAGACTGATCTTCTAGACGAAAGGTCAGTAAAGATGCCTCATACCTAAAGAACAACATCAACCAAAGGGACCTATTAGATACATATAGAATATTCTACCCAACTGCAGCAGAGTTCACATGTTTCTCAGCTGTTCACAAAACCTTCTCCAAAACAGATCACATTCTGGGCCACAAAGTGAGCACTTAGCAAATTAAAAAAATGTGACATACTTCCCTGTGTCTTTTCAGACCATAATGGAATGAAACTAGAAATCAACTATAAGAAGACCATAATGGAATGAAACTAGAAATCAACTATAAGAAGACCCAGAGAGACTACATAAACATGGAGAATGAACACCACACTGTTGAATGAAGAATGGCTCATAAAAGAAGTAGGGGATGAAATAAAGAAATTTCTAGAAATAATTAAAAAGAGAGATACAACATATCAAAATCTCTGGGAAACTTTGAAAGCAGAAGTAAGAGGAAAATTCATAGCACTGAGTGTTCACATAAAAAGAACAAAAAATCACCAAATAAATAAACTAATGTTATGCCTCAAAGAACTTGAAAAACAACAATCTAATCCTAAGGCCAGTAGAAGATAGGAAATTATTAAAATCAGAGCAGAAACCAACAAAATAGAGAACAAAAAAAATATAGAAAATCAACAAAACCAAAAGCGGATTTCTCAAAGAAATTAACAAGATAGATAAACCACTAGCCAACTTAACCATAAAAAAGAGAGAACCCAAATTATGAAGATAAGAGCTGAGAAAGGAGGTATTACCACTGACAGTGTAGAAATCAAGGATTATCAGAAACTACTTTGAAAAACTATACCACAACAAAATGGAAAATCTGGAAGAGGGCCTCACTAAATAGCTGACTCTGGCTGCGAACATGTGATCCTCCTTTCTCACCCTCCCAAGTACTGAAATTACAAGTGTGCACCACCACACCCAACTAGAGTTAATTTTCCTATATGGTGAGAGAAAAGATATAGTTTCCTTCTGCATGTGTCTATATAATTTTTCCCAGTACCATTTATTGAAGAGACTCTCCTTCCTTAATTTTTAATTCTTTTTAAAGTTGATAGAGCTATCATTCACAAAATGTACTATCTATGCATTTAAGGCATAATATTCAGTATCTTAGTTTATTTGTATAGTTGCATAGATGTACAGTCATCGTCGTTATATATTTTGAGCTACATTCTCTCTCCCCTGTTCTTCTGGGCATCCAAATACTTGTATGTTACATGTAGCAGTTCTTTTTGCTATAGATGTTAAGATCAGAGATAAATGATCACCTGCAGGCCAAATCTTGCTTCTTTTTGTTGAGCTGTCAAGCTAAGAATAGTTTTTAGATTTTAAAATAGTGTAAAACAACAAACACGCTGGGCGTGGTGGCGCACGCTTGTAATCCCCGCGCTTGGGAGGCAGAGACAGGAGGATCGCGCAGGTTCGAAGCCAGCCGCGCTGGCTTAAGAGACCCTGTTTCCAAATTAAAAAAATATAAAAATAGGTCTGGGAGTGTAGCTCGGAGGTAGAAGGGCTTCCAGGAACCCCAGAACCACACACACACACACACACACACACACACACACACACACACACACAGTAAAAAAAAAAAGAATATTAATCAGAGATTTTAAGTGGCCTACAAAGTCTGAAATATTTATTATCTGGCTTGTTAGACAAAAGCTTTGCTGTCTCTTGTGTTAGAGAATGGAGTTTGGAGTTGCTATAGGAAGTGAAATCTGAGGAGGCAAATCCTGAAGAGAAAGGAGCCATAGGTGGGATGGTAAGAAAATTACTTAAAAATCCCCTCCATCCCCATGATACTTAGATTAAGGATCGATGTCAGAGAAAGAATTGTGTGAAGGTGGTCCTTAATCAGTATAATTTTCTTTTCCAAAGGCCAAAGCACTTTCCATTTTTCTGACAGCTTTTGTTTATGTTTAGATTCTTCAAATAAAAATTATGTTTCTATTTTCTCCAGAGTTTATAATTGCATGTAAGGTTTTTTTGTTTTGTTTTGTGTTACATTGTTTTTAACCAGGTAAACTGTGTCTGGTTTACACATCTGTACATGGAAGTGGCATGGAAGTGTGGAAGGGACAACAAAGTCTGGAGACTGTTGCACACAAATTTACACAGTAAAGGAAGAGAAAGAGCAATTAAGAATGTCTCTTCTCTATGGAGCTATAGATGAGTTGTGTGATTTTCTCCCACAAGTGTCATGAACAACCTCTTGTGTTGAGTTTGGACGCTTATATTTACAGTTCCAAGGGTCACAGGGCTTGTGACCTTGCTTTGTAAAAATGAAATTCCTATGCCCTGTTAGATTTCAAGGAGGTGTCCTCAACAGGGAAGAGTGAGGCATCCATGGCCTTTCTCCAAATAAGTTTTATTGAATACAAGACATAATATTATTCTAAAATGTGTCTTTTCTTACAGTTCAAGAAATGGATCCCAGGGACATTCTACCTCTGAGCTATACCCCCAGCCCAATTTTTTATTCTTTCTTTTGAAACAGGGTCACACTGAGTTGCAAAAGACCTCAGTAAGCAGCTGAGGCTGTCTGCAAACTGCAATCCTCCTGTCTCAGCCTCCCAAATGCTCAGATTACAAGCATGTGGCACCATGCCCAGCTGAGCTTGTCATTTTTAATTAAATGGAATATGTTTTAGTATAAAGATGAGAAAATAGAGAAATCAATGGAGACTTAACAGTAAGTCCAGGTGTTTTAGTATAGAGTTTTGGGTTACATGTTATTATTTTACCTAAGAGAGCATCTTTTAATTCACACTCATAGAAAACTGTGAAAATCATCATAAAGCCGGGTGTGTGCATGCCTCTAATCCCAGCACTTAGGAGGCTCAGATAGGAAGATCATGGACTTGAGGTTGGTACCCAGTAATTTAGGGAGAACCTGTTTCAAAATAAAAAAAAAAATCAAAAGAGCTAGGGTCATAGCTCAGAGGTAGATAGAACACCCCTGGGTTCAATCCCCGGTGATATACTCACATCATCATCAACATCATCATCATTATCATCATCATTATCAGGAAAAGACCAAGTTTCCAGATTCTACTTCTAAGGCATAGATTCAGAAAGCTAGAATAGATAGATTTTAGAGGATATATCCAATGTAGAGATCTTCTTTTTAGCATCTCTGAGGGGTGGGCATTAGTACATTGATTACATTATAATACTTAAAGCTTCATAGTTTTAATTTTTTTAATAATATATGAATACTCTTTGATTCCAGATCCTTCTCTCACTTCATGAGGTGGCTGATATAGACTTCAGATTTAGAAACTGCTGAGCTGTGGATCACAGCCAGTTTTCTTCTATCACTACTGATTCTAGCCCATGGACCATGGAAAAGACTGGCTCAGAATTGAGCCATCTCCTTATTTTAAAATAAAGTGAATGTCATGCTGGAATTCATATCCATATTTGAGGGATGTTCTACATTCTGAGCTAAATCCCTCCAGGAAGTCTTTGGAGTGAATCAGTTCGCACTGGATGTCCAGAGAAGGTAACAGACACAATCTTTTTCTGATGTACTATTCTCCAGTTGAACAGGGGGCTGGAGCATTTGTAACATGTGAGAAACTAGAGATATCCACTTACAAAATGTACTTTTCAAAGATATTTTCAAAATGGCTCTGATCTTTCTTTTCAGCCAACTGAATTTTTAATGCATTAGAAAGTTTCAAGCTAAAATAAATACTTCCAGCATAATTTGTCTCTTCAACAGATAAATTTTAACCACTCGATAAGATATGAGACTATGAGCCATAGTTATGCTAAATTTCTGTCTAGTCACTGCTTCCCATGTAATTTAATGAGAAGTGGCCATGAAGTAATAACTTCTGGCCCTAATTTTATGTGCAGGTTCATGCTGTTGCTCTGGTATTATAATTTTACAGATAAATAAAGACTACATCTTAATATTTGTTCTCTAATTTCATTACAAGTTACAAGGAAGTCGTTAGTCATATGAAGATTTACAACGTGAAAATATAGTTTCCAGCTAAGGCAATTTATCATCCACAAGAATTCTAGGGAAGAATACAAACTATTTTCATCTGTGTTAATTACTGTGATATCTTACATTCATTTCCATTTATGCGCTTGAAAATTTTGCTTGCCCACAATATCATTCTATTTTCTCTACCTACAAATGATATAACTCAGGGATGTCCACAATCTACATTCCTCAGTTAAGAAATCCAAAGATAAAAGATAAAAGGAAATCTTTGGTTAAAAAGAAAACATATAAGCCGGGTGTGGTGGTACACACTTATAATCCTAGCACTTGGGATGCTGAGACAGGAGGAAAACAGTTCATGCACAGCCACAGCTAATTAGTGGGGCCTTCTGCAACTTAATGAGACCTTGTTTCAAAATAAAGAATAAAAAAAAGAAAACATATAATCTATATTTGGGGGTAAAGGAGAGGAGATAGAATTAAATTTAGGTCCTAGATTTAAGATACCCTACATCTACCCTATCTAGTTTATAAGGCAGATAAACTTTTTTCTCTGAAGGAGGGAGGGAGAGAGAGAGAGAGAGAGAGAGAGAGAGAGAGAGAGAGAGAAAGAGAGAGAGAGAGAGAGAGAGAGAGAGAGAGAGAGAGAGGAGAGAAGGAAGGGAAGTAAGAGCAAGAGAGGATTTTGTCTTGCTAAATACTTACTTGAGTTATAAATAAGAAAACCATAAATCTCTTGAATTTTTATTCTAAAATAGAGTGTGGGACAAAATCACGTTTACCTGAACCTATTGTCAGTAATAGCGGGAGTGTGCATGCGCACATGTGCACACAAGTAGGCAGATGTCAGGGCCAAACCGACCGACGGGGCATTGGAACTATTTCTCTCATCAGTGCTGTCAGTGTGGTTTGCAAAACTCATGCAGAGCTTTACAAAGGAAAAAGAAAGAAATACCGCTCCTATTCTTCAGTGTTAACCACTCTTCCTAGGACCACATTAACAAGCTCTTGTTTGCACTTCAAGGGATGGGAGTGGTGGGGGTGGCAGTAGCCATGGGGGGTGGGTCCTGATCCCAGTGGCCACTACTAAGAGATATAATGAAATTATTTTTAGCAATTGCCAAAATCCAGTGACAGCATCGTTGAAAATTTGTTCTCAGTGCTCAGATTCATACTGACTTGGTTCCATCCTTAGAATGCAAGAAAGTGTTTTCCCACCATTTGCTTTGTGTATGAAGTTGAGGGAGTAGCAGTAGAGAGCATTTTCTTGGGGTCCCCGGGGCGCATTCCCTCAACTGAGATATTGTTGGAGGTGCTCTACCAGTCGCACACCCTGCCCTCTCCTCCACCCCATACTGGAAGTAAGGCTTACTACCAGTCACACACACTCTCCCTCTTCTCACACTCCAGCAATTAGGAAAGGAAGCTTTGTGTTTAGGGGCAAGATAGTTTTTTCATTGTTTTTGTTGTTGTTTGTGATACTGGGGGTTGAACCCAGGGGTGTTCTACCTCTGAGCTACAGCCCCAGTACTATTTTATTTATTCTTCTTCTTTTTTTTAATCTTGAAACAGGTTCCCATTAAATTGCTGAGGACATCACATAGGTGCGATGTCCTCAGCATAACCATGGCTTGCTTAAGGACAGTGTAGTTAAATGGCAAGCCTCTCCAACTTAATAGAAATAGTTACTTTCTAAGCAGTTCCTGTATAATTTGAGGCCCAGAGATCAACCTAAAATTGGTTGCCTTTACACTGATAAAAAGTTTTACTAATCCTCAAAAGAATATTTATGGAGAATTGCCAAGAACTGTCAAAACTCCCTTAATATTGATGGGAACTAAACTCTATGCTTATGGAAGATACTCCAAAGATGTTAGTCACCCACCAATTCAGTGGTTATTAAGCATTATCCAAATGCCCTATTCTATAGTTATCATGTTGGGCCTTAACTAACTGCTCTAGTTTTCTTAAGGAAACACTCCTTTGCATATATGGGGGGAGGAGGGGTAATGGGGCTTGAATCTAGGGCCTACACGTGATGCAAAGATTCTATCACTGAGCTACATCTCCATCCTACAAATATTTCTTTTATTCCCCCACCTCTGGTCACATATAAAACCTTGGTCATACTTGCATTGCAGGGAATGAGAGGAAATAGACATGTAATGATTTTATTCTTTAGTTAAAAAGAGTAAGATTTTGCTTAAAGTCCAAAATATTTAGCTATGAAAAGCCTTACTTCCTAAAATGAATGTAGATTCATACCATTTTAATGATAGTCTTCAGCTCAATATCCTTCTTCTATGTCCCATTCATATATTGGTTGGCATTTAAAATAGATGGAGATGAACAATAAATAGACCTCAATATTATTTCTTCAAGGGTGTGGATAAAACTAAATATTTTGAAGGCACATTCAATTTAGTGGTTCTCACAGCATTATTAACATAAAAAGCTCTTAGTGCCTGTTTTCACTCTCAGATGTATGCTGCACTTCACCACAGGCACTGAAAAATCTGCTACATTTTATAGACCAGACAGACATTGAAACTATAGCAATAGTTTTTGTTCTCTATTTGGATTGCATTTGTGTGTCACTCATCTATAATAAGAATCTAACCCTTAATATTTGTTCTCATTGCCTGGAGATGTCTTTCTTGGTCTGCTCACCAAGGTAGTTAAGCAAATGATTTTTACAGTGAAGCAATGCTGAATTTTTAAGAGTATAACTTAGTGACTTCCTGGGAAAAGAAAATTCATTTCTCACCCTCTGTTTTAAGGCTTCACTTCATGGTTTTAAAACATCTGAGTAATTTATATTCTATAGCTTTCACCAAATATTCCACATCTAAGAATTTATCCTAAGACTAATCATGACTGCATACAATACATATCTACAAAGTCCTCATGCCAACATTCTTTTCAATATGTTGAAAAGAACCGAATGTTCAAAAACAAGGCACTAGGATTAAAGATATAAGGTTGAAAAGAAGAAGCAAGGGTATAAATGAATGATAGACTACGATTATTATATTAGTGCAAATGAATCCAGATAAATTAATTTTCTAGGGCTTAGGATGTAGCTTACTGGTAGAATGCTTGCCTAGCATGCATGAGGCTCTGGGTTTGATCTCCAGCTCCACACACACAGAAAAATAAATAAATAAATAAATAAATAAATAAATAAATAAATATTCTGACCAGGGAAGAGTCAGTACATATGCCTCTGATATATAAATGTGTGTTGTGTTTCCATATTTATACACATACATATGATTTATATAAATTCACCCATTGTTCCCTTTGAGTGGAAGGATTTTGAGTGAAAAGTGATTTCTGTTTTCCTATGTTTTTTCTCATAACTTATTTAAATTGAAAATGTGTAAGCTAATATTTTGCACTGTGTCCAGCTGGTGTTGCAGAACTCGGTCAGGCATAGTTGATCTTTGCTGTAGCTCTTGTATGTTTCTGATTGGCTATGGGGTTGGCTGGTGGCTAATTGGCTATTGGTTATTGGTTAATTGTCTGCTGAGAGTTGTCTGGCAACTTCCAGTAGACCAGTACCTGGCTCATTCATATCACCACAGTGTTCCAGGCCCAGCAATCAGTAAACCCCAATTCACAAGTGTTTTCTAAGCCACTGCTTCTTCTAATTTTTTAAAACTTTTAGTTGTGGTTAAAAAATAGCATAACATTGAGAGAACCTGGGAAGATGGTGGTGAGCACGGCCACCAAAAAGGATATGCATTCCTCGGAGAAGCCCTGGACACCAGATTTTGGTTTAATATCTGATTGGGACAACTTAAGGAGACATTTCCAGCTGTATCTAGAATACAGGAGAGAGAGTGGATAATGGCAGAATTAGAATCAAGATGACAAGCATGTGCACGCCACGCAAGAAAAGTGATTTTTGGAAGAACATCCCAGAAGAGATTAGAGAAAAAACTGCTTTAGCCGTGCATGCTGGGGACTATTAACAACATAACTTGTAAGAAAAATTATCCGGACATGTTGGAGGGAGCCCTGCAGTGCCGGGCAGGAAGCCGAGCCGCACGTCCCAGGGAACTCAGCGTGTCTGGCTGCTGAGCTCCTCTGTGCTGTGATGGGGTTCGTGTTGCACTCAGAACAGCAGATCCTGCTCTGTGTGGTGAGGCTGTGGGCCTCCGCTCTTGGAAGGGAGATAAAATTAATTGCTGCTGAGTGCTCGATCCTATAACCTCTTCAAAACACACATACTGCCTTCTCTTATTAAAGAACTATATATATAGTAGAGGGGCCAAGATGGAGGTGGCAGCAGCCAGGATTCAGGAGATGCAGACAAATCCTATTCAATTCACCTGAAACTTTTGGAAAAAATCCCCATGAAGGGGACTGCTCCTGCTGCACATGCTTAAGAATTCTGGACATCATATCATGTAAGGAAGGAGCAGCAGAGAACGAGGAGGAAGGTGGTGGTGGCAGCGGGGGCAGCAGTGGCTGTGGAGGCTAGTGTTTGGAAGAGGCAGAGATCTAATCCAACCCACCCTGATCATTTGAAGAAATTGCCACAAAGGTATAATGCTACCGCCACATATGCTCAGGAATTCTGGACAACATGCAGTGTGGGAAATGTGTTTGGGAGAGAATTGAGATGGTAGAGGCAGTGGCAATGGCAGGGACCAGTATTCAGGAGAGGCAAAGATCTGATTCAATCCACCTTGATCTTTTGAAGAAATAGCCCCAAAGGTAGAATGCTACCACCGCGCACACTCGGGAATTTGGGACAACATGCTGTGTGGATAAGGTGCTTGGAAGAGAACCGAGATGGCTGTGGCAGAGGCATCAGTGGTCAGTATTTGGTAGAGGCAGAGATTCAATCCAACCCACCTCAAGATTTTAAAGAAATATCCTCAAAGGTATACTGCTACTGCCGCACATGCTCGGGAATTCTGGAAAATAAACTGTGTGGGAAAGGTGTTCAGGAGAGAACTGAGATGGCAGTGGCAGCAGCAGCAGTGATGGTTAGCAGACTTTGGAGGGGCAGACAGATCTAGTCCAGTCCACCTTGAACTTTTGAGGAAATCTCCCCAAAAGTAGACTGACTGCTCCTGCCACACATGCTCGGGAATTCTGGACAACATGCTAAGTGGTAAAAGGGTTTGGTGGGTTCCAGAGGGAGCCTTGCATAGCCAGGATGGGCCACCACACTGCATGTCCTGAGAGTCATTAGCCCTCATGGCCACTGCGCTCCTCTGCACAGAGCGGGAGGCCAGGGTACACGTGGAGCAGCAGAGCCTGCTCTCCCAAGTGAAGCTGTGGACCTCAGCCTTTGGAGGGAAGACAAAATTCATTGCCAGTAGGTATTTGGGGTCCCAGCTTTCACAAAAGACATGTACTGCTCTCTCATATTAAAAATCGAAGAACGCCAGGCATGGTGGCTCACGGTTGTATTCCCTGCACTTGGGAGGCTGAGACAGGAGGATCACGCAGGTTCCAGGCCAGCCTCACTGGCATAAGAGACCCTGTTTCCAAATTAAAATATAAAAAAATAGGTCTCCGGCCGGGAGTACAGCCTGGAGGTAGAAGGGTTTCCAGGAACCCCAGTACCACAAAAAAAAAAGGAAGAAAAAAGGGAACATCTGTAGATGACATGCTCATAGTGACAGAGACCAGAGCCTGATGCACAGCAAGGCTGGTGCCGGGGCCTCTGAGGCCAGGATAGGAGCCTGCCGAGGGGTGAGGCCAGTGCTGGGGGCAGTGAGGCCGGGATTGGAGCTGCCATGAAGCAAGGCCAGTGCTGGGGCCTCCAAGGCTGGGATCAGAGCCTGCAAAGGGGTGAGGCCAGTGTCGGGGCCAGTAAGGCCGGGATCAGAGCCTGCCATGAGGCAAGGCCAGTGCTGGGGCCTCCAAGGCTGTTATTGGAGCCTGCCAAGGGGTGAGGACAGTGCTGGGGCCAGCAAGGGCAGGATTCGAGTCTGCCCTGAGGCAAGGCCAGTGCTGGGGACTCCGAGGCTGGGATCAGAGCCTGCCGAGGGATGAGGCTGGTGCCAGGGCCAGAGAGGCCAGGATCAGAGCCTGCCATGAGGCAAAGCTGGTGCTGGTGCCTCGGAGGCCAGGATCAGAGCCTGCTGATGGGTGAGGCTGGTGCCAGGGCCAGCAAGGCCAGGATCAGAGCCTGTTGTGAGGCAGGGTTGATGCTGGGGCCAGTGAGGCTGGGATCAGGGCCTGCAGTGAGGCTGGTGCTGGGGCCTCCAAGGCTGGGATCAGAGCCTGCCTAAGGGTGAGGCTGGTGCCAGGGCTAAAGAGGCCTGGATTGGAGCCTGCCGTGAGGCAAGGCTGGTGCTGGGGCCTCAGGGGCCGGGATCAGAGCCTGCCATGCAGTGAAGCTGGTGCTGGGGTCAACAAGGCCGGGATAGGTGCCTGCCATGTGGTGAGGCCTTAGCTGAAGCCAGCAAGGCCGGGATAGGAGCTTGCCTTAAGGCAAGGCTGGTGCTGGGGCCTCAGAGGCCAGGATCAGAGCCTGCCATGAGGCAGGGACGGTGCTGGAGCCAGCGAGGCCAGGATCAGAATCTGCCGGGTGGCCAGGCCAGTGCTGGGGCCTTCAAGAGTGGGATCAGAACTTGCAATGTGGCATAAACAGAGAAATGTCACAGAAAATAAAAAATAAGATGCTTTCCCTAATATGCAAAAACTAGGATGAAATGGGTAATAGGAGGAAATCTAGTTGAAGAAAGGGCCCTATGGATGAGCAATTAAGGTGACCAATCAGAGGGGATGGGATGGGGGAAGATGGAATCTCTTTAAAGCACTTGATGTATGTAAACAAATATATCAAAGTTAATCACTAAATCAAGCATGGGATTGAGGGAAGGGGAGGGAGTGGGATGGGGATTAGATAAAGGCTAATTGGATGATGTGTGCTTGCATATCCTCACAAGTCTTGTATTCCATGGTGATGTTTGACTACAATGCACCAACAAAAATATATTAAAAATAGCATAACATTTATCATATCTGCGGGTTTTTTTTTTTTTTTTTTTTTTTTGGTGGTGGTGGTGCTGGGTTTCCTGGAAACGCTTCTACCTTCCAAACCTATTTTTTATATTTTTATTTGGAAACAGGGTCTCTTAAGCCAGAACAGCTGGCTTTGAACCAGTGCAATCCTCCTGTCTCCGCCTCCCAAGCATGGGGATTACAAGCATGTGCCACCACTCCCGGCCATATTCGCCATTTTTAATAAAACTTTGTAGTGTCAACTCTATTCAGGTTGCTGTAGAACAAATCTGTAGAATTTTTTCATCTTGCAAAATTGAAACTCTTTCCATTGAATGACATCTCTCCTTCTCCTCCCTAAGTTGCTGGCAACTACCATTCTATACATTTTACAAATGTAGATCCTATGTATATGTGGAATAACAGTATTTGTTGTTTTGTTACTGGTTTATTTCACCTAGTATAATGTCCTCAAAGTTCATCCATGTTATAGCATGTGACAGGATATCTTGAAGGCATAATAATATTTTATTGCACATGTAGACAACATTTTCTTTTTCTATTCATTTATTGATGGACATTCAGGTTGCTTGTACCTCTTGGCCATTGTGAATGATGGTGTAATGAACATAGCTGTGCAAATATCTCTTTGATATCCTGCTGTCAATCCAAGAGTTGACATTGCTTGACAATACAGTAATTCTGTTTTTTTTTTAATTTTTTGAGGAGCCTTTATTGTTTTCTAGATTGGCCATATCATTTTGTATTTGAACCAACAGTGCACAAGAGTTCTCTTTTCTCCATAACCTTGCCAAGATTGTGACTTTCTGTTTCTTCCATTTTTGCTGTGCCAGAGATCAAACCTGAAGCCTCACACATACTAGGCAAGTGCCTTACTACTGACCCATACCCCCAGCCTCTGTCTTCTGTTTTTTGGATCAGAACCTAGTGGCCACTGTAATAGGTATGAGATGATAGTTCATTAAGGTTTTGATTTGTATTTTTTCATGTCATACTGGGGATTAAGCCCAGGAGCACTCTTCTACTGAGCTATATACTCAGCCTTTCTTTCTTTGTTTCTTTGTTTCTTTCTTTCTTTCCTTCCTTTCTTCTTTCTGCCTTCCTTCCTTTTTCTTTCTTTTTTTATTGCGGGTCTGGGTATGGAACCCAGGGCCATTCGACCTCCAAGCTACACCCCCTGCCACTAAGTAGCTGACGCTGTCCACAAACCACGATCCTCCTGTCTCAGCCTCCCAAATGCTGGGATTACAAGCATGCACCACCACATCCAGCTCTTTTTTTTATTTTGAGACAGGGTCTTGCTAAGTTTCCCAAGCTGGCCTGGAACTTGCAGATCCTCCTGTTTCTGAATCCTGAATAGCTGGGATTATGGGCCTGTGCCACCACACCTGGTCTATTTGCCTTTTTCTAGTGATTAGTGATGTGGGGCATTTTTTTCATGTGCTCGTTGGCCATCTGTGCATGTTTTTATGGAGAAATGTCTACTTAGGTCTTTTATGGAGAAATGTCTACTCAGGTCAATGCTTCTATTTTCTTTTTTCGTGTTTTTTCTGTATATTTAATTTTATGTAATGATGTAATGTGCACTACTTCTACTACTACTACTACTACTACTACTACTACTACTTATTAAGCAAGTTGTTGTAATAAAAATGGTCCAATCTTGAGTGGCTAGTTGGGGTAAATTATACAAAGGCAACTTCCTTTTAAACCAAGGTCCCTCTGCGTTTTGGGGATCAATCAGCTTGGGTGACATCTGCAGAGCAGATAGTGGATTAAGTCAACGAGGCTGAGTGGGCAAAGCACTGGGAAGCAGGAATAGTATGTGCCTTAAAGCTATGCAGGATACTTGGTGATCGTGTACACAAAATATCGTGCTGGATATTGCAAATGATTATTCTTGTGGGGATTTTGATATTTAGAAGAAAACTTTATTATGTAATTAAGCTTTATGGCTTTTATCTGGCCAATTCAGAAGAGGTAACTAGCTAAATCATCACTAATTTTGTAGTGTTGGTTTCAAGAAATGCCCCGTAAGCATTTCAGGGTGCAACTTTGTGTAAAATAAAGATAAGCGAAGAAAAGCTCATAACAGGGTTTTAACTTTTAAAAATTCCTGTCAAAATTTTTTTAAAAAGGCTCCAGAGTTAAGTGGTTGACATCCAGGAAGCAGATTTCCTACATCTGGGCTGGTGATAGCAGTAGGAAATTTGCTGAATGGAGTCACTGCCCTGAAAGGATATAATGAGGAATAATGGCTCTCAAACCTCTTCACTGGGAGTGCAAGGTCTGATTGTGATTTTCTTGGATGATGGGCTAATATGGTAGCAGAGTGATCTGAGCAGGGGTCTCCATTCATTCTGCAGAAGTAAATGCAAACTGGACATATAGAGTAATTCTGAGGAAGAGATACTGGGTTCTATATGTAACAGTATGGGAGGTAACAATACAGGTCGATTTCTGTTTGGGAACGTCTTTACTCAAGTCCCAGAGAGCAAGCATGTCGGAGTCCCATACGTTATCTTATTATGTCACAAACCTCTTCTTGTAAGATTCCTCCCCTCCCCTCAGTATCATCTCATTTTCTGGCCCTCTTTCTTTCTTTGTGTTATGGCTCCATTCCTGTCTGCCTTCCTATTCTAATACCTGAGTGAGACTCATTTTAGACCACATTCTGTTCTCTCACTGTCTACCTCCCCTGCATTTCTTTCACTGGGTTTCTTTCTTTCTCTTTTCAACCTGATGAGTAGTACTTTATGGCTAGCCTATTATCTTCCAACTGTAAATTTCCCATCTCATTTTCAAGCACGCCCTGCAGTTTTGACTGCATCATGGCTTAGCTCCTGTGTTTTGGTTCAGCGACACTGGTTCAGTATTAGAGTGTCCCTCTACCTCCAACATTAATGTCACCCACCTCCTCTTCCTCCTGCCTTATTTCATCTGGGACAAATCCATCAAATTATCCAGTCTCGTCTCTTGCTTTTAGTACCACAGTGTTCTCTGCTGCCCAAAATCAGTGTCCTATTTCCTTTCTTGAAAGATTAGCTATTTTTTCCTAGCCACCAAGCCTTGCACTACTTTATTATCCTCATCTTCACGCAGCCTCCCACCTCTAGCCACTGGTTCTGGATCACAGTATTCTATTAGCTTCTGATGGTTTTTTAACCTTTTTTTCTCCTCTTCTTTCAGCTTATGTAAAGCAACCTACTCCTTAGGGATGTTTACTTTCTATTGTTCCATACAAAGAATGAGCAAACATTAAATAATCTACCATCGTGACTGTTCTCAGTCTCCTTCCTCCTCCCCAAATTTAGTTCTCTTTTTTTCCCTCATGAGTTCAATCTGTCATATGTTTATTTAGCACATTTTATCATTCAAAGCATTTAAGAAGCTAATTAATCCTTGGAGTACCCTTCTGTGATGCACCCAGGCTGCAGAAGCATTTGACATTAAGGCTGGGAGCAAAGCCCAAGAATTTCTATCTTCAAATCAGTGTGCAGACTACATTTTCTCTCATTCTGTCTCTGCACAATTGAAATAGAGACCATCATGAATAAATTACTTGGATTCAGTTTACAAGGAAGCTGCCATAGTATGTGTGACCTTCCCGATACCCCAGATTTCTCTATTATGCCCATGTTAGTCCTCTGTGAGCTGTTCTGGGGAAGCTGGGAGGCAAACCATAGAACAAGATTAATGCGCATCATATGTTTTTTTTTTCTTACTTTCACCCAGAAAGACAGAATTATTTACCTAAATCTGTCATTACAGCAAGTCATTTCCAAGAATACAGTAAGAAAATCACGTATGTCAGTGTGCATATAAGTATCAAAAGGAGTCAGAATGTGGGGGCAGAGGAGCTTAAATTGGCACATAGCTTTGTGTCGTTCTGTTGGATTATGTAATCACAAAGACCCAATCAACTGGGAGACAGTGGTTGTTCCCTTATCTTCAACTCTCAGCAAGATCATGTTTTCTTCAAAAGAAAACAAAACAAAGCTGAGTGTGGTGGCACATGCCTGTAGTCCTAATACTAGAGGCTGAGATACGAGGAAAACTGGTTCAAGACCAGCCTCAGCAATTTAGCAAGACCCCGTTTCAAAATAAAAAGGGATTGGGGTGTAGGTAGAAAGACCTTAGGTTCAATCTCTAATACTAAAAAATACTCTTTTCAGCCCTATGGCTTATAGGCTATGTGAAGCCATTTGGGATTTATAGTTTGGCTATTATGAAGGAAACGAGTTATTGAGTGCCAAATCACTGTTTTATCTGGCTGTTATGTTACCAAGCAGCAAGGAAGGCCTTTTGTATAATGAGGAAAAATTACTAGCAATTAAATGACTTCCTTTCTTCTTTTTCAGTTCAATTGCAATAGGTAATTGTTTAACCATTACATCCAAATTATGGAAGCTATTGGTGATCATTAATAAATAGAACTGTAAGTGCATATGTACACTGGAACAGCCGACTCAGTCAACACTTTGTTGATTGAAGTAAAAGTACAACAAAAAACCTAAAACCTACTGGGCTCTTTTTTTTTTTTTTTTTTTTTTTTTTTTTTTTGCAGGTCTGGGGATGGAACCCAGGAGCATTTGACCTCCGAGCTACACTCCCTGCCCTATTTTTTATTCTTTTTTTTTTTTGGTGTTACTGGGGTTCCTGGAAGCCCTTCTACCTCTGGGCTACACTCCCAGACCTATTTTTACATTTTTATTTGGAAACAGGGTCTCCTAAGCCAGCACGCACGGCTGGCTTCGAACCTGCGCCATCCTCCTGTCCCTGCCTCCCAAGTGAGGGGATTACAAGCGTGCGCCACCACGCCTGGCCTATTTTTTATTCTTTTTTTTTTGAAACAGGGTCTCACTAAGTTGAGGAGGGTCTCGGTAAGTAGCTGAGGCTGTCAGCGTCTCCGCCTCCCAAATGCTGGGATTGCAAGCATGCACCACCACACTTGCCTGGCTGGGCTCTTTTTTTAATACCTATTGTCTTGCTTTACTATGAATATTGCTGTTCAACTGTACATGGACGACAGTTATAATTTAAAGAAAATTCTGAAATTTTGTTCACAAACACAATTAATAGAAGACTAGACCATTTCCTTTTGAGAAGTAAAGTACATACTGTGGTTGTTATTGAAAGATTCAGGAAATTTGCCACAGCCATAGAACAATTGTTTCAAACTAACTTAGGTCAGTCTGGTTATTATGTAAAAATTATTGATTTTTCTTTCTACTAGCCATAAAACATTGTATTTTACTAATACCCTGCTATTATTCCTGGGGCTCACTTCACAGTATTAACAATCATACGAAAAACAGCAGTGACAACTAGACATGGCGTGTTTTGTTTTATTTAATATTCATTTATATCTAGTTTTTGTGGAGGCAACTAATGTTGAAGGATTAAATGAATCAACATAAATTATAAATCTAAGAAGTAGATAAGTTACTGAGAAGTAATTTTAGGGAGCTTGTTCTTGACTACCATAGCACCTCATCTCAGGCTCAGGCATGGGATAAGGCCCAGAGTTGTATTTTAAAAGTGAACTTGAACCAGGCATGGCGGCACACCACTATAATACTAGTACTTGGGAGGGTCAGACAGGAGGATCACAGGTTTGAAGCCAGTCTCAGCAATTTAAAGAGGCCTTTCACAATTTAGTAGGACTCTGTTTCAAAATTAAAAAAAAATTAAAATGGACTGGCATGTAGCTCAGAGGTAGAATGTCCTTGAGTTCAATCCCCAGTATAAAACAAAACAAACATAAAAACCTGACTTGCTAACAAAACATTTTTGAAGCATATAATTTTAATGGTTTTGTTTTTTAGAACAAATAAAGTATCTCCAAGTAAAACAAACAAATGTAATACAAAGCATTGCCCTATCAAATTGCCAAGAATCCTCATCTATTCATCTTTCCCAAGCTTCAGATCTTCACATTTATCTGACAATGATAATTGGCATACATGTGAAATTACAGCAATGCTACTCCATTAAAATATTAACTGATTAGCAGAAGGCTATCTGTAAATTCATCAAAATTATAATGATTCCCTTGTGATTTACTATCCTACTAGGTGAGGTGAGTGTGTTCTTAAGATCTAAGTTATAGAAATCTCACCTTACCTAATAATAATAATGCAAAAGAATCAGACCAAACACAATCAATGCACTGCAATGGTAAAGATGCCATGACAAGTTTTACTGGATTCCACAGTCTTAGACAACAGTTTTCATGGTATTCTCCAATCTCATTCACCCCTCTCCTTTCCCTAACACTAGCATCCATTAATTCCTGATCTTACTCAACAATACTCTGTGTGTGTGTGTGCATGCGCGCGCGTGTGTGCGTTTAATGCATAAGTGAGTGGTCAAGAAAGTAAGGAGGAGGTCAAAAACAAAATAAAAACAGGAACCAGAGAAGTAAGCTAACTTTTGCCTTGAGGGCGTTTGCCAAGCAATGAGCTTTAGCTTTCAGTTTGTTATGATCCTGGGAGTGTGGGGAACAGCAAATGAAGAGCAGGGCCAACCAGATGGAAAATCCATTATAAGACCCCTCTCTCATGTAACACTAGGATCCTAAAGAGCTATGTCCCTAGTGTGAAGGTAAACTGAATATAAAGATTCTCCTCTTTTGCACACTTAAGTGGGTTCTAAAATATTGCCCATCTTGAAACTTAGAATTGGATGGATGGGAAAATCTCTCCCCTGGACATTAAGTTTAATGTGACTTTATGCAAGTTTCATGAATCAATTGGTTATCCATATGGGAAATAATAAATTTGTATTCTGTGACCAATTAAAGATGGTGGGTAGGCTCTATTTCTTCTCCCCTTAAAATTGAGAGGGCTATGTGATTTTTATGACTAATAAAATAAGGCAGAACAATAGAATATGTGTCAGCTTCTGGTTTGGGACTTTAAAAACCAGCAGCCTCTACTTCCTGTCTCTTGAAAAATTTGCCCTGCTGTAAAGTAGCCATCTTGTAAGAAGCTTGCTGTAAAGTAGCCATCTTGTAAGAAGCTTGACTACCATAAGACCACACTATTCTGTGAAGAAACTATATGGCAAGAGGGATATGAGACATGTCTGGACATCATATATACAAAAGAGGAAGTATTGCGATTATTCCAGAGTCTACTCATATCTCAAAGTAACTGTATGAAGGAGCCCAAGTGAGAACATATCCGATGAGCCTGGCAAACTTGTGGGAGGTAATGGATTGTTGTTTTAATCTGTTAAGTTTTGGGGTGGTTTGTTATACTAATTGATAACAAAAATGTATTTCTATCTGATCTCATATACTCAAAATCCTCCTCAGTAAACTAAAGATGTCAATGTAAAAGGTAAGCAAACTAATTCAAAAGGCACCTGTAGAAAAATATTTTATTACTCCAAAAGCAGAAAAGAATACTTAAAGAAGAAATAGGAGCCATAAACTAAAGAAAAGTGGTTAAAATTCAGCTTCATGTGCTATGGTTTGTATGAATACAGTCTCTGAAATTCAGGTGCCAGAAATGTAACCTTCAATGTAATAGTGTTGAACAGTGAGACCTTTATGAGATGGATAGATCATGAGGGTTCAGCCCTCACAAGGGGATTTATAGCATTATCGTGGGAATGGGTTCATTATTACATGAGGAGGGATATTTTTAAATGGTGAGTTTAGCCCCTCTTGCTCTTTCTCACCCATGTGATGTCTTCGGCCATGCCATGATGCAGAAAGAAGGCCCTCACTGAAGGCCTTGGAGACTGAACTACCCAGTCTCCAAAACTATGACCAAATTACTCAATGGTATTTTGTTATAGTAGCATAAAATGGATCATGGCACCATTAAAGCAAACAAACAACTTTGTTCATCAAATTCACTGTCAGGAAAGTAAACTGAAAAACTACAACTTGGAAGATATTTGTAACATATAATGTGAACAAAGAATTAGTATCCAGATTTTAGATGGACACACATTTATATAGCCTATAAACAACTGTCCTTAGTATCCCCAAACTGGATTAACCAGAGGCCTGTCAACATCTAAATGGATCAATTAATTGTTTCCAGTTCTTAATACTATATAGCAATGACAATTAATGAATCCACAACCATATGGATGATCTTTAGAATGTTGCATGAGGAAAGTCAGTGAACGAAGAACATACACTCTTTCTTAAAATGATGTTCAAAACCACCTAAAGCTAAGCAAAATGCTACATAGAGATATAAATATGTGTGACAAAACAAGAAAGAAATATAAGGAAATGATAAACATGATCCATAGGAGCGATTATCTTTGAGGGAGACAGAGGATCCGAGACGGGCACCCAGGAGACTTTGAAGTTAATAGTAATATTTTAAATTGAGTAGTAGTAGAAACACATGCTCATTGTATCATTATTATTCATAGTTCATTCATATTTTATAAATATCATACTATACCTCAATGTCTGACATATACACACATTTTAAGACGCGTGGGAGTGACATTAATTAATGTAGGCAAACCCATCCCAAACGTAGCCAATTTGAAAAGGAATTTTTTTTTATGATGCTGGTCTATTTGCTCACGTAAAAGTGCTTCCTTATCCTTCAGTGCAACTGTTCAGCCACAACTATTCAAGGATTAGGAATACATTACTCCCAGAATGGATTTTCTACCCAATGGGAAAAGCAGAAAGCTGAGTTCTGATTAGAGAGTGAATACCAGGGCCTTAGACAAGCATGCAGAGATGAAAGACAAAATGTCTATTCTGAGAGGTGGTATAATTATTAGATTAGGCTCTCTTCAGAAGTTGGGGCTGTGGGCCTTCCAAGTGCATTTTCAGATGGAATTTACAGCATGCATGCCTTCACTTATTCCACTCTAACTTCCTTTCTGGCCCGCACAATTTCATCAAAGTACCTTTTATTTACCAGTAGTTCTCAACACATTGCTAGGGAACGGACATAAAACCCACATGCAGGCACCAATCTCAACAGTCAGTGGTAAACTGAGCAGAAAGGCATAAAAAAAACTAAAGAATTATTCTGAATTTCAAATTTGCCATGAAAGCTGAAAAAATGACTGACTTCCTCTGACATACTTGTTTTGCCAGAAATGATAAATGAAACACGGATTGCATTACTCATTAAGTAAATTTGTCTGTACTACAACTACTTCATATTTCTTTAAACCCCTTTGAAAAGTACTACTTTAAGGACTACTTTAATAACTTACCAAACAAATCAGGAAAAATGAAGATCACTGTCATCTTCTCACCCATCTCATAAGTCAAGAAACTTAAACTTCTATCAATAGACTTCTTCTTTATCACACAGTGATAACGCGACCTTGCAGGATAGGTGATAGTGTCGTTTTATATACCTGGCCTTGCATTTTACTATTCTCCTGAGAAAAACTTTAATATTTTTTGTCCCCAAAGCATATAGTCTGACATAGAGAAAAGAAATGAAAAAGAAAGGAAAGAAGGAAGAAAGGAAGAAGGAAGGAAGGAAGGAAGGAAGGAAGGAAGGAAGACCTGGGTGTGGTGGCTCACGTCTGTAATCCCAATACTTGAGAGGCTGAGATAGGAGAATCGAAGTTCGAGGCCAGCCTCAGTAACTTAGCCAGACGTAGGAAGACCTTGTTTGAAAACCAAATATCAAAAGGGAGCACCCCTGGATTCAAGCCCTCATACTCCTAAAATGACATTCTTTACTCTCATTCCTAATTAATATGCCCTAAAAAACAAAGCACCATTATTGAGTTTCTGCATCCCAAGGAGTTGTTGCTAACAGGTGGGAGGTGAGAAAGCAGATGTGATTCCGAGCTCCTGGCAAGGCAAAGCCTGCAGTAGGTGCCTCGTGGTAGTCAGTGGTTGAAAAATTTTTTTTCCTCTAGCCACAACATCGAAGATAGATGATGTTGATGTCCAGCCACACATCTTTAAATATACCTAGAATTATTATTATTATTTTTTATTTTTTTATATTTTATTTTATTTATTTTTTTGATTTTTTTTAATAGGTGCACTGTATTCATACATCATAGTAGTATACATACTTTTGTAGACATACATGCACACTTTTCCCAGTCAGCCCCCACCAAATCCCCACCCCATTCTCTCCCTATCCCTCCCTCCCATGCTTGGCTTAGTAGTTGACATCTAGTATTATGGCAATTTATCTAAAATTAAAAATGATAATCTCACATAACAGTTTCATTTGTCTGATACCAAGCTTTTGATGACTTAAAGATAACATTTCAATATTTCTTTTTGCTTTCTTTCTTACCAGAGAATATTTTTTTCTATTTTTTTAGGTGAAACTATCATATATTTATATATTTATTTTTCAGAAAAAAATCTATCCTAATATGGAATATGGACTCTAGGTACCCAAAACGATCTTGAAAAAGAACAAAGCTAGAAGATATATATTTTCTGATTTCAAAACATATAAAGCTACAATAATTGAAACAGTGTAGTACTATTCTAAAGGCAGATATATAAACCATTGGAGTTAAATAAAAGCCTAGAGCTAAATTCTTCCCTATATTGTCAAGTTATTTTTGACAAGGTTTCCACGAACATTTGGTGGTGGAAATAAAAATCTTTTAACTAAATATTGTTAAAAAATAATAATTACATGGAAAAGAATAAAATTGGACCCTTACCTAATCCCATATACAAATATTAACTCAAAATAGATAATAGACCTAAATATAAATCTTAAGACTATAAACTTTTAGGAGAAAATCTGAGTCATTAAACCTCACAACATTGAAATTGACAGTGATTTCTTGGATATGATTTCAATAGCACAGGCAACAGAGGAGTATACAAACTCCCTAAAAAAAAAAATGTATATCCAAAGACAATGTAAACAGAGTTAACAGTTACTAATAGAATGGGATAAAATATTTCCAAATGCTATATCTGAAGGTATATTAATATTCCAACTAGAAATCCTAAAAATTAACAACAATAAAGGCAAACAATACCCTTTTGAGATAGGTAAAAGACTAACATAAATAATGAATCTCCACAGATAACCAATCTTAGTTGTCTGTTGAATGGAAAATCTTGTTTCTCTAGTTCTGGAGTGTGTTACCTATTTCTTCTTTGTAGTTAATCTCTTTGAGTATTTTCTCTAGCGCTGGTTTTGAAGACATAAATTCCTTCAGTTTCTGTTTGTCATGGAAGCTTCTTATTTCTCCATCTAATTTGATAGAAAGTTTTGCTGGGTAGGAAATTTTTGGCTGGAAGTTGTTTTCTTTCAGAGTTTGGAATATGTTACTCCAAGCCCTTCTGGCTCTCATAACTTGGTTTGGGAAGTCTGGAGTGATTCTAATTGGTTTGCCTCTGAATGTCACTTGGCCCTTTGCTTTTGTTGCCTTTAAGATTCTCTGCTTGGCTTCCACAGTGGTCATTTTGACAATTATGTGGCGTGGGGATCCTCTTCTCTGATCCTGTCTAAAGGGAGTTCTATAAGTTTCCTGGACCTTTGTATCAACCTCTTGCTCTATGTTTGGAAAATTTTCTGCTATTACTTCCTTGAAGAGATTGTTGATCCCTTTGGTTTCACTTTCTTTTCCCTCCTCTATTCCAATTATTCTTAGGTTAGCTCTCTTAAAATGGGCCCATATTTCTTCAATATCAGATTCCTGCTGTTGGATATTTTTTCCTAGATTAGAAACTATGCGTTCATTTTTTGATTGCTCATCTTCTAAGAGCGAGATTCTGTTCTCCATGTGTTCTAATCGGTTGTTTGTGCTTTGAATTGAGGCCTTTACTTCATTAATTGCATCCTTTATCTCTTTTTGGCTCTCTCTGAGTTCTTTTCGAAGCACCTCTATTATTTCTACAGTTATTTTCCTGATTTGATCTTCTAGAAATCTCTGATTTTCTGTTTTATCGGGTTCTGATGTTGTGGGGTTGTGGGCATTCATTGCTCCAGTGTTATTCCTCTTTCCCATGATTTCGGATGTTTGTGCCTTCTCTGGGTTCTTCCCTTGGGTCACTATGACTTCCCTTAAGGTGTTCTGGATCTCGAGTCAGTAGTATCCCCGACCCCACTACTCCTTTACTGGGTTTTATTACAGAGTCTCAGACCCAGAGAGTCGATAGAGGCTGCTTTAGACTATGGGGGGTGCCAGGTTGCACGTTCTCCTATGGTGTGATATCTCAGCCACCGCCCCTCCCCCACTGGGTCAAGTCCCAGGGATTTCTCCTCTGTGGCCCACAATTTGACTCACTGTTCTTGAGTACGCAGATGTAGCTGTACTGGCCTCGCTGAATTCGCTGCTGCTGCCGCCGGTAGCAATATGGCGCCGCTGCTACGCCCTCGGCTGTGGGGCTGGCGTTTTTCTTCTTGATTTTGATTTCTACTCTGAATCCCTGCAGCGTGTTATGTGCTCGGCCACTGGGAGCTGTAGATGCTCTCTGCGCGGAGAAGTCTCGCCTAGCTGTTCTGCAGTGGCTCACCACGGCTTGCTGTGGCCGTCTGGTGAATTCGCCGCTGCCGCCGGCAGTATGGCGCTGCTGCCGCGTCTGCCGCGTCCTCGGGCGCGAGGCCGGTGTATCTCCTCTGTGGCTCTGTTCTCAGTCCGCTTTCTCTCTGGAGCCTGGTGATTTTTTGTTGCACTGGTGATTGTGTTTTCTGGCTATGAAAGGCGCTGATTTTGTGGTAATGGAGATTTGTTGTTAGCAGGGCTCTTAAGCCCCGCTTTTCTTGGTCGCCATCTTCCCGGAAGTCTATACCTGGAATTATGTGCAACACTCTGTCTCCAGTGTGTACTTCTGCGTCTTTCTCTGACATCCAAGAAGGCGTTAATGTAGTGTGAGCAAATGAAGGATATGTTTGAGGTCCTTCTCTCCTTTCTGTTTTCTTTTTACTGGAGATTGAACCCAGGGGTATTCTACCTCTGAACTAAAGCCCCACTCCTATTTTATTTGTGTTTTACATTTTGAGACAGGGTCTCTCGAAATTGCTGAGCCTGGCCTTGACCAACCTTGCAATTCCCCTGTCAAGTACTGGGATTACAGATGTGTAATCTCTCCTTCTAAAAGTCAAATCATACCCAAATATTAGCATTTTATTATTTTCGTCAAATTCCTTGAGACATCCCTAACAACGAATAGATGAACACGCCAGCTAGCACGGCCTCCAGTTACACTCCCATCTCACAAATTCTACCTTTTAATTTTTAAGGCTAGAGTCAGAGTCAGAACGCATTTCATTCCTCACATCCACCTGTGTCTGGTCCTGTTAGTAATGCCCTAGTAAATATTTCTGCAAAGAAAGAGAATGGTGACTCATCGACACAGTGCTCTCAGATTAAGATGCCAAGGAGGAATAAAAATACTGTTTGTTTGAAAGTTTTACCATTCTGTAAGAGACCAGAATGGACATGCTTTGCTGGCCGACTCCACACAGATTTCTAGCCATTTTGTTCTTCTGTTCTTTTACACTGCTGGGCTGTTTTTCAAGCTTTGCTGTTGGGCAGTTGTGACCTATGAGTATGTCTTTAAAACCACTGAAATTCCTTGAGCCTGGGAATTTCTTACATGTGTACAATATGTCGTGGCATATGGAGAGTCTAGGTGGCAGGCAATTTGGAGAGTGGCCATGCTCACTAATCAGAGGACAGACTTCCTATGTGCTTAGTTTGGAAGGTACTATTGATCCCACAGTGACCTTTCCAGTTACACTCACACACAGTTCATAATGGGTTTTCAAGTAGTGTCAATGCATTAAAAAGGTTAACTGAGGTTTAAACACTGTGCAGTGGCTAAAGGCCAATGACTGGGGACTCTGTTGGCTAAGTATGTTGCAGCACACCACCAACGGGACTGTGGGTCCTTTGGAAAGTTGTTTAGTTTTATTCTTTTGCTGCAGCAAGACTATGGCTGATATTAATATTCATATTAATTTTAAAGTGAGGAAACTGAATTAAAGACTGGTCAAGTTAAAAGTAGTAAAACCAAGTTTGAATCATGTTGTGTTCTTCACCAAAATAAAATACAGCATCCCCGGTGAGCCTTCTTGGTAAGCCGGACGACTTAGTCTTGGGACTTTAATAATAAAACCATGAACTGTAGTACATGACCCACTTTACCCAAAAGATACAGATCTTCCATGTATTCTAATGCTATTTGGTTGCTTGGAGTTGTTTTAAACATATCTAGCTCCTCCCATTTGGGCGGATCAGATCTATAAAAGCAAAGAAAAATTTCAGTGTCATTTTAACACTTCAAGATTGTTGGCTGTGGCTGTGATGAGCAGAGTAGCATCAAAGCCACATGCCTGACCAGTGTGTTCATTGAGACATGCAGCAACTTGTAAATATTTCAAGTACTTTCAAATGATCCTGAAAGCCTTCCTGCATGTGGGCAGGGTTATCTGCCCCATTTGCAGAAGTAGTGGCTACTCTATAAATGAGTTAACTCCAGCCTGTAGAGAGCTATATAGCTTTTTGCACATGTACAGGGAAACTTCATTAATACAGCCAGGTAGGGGCAAGTTCAGTCTTAATTTTCAAACATATATATTCACACATATATGTTTACGTATTTATTTACTTCTTGGTACTGGGGGCTGAACCCAGGGTTACTGTACTTCCAAGCTACAGTGCCAGCCCTTTTTCATTTTTTTTATTTTGAAACATGGCCTTGCTCAGCTGCTGAGGTTGTTCTGAAACTTGTGATCCTCCTGTCTCAGCCTCCTAGGTACTGAAATTACAGGTGTGTGCCATCATATCTGGCTATAAGTTACATATGTTAAAATTAGATATATTATTTGCATTAGTGCATAGTAACTAACTGGTAAGAAAATGTTTCCAAGTGAAGTCCTGCTAGAAGGGTTTTAATGACGAGATAAGACTTATTTGTAATGAGCAGTATTCATTTGCATGCAAATAATTAATGTGTCAAAGTCTTTAAAAGGAGATCGATCCCTTTTCTGTTAAGCATGCCCCTTTGCAATCTTGTTTACACTATTACTTTGCTTAGCTAACCATTCATTCCGAGATAGTGCAATGGTAATTTGAACAGGAACTGGGCAGAAATTTAATCACAAATTCTGAATTACTGGACCCCAAAATAATGAGGCTTTACTATATAGTCATTTCTTGATTATTCACATCAATGAATGTGACACTGATAATTTTTAAATCATTTCTATTTTACCTTGTATATTATCGGGAGAAAGTTACCTTCAAATTTATATTCTGCTTGGGCTCCTGTTAAACTTAAATTTGCATTCCATCAGCACACGTGGACGGACAGTCAGAGAGACAGCTAAAAAGCATAAAATAGTGCTGTGAAGCCTGTCTGGGGTGAATCATTAAGCATAGCTAATCCATGGGTTGAGAATCATCCTTATTGGAAATTTCTACATTTCTAAAGATGTGTTCAACAAACATTCCCCAACAAATGGGAATTCTCTGGTTTTAATGAAGGATTCCTAAGGAAAAGACTATCTTTCTTCCCATGGCAATCCAGTGACCCAGAGCTGGGTGTTGAACCCTGGGCACATGGTTTACAGATATCTTGAGACTTCAGACATAATGATGTCTTGAGATTACTGGGGTGTCTGGAATGGAAGTTGGTAGAGGTAGCTAGATAGGTGCCTTATGAGGTGCCTCAAATCACAGGTAAGTTATCTTTAGTTGAAAACATTAACAACTCAGCTAGTATGCTTTAATGAAAACTGCAAATGCATTGACAAAACCACATTAATGGCATATCAAATTTGGTAAAGATGACACAGACCTGGTGCCCACATCATATCAAAGAACAAATGGGACAAAGAAAGCTTTGAAATCATTTAGACGAGAAATGCCCTTCCCCCCCTTGGATCTTTATGACTGCATTTCCATGATCATCATGGTTATTATTAGATTTCAGGAACATTTATATTGGCTAAGATATGGAGAAATATAAAATTACTGATACATGATGACAGAGGAGAAAGGAAAACTTGACTCAATTGTTTTTGACCCACTTCCAACACAGCAGTTGGGACAGGGACAGCCACTTATTCCTGCTCTCTCCATTTGTAATATAATCTTGAGTCTTATTAAAACACATGTGTTTTGGGTACTGGAGATCAAAGCCAGGAATATTCCACCTCTTAGCTATACCCCTAGTCCTGTTTTATTTTTTATTTTGAAGCAGGGTCTTGCTAGGTTGCTGAGGGCCTTGCTGAGTTGCTGAGACTGGCCTGAATCTTCAATCCTCCTGTCTCACCTCCCAAGTACTGGGATCATAGGTGTGCACCACCATGCCAGGTTGAAACATATGCTTAATACTACATTTCCCGGGCCCTATTTGTGCCTCAGTATGGTCATGTATCTGAGTCCTGCCACAGATATTTAAGTGAAAGTTTCCCACACTGCAAGGTCTTTAAGGAAAAGGATGCCAGAATTGAAGCAATCATCTTGGGTCATAGGCATGAGACATACCCCAGGGATGATGGAACCACACACATCTGGAAAGCCATCCCTGGAATATCATCCTTTAATTTGCTCATGTGAGAGGATTATTCTTTATGTATTTTTTTTTTTGCGGGTCTGGGGGTGGAACCCAGGGGCATTTGACCTCTGAGCTACACTCCCTGCCCTACTTTTTATTCTTTATTTTGAAATGGGGTCTCATTGAGTAGTTGAGGCTGTACTCGAACCGCGATCCTCCAGGTCTCCTGAATGCTGGGATTACAAGCGTGCGCCACCATGCCCGGCTTATTCATTATGTATTTTTAAGCCACTGTTCATTTGGATTTCCTTTTACACCTAACTGTACCTAACCGTAACCAATACAGAATTCATGTTCTTTCCATACAGAGAGAATTCTCTGCATGCGCAAAGAGCAGAGAGGGCTCTTTGAGAGGGAATCATTTGCTGGCGGTTTTGCTGCCTCTGGTCAAGGCAGCCTTGTGTCCATGAGATCTCCCACACCATGGAAATAACTGTGGCACTCAACTTCCTGTGCTGGTAGCTTCGCACTGACACTGTTTTGCTCTTGTGTGGACTTCTTGCTGGTTTGTGACAGCAGATGCCACCATTAATCCTTCTCCATCTGTATACTGACTGCCTGGATGCTAACTTAATACAAATTTGGTTATTCTCCAATTGCTGCAATCAGGCCGTGGTAAGGGGGGAAGAGTGGATTCTTGGCAACACCATCTATAACCAAGCTCAAGCTCCCGATTGCCTGTTTCAGTGGTACACAGCGGAAATAGCTTGTAAGAGAAAGGCAGGCTCACCTCACTAGCAAATTGTTCCATTCTTTGTGCCACCATCCTGGAAGTGTGGAATCACAGCCAGACCCGCACGGCACACTATGGGTTAATGGGGTTGCCGATTGACTGCGCTTAAATGGTATTAAGGTAATGCATTTAAACATCAAAAGTTTACAACCCCAAATTGATCACCTTGGCCAATTTCCACAAGCAGGATCAATATAATCAGTTCCCCCTCTTTAAGTGTTAACAAATGCTTTAACACAACATGGCTGGCCACGGGATGCAGATTAAAATTAGATACGGAATTAAGTTCCTTCTACATAGTGAAAGAGTCAATTTGAAAAGCCTGATAATCAGACAGAGCTGCCCATAAGGCTTGGTTTTTATAGTATTTAACAAGAGAGGAAGCTTGCGCCCCACAAACCTAATGATTTTTCATTTAATTCAGCAATGGAAAAGACAAAAACAATACTAGGCTTGGGGAGTTTTTCGGTAATGGTCACTCTTCTGTCCAGGGAAGGAACAGGCCTGAGCTCTGTGTGGTAGAGCCCCGTACTCCCGCCCTGGCGGGTGCCTTCAAAGGACAGCGGACAGGTTCTACTTCCCCCTGTGCGCAGAAGGGCTGCAGTGCTGTCCAGGGCCAGCTCGACAGGCGGTGCCTAGAGAGAGCCCTTCCCTACACCCATGGCAAAGGTGGCCATTGTCCTCAGTAGTGTGCCTGCCTGGCAGGTAGTCACGACTAAACTCGACTGCACCTTCTTTTTTTAAATTTTTTTATAGGTGCACTGTAGTCATACATCTTAAAGGGATAAAAGACTTATAGAGATGTACATGCACACATAACCCAATTAGCCCTTACCCAATCCCCACCCATTCCCTCCCCATCCCTCCTTCGACTGCACCTTCTGATGAAACAACACCCCCTGCCCAAGAGCTTCCATGTGAGCCCGTTTACCGTGTGCAGGAAGAGCAAGCTTGTGAGACACGATAGGGCGCTGCCCTCGTCCCTCTCTTCCCTTTGTCAAAGCTCTACCAGAGACCAGTGCCTTCCTCACTGCGCCATTCTCTCCCTTCCAGCCCTGCCTTCTGTGAGCTCTGATGTTGGATAGTTGAGTACAAATGAGCTAACACTCACTGCATTCACATCCTTTTGTGTGTGTGTGTGTGGTACTGGGGATTGAACCCAAGGGCATTCTACCTCCAAGCTACACTGCCAGCCCTATCTTTTTATTTATTTTTTAAATGGTCTCACTGAGTTGCAAAGGGCCTCACTAAGTAATGGAGGCTGTCCTCAAACCGTGATCCTCCAGTCTCAGCCTCCCAAATTCTGGGATTACAAGCATGCGCCACCACACCCAGTTTATGTATTCTTTTTTATAGATATATTTCCTTTTACTCCCCCCCCACTGGGAATGGAATCCAGGGATGTTCTTCTGAGCTACACCTCCCTACTCCTTTTAGCTTTTATTTTGAAACAGAGTTTGATAAGTTGCTGAGGCAGCTCTTGAACTTTCAATCCTCATGTCTCAGCCTCCATTTCTGGCTACCATATTCACATTTTATTAAGAACCAAAACCCCAAACCAAAGACTCTCTGATGGTGATATTTCAGGTTAGTGGTTCTCAAGTTTAGGCAGCTTAATGATTTCCAGGGAAGCTTGCTATTATTTTAGATTCCTAGGCCCTATTACCAAAGAATCTGAGTCGCTAGATCAGAAGGTAGTCCCCCAATTCCCTTTTTATTTTCTGAAATGAGGTCTATGTTGCCCAGGTTGACTTTGAAATCCTGGGCTCAAGAGGTCTTGACTTCCAAGTAGCTGGAACGACAGGCATGCATTACTGCACCTGACTCAGAAACCTACTCTTTAAATGGTCCGGCCTCTGAGGTGATTTCAATGAAGCCGATTCACATACCATTGTGGTCCAGGTGGTTGCCTACTTCTTTGGTCCATTCTGCCAAATATTAACTTTATTCTGAAGAGAATTCTCAAAATACATATTGGTTTTAGGTTTGATCACAGCAGCTTTCTTTGACTAGAACCAGTGCTGGTCTATTGAATTGGTGTTGCTTTCTGTAGTTAGTAGCTTGGCTCTAATACTGTGCTGTCGGGCAGGTTACTGTTATTATTTATGTGCCCTTTTAAGGCTCACGCATAAATGATTTGGTTGCCAGCTTGTGGCACTCTTGGAACGTAGTATCACCCTTAAGAGTTTGTGCCAACTGTGAGGAAGATGGGTCGCTGGATGGATGCTCTTGAAGGGGATCTTGGGACCCAGCCCCTTCCTTTTTTTTTATAATTTTCTGGCCATTTCGAATCAGTGGATGGATCCGATTTCCTAGAGGAGAGGTTGTGTAGGCAAGGGAAATGTAGCTGACATCTTTAAGTCAGGCTAGTAGCCAGGGCCCCAGAGCACTGTTAGAAGAGCTATGTGAGGTGTCACAGGCGTCTAGGACAGGCTGTCACACTTTTTCTGTAAAGGCCCAGATAGTAAATATTTTAGGTTTAGTGGGCCAGATAGTCTGTGTCAGCAACTGCATAAATCTGATTGTAGTGCAAAAGCAGCCATTTTGCACTACAAGTAAAATAGGTGTGACACAGTTCCAATAAAACACAAAATTATAAAAGCAAGATAAAAGCAGACAGAAGGCTGGAATTTGCCTAAGGGTTAGCGTTTACAGATCCCTGTTCTAGGACAAAGACCTCATCAGGAAATAAGAGGCTTGTCTGTATTTCCATCAGCCTGGCTTCTGTTTCTCTGGACTGATGATATGATGATGTTAGATGTCTTTATTTTTTTTTAACTGATTTTCTCTCTCTCTCTCTCTCTCTCTCTCTCTCTCTCTCTCTCTCTCTCTCTCCCTCTCCCTCTCCCTCTCTCTCTCTCTCCCCTTGGCACTGAGGATTGAATTCAGGTATACATTTGGCCCTTTTTATTTTGAAACAGTTTCACTAAGTTGCTCAGGGTCTTGCTAAATTGCTGAGGCTGACCTTAAACCTGCTATCCTGTCTTGGCCTCCAAAGTACTGGGATTATAGGCAGCATGCCCAGCTCGCTCGCGCTCTCCCTTCTCCTTCTCCTTCTCCTTCTCCTTCTCCTTCTCCTTCTTCTTCTTTCTCTCCCCCCTTCTCTCTGTGGTACCAGAGATAGATCCCAGGGTCATTCTAGTTCTGAACTACACCCCATCCCTATTTTTTCTTTATTTTTGAAACAGGGTCTCACTGAGTTGCAGAGGGCCTCAACTAAGTAACTGAGGCTGGCCGTGAACCATGATCCTCCTGTCTCAGACTCCCAAATGCAGGGATGACAAGTGTGCACCACCACGCCCAAGTATCAATAAATTGCAGTGGCCTATTTGGTATGATAGAAAACATCCTGATGAACAAGGGATGTAAATACTTTACTATATTCAAAAGGAGCTTCAAGAACCAAATCAGATATACTGATTTGAACAGATTAGAGGAGTGATTATGTAACACATTGCTAGGGTGGAATAATTATCCAAGCTTAAAGAACCATTTCCATAGAAACAATTCATGTGCACCCCTCCCCACCTCCATGCCAAACCCCTCCACAGGCATCTTAATTAGCACTGGTTTTAGTAGGGAATGTTCTCTCTCTCTCTCTCTCTCTCTCTCTCTCTCTCTCTCTCTCTCTCTCTCTCTCTCTCTCTCTCTCCCCCTCTCTCTCTTATCTCCTCTGTCTGTCTCTCTCTTTTTTCTCCTCTGTCTTTCTCTCTTTTTTCTGTCTCTCTCTTTCTTCTCTATTCCCTCCTCATCCTCCTTTTTTTTCTCTCTCTCTTTCCTCTCCTCTCCTCTCCTCTCCTCTCCTCTCCTCTCCTCTCCTCTCCTCTCCTCTCCAGGGTACCTCCTTTTAAACCCTCTTCAAAGTCAGGCATGGTGGCGCACGCTTGTAGTCCCAGTACTTGGGAGGCTGAGACAGTATGATCACATAGGTTCGAAGCCAGCCTCAGCTACTTAGTGAGGTGTTCCACAACTTAGTAAGACCATTTCCAAACAAAATATAAAAATAGGTCTGGGGATATATCCTGGAGGTAGCAAGCCCCTGGGTTCCATCCCAGTATCACCATGAATGAATGAATGAATGAATGAATGAATAAATAAATAATAAACCCTCTTCATATTGAAAATGAGAAATAAATTTTTTTAAAAGGATGGGAACTGGAACCAATGCATGTCACCACTGACTGCATGGGTTGTTTGTCAGGTGGGAAGGCACAGAGTTTTAAATGTTTTTCTTATTTTATTATAAAGAGTCGGTGTTTGTAGATGCAGTCCATGTGGCTAGGGCTAAGCTTGTAATAACTTTGTGAGAGCTGTGGAGAAGCCCCAATTTCTCCCTGAAAGTGGTTTTGTCATTCTGTAATATAAAAGGATAACGGAGTAATCTTACTGTGTGTTGCTAGGTGCATGTCGTTGCCTGCAGTTTATTATATTTAGGCAATGCTTAACTGCACACTTGATAGACATTACTTTTATGTTGTGGCTCCCAGACTGTTTTATGTTCTTTGGTCATTATTCTAAGAAATGAGATTCTCTTACCTTTTGGAGTTAAATTTCTCTGCTCTTACCCCATGTCTCAATAAAAAAAAGTCTGAGCTCTCACTTTCTCAATTGAAAAGAGAATAAGACTACTCTGAACAGGTTTGGGGCCCTTAAACCGGATGGATTTGCTAGTAAAATAAAAAGATATCAGTTGAATCAACATATTAATTAAATGGTATTATAAGAGGTATCCTCAAAGTGGAGCAATTACTCAGCCACTGGGAGGAAGAAGAGGCAAGTAAGGTAACTGTGGTCTTCCCTTCCTTCCTTCCTTCCTTCCTTCCTTCCTTCCTTCCTTCCTTCCTTCCTTCTTTGTTCTAGGAATTGAATCCAGGGGATTTTAACTCTGACCTATGCCCACAGCGCTGTTATTTTTATTTTGAAACAGTGTATCACTAAGTTGCTGAGGCTGGCCTCAAAACTGCCATCCTCGCATATCAGCCTTACAAGTATTGGAGTGGATTGCAGGCCTGTGCCACCATGCCTGGCAAGCACTAGTTTCTCATCATATTTCTCTTCAAAGCCATGGTTGAAGGGTTTTCCTGCCCCCTTTCACAGAGCTCCTTCCTTAGGCAACATTATGCTTCCCTGACTTCTCCCTTCTCTCCCCACCCTTAGGTAATGAGCTATAGCATGGGTAACATCTCTAGAAAAGAAAGATCATTAGGAAAGATGATGCCACTGTTCTTTTCAAATCACTGCCAAAACAGTCACTGCAACGTGATTCTCATAAGCTGGGTGTTGCAGAGTGACAGTTTCTGCACGTGAAGAATAGCACCTTTAGTAAATTGGCTTTAGGTTTCTTGCTCTTTTGTTTTTAATAACCTTAAACTTATATAAAAGTTGAAAATACAGTATAAATAACATTTTTCTCCTGAACCATTGAAGGATAAGTTGCTGCCTTATCATCCCATAATACTAGTTTAGTGCATATTTTCTAAGAAAAAAGGCCACTCTCTGACACACCATGACACATCTGCCCAGATGAGGACATCCATCCCATCATCTCCCCCTCAGATCTCCTTTCAGTTCAGCCAGCTGTCACAGCAGTGTTATCTCTGGTAAAAATAAGCCATTTCAGAAAGAGTCAGATGTTGCATTCGAGTCTGCCTCCATGCTGTGAGGGAGAGTTGTCCTGGTGACGCTCCTGTAGTGACACCTGGCCTTACTTTCACTTGGGGTTTCACGATCTTGACACTTTCGAAGACTGCAGGGCAGTTACTTGAAGATTGTCCCTCATTTTGGGTTGTCTCCGTTTCATACTAACTCATTCTGGGCTTTTGGCAGGAGGATCCTGGAAGTGCCAGTGCATCCTGTGCCCTACATCTTGTCACTGGCACATCCTTTTTATTTGTTCTGTTATTACATGTGATCATTCTGGCAACATGTTAAAGATAATGTCTGCCAAAACCAGGCGTGTTGGTGCGCGCTTATAATCCCAGCATTAGGGAGGCTGAGACAAGAAGCTTGCGCACAGTTTGCAGACAGCCTCAGCTACTTAGTGAGGCCCTGTGAAACTCAATGAGGCCCTGTTTCAAAAAGAGAATAAAAAACAGGGCTGGGAGTACAGCTCAGAGGTAGGATCCCAGTACAGAAAAAAAATTATATAAGATAACGTATGCCAGATATCTACTGTAAATCAACTCCTTTTCCCTTCACATTGTCTTGCTTTTTAATTTTCCATTAATTTTAGATTTATACCAAATGCAGAGTACAACAACTCTTTTGGTGATAATAGAGATTGAATCTAGGGATTCACTGAGCTATACTCCTATTTTCTTTTGAGACAGGGTCTTACTATGGTGTCCAGGCTGGCTTTGAACTGCAATTCTTCTCCTCCCCCCAGCCTCTTGAAACCTGGAATTACTGGCAATGGTGGGCCAAATACTTTTAGTTTTGGTGAAGTCCAATTTATCTATTATTTGTTTGCTTTTCATGCTTTTGGTTTCACACCTAAACAATGCATCATAAACAATGACCATGGCTGGGTATGTTGGTGCATGCCTGTAGTCCCAGTACTTGGGAGGTTGAGACAGGAAGATGGCAGGTTCATAAACAGCCTCAACAACTTAGTAAGACCCTGTTTCAAAATGAAACATATAAAATAGGGCTGGGGTTATACCTTAGAGGTATAATGCCCATGGTCTCAATTCCCACTATCACAAAACAAAAACAAAATACAAACAACAACAACAACAATAACAAAAAGCAAGATAATGAAGATTTACCCCTATGTTTTCTCCTAAGAGTTTAAAGTTTTACTTTTATACTTAGGTTGCTGATTCACTAGAAATTTCTTTTTGGACATGGTGTGAGATAGGGATCCAACTGCCTTGTTTTGTGCCATATTTTCATTTTTCCCATACACTGAGAAATCTTGCTCCCATTGTTTGTAATGTATTTTCTTATATGCTAAGTCTTGCATGTGTTGATGTCTCCCTGAGCAAGGACTCATCTTACCCCGCTTGAACTCTGAATTCCATGCCAGGCTGCTGTCACTGGGCCCCATGTAGGTTCTCCCCGATCTCCCATATGCTCCTGAAGACCTTACCAGTCTGCCCTACAGTGTGGCTTCAGTTCTGATGCTCTTTTGTTCGGTTACTTCTCCCTGGGCTGCCCCTCCACAGGTCACCATCCTCTTCCTGTTTTTGCTCTGATACTCTTTACTCGGGCACCCATATATGTGGATGCCCTTATTTTGTTTTGACTTGAGCATCCTTCTCTAGCCTAGCAAATAAGAGACATTATGTATTTTTTTTTAACACCGGCAAATATAACTACGAATTCTTAAACTAGGAAGAGAAAAAGAGGGAAAAGGGAAAATGGGTTGAGGAGGAAGAGGAAAAGACAGGGAAAGGAAGAGTGAGAGGAGGAAGATGTGGAGGAGGGAGAGTCACAGAGACCAAGATAAAGACAGAAAGAGGAATTACCACTAAAACAACACAATTGAAGCTGGGCATGGTGGAATACACCTCTAATCCCAGTGCTTGGGAGGCTGAAATAGGATAATTGCAGGATTGAGGACAGCCTCAGCAGTAAGCAAGACTCTGCTTTTAAATAAAAAGTAAAGTGCTGGGTGTGGTGGCGCACGCTTGTAATCCCCGCGCTGGGGAGGCTGAGACAGGAGGATCGCACAGGTTCGAAGCCAGCCTCAGCTACTGAGGGAGGCTCTCAGCAACTTAGTGAGACTCTGTTTCCAAATAAAATAGAAAATAGGTCTGGGAGGATAGCCTGGAGGTAGAAAAGCCCCTGGGTTCCACCCCAACACCATACACACACAGAAATCAGTGTGTGGGGTGTAGCTCAGAAGTTGAATGTCCCTGGATTCAGTCCTCAGCACACAAAATGAAAATCAAAACAAATCTGAACCATTGATATTACTTACCTTTATACTCAATGGGTACATGTCCTGGGCTGAACATTTAATTATTGTAACTTTTCTATAGGTAGCTACTATTTGCGCCACCTTATATACGAGTAAATTGAGAATGAAAGAGGTTGATTGTACCTTAGATCACACAGATCTAAGAGTTCTTTACATATTCTGAACAGTATGTGTGGCAAAGCTGGGATTCTAAGCTCTCTGCCAGACTCAGGAGTCGTGCATTTCTTCATCCAGGGATGTGACACTTACCTCCTGGCATGGCAGTCCATTCCAGTCCTGGATTGCCTTGACTGTTACAATGTTTTATCCCTTACAGAATTGAAAATCTGTCTGCCTGAAGTTTTTTTCCACCCATTGGTTTTGGTTTCACCCTTTGGGGATGTATAAAACAATTCTAATTGCTCTTCCACATGACAGCCCTTAAAATATTTGTGGACAGCTATCATATCCCCTGAGTTTTCTCTTCTTTAGGCTAGACATTTCTGTTTCCTACAACCATTCCTCTTATGAATGGGAAAGTGCCTTTCTTATGTATTGTTACACTGACCTTCTAAGGTAAAAAGGATTTAATTCATACCCCAGACATATTCCATTGTATCCAGGGCAAAAGAAGAGCATAACATTTGCTTTTGAAATACAATGGCAACTATGGAATTCAACCTGTCTTCCACAATAGATGTTCATTAGGATATGAGACATATTCCTCATTTCACATAAGCCTTTTTGCACATAAAGTCAAGCCATTGATCTGGACTCCATTCTTCTGAGGGAAGTCCAGGAGTTTCCAGAGTATATTAGTATCAGACTGTTATTAAGAATATATAATATTACAACTAGCTTAATACCCTTCAGAATTACCTGGAGGGCATCTGTCTGATAGGGCTCTAGTATTCAGGATATAAAAAGAAGTCTTACAATTTAACAATAAAAAGACAAACAATTCACTTAAAAATGAACAAAGGTCTTGAATAGATATTTCCAAAAAAGATAAACAAGTGGCAAACAAATACATGGAAAGATGCTCAATATCATTACTCATTAGAGAAATATAAATCAAAACCATAATAAGATACTACTAGTTCATACCCATTAGGATGGTTAGAATTTAAAAACATAGAAAATGAAAAGTGTTGGTAAAGATTGTGTTGTATATTACTGGAGAGATTGTGAAATGGTATATCCACTGTGGAAAACAGTTTAGCTGTTGCTTTGACATTAAACATAGAATTATCATATGATCAACAATTCAAGTCCTAAGTATAGACACAAAGGAATCGAAAATAAGTGTTCCCACAAGCAGTTGTATACTAATGCTCGTTGCAGCATATTGATCCAACAGTCAAAGGACTGAAACAACCCAAGTTTCCATTAGCAGAGGAATGCATATACAGTATAACACATAAATGCAATGGAAATATTATTTACCTATATAAGGAAATGAAGTATTGTTATATATTACAATGTGAATGACCCTCATTGGAATCATACAACTCATGGAGATAGAAAGCAGATTATACAAATTATTATGGCCTGGAGAGTGGAGGGATGAGGAATAACTGCTTAATGGATACAGGGGTCTCCTTTGCAATGAAGAAAATATTTGAAAACTAGCTAGAAGTGATGGTTACATAACAGCATGCACGTACTGAATACAATTTAATTTTACACTTTGAAATAGTAGATTATACGTTATGTGAATTTCACCTCAATAAATACATTGACCTGGAATTCTCTGGCAGAGAAGAGGCTAGTTAGGAGGGTAGACATTGTCTTTTCCCCTATTTCTGCCACCCAAGGCTGTGTTAATTGTTTCAAAGATGCTCTAAAGAAAGAAATGAAGCCAGAGCTGAGGAAAGAAATCATCTCAGCTTAGGAATTATAGTAACTTTACATCATCAGAGCCAAGGCACATGTGTTCTAGCCAGATTGTTCTGAAAACCATGAGAATTAAGAAAACTAATGGCAATTATAGTGAAATGTCAACCAACACGAGGCTTCATAGACAAGTATATTTATCACTTAAATATATAGTTGTTAAGTCAGGACATTTTCTCCATTACATACTATTTTGGATGGAACCAATTCTTATTTTCTGGAAGAAATCAATTTTAACTAGAACCATTGCATTTTAAATTTGCACTCAGTGCAGGGCTAGCTTAGTATTCATTCATATTTACCATTTGTACTTTCACTCACAACGTGTATTCTTCCTAGATTCAACAGTCTATGAGAAAACTATGAAAGGGATGATAGACACAATCTCAACTGCTTTTTATTTTCTTTTCTTTTCTTTTCTTTTTCTTTTTTGCAGTACTGGGGATGGAACCCAGATGCATTCTACCTCTGAGCTACACCCCCAGATTTTTTATTCTTTATTTTGAAACAGGTCTCACTGAGTTGCAAAGAGCCTCACTAAGTAGTAGCTGAGGCTGTCCACAAACCACGATCCTCCTGTCACAGTCTCCCAAATGCTGGGATTATAAGCCTGAGCCACCACGCCTGGCTAAAATCTCAACTGCTTTTTAAACAGCCACATTTTATTTCTGCTCTGTGGTCCTCAAGTGAACTTCACATATCTTTCATTGTTAATGAGCCAAATTCTCCTAGGATTTCTATTCCTTCCTGGGGGAAAGTTAAGACACGCAGAGAAGCTGTATCAATGTACAGATCATGAGGATGCCATTTGGAAAATTACAGTTTACATGTTCTGAGACCCTACAGGAAGTTAATAGTGGTTGCCAGCTGTCAAAGTTCTTCTTATGTGTAGTTGGGAAAATCAAAACTTTGAGTCAAATTTCCATGTACTACTTAGATATGCTGAGTCAAACAGCTAAAACTAGATTGTATAGATAGCTGTGGTTTTATTTCTAAATAATCAAGGAGAAATAATTTTTTTCTTCCTGAAGTTGGGAGATTTCATGAAAGTTCTTTTAAGTATCATTCAACATCACCTACAGTAAAGTCACCTTTCATTCACAAAGCCCACTATGAATGTTTGTTCAGACCACTCCCTTCTTCTGGTCATACAGAACACATTCCTCTGATATGCTACAAAAAGGGATGGCAATTTACTGCATGAGCAATTTTCTATCTAAGTCAATCATTTTCTAAGGAGTGTATAAGTATCAGAAGAACTTACAGTAACTATTAAGTCAGTCAGTAAATTAGCAGGATAAGCCATTATATCTAAATTGATTTTTCTCTTCTTCCTTTTCCTTCCCTTCAATTGACTATAAGCATATTCTTTGTGATTATACATCACTACAGACTGACAATCATTGAGTAACCAAAACAATTTCACCACCAAATCCATCATCTGGCTCATTATCATCCACGTGTCACTTATGGGAGCAATAGATAAAGAAAACAGTAAGTACAATGAGGCTGATCTAAAGAAAGCTTGTACTTATTTTTCAAAGAAAGACTAGATTTATTTAATTTTAAGACAGAATATGCAGCTAAGGATAATAAAGAATAGAAGAGAAAATTTCTCCTTTTTCTTCCTTTGAAGTTTTGATCCTCAAATGTCTTTGTGTGTTTGCCTATTGGTTCCTCAATGGCATCGATATTGCTTGTAGAATCACACTCAAAAAAGTGCAACTACAGAGGCTGAGTTATTTTTCCTATCCTAGTTACCACTGCTAGGAAGCAAATCCTTTCAAAACTTAAAGCTAAAACCCACAGCTACATATTCTCATCTCTTATGGTTTATGTGAGTTAGGACCTCAGGAAGGGTTCACCTGGGGCTCCAACTTGGGGTCCCCCTGCAGTCATAGTCAAAACTGACCACAGCTGGACAGCAGTGGGCTGGAGCAGAAATGGCTGGCTGAGCATCTCTCTTTTGGTGAAACTTTGGGGTTTCTCAGTGTGGTGTATTTACATAGGCTAGTTTGGATTTTCTGGGTATGACAGCTTTGGGGCTGTCTGAAACCTTCAAGTGCGGTACTGCAGCAAACAAGGCAGAAATGGCATAACTCTTTAAAGACCTAGCCTGGAAAATCTCTGTACATGATTTCTATCTCATTACTGGCTGTGAGCAAGCCACAAATACAACTAGATTTAAGGAGAGGAGGGAAGATGGACTTAGTTACATATCTTTTTTTTTTTTTTTTGTGGTACCAGGGGTGGAACCCGGGGGCATTCTACCTCTGAGCTATACCCCCAGCCCTATTTTTTATTCTTTAACTTTTGGAAACAGGGTCTCACTGAGTTGCAGAGAGCTTCACTTAGTAACTGAGGCTGGCTGTGAACTGTGATCCTCCAGTCTCAGCCTCCCGAATGCTGAGATTACAAACATGTGCCACCACGCCCGGCTAGTTACACACCTTTATGCAGGAGTAACAACTTTATAGAGACCATATGGGTGGGAGATACCATTGTTGCCATCTATGAAAAAGTAATTTGCCATACTTCCTTCCAATCTAGATTTCTGTTATTTTGTTCTTCTAAGTTCCTGGTGAATTGAGCTTTCCTCTTTTTTTGTAATCAAAAGCAGCCTCAGGTTGAAGTTTTTATTACATTTGGCCATAAATATGGTGCTTGCTGTTCTAGATATTTTATGCTTGATACAAAATATTGTGAGAGACTACCCATTAACACTGTCTTCAGATAAAAAGAGCATAAACAGGTAAGTAATATAGATTGATTCTCCTTCTTTTAATCAAGTCAAAGAAAATGGAGATGAACACTCAAATAAACTAACTGACTGTATTCTTAAAGTCACACCCCAAATAACCCTATCCAGAAAGGAAAAGGCTATGTGTTTTATGCTCCAACATACTTAGGAATCCTTTGTTTGAAAGTAATGGAATGCTAACTTGATATAGCTTAAGAAAAAATTGAGGGATCATAATAAGGAGAGGAATGTCTCAGAGCCCAAGGACAGAATTATTACTAGTCCTCAAGAACAAACTGGAATGAGCACTAAGATGTCACCTGAGATTTCTTCATTTTTCTCTGCTTCTAGCCACATCATTAAAAACGTGGCAACCTTAGTACTCATGATTTTATACCTTGTAGTCTAAGGTTGGGAAATGTCGGAAAGATTGACCACATGCATAGGTAGAATAAGAAACCCACTACTGACACTATTTAAAAGCTCGTAAAAGGGCTGTCAAATCCAAGCGTCTCACCCCATAGTCTATCAAAATGTGACTCTCTTCCGGCTCATGCTTCCAGAGTTAATTTGGAAGACAAAAGGAGGCAAGATTAACATTTTTTAAACAGTATTTGATCCTCAGATAAAGTGGTTGATGTATTGTATTAAACCATGACCAGAATAGTTGATTCAAGTGTCTTTATATCTTGGTGTGTCAGCTGTGAGACATCACAAATAATATGGTGGATTCAAACCTATTAATGTTTAACAGATCTACTTTAAAAACAAAAGCTAGAAAGCCAGGAAGGAAGGGTAGGGGAGGAAGAAGACTGAGGTTTATTAATGGAAAAGCTATATTCAAATATGTGTATACATGTGAACATAACATTGTTAACCTGGACACTCAGTATTGGGACGGAAGGAAAAGGAGAGGTGGGGGAGGGCACCAAGTACTGTGTGACTGTATGCCATTGTCAACACGATCCACATCATGATGTGAGACCATAGTGCACCAATAAAAATAAAATAAACCAAAATAAAATAAAATCGGAGTGGATTCAAGGGTAGCCCTGGAGTATCGCCAACTCTGCTTCTTTGCACTTGAATGTACTTTCCTGAGTGGACTACATAAGTTAGAGCATGCACAAGGAACTGCACAAACCGCAGTATGCTATGGAAGCCCTATCATATATGCAATATCACCAGTTCCATGTTTTGCAATGAAAATAAGATTGAAAATGCCTGCAATAAAGTACCCTAGAGAGTCTAAAACAAAAAGATATAGAAGAGAGGAAATTTTCTTTGATTGTGTAGTTTAGGGAAATGCGGTGTGAGGCAGCCTGGGCAGGTTCAAGGGGAGGTGTGGGTGAGAAGCTCCATCGTACACCTGGAGGAGAGAACAAAGACATGCCCTGGGAGAGAAGGCTGTTAAAAGAGACAGGAGGGAAGGGCACAGAAGGCAAGGCATGGAAGAGAAGCTTCAAATATCTCCAATGTTTGCTGGAGGCCAGCCCCGTTTGTGCAATCTCATTATCATATACTTAAAATGTTTTCATCAGGACAAACTTTTATATAATGAGATTCTGCCTGTCTCATTAACAAGTTAATCAAAGCATTCATGAGCCATACGTACAAACCCACAAGCTCATCTCCAATACTTGGCAAATCTGTATAGCACTTGAAAAAAGTGATGCATGTGCCAAGGCCAAATTATCTCAAATTAGCAACCAAAAAATAATGTGACAGCAAAATGGCAGAAAGGAATCATAATAGCTTATTTTTCTAGGGAGGTAGACTAACAAATGTACAAAATGAGTCCTTCAGAGTTTCAGTCCTTCGATATTTCTAGTTTTATGTTTCGACCTTCATAACAATATTCACAGTATTAAAAAGAAAAACAGTATCTTGTAAATTCTCAAATTAGGTATTCTGCCACCAGGTGGTGGCTATATGACAGAGCCATGTAGTTCAAGTTATAAAGTATACCCTATACCTGCTTTAGGGAAAAGGTTAGCACACAATTCCCATCCTCTATTGTTTAAAGTTATTGTAACACAAAACCTTTGGATAAAACTATAAGAAGATAATTTGATTATAGCATTTCACATTTAGTTCTGCTTCAGTTTTGTCTTTTTAAAGAAATATATGCTTATGTAGCCTTTGGTATCAGATTTACTCATCTTTAATTTTGTGATATCACTTTGAATTATAGCTTGTAGTCAAAAGCCATCCTACAGGGTTGGCTTAAACATCCTGGTACTTATACTGGAGGTCAAAATGACCAGGTACTTATCTCTCAGCAAGGGCCTCCTCTTTGTCTTTTTGTAGGCAGCCAATTCACCTCTCTAGTCTAAGATAAGTTATTTTTCTGACTCTCTAGCTTATAAAAGCTCTGCTTTTTTTCTCTAAAGATAACCAAAGAGCAAATTGAGAAAAACACTTGATATTTAGAGCAATCTCTTGTGTACTCCACAATGTTACTTTTCATATTTCCCTAATAACATTTATTGGGGGATACATCATAGATTTACTAAATATTCTTTTTGGTGGAAAATAATGAAGAAATGTATGCATTCATTATATTATACATCCCAACTGGAGATGCCTTCAATATGCAATATATATATATATATATATATATATATATATATATAATTTATAAAATAATATTTTCATCTCTCTAGAGATCATTTAACTGCTTTAAGTAAAACTAGAGTTCCCTTGATTCGCACATAATGGTCCCCGATTTGCTTAGCCTATTACTTTTAGTTATTTAGCTGGGAGAGTAACCGGAATAATATTTCTGAAACTGAATTACTGAAAGGTCAGTATCTCGTGCACAAAATAAAGCATTCTCCATTAAAATAGAATGGTGGAAAACTCTCAATTGATTGCATTATATATCCCAATCTTCTAGTTGGATTTTGTGATACCAATATCATCATCACCATCATCATCATCACCATTGCCATCAAGCCTTCTCAGTTATTCCTTAAACAATTAGTACTCTCCAGTTCCCATGCTGGGTGAGGACTACTGCAGTTATAACAGTCAATCAAAGATATCCTAATTCCAATCTCAAAGACATGTAGGGGAAAGGGGAGGGAAGAGAGGAACCTGTGGGGGAAGGCACCAAGAGTCGTGTGCATATATTTTTTGACACTCTGTACCCCAATATGATGTAAAATTACAACGTACCAAATTAAATAAAAAGCCTGTCATTCACAATTCCCTCTCAGGCACAACCTTTTTCAAGCTGCAAAACACATGCAGTGTGTTTTCACTACAGCTTGCCATGTCAGGGCGAAGTTGTAAAGATTGCCCCAAGGTGAATAGGAAGATTCAGTCTTTAATGTAACATAGAGTAACACATTCGGGACTCTGGATTCTGGATTTGTCCATAGGACACAGGTATTCCCATTTTGAAGATCAAACATTTTTGGAGGATTGGCTTATCTGCTTATCTGCACCCATAGAGGCAAATTATGTAAAAAAAACAAAAAAACAAAAAAAACCCCACCCAATATGCTGATGTGGCATTGGTCACGAAGTCCATCTTTCACTGTGCCATAGCAAAGTGAATTGCATGACGATGTGATATATATTCATCTGAACACCATACACCATGGACCTTCCAGAGACAGTTCATCCCAAAGCAATCGCTTTGACACCCAGACATTTATCTGATCTTAAGTGGTGCTACTTCAAGTGATAATATTACAGAGAATATTTTAAAAGTATATACATAACTTTCAGAGTGAGTCATTTAGCTGGATAACAAGTGCTATCTGGGCCTTGTTATTGGGGTTCTCTGTCCTTTGGGTTCTGACAGTCAGACTACATGAAAGTAACCCTTTGGAAACCAAATTGCCATGGAATTTCTTGCTTGTGCTGCAATGTTTCAATCACCAATTTTTGAAAATGTTATATCCTTGTTTTTTGTTCTCAAAGAACCGCATGGTATAGTATGTTATATTCAATTTTGAGAATTGTTCTCTTTTTAAGTATCACAGCTAGAACATGTCCCTGTCTGTCCCAATCTCATGAATTGGAATTTTTGAAGGCAACTTAGGCTATTCTTGCAAAGAAGACAGAAATAGAATTCAAGAATCCAGTATGAATTCATCCCAGCAAATACCCATCTACCCTCTCTTTTATCAATACCAACCTCTAAGCTTCAAGTCTTTCTGTGACTGCTACAGGTGGGTATAAAACTAGATATATCTTTATACTCTTGAAAGATTTCCTACATATCAGTTCACTTTGGGAACTAATACCTTCAGTAGGTTCATGAACATAACACCTCAATCAGACCTGTTGCTAACTTTATTATAGATACCTACATATAGCCAAAATGTTTTCAAGTACATAATGAATTCTATTGGAAATATTAATGTGAATTCCCTGAGTATTATATAAAGTAAAATTCTCTTGAAATAAGTACTGTAATATACCTTTAGAATTAGTGTAGCATTTGTGATTTTTTTCTAAAATAGGCCATTATTGGACTGAAGAATTAAGCATAGTTATCAATTAAAGACATAAAAATCATGAACAAATAAAAGAATAATGCTCGATTGCATTACTTATCAGAGAAATGCAAATCCAAACCACAGTGAGATATCATCTCATCCCAGTTAGAATGGCTATCATGAAAAAAATGCTACTGAGGTTGTGAAAGAAAGGGAAACTTTATACACTGCTTGTGGGAATGCAAGTTTGTACTGCCACTAGGAAACCGGTATGGAGGTTCCTCAAAAAACTAAAATATATGATCTAGCAATTCCACTGAGTATATACCCAAAGGAGATGACATCTTCAAACCAAAGTGATAACTTGCATCCCCATGGTTATTGCAGAAGCATTCACAATACAAAAAAATATGGCATCAACTCAGATGTCCTTCTGTGAATGAATGGATAAAAGAGGTCTATTTACGTAGTAGAATACTATCCATCCATCAAAAATTAAATCCTGCCATTTGCAGCAACATTGATGGAACCGAAAATCATTATGTTGAGTGAAACAAGCCAGACATAGAAGACAAATATCACTTATCACTCATACATGGAAACCAATAAACGAACCTCTGTAGAAGTCTAGAAAGGAGCCAGCTGTGGTGGTGCACACTTACAATTCCAGTACTTGTGAGACTGAGACAGAAGGATGGAAGGTTAAAGACCATCCTCAGTGACTCAGGGAGACCCTGTTTCCAAATAGAATAATAAAATAGGGCTAGGTGTGTAGCATAGAGGTAGAGTATCCCTGAGTTCAATCCCACGCCCCCTACACACACAAAATTGTATGGGGCAGAAGCAGTACATAAAGGAATAATGGCAATTTAGAGATAGGGAAAGGGAGGAAGAAGGGGGAGCAAAAACTAAGAGGATCTTCTAAGGACCGGGATGGGTGCTGGGGGAGGAAGAAGACGTAGATGGTGAGGGTAGTTTGTACAATTACTATGTGTTAATAATTTGAATAAAAAGCAAAGTAAGCCATTACTACCTCAGATGAGTTTTAGCTCTTCCATGAAAAATAGTTTAGTTCTATCTAAGGTTAAAATTTTATCATACTGGTCATGCAGCATGCTGGGCATCACTTGGTTTATTTATGGAGCTCTTGCTTAGCACCAGACATTCTTCTAGATAACATAAGACAAGTCAAATCATTTTAGATGATAGTGGTGACAGCCCTAGTTCATCTTTTTCACCTTGAATTTAAGGTTATGTCTAAGAAGATGGGGCTCGGGTTGGTGGTTAATTATGTTATTTTTTTGTGTGTATGTGTTACAGGAAATTGAACTCAGGGGCATTCAATTTCCATGCTACACCCTAGCACTTTCTGTTTTTTGTTCATTTTGGAACAGGGTCTCGCTAAATTGCTGAAGGCCTTGCTAAGTTGTTGAGGCTACCCTTGAACCTGTGATCCTCTTGTCTCAGCCTTCAAATACTAGAATCATAGGCATGTATCAATATGCCCAGTTCTAATTATATTCTTAACTGAAGTAATCAGCTCAATGTCCACAATATCCAAATTTAGTGTCAAGTAATATACTTCATTTTAATGTGCTATTGTCTACCTTGAAAATCTAGCACATAGAATTTATAAGTAAGCTACCAAATGACAGTAGAGAGTATGAAAATTAAAATTCTAAGCTGGGCACAGTGGTACACACTTGTACTCTCAGTACTTGGGAGACTGAGACAGAAGGATCTCAGGTCTGAGGCCAATGTGTGGTAACTTAGCAAGAAAACATTCAAAATAAAAATTGTAAAAGGGCTGGTCACGTAGCTCAGAGGTACAATGAATGACCCTGAATTCACACACAAAAAATGGGTGTGGTGGTACACGCCTGTAATCCAAGTACTTGGGAGGCTGAAACAGGAGGATCTTAGATTTGAGGCCAGCCCCAGCAATTTAGAGAGGCCTTTCACAACTTAGGAGACTGTTTCAAAAAGAAATAGAGCTTGGGGTGTAGCTCTAGAGGTTGAATGCCCTCGGATTCAATCCCATATACCAGAAAACAAGGAAACAAAAGCCTGGGAGTATAGCTGAGAGGCAGAATGCTCCTGGGTTCAATCCCCAGTGCCTGCCCCCCACCACACACACACACACACACACACACACACACACACACACACTTTGGAATTATAGATGACAAATGCGATCAGATGCAAAGACATGTTGGGCCCTTAATAGATGTATTCCTCCAACAGTCTAAAGTAGTCAAGCAAAGGAAAAAAGATAGCACCCACCAACATAGTACTGGAGTGCTAGGTCGATATTTGAAAGTTAGTAAACTGGAGCTTGTTGGTGATGTTTTGAAAATTATTTTGAAAATAATTTATGAGATAATTGATTATTCTATAAAATAAATAAAAGAGCTCACTTCAAAGAAGGCAATTCAAGCAATATTAATAGTCTTCATTGCTTCCCCTCCCAGCCTAAAATATTCTTCTTATATAGAGCAAAACTCAATGTGAAACGAGAACCACTTAATTCCGTTATGTTCACAGACATATTGAACTGCTCCCACAATCCTCCAGGAGCGAAGAGAGGGTAACAGGACCCAGGAATGGGATGCTCACGGTGCACCTGTATTCTAAGTTTGGGATAATAGATTTTATCATCTCAGCTTAGGATTCATGGAAAATTGTCACAGAAGATAAAAATGGGTTAGGGGTTCAGAAAAGAAGAGGTTTCATATGTTTGCACTAGAAAAAATATTATGTTTCAAAAGACACAAAGAAATGGTAATTAGGATTTCCAAGTAAAGATGGAAGATTAAATAAAAATAATAACCTTTAATTTTTCCTAAAGCACTACAAAATTAAAATAAAGAACTGTTTTTTAAAAAAAGCATAAACCCACAAATAAAAGGTAACCATGAGAGGGGACCAGAGTAAAACTTTCAGAAACTGGAAAGCTCGTAGACAGATAATTCCTGGTTGAGAAATTCCATGAAAGTCTAATCCGAAAGTGATAACGAGGAATGACAACAACAACATTTATATTGTCAACCTTTCCTTAGCAAACTCATAGATGTACGAAATCTCCTTTCCCTCTCAGTTGCATCAGAGAACCCGTCTTCCCACACCTTGACAGAGATTGAGCATGGATTTTCTGTAGAGAAAAAATTAGAGGTCTGGGTAGGGACACCAGTAACACTTGAGAGTTTGGTACTGTATTTAAAGGTAGTAGCTGAGGCTGTCCACGAACTGATATCCTCCAGTCTCAGCCTCCCAAATGCTGGGATTACAAATGTGTGCCACCATGCCCAGCTCTATTTTTTTTATTCTTTATTTTGAAACGGGGTCTCACTGAGTTGTAAAAGGCCTCACTGAGTAGCTGAGGCTGTATGCAAACCGTGATTCTCCAAGCGTGAGCCACCATGCCCGGCTTGAATAGAATATTTTTAAAGATAAAGTTGATGGAATTTTATCAGAACATGGAATAAAAATACAGAATGATATTAAAGGGGTAAAAAATAGAACATCATTATAGGAAGTTCAACACTGGAACAGTAAGGAGTTTCAGAAAAAGAGGACAAAAATGCAGTGGAGAAATTTGAAAAAATAATTTAAGAAAAATCCCCATTCCTAAATGATGTAATCTCTGTGCTGAAATGGCCTACTACTAAAACATATCACTATGAAATTTCAGGATACATAGGACAAAGAGAAAATCTTATATTCAGAGAGAAGAAACTGGACTTGGCAAAGCATGAGATTTCTAACTTGCAGTGCTGGCTAGGAAACAATGGGACAGACCTTCAAAATGTTAGGAGAAATTATTTTCAACCTAGAATGCTATGCTGAGTCAAACAATTAATCAACTATGAAGGTCAAATAAATGTGCTTTCAGACTTGAAAAGCCTCAAAACATGTCCCCGTCTCCCCAATCTCTCTTTAAAAAAAATAACTAGGGCAAACCTTCCACCAAAATGGAAGCATAAATCAGGAAAGAGAAAGGCTCACAAACAGTTCCAGGGATCCTACAAAGAAGAGAGGCCAAGGGTACTCCCAGAATGGTGATAAAAGGGTTTTAGTGCTGGGCGTGGTGGCACACGCTGGTAATCGCAGCATTCCGGAGGCTGAGACCAGAGGATCATGGTTCGCGAACAGCCTCAGCTACTTAGAGAGGCCCTTCTCAACTCAGTGAGGAAACCCAGTACTTGAGAGGCTGAGACAGGAGGAACGCACAGGTTCGAAGCCAGCCTCAGCATCTTAGTGAGGCTCTCAGCAACTTAGTGAGATCCTATTTCCAAATAAAATATTCAATAGGTCTGGAGGTATAGCATGGAGGTAGAAGGCCCCTGGGTTCCATCCCCAGTACCACAAAAATAAATAAATAAATAAATAAATAAATAAATAAATAAATAAATAAACTAAAATAGGGCTGGGGGTGTAGCTTGGAGGTACAATGCCCTTGGGTTCAATCTCCAGTACCGCAAAATAAATAAATAAAAACAAAGCTTTTAATTATTTATTTGGCTGAAAAGGTCAAATCGATTGAATACATGATATATCTGAATGTACTTAGAAGAGATTCTTAACATGACAAAAAACAACTGTGGAGAAATCTGAGTGAATAAACAAAAACTGCTGGGTGTGTTAAATGACACATCTGTAATCCAAGATGGAAGGGTAGGAGAGGAGGATTACAGGTTTGCAGGCAGCCTCAGCAACTTAGTGAGGGACGGAGCAACTTTTATCCAGATCCTCTTTACAAAATAAAAAGATAAATGAATATAAGGTCTAGGGGTGTCGTTTAGAAGGGGAAAGCCCCTGGGTTCAATCTCCAGTATCACCTCCCTCCATTAAAAAAAAAAAGAAAAAACAAAGATAGCTATTATTAATTATATTGGTTTAGCCCAAATGATATAATTATAGAGAAGGATCTAGAGATAGCAAGAGAATATGTGAACATATCTGTGTAAGTTTGGGGATAGTTGAGAAGAGTTAAATCTTTTACTTTCAACGGTTGGATGTTGAATGATTATATCCCTAAAACGAAAAATAAAGGAAGCATGCAATTATGTTATTCAGAGCTGCGGTACCCAATACAATACTCTCTGCTACATGGAGCTGTGGAGCAACTGAGCTGAATGTGGCTTGTGGAATTCAGAAACTGAGATTTGAGATTTAGTTAAGTTAACCAATAAAAAAATGTAAGCACCAAAACAATTATTATTATTATTATTATTATTATTATTATTTTTTTTGCGGGTCTAGGGATGGAACCCAGGGGCATTGAACCTCTGAGCTACACCCCCTGGCCTATTTTTTATTCTTTATTTCGAAACCGGGTCTCACTGAGTTGCAGAGGGCCTTGCTAAGTAGCTGAGGCTATCCGTGAACCGCGATCCTCCATTCTCAGCCTCTCCGATGCTGGAATTACAAGCACGCGCCACCACGCCTGGCCCCAAGTTGTCATTTTTATTTATTTATTAAATTATCTTTTTGGGTACTGGTGATTGAACCCAGGGATATTAAACCTCTGAGCTACATCTACCGCCTTTTTCATTTTTATTCTGAGACAGGGCTATGATGAGTTGCTGAGGGCCTCATTAATTTGCTGAGGCTAGCCTAGAACCTGTGATCCTCATGTCTCAGCCTCCCAAGTCCTGGGATGACAGGCATGCACTACTATATCTGGTTCATTTTTATTTCGTAGATTGTTCATCTTTATGTGTTATCATTAGAATTAATAGCACATATTAATTATGCAGATAAATGGGACTTACTGTGAGATTCCCAGACATGCACACGGCTCTCATCCATCAGGGACTTTCACTCTTTTTCCCTTTTGCAGCTTCCTTTTCCTGTAGTTCCTCTTCTACTTTCCAGTCCTTTTGTCGTTCCTTTCCACATTTGGGAGAAAACATGCGATACTGTCCTTGCCCTCCTGTGCCTGGCTTCATTTGCTTGACATGATGTCCTCCAGTTCCATCCTTTTTCCTACAAAAACCATGGCATTTATTCTTCTTTGTGGTGTAACAAAACTTCGTGTGCATATACCATATTTTCTTTCTCTGTTTATCTGTTGATGGGCACCTATATTGCTTCCATTTCTTGGCTTTTATGAATAGTGCCACAATAAACGTGGGTGTGCAAGTGTCTCTGTAGTATGCGGATTTCATTTCCTTTGGCTGTATGCCCAGGAGTGGAAGAGGTGGATCATATGGTAGTTACCTGTTTGTTTTTTGAGGAACCTCCATACTGTGTTCCATAGTGGCTGTACATTTACATTGCCACCAATAATATATAAACATCCCTTATCCTGCATATTAGATTACTTATTTGAACGATCTTTTTTTATGTAGGCACTCATTACTATGAGCTTTCTTCCTACTGTTGCTTTTGCTATAGCCCATAGGTTCTGATATATTGTGTTTCATTTTACTTTGATTCAGACTTATGTAATTTTTCCAACTTCTTCGATGACCTATTGTTCATTCAAAAGTGTGTCGTTCATGTGTTTTTGGAATTCCTATACTTTCTCTCGCTGTGGCTATCTACATTCATTTTATTGTGACCACAGAATATGCATAATATTCTTTCAGATTTTTTGAATTTGTTAAGACTTGTGTCCTAATATATTAACCAATTAAAATGTAAAGATCCTAGCCGGGCGTGGTGGCGCACGCTTGTAATCCCCGCGCTTGGGAGGCAGAGACAGGAGGATCGCACAGGTTCGAAGCCAGCCACGCGCGCTGGCTACGGAGACCCTGTTTCCAAATAAAAATGTAAAAATAGGTCTGGGAGTGTAGCCCGGAGGTAGAAGGGCTTCCAGGACCCCCAGTACCACCAAAATAATAAATAAATAAATAAATAAATAAATAAATAAATAAATAAATAAAATGTAAAGATCTTAAACTCAGTTCAGTTACTAGGAAGCTTTTATGTTTATCTGGAATAGCTAGAATATATATACATATTTTTTCTTTTTAATAATTAGGAAATTTAAATGGAGGTCAAACATTTCTAGTTGAAAATGTGACATCCAAATTGAGATTTTCTGTAAATGTCAACTTCAGGCTGGACTTCAAAAATTTAATATGGAAAAATACAAACAATCTCATTAATTTTTTGTACTGAGCATATCATAGAATGGTGATATTTTAGACATATTGGGTTAAATAAAATGTGGTTTATCTTTTTCTATTGATTTTTTGAAGAACACTTAAAGTCAACCTCTGCTTTCATTATATTTCCTTTTTTGTATAAACTGAGAGAGTTCTACCTCCAAGACATACCCCCTAGCCCTTTCTATATTTGTTTTTGAAATGGGTTTGTCTATGTTGCCGAAGCTGGCCTCAAACCTGCAATCAATAGGTTCCCAAGTACTGGGATTACAGGTGTGGGCCACAGCTTCTGTTTTCTCATATTTCTACCAGAGAATGCTGATTTAGACTAATGGTATAACATTAAGTATTTTAAAAACAACAGCAAAAAGGAAGAAAGATTTTTTTCTAAAGCAAGGTTTTTAATATTATTATGGAATCAAATTATATTATCCATTTATTATTATAGAACTACACTGTATTATTTCATTCTAATCTTGCGCATGTATAATTTGGACAAAGAATAGAACAAAAGTGGAAAATTGATTTCTTAGTATTTTTGCAGCTTCACAGGATTGCACCTGTGCTCTCTTTCACTTGATGTTATTCTTTGGAGGGTGAGTAGCATCAGAAATAATGTTTTTGGAGAATCAAAGATGCTCAGAAAGTAGCCAGTGCCGCCAGACCACATGTCCACTCTGCCATCACAGTGTGTGAATTTGCTAGCAAGTTATGCTTTTTGCAATATTTTCTTTCCCACAGGAACAGGTTGAGACTTAAGAACTAAGGATACAAAAACAGCAGAAATTTAATTTTCTGAAGTATTCAAGCTTCATAAATTAACAAAACCCCATAATGGGCTATCATTAAGGTATGAATCTTCCCTTATTATCTTCTCACATTTACCCACAATATACAATCCTGTTCAGAGAGACCATAGTTTATTTTTTAAAAATTAACCATTGTTTCTAATCAAGAAAGCGGATAGAAACTTTGAGACTTTGCAACTCTAGTGATTAGGAAGGTTGGAGTTGTGATGTTTCTGGTCAGCTTCAGTACTGTAGTAATTAGAAATGATTTTTCTTGATTTGCCTTCAGTCTTACTGCAGTTCAGCTAACAGGCACGACGACACGTTCACAATAACAGTCTCATAGAATTTGTCAGCCACAGACTGTAAAGGGGATTAAAAAACATTCACACAGGGAAGTGGGAGAAAAAAGTATTGAAAAAAGAACCATGAGTCTCATCTTTCCTTTTCCCATCTTGCCAAATCTAGTTGTCCATTCAAAAGGACTATTATGGTAAAGAGAAAAGGCTTATCCTTATCATTTTTGTGTGTATTTGCATTTGAAATAGATTTTATCTACATCTCATTTACATTTTTGTAATCAGTTTAAGATTTGACCTCTATACTTTCAGAATAATTATAATACAAAAAAACCTTAGAGGTCCCAAAGGAGGGACAAGAAGATGACTAAAAAGTCAAAATGGTAAAGCTTATTCAGACTAGAAAAAGATGACAGAGGGGAAGTGAACGTTGGCCTTCAAAGAACCATCGACTTGGGAATATTATAAATGAGGGGTAGAGCATCTATCAAAGGGATATTTCAGATCAGTGTAAGTCATTAGTGCTTGGATTGCTTTGCCGCAGAGGTTGTGAAATTTTCTTCCTTGACAGCCTTCAGCAACAGGATAAATGTGTATTTTGTGGAGGATTTAACGTGTATTTGAAAAAGCTAGAAAAATTAATCATCTGACCTTTCTTAAGGTCTTTTTGTCAGGCATTGGAGCCCCGAATTGTTTACTCATTTGAAGTTATACGTTGAATACCTATCACAGACTGTAAGACCCCCGCCGAGGGGAGACCCTCAATCAACCTCGGGATAAGCGACATCCCCAGTACCACGAGAGACTACGTCCTTGATGCAATGAGCAAAAGATAAAGGTTTATTAAGGAGCCAGTGCACTGGGGCCGACTCGTATAGTTCGGCCCCGAGCCACTGAAACTGAGAGTATTTATAGGGAAAAGACCATTAGTTAGGGGGTTTGGGGCTAAATTGCATGCGTTTACAGAAAATTACAGAATCATTTAAAAAGTACATTCTGTAGTCAAGTATTAGATAAAATACCAGGTGCAGTCAGTAAGCTCCCGGGTCAAGGCGCTCTGGCCCAGACAGTATAGATAAGATGGGGTGGGCTTATCGCATATCTTACATTCCTAAGCTGTAAGCTGCAGTAAAATATACTTTTTCTTTTTAACTATTAGCTGGCTGTTTTAACTATTAGCTAGCTGCTAGGGGCTTATGATTTTTTCTCTAAATGGAGCCTTTCAAGACCAGACATCGTGGTAGGCTCCAAAGAGACAGCAGTGAGAGTAAGACTGACCCCACATCCCTGGAGCTTATTAAATGGTTCCCTCACCATGTAATATCAGCACTGAGCCAATCATTTCTAGGATCATTTCTAGTTATCATTCCTAGGCATCGAGTTAAATCATTTCTAGTATTCTTTCAGTTTGAAAATTTAAGAATAGATTGGACAGGGTTTTTTTTGTGTGTGTGAGTGGCAGAGGGAGAAGCATCACACAGAAAAAGCCACTTTGAGGTTAACCAACAGGCCAAATTGCATTAACTGTGATTTATTAATTAGTTTCTTTGTCCAAAAAGTCAGTATTTGACAGTGTGACCATTTATTTTTTTTTATTTTTTATTTTTGGTGGTACCGGGGTTCCTGGAAGCCCTTCTTCCTCCGGGCTACACTCCCAGACCTATTTTTTTATATTTTTGAAACAGGGTCTCTTATGCCAGCACGGCTGGCTTCGAACCTGCGCGATCCTCCTGTCTCCGCCTCCCAAGCGCGGGGATTACAAGCGTGTGCCACCACGCCCGGCATGACAGTGTGACCATTTAAAAACCTTTTCAGATGTGACATTTAGAAATCTAAAAGAAGCTGGGTATGGTGGCACATGTTTGTCATCCCAGTACTTGGGAGGCTGAGACAGGAGGATCTCGGGTTCATGGCCAGCCTCAGCAAGTTTGTGAGGCCCTCCACAATTTAGTGAGAACCTGTTTCAAAATAAAAATAAAATAGGGCTGGGGGTGTAGCTTAGAGGTAGAATGACCCTGAGTTCAATCCTCAGTACCACAAAAAAGAAAAATATCATAAAAAGAAGCTGGGTGTAGTGGTGCAATCTGTAATTACAGTACATGGGAGGCTAAAACAGGAGGATCATAGGTTTGAAGCCAGCCTTAGCAACTCAGTGCAACTCTCAGCAACTTAGTGGGAATATATATATATATATATATATATATATATATATATATATATATATATATATATATATATATGGCTGAGGGTATGGGTCAGAGGTAGAATGTCCCTGGGCTTCAATCTCCAGAAGAAAAAATATGTAATTTTTTTATTATTCTGAGAATCAGTGGTTATGATTTTACCTCCCAAACCTGTAAGTATGTTGGTCCTTGGAATCTTCTGAAAAATATTTCTGAAAATCACCTGGTGAAGCCTAACGCACTTGCCTAAAGCTGGCTTCTTTTAGTTAAGGTAGATACAAATTGCATCACAGGTTCCATTTTGCTTTTCAACCTCTTGCTTAGATTTTGAAAAAGGAAAGTTCGGTTTAAAACAGTTTTCGGAAAGGATGAAGGCAGCCAAAGTCGTGAGCGATTGGCTCAAGCGCCTTTGAGCGAGCAAAGCAGAATGTCACATGTGGAGAATTCAGACACATCCGCAGGATGGCATTGGCCTTGGAAGTTGTTTTCTGAGGGCTCGGGTCACTTTGATCATCTGCGCTGGTGAGGCTAGTCCTCACCTTTGTCCTTCTCCCACACTGAGCACAGGTTTTATTCTTCAAGAATGTGTTATATCATGCCGGGCGTGGTGGCGCACGCCTGTAATCCCAGCATTGGGGAGGCTGAGGCTGAGGATCGCGGCTCACGGACAGCCTCAGCTACTTAGTGAGGGCCTTCACAACTCAGGGAGACCCTGCTGCAGAAAATAAAAAGACCCTCTGGTATCCCCAATACTCCCTAGTTTGGGCATATTAGAGAAAACATATGTCCCTTCTCTTTCTGTGCTTAGCTGATCTCACTTAACGTAATGCTCTCCAGGCCTTTCCATCTTCTTGAGAATGACATGATTTTGTTCTTCTTTATTGCTGAGTAGAATTTCACTGTGTGTATTTCCCATAATTTTGCAATCCATTCATCTGTTGATGGAGACCTAGGTTGGTTCCATATTTTGGCTATTACGACTTGTGCTGCTATGAACATGGGGAAACCTCAGCAAAGCTGAAATGGAAGGGTAGGAGACGAAGAAGGCTGAGGTTGATTAATGGAGGAGCTACATCGGAATATGCATAAAAGTATGAATGGAGCAAGGTCAACCTGGACGCTCATGTTGGGAGGAGGAAGGGGAAGTTGGGGGAGCGGGCACCAAGCGCAGTCTGAATGCATGCCATTTTCAATATGATCCACATAAAAATAAAACATAAATAATAAAAAGCCAAAAATTAAAAATAAATAAAATAAATAAAAGACTAAAAGATAGGTCTGGGGATGTAGCTCAGAGGTAGAATGCCACTGGGTTCTATCCCCACTACTGAAAACAAAAAGAATGTGTTACATCCCAGATGGGAGTACTGTGTCACAGGAAAGATGGGGCTTTCCTTCAGGGCCATCCTCTTCTAGAAATTCCCATTCAGTCCAAACTGTTCTTTGGGGAGACAAATGGTATCCCGTACTCCTCATCTCCCATATTCAGAACAATAATATGATTCAGTTCACGGTATCTGTCACGCTTTGACTATAACCCACATACAGTGGGAAAAGGTGCAGAGAAGCCAGTCTACTAAGGGCCATTCAAGGAGGGGGCAAGGAATTAGCGTGTAGGGAGTAACGTGTGTTGGCTCAAGAGCCAAGTTGCTGGGCTTCAAATCTCACTAGTGACTGGAACAAGTTTCCTACTTCCCGCTGCCTCAGTTTCCCCATTTCTAAAGCCTAGGTAATAATATAGGCCGAATCTTGTTCACCCAAAATTCACATGTTGAAGTTTCAATTCCTAGGACCTCGGAATGTAAAGTTTTCTGAAAATAAGGTTGTTAAAGAGGAGATTAAATGAAATGTGGCCATCAGAGTCAAGCCCTAGTCCAGTATGACCACGATTCTCAGAAGAAAAGGCAGATACACTGGAGCATGAGAGCACAGAAAAAGGCCGTATGGAGAGGTGGCAGAAAGGCGGGAGGGTGGAAACCAAGGAGAGGGCCCAGCTGACATCGTGCCAGCACCTTGCACTGTTAGTCTCAGGAACTGAGAAAATCCACTCTGTTGTTTAAGCCACCCAAAAGCCTGTGGTATTTTGTAATGGCAGGCCAAGCAATTAATACAATATACTTATTCTTGCAAAGCTGCCATGGAAGTTTAACTAATCTATGTATAATGCCTGCAGTAAGAGCTGGTGCATACTTTACACTGTATGTTAATTATTATGAAGTAGAATTATGAAAAGGGACTACCTCTGTTGTATGTAGTGTAAATTGGAGGCCAAGAGCTTCTTTGGTTCCTGACCTACTTTGGGACTGGAAGGCAAGTCTTCTCCAGTTTTTTTTTTTTTTCTAAAGACCTGGTTGAAAGTTGACCTTTGATTCTTCTCTGGAGAAGAATCCATATCCTTGGCCTCCTTATAAGAAAGCTGTGACTGGTTTTTTGGTGGGCACAGGAATATGTGTTTACCTTTCCCAAACAGAGCAGATTATTTCTCTAAGAAGTTTGCTTTTTTTTCTGCCCTAGGGTTGCGAATCGTTCCTGTGAACATTAGTTTAACTTTATTATGCACCATCACAACCTATCAGTTTGTAATAACACAAGTTTTATAGGTTCTATATATCAGACACTGTTGAGTATAAAAGTGTAATGATTTTAGCACATGCGAATTAATTTTTTCTAACTCTATTAGATTAAAAATTCACTGGGCTAAGCAAAAAATAGGTTAGGGCTTCACCGGAGAGTATTCCTTTTAATGAAGGAGCATTGCTTATTATTCAAGAACCGGCAATGGTACATACTTTCAACTAACCTAATGAAAGTTGTTTTATATCTACTGCATTTAGGATTACCGATCCCCTATAATGATGCTTTCTTTCTAGAGACCATTAAAATGATTTATTCATACCCCTTTGGAAGCCTGAGAATGGGATGGCAAGCCCTATTCTGATTTGAAGAGTCTAAAATGATTGCATGTCTCCAAATCTGCCAAAGTCTCTCAATAAGAGCATTGCTATTTAACTGTAAATAGATAATCTGGGTGAATTCTCATCACATTGAGTGACTCATTACCACCTCACATTTCTAAATACTACTTTTCTTAACTAAAAATGGGTCTCAATAGCCCCCACTTTGCACATTTTAATGGCATGTTTCTAAAGGTGAAATCATGAATAACTGCACAATACACATTGTTGAATACATACTAATGTACTACCTCATTTAAGTTCTCAAATGGCACCATGAGGTAGATATCATTTTTATACTTCTATTCATAACCCATACTTTACAAAGGGATAAACTAGTACTTGGAGGAGTCAACCAACTTGTCCAAAATTCACACAACTAGTAAATTGTACTGTTTGAAGTCTAGAATTCAATTCTCAGCTCAAAGGTCATTTTCTCAGAAATACTTTTGCTGATTCCTGTCATCTGAACTTGTGAGTATCTCATATGAACCAATCTCTGTTGTATCATCTTTTATTTTTTTTTCTTTATGGCATTCATCACCATCATCATCTACAATTTGTCTTTTTCTTTTTCTCATCTCTTTTTCCTTAGTAGAAAATGAGCTTATTGAAAGCTGGGAGCCTGTGTTGCCCATATCTCCAGCGTCTAGAACAGTACCTAGCACATAGTGGAATGTTATGTTGCTAAATGAATTGATACTTGTCTGGACATAAAGCTGCTTGGTAAACTGGGAAATTCTAGCTCACTGCAAGATATTGACACTTTTTTTTGAGTAGGGTCAATTAATTACAGTAGCTAAGCCTAGGAAAACTCAGCCAATGTTTTAACTTAGGGACAGTAGTTGGATACTCTTCCCTAGTGGGTACCCTAAGAAGAATATTGCAGTCAGAGGCAAGAAGGGTTGTATAAGATGCATTAAAAATAAATATTAGGATATTATCTTATTTTTTCCTATGATACGTGCAAAGTACTCTCTGAGGGCTTTGTATTTTGGTGAGAAACAGGATTATGGAACAAATGATAACCTCTTCGTGCTTCTGAAATGGCTTAATTGGGAGAAAATACCTGCACTATAGAAATTCACAAAATCAACATGAAGGTCAAAAGAAATAATGCATGTGAAAGTGCTTTTCAAAATTTAAAAGCCCTGCTAATAAGTATAAGGTGGTATTATCATGTTAATTTTTATCTACTTAAGTTTCCATTTCAAGTGGCTAACATACAACTTATTTCCTGGAAAGTCTTTCCATAATCATATGATTAGGGCAACTCGCCAAATGGCAAGCAATGGCTTCTTGGATCAAATTCAGAGCTAAAACATCAGTCTTTGCAAAGGAGCAAATGCCAGAGTCTTAACAGTGGTGGTCTCTGTGTAAGGGAACCTGGGAAGATGGATGCTGATAGATAATCCAGGGTTTGGGGCAGATTCAGTTTTCATTGAACAAGTTTTCTACTTTTAGAGATTTTTTTTAAAATTTTAATAATACCTTAAGGGAAACACAGAAAACAAAGAAACAATACGATTACAAATAACTGTGAGCCTGATCATAATTATCTAAGTCAACAAGCTTTCAAATAAAAGAAGATACCGACTCATGCTCTTTGCCTTGGTTTGATTGGCCTGCTTGGTATCCCCAGCATGCTCCATGCTCATTTTTGCCCTGGTACTTATAGAGGACATTTTGTAGTGCAGCTATTCCACTTAAAGTTTTCCTTTCTCTGAAAATGACCCTGGATATAAACTGTTTATCTCTATCTCTGGCCCATTGCCCATTGATTTGGGGGAGATGTTAAAATTGAGAGGTGCTACTCTAAAAGAAGATTTGCTAAATGCACCTGAGATTTCTCTAATTCTTTGGTTCCTGACCTCAGGAAATTTGTTCTTTAATAATTCTAAGAAGCATTCTGGTTCTGGTGACCTTTCAATAAGCATGACCCTCCATATTGCCCACTATTTAAGGTAGCTCTAGGACAGTGCGAGTTAAGTTCTAGTATCCCCAGAGATGGTAATGGGCATCCAGATCTGAGAACAGTTCCTCTACTACAATGTTACATAAACTGGAATGCACCTATAACTTATATAAATACCATGGTAAGTGCTGGTTGATTCAATAGATCTGTGGTCAGGTCCAAGAAGCTTAATTTCCAAAATTTCTAAGGTGGCATTGGTTTCATTAGTCTCAGCATACATTTGTGTGTCAAAGTTCTGGTTGGTTTCTATTGCTTTAAGACAAAACCTGTACTATCTTTCCAGATGCACCTCCATCTAGTAAGGCTCTACTTTAACATTTCTTCATATCCTATTCATCATTCAAGAGATAATTATATTTCCTTCATGAAGACTTCCTTAAATAATTACAACCCTTTCTCTCCTTGTTGATGGTCCTTAACACATATAGTCTCTGTTATATATGATATATGGTCTTAGATATAGTCCACTGAAAATATTAGCCCATATTAAATGGAAATTATAGAAATAAACAATTCATAAGGCTTATTATTATATTTATGTAGTCATTCTATTTTATTACTTATAAATCTCTCACTGTCTAATTTAGAAATTAAACTTTTCATGAGTATGTATGGTATAGAATATAGCTTATATAGGGTTCAGTACCATTTGGTTTTAGTCATCCACTTTGGGAGTGGGAATATATCCCCTACAGATAAGCAGTTCTCTCTCTCTCTCCTCTCTCTCTCTCTCTCTCTCTCTCTCTCTCTCTCTCTCTCTCTTTCTCTCCCCCCCCCTCTCTCTCTCTCTCTCACACACACACACACACACACACACACTTCAGCTTACTGTGACCTCTAGTACAGTATTTTACAACATGGCAGGTATTTAACACTTGTTGAGTTGAAGGCATATGGGAAAGGGAAGTGTGACCACCACTATTCCTTCATCAGGTCTCCTTTTACCCTCTCCACGCCATCTCCCAAGCCCCTGCCACTGTTCTATTAGTCTCCTCATTTGTGCAAAGTCCCTTCCATTTCCTATTTTCATTTTAGTTTCCACATATGAGAGAATACATACTACCCTTGACTATCTGAGACTGGCTGATTTCACTAAGCATAATATTCTCTAGTTTTATATGTGGAAGAAGGAGCGGGGATTCAGGTGGGAGATGGAGGGAACTATACCAAGTGCTGTGTGCATGTATTTTTGTATCACTTTGAACCTCACTATAAGGTATAATGAAAAGGTACTAATAAAAATGAAAATTCAAAATAAAAGAAATATACCAAGAGCTGTGTCCATGTATATTTTCATTACACTGAGCTTCACTATGATGTATAATTGCAGTAAACTAATAAAATAATTTTTAAAAGGCAATAAATAAAATAGAAGGTAGAAGAGCTCACAACGCAGATTGGAAAGATGACCTAATATGGCTTGCAGTCGTGGGCCCTGGAGGATAGATGTATTTGCATAGAGTGTTGGCAAGGATAGCAGTTCATTGCCCAGGAAGAAAAGATGGATCTGGACATGCATATGCTCAGGTCGTATGTGCAGAGCTCCAATACCTCCTATAGCTCAGATGTCTTTTGGCAGAGGTACTAACCAGACATTCCCTTGGGCTCAGTGGTTTGCTTCAAACCAAAGAAAGAAGGCAAATAAATAAAAGGCTAGAGCTGAGCACTACCACAGAGATCATCTTTTATTCAGTCTTCTCATTTTAAGGACGGGAAATATGAAATTCAGAAATGACCAGGTTAGAGATGAACAAATCTTGGCCAAGAAACCAGGTTTCCAGTTTGCAAAACAATAGTGTTCAGTAGCTATAATTGACCTTGTGAGAATTCTTACTCTATTTAGGAACTTCGAGTCTCATAATATCCTTTGTTGCCTTTGTTGGAGCTGGAGAGGATTTTGGCATCTTAGTGAAAGCCATGAAGTGGCAGAGGTATCAGGCCCTGTAATGTGTAGGGAAGAGGGGGAAGGACAAATCAGTGTGGCCTACAGCAAGCCACCCTTCCTTCTCCCGACTCTCATGCTCTTTATGGTCTCAGTGGTGTCCCATTACCTTAGACGGACTCAATTCTACATAATTCCCTTGGTGTTCTCTATCTTAGTATAGGTATGATGCAGATTCTTTCAAGGATGAAAGATTTGGATGGGTAAAAAATTGAAGTGATCAAATTCTTCTTGAATGGTGAGGTTCACCTTCTACAGACCACTGGTCTTTCACCATGCTCCTCCTTGAGTAGTGCTCAGTGAGTTGTTCAACTGAAACATGGTACTAAAATTCCTACACTACTTCCTGACTCAAAGCAGTCTTAAAGAAACTGGGTCCATTTTATTGTGAAGCAGGGAATGATGTCCTTCCAGAAAGTCTTTTTATTGTGAAGGGAAAACAGAAAAAACGAAAATAAACTGAATTGGTGTCTAGCTTTGAATTCATTTCTGCATGTGGGGTAGAAATAATGCCTGAAAATAAAGAGATAGCCATATTGTTTTGGAGAGAATTGGGAATCCTCTTTGAAGGTTTATTGTGTTCTGGTTTAGCCTGAAAATTAAAAGAGAAACCAAGCAAAAAGATTTGACAAGAGAGAATTTTTGATTTCTCAAATAAGTATGAATCGAATGATAAAAGGAAAACACACTTATTTCCTCTTTGTTTTGCTCTCATTTTAACACATAGATTGCTGTGTTCTAGCTTCATCTCAAAATAAATAGTACCAACATTTCTCAACAAATCAAATATTTTTGGTGGGAAAAGAATCATTGAGGTGATCTAGCTTTATAAGAAGGATTACTGATTCGCTTTCCTTGAAAGTCTGACTCAGTCTCTTTCTTTAAAAAAAAGGAGGGGGTATTCTGAGTTTGCCAGAGCAATTTTGATATAGTGTGCCATTACTTCAAAAACATGGCAACTTAACGTTTAAAACCCAGCTAAATCTTATATTCCGTCTTTATAAGATAAAACCAACTAAAAACAACCCTCAACACTCTGTCCTCTAGAATGGTTATTTGGTAAACACACCTTTGCCACAGTGAACTACATTAGAAAATAAATAAACTCACTGGGTCATCTCCATTTTGAAGCCACTTTGATTTAATGCTGCATTGAGAAGCAATTAGATGAATTTTAAACCATTGTCTTAGGGGAGAAAAATAGGGCAGAATGCATCCCAAGGAGGGATTGTAGGCAGCCTCAGCTACCACTGCTATATAGAAAACTCTAAAAATAAAAGTGGAGAATAGGCTGTGGAGTACTTTGTACTCAGTAGCACACCGCCTGGTTTTTCTGAGTCTAGTTTCTCTGCTGGTGAATTCTGGGGAACCTTCTACCTTCAGAATCGGGAATTACTTTGTAAAGAACCTAATTCTGAGTTTCCACAGTGGAGAGATTGTAAAGTCGGCTTTATAGGGGCATGGATTTTAATCTATTTTTTATTACCTTCCTCTCCAGTTTTCCCTAGGCCCACACTCCAGACTCAAGTTTGAAAGTGTAAATGGAAGGACAAAATAATTCCCACTGGGAAGTTCACATTCACAAAAAGGAGAATTCTACCATGTGGAGACAGTAAACAGCACAGTAGTTAAGAGTTCAGGTCCTGACATCAAATAGACCTGGCTACATGTCTCTGATATAATGCGTGCTATTGGGATTTAGCGCCTGCTTTACACCCCATTTAGCTCATATCTAGGCCCCATGGAGAGTGGGGACTGGAATATAAATGATGTACCTTTTTTCCAAAACCTCTTTGCATATTGGCACAGAACCTGTAGCTCCTACCTGAGCAGGTGGGACTAAGAAGCAGAGATATAGGTTATTGTCATAAAGTGGCCTCATCTGTACTTGGGAGTTGCTGTGGTTTGGGAAAATTTGAATTTGGAAAACATTTGTTTATGACTCTCTCTCCTCTTTAAGGGCAGGGGCTGTGTCTAATTACCTCTGCAGCCTTAGTGGTGCCTTACTGGAGAGCCCGACATTCAGAAAGTGAATGAGTAGAGAATGCATGTGGACCAGAGAGCCACAATCTTCTGGGAGAATTGCTTTACATCCCCAGCGCTCTCTAAGACGTAAGAGACAGAGTAATGCCAAGGAAACACTGGAGTGGGTCAAACAGGTTGAACCCAGACATAAAAATGTAGTGGTACAATGCCACTGCCCACTGACATATGTGCTCATGACTGAAGAAACTGGGTTTACTGTTCATGGGACAAAGTTCAATGTATGGAAAACGAAAAAGAGATAAGGGCCTTCTTGTCTAGCCACCATTACTTTGGTTTTTTTGAGCATATTTCCCTGTTGACCCACGTTTTCTTCCTGGCGCATTTTTGTCAAGCTTCTAGGAGGTACTTCTACTTGTACTGCTTCCTTGGCCACGGGAGAAGAGCTTGGTGACCTGCCGATCTCTCCCTGACCCAAAGTTTCTGGACTCCTCTGAGGAGGATAATTATGTTTCAAAGGGCAGGCACTGAAGCAATCTTGGCATGCTACGATAGAATCAGCAAGAACAGCCATCAAGGATGGGTCTGTGCAGGAAAAGCAGGATTTTTTTTTATGGTTTCGTGCACCTGCTAGCAGCCACTTTTTCACCTGCTCATTGGTGTGTTGGCTGGAATTTTTTTTAATGAGACTTCCCCTAGGTGCATTTGGCAAATGATGTGTAGAAGCTATTTATTCTCTGCCTCCCATGGCCCCTCAGGCTCCCCTCAAATCATCCAGGTCTTTGCTGTTTCCTTCCTTATTTCTTGCCACCTGGTGTCCTGTCAGGCCAATTTTTGACTGTAATGGTTTTTATCTGCTGAGTTGCGCTTGGCAGAATTACTTTTCCGGAGCAGCTCACTCTAGAGATAGTGTCAGAGCCACTGGGCAATGGTCTACAGGGCCACAGCATGGGCTCAACCAAGTGTGTTGCACAGACAGTGAATCTGCACAACTCAAGGCTACAGGGCAGGCCTGGGACCATCTTCAGCAAAATGGCCCCATAAGCACATCTTCAGTACGTTCTATAAGACAGTGTGGTGAAGGGGTCAGGTCTGTAGGTTCTGAAGTCAGATTGTTTGAATACAGATTCTAGTTCCACAACTTTTTACTTCTGTGACCTTGAGCAAGTCACTTACCTTGCCTCAGCCTAAATTTCCTTGTTGATAACACAAGGAGAAACAGCATGTGCCCCCTAGGCTGCGGTGGAGATTAGAGAAGATAATCCTCGTAAAGCACTAAGTGCACTGGAAATAAGCGCTCTACAAATGTTCACTCTCACTTTGAAATTCATGGAAATGTAGCTAGACTTTGGGGATTCCATCCCTCCTTCAAGGTGACGCTTTCCCATTGGTTTTTCTTGGCATAGGTCCCCAGGTGACAGAGCCTTCCAGGCAGAGGTTTGGGAGAAGAGAGGCAAAGCTCATGGAACCAACTTTGAGATCTGAAATACCCCCCATGCTGGAGACATCACATTGGGGGATTAGGCTGTTTACAAACTAGGAAATGATGGTCTCTGGGCTCTGCCAGCATCTCCTGTAGGCTGAGTATTCTGTTCTGCCTAAGGCCTCCCCTGGCTGTTAAAGCATCTGCTTAGACTGTATTTGTTTGTCTAACTGCCAGATCCTGGGGCACTCAGATGCTTATGTTCATCTTGAAGCTCTTTCAGTATTTACTAGCTTAAAAAAATTCTTTGAATTTAAATATGAAAACCAACCGTTAAACAAGAGTAATGATCCAAAATCAGACATGCAAAGTCAGGAAGCATCAAACTTATAACGGTGTATCAAAACAAACATTTACAAGTTAAGGTTAGCAAGAGAAAATCCAACAGAGTGAGCCAAGTAACATCGTCCTGGGCCGGCAATTATTGGAGTGTCTCTGGCATAGCTTTATTAGCAGTATCAATACAAGATCAACATTCCTAATCCAAAATTCTGACATGTGAAATGTTCTAAAATAGGAGGCTTTTTGAGCACTGACATGATGTCACGGGTACAAAATGATATACCTGACTCTGTGTGATGGGTCACAGTCAAAACACAGAGGCACTAAAAATCACCTTCAAGCTGTGTATGTAAGTTGTACATAAAATATAATTGAATTTTGTGTTAAGACTTGAATTCCATTCACAAGATATTATGCATATGCAATATCCCAAAATCTTGAAAAAATATATAAAATCTGAAATATTTCTGGTTGCAAACATTTTAGATAAGGCATACTCAACAGAGTTAATGTGTCATTGCTTTGATTCTTTACATAAATCAGAAGTGATCTCTCTCTCACTTTAGCCATTGTTTCTAAAAATCTATTATTAAGAATGGATGTTTGGCTGGGCATGCTGGCACATTCCAGTAATTAGGAGGCTGAAGTGGAAGGATCACAGGTTTGAGACCAACCTCAGCAACTTAGACCCTCAACAACTTAGTGAGATCCTGTTCCAAAATTAAAAAGGGGGAGTTGGGGTGTAGCTTGGAGGTAGAATACATCTGCTTTTAACCTCCTGTAGTCCTCCCAAAAAGGAAGAACTGGTTGCATTTAACATGAATAGATTAATACCTTTGTGATATAAAACTTTAAATGGTCAACAATCTAAAACTTTTCTAGAGACAAATATTTTTTCTAGATTTCGTTTTGACAACTAAGGTGGCCTAGAGAATGTTTTGCAGTTAACCAAAGAACATGGAAAAGAGAGCTCGTCATTCCAACATTTGCTTCAGTGGTGCACCCTCAACTCCATAAACCCTTGAGTCAGAATTGCCTGAACAGTGAGCAAACAGTCAGCACGCCAAACCCAGAGCCTTTTCAGGAGGTCCTAAACAGTTCCAGATACTCCCTAAGGGAGTAGTATTGCTTTCAGAACCTCTGGCTCTGCAGTTTTTATCACTGGGAAAAAGATGTGCAAAAATGTTAGACATCTGGAGATGAGCAGAATTTGTAGAAGTGGGTTTTGATATTAAGCATCGTGAGTCTAGATGGTCCTTAAAAGAGACGATGAATCTAAGAGGCCCTGGGCCCAGAGTTTATGCAACTTGCCCTCGGGAAGTAGGCTAAGCCTCTGGGGAGTATGGCCGGCTACCATCAGCCTGATAAAGTGAGCATTAATCTCCAGTGGTTTCTACATAGCCTTTGGCAAGATACTTTCAGGGTCATGTTACTGTAGCTTCACTTACAAGAAAGTGATCTCAGTTTCGCTATCACTTTAAATCTTACCCTTCAGGCCACCCAGAAGCTTCAGAGAAGGCATATGCCTTAAACGTCCCCCAGTCCAAATCTCTTTATGTTAGAGAGGAGGGAAATGCAGCAAAGAGAAGGGGAGTGATTTGTGGAAGGTCACATAACAAGAGCACAGAGGGGCCTGGGAGGAAGCCAGGTGCCCTGACTCTCTATTCAAAATTCTCTGGATCCTCACTAGCCCCAGCTCTTGCCTGGATCATATGCAAACAAAATAGGCCTTAACGGTATCGGAGTCGAGGAGCTGTAGAGAGTACTGAGCACATTACAATGAGGAAATGAAGTCTAAAGTACTCTGATAAAGTTGCCACTTTTGTTTTTCCACTAAGGATTTGCCTCTGGAGCTCTCTCAAGGAGTTAACATTCTCTACAGTTGTCAGTAATTGTGTGTATGCATAAATAGGCAGTACAATTCAATAGAGGAGTTAAATATGTGATTAAGAGATATCTTGCAATCAATGGGAAATTGTCTTAGCCTAGCATAAAGAAGGGTAGTTTTTGTTGTTGTCAGGGAGGCTTGTTTGCCTTTAGTCTTTTGATGCTTATTAATTGTGATAAGGATGGTTAAAAGTGGTATTTTCCTCATAGAAATAGCAGAGCCTTAACATTTTTCAGCTTGCTCAACACTCCATGATTTTAAGAATATTTCAGACGATACTGAGTTCCATATTTTATTCTCATCATAAGCTTCAAGTGAACTCTGAGCTCTGTAATGTTTTTTTCAGTGTGATACTACTAGAGTAGGACCCCAGAAAAAATACCCTGAAAATCATGCCCTGTGATAGAAGGCAAACTACTAAAGACTAGGATCTTAGGGATTAAAGCATTTATTAAGCCAAGCACGGCAGAGTACTGGTTCTCAAATTTGAACGTGGGGTTTGCTACCACACAGATTACTGAGATCCTCCCCCACAATTTCTGAGCTAACAAGTTTCCAGATGACACTGATTATCCTGGCTCAAGGACCTCATTTTGAGAACCAATAATGTAGGATCATTTAATTTTTTTTCTAAAGGCACTTACCTTTTACAGAGTGCCTGGTGAATCACTTTGTCCTGAGAGAACTCATAGTTATGTAGTCCTGAGTCAAAGTAACAGGGTAACAATGACCAGTTTACCCAGGACCATGATCTAGATTTAAAAAAAAAAACAAGCAGGAAATTACCAGCAGGAACTACATTCTGAGAACCACTGGTACAAAGCCTATAGAGGTAAAGAACTCAGGAAATTTTATCTTAGTAAAGGACATGAGTATGGGACTAGATGATTATAATACAGTGTTACGATAAGGCAATACTTGTGTATATGCCTTTAGTATAGATCATAAGATAGCATTAAGTGAGCCATGGTGGCACAAGCTTGTAATCCCAGCATTTGGGAGGCTGAGACAGGGGGATCACGAACAGCCTCAGCTACTTTGAGGCCCTTTGCAGTTCAGTGAGACCCTGTTTTAAAATAAAGAATAAAAAATAGGGCTGTGGGTGGAGCTCAGAGTTAGAGTGAACCCTGGGTTCCCTGGTATTTAAAAAAATATATAGCACTACATCATTTACAGGGAAATGGATGGAACTGGAGGGCATTATGCTAAGTGAGATTAGTCAGTCACAAAAAGTAATATGTGGAAGCTAGAGAGAAATGGGTCATAGAAGGAACTCTAGATGAAGAAGGGGAAACTATAGATGAGCAAATAATGTGACCTACCTGAGGGGATGGGAGGGGGAAGAGGGAAACTCTCTAATGTACATGATGTACTTTAACAAACATATCAATATCAATCAGTGAGCCAAACATGAGGAGGAGGGAGGGGGAGGGAATGGGGTGGGAATTGGGGAAGGGCTAAATGAGCGATGTGTGCATGTCTGCCTCCACCATCTTGTACCCCATTAAGATGAATGACTACGATGCACCAATAAATAAAACTTAAACATATAACATTAAAAGACAATGGCTAAGCCGGGCGTGGTGGCACAGGCTTGTAATCCCTGCGCTTGGGAGGCAGAGACAGGAGGATCGGGCAGATTCGATGCCAGCCGCGCTGGCTTAAGAGACCCTGCTTCCAAATAAAGTATAAAATAGGTCTGGGAGGGTAGCCCGGAGGGATTCCAGGAACCCCAGCACCACCAAAAAAAAAAAAAAAAAAAAAAAGACAATGGCTAAAATTTTAAATGTTTTCTTTACACAACAGTATAGATTCTCTATATTGTATTAGTACATATATACATGGACAAATCCACTCAATCCTCGTGACAATCCTTAGGTAGGCATCATAACTATCATTTTACAGATGAATAGGCAGCAGTGCTGTAGTAAATTTTACCATAGAGGTAGCAAGGCTACGTTTAAAATTTAAATTTAGTTCTGTGCTCTTTGGCACTATGCTACCTTCTCAGAAGTGCAATGGACTCTCTTAATCTGAGAGAGAGGAAAAGAGATGAGCAGGGAACTATTTCTAAAGATGACATCTGAGCTGGGTATTACTGGAACTAGAAAACAGGCACCGTTGTGCTAGGAGGAGACAAAGGCCTTCCAGATATAGGCAATGATCCTTTGGACACATGCTTTGTATGGAGTTAGCAAGTGGAAAAGGCAAGGGTGAAGATAATGGAGAAAGAAAACCTTTAAAGGTCTAGTAGAGACTGGCAAGGAGGTTCCTGGGTGCCAAAGAGAATGGCACAGAGGTGCCCGAGGCAACGTCAAGGCACTACTGGGCTGGAAGTTAGTGATCGATTTGAGCAGTCACCTGCATACTTTCTGGAGTCAGACAGACTGTGTTAATTTGCATCTCTGCCACTTACAAGCCACAGGGCCTTGGCTAATTTCCCCAGCTTCTTTGGTGTTGATTTCTTCATCTGTGACCTGGTACTTGGCACAGTATTCTAGTTCAGAGAGCTGTTGTGAGGCACACACAAGGCAATGCACATAACATCTTCACAGTTCCAGGCCTGTACTAAATGCTTTTTGTAATTGTCATAATTTTTTTCAAACTAGCAATTCCTAATACTGTATGTCAAGCAGCATTTTAATCTAGTGGTTTGCAGTTTGCAATATGTGGTCCTTGGACTAATAACATCAGCACCATCTGAGAACGTGTTTAAAATGCATATTCCAGAGATATATTCCATACCTACTGAATCGGAAGCTCCAGAGGTGGGACCCAATACTCTGATTTTGCAAGCCCTGCCAGGGGCTTAGTACTCCTGATCTAAGATTTTACAGGCACAGAAAGAAAGTTCAAGGTCACAAAACGAGCAAGTAGTGGGACCGGGATTTGTACCCTGCTATGGTTTGAGTGTACTTTGGTTGTATCCCCCCACGTTTCCTAAGTTGGAAGCTTGGCTCCAGTGTGGTGGCGTGGGAGACGATGGAACGTTCAAGAGGTGGGGTGGAGCAGGGTCCATAGGTTATTGGAAGAAACTGCCCTTGGAAGGGATGAAGGTAGCTCTTGCGGCACCACTGAGCTTTTACAAGGGCAAATTGGTACAAGCATAAGTCGGAATTATTCTCTGGCCTCCTATTTGGTGACAGCATCTTTTCCTACCCCTAATGCTCCCCTCCTGCCATCCACCATGAAGTGATGAAGTCAACGGGGTCCCTGCATCATGCCCTTTAGGCTTTCAGTCTCCAAAACTATGAGGTCAACAAATCTCTCGATCTCTCTCTCCCTCTCTCTCTTTGTAAAGCTAGCCTGCCTGAGGTGTTTTCAAATAGTAGTAAAAAAAACAAACTTATATATACTCCCATTTAAAAATCTGTAATAAAGCCGGGCGTGGTGGTGCACGCTTGTAATCCCAGCATTTGGGAAGCTGAGACAGGAAGATCAGAGTTTGTGGCCAGCCTCAGCTACTTAGCGAGGCCCTCCGCAACTCGGTGAGACCCTGTTTCAAAATAAAGAATGAAAAATAGGGCTGGGGGTGTAGCTCAGAGGTAGAATGCCCCTGGGTTCCATCCCCGGTACCACATAAAAATTATTTCACTAAAATCTCCTAAAATATGTTTATTAATCAGCTTCAAGTCCAGATGAAGTATTTTGTTTTGTGAGGGTTTTTTTTTTTTTTTGGTATGTCTTTTACTAACTGAGGTTCAAAACGGATTGAAAAGATTTTAACTAAAATTAAGAAATGACTTAAAATGTTCAAAATTCCAAAAATCTCTCAGCATTAACATCGTTGTTGTTGTTGTTGGTACTTTCTTCCCTTTTCCCATTATGTCAGAGCCTATTTCCATTTATCCTGGTGCTTTTTGCATCTTGAACCAAAGAGAAATGGCCACCCACAGCTTTATCTATACCTTTTGGGATCCATGGCCCTACAACACCCATACTGCTTTTCATGAGGCTTATAATGAATGAGAAGGCAAGGACTGGACACGGTACCCCACTCCAATAGCTGCAATGCTTGTAGAGGTGGAGATATCTGATATGAACACACGATATCTGATATGAACACACCATTGTCGGCAGTGTCAACTTAGATTAAAGAGGACAGTGACTGTTAGGGGAACCGTTAGACATATTATTTTGACCTGCTCTAACAATTTAGTTATCACTCATTTCATTTTGCAAATAAAGAAACTTTTGAATTTTATGACTTGACCACCCCATCAAACTATCTCTGGGCAGAGAGTGCAATCCTGAGTGACCTTAAGTGATCAGACTTTTATCAATATGCTCTTAATCAGGAGGCCTATTAAGGTCTGAATAACACAAACTCTCTGCAGTCTGAAATTGTAATGGTGCCCATTTGCCTTTCTTCAGTGAGCATAGCTAACCTTCTTTATTTCGTAGCTACTTTGATGGTTGCTTTTCAGGGCTGGCCAATATATCATTAAAAATACAGAACAAGCACTTTGGGGGCAGATCTGAGAGATCTGATCATTCTGAGCCCTACGAAAAGCTAGTTTCTCCTGAAGAATTAGAACAATTACTCTGCTCAATTTGACTCCTAGATATTCAGATTGCAATCCTCCTGATCTTTACACAAAAGACAAGGCTCCCATTGCCAAGGGAGACCCAATGACTTTCAGAGAGTAGGTATTTGGTAAAAATTCCTTATTGCTTAGAACCTCTGTGGAGAGAAATGTAAGCATATGAATGTGCAGGAAGATAGCCTGTATTTTCATATGAGGCAAAAAGTCAAGAAAGGAAAATGGAGATTATGGTTATAAGAAAACAGTTCTCTAAAGGTCACATTCCATCCTAAAATGTGTGTTTATCTTAAATTAATATGTCAGAATATCCTACAGGCTCCCTCACAACAAAGGGGTATGGTAGTCATTAGATATCATTGTAAAATTCATGTAACATAAAATTAATAATTTTAAGTGAGCAATCCATTGGCAATTAGTACTTTTCAATGTTGGACAATTATTACCTCCTTTTAGTTCCAAAACATTTTCATCACACCAAAATATTCCTCATATCCATTAGGCAGTTATTGCCCATTTTTCCTCCCTTCAAGCTCCTACCTAAAACAATCTACTGTCCATGTCTTAAGGATTTACTTACACTGGGTATTACATGTAAATAGTGTAATAGAGTATGTGACCTTTTGTGTCTGGCTTCTTTCACTTAGCAAGTTTTCATGGTCCATCTATATCACAGAATTCTTTTTATGGGTAAACAATATTCCACTTTATGCATATATCAAATTTTTGTCCTTTATTCTTTTCATGGCTAATTAATGTGTGTGTGTGTGTGTGTGTGTGTGTGTGTGTGTGTGTGCGCACGTCTGTGTGCGTCTGTGCAATCTAGGAGTAGAATTTTTGGGTCAGGCTGCAATACTACATTTAGTTTATTGAGAAATCTCAGTGGCTGAATGATCTTACATTTGTACCAGCAATATATGAGGATCTTAATTTCTCTACATCTTTATGACCACTTGTTATTTTCCATTTTGCTTTTGTTTTAAATTTATTTTCATCCTAGTAGGTATAAAATGGTGGTTTTGATTTATATTTCCCTAATGACTAATGATGTTAAATATCTTCTCAAGTGTTTGTGGCCAATTGAATATCCTCTTTTGACCAAGTGCTGTGTGCATGTATGTCATGATTGCTATGAACTACATTATTATGTGAGACTATAATGTACCAATAAATGAATAAAAAAGAAACATTTTAAAACTGGCCTATTTACCTTTTTTGTTATTGAGTTTTAAGAGTTCTCTGTTTTGAATACCAGACCCTTAACGGATATGGGATTTGCCACCATTTTCTCTTATTTAGTTTTGTTTTTTATGTCAGAAATAATTTGATTCTCCTCCTTCCCTTTATATTCTAGAACTACACTTCTCCATCACACCTTGATTTAATAAGTAATATGGATCTAGGTGGAAGCTGTTGGAACTAGTGTGCTATTTGACTAGGTAAGCCATAAGACAATGCCCAAGCAATACGTAACACTTCCGATCATAGTTGCTTAGTCAGTTTACACCCTGGAATGACATGTAGCAAAATCCAACCATTGACCCAAGATGAACATATGTCATAAGCAAAAAGCCAACTTTTGTTGTTTTAAACCATGGTGCTTTGGAAGTTGTTTGCAATACGATTTAGCCTTTCCTGATTAATCAAAGGGTCAAAATAAATCACGAACTGGATTACCGGCAATTGTTATTATTCTGCATAGTATTCCTTAGCAATGAAAGTATGGGAAAGGTAAGTTGTGGGTTGCATAGTATACTGGCACCCTGCTTTTGCTCTTGCTTTTCTCGTGGGTTTTTCCACAATAACTGGTGATATTTTTTAGAAATCATAAATAAGATCATGCTATTATCAGGCTCAAAATCCTTTCCTGACTTCTCATTGCTCTAAAATCATTAACATGCTTCAAAATCTTTAGCACCATCAATAGAGCCCTTCATGGTTTTGCCCTCTTGAGTATAAACTCATATCATTCATGCTTTCTACGCTGTGAATTCCTCTTGGTAGATATACATTTTCCTAGACAATCGTTCCATCCCAAATTCCAAATTCCAAATTTTCCTTCAGCTTTAACCCCCCCCCCCCGCCAAGTCCTCTGCATTTGGGACATCCTTCACCAATAACTACCTCCACAGCTCTCTACCTCCTTCACTCCTGGGTCAGCTCCACCCTTCATATCAGCATTAGAGTCATCTCTCATGGAGGGCTTGAGTCCAAATTCTGGGTCCAATATTGTTCATCTGTGTTCGCAAAGTACATGATACTTTTCCAGATTTATCAGAATTAGATGATCATTCAAGTTGCAAGGCATCTGATTACTTATCTATCTCCCCCAATAGAATACAAATTTCCTGTGAACAGAGACCTTGCTTATTCGACATATTTTGGTGGTGTGAAGAATGCCAGGCCTATGATAGGAGGAGAGAATGATTGCATGCACTTTTGAGTCTGGAACAAAGGGTAAGAGCTGAGACTCAATATTCAGTCATATAGTTGACATGTTACCTTTACTACCTTTCACAAGCCAATCTTGTAGTCTGGAATCACAGTTAACCTTTGGTTCTAAGTAGTTTTAAATTTATGAAAAGGCTGCATTTTTCTCATACCGACAGGCTCTGAGTTTTCAAAAGTGCCATTTGCACGAAATCAAGTTTGGAGTTACCTCACTAGTATGGGGCACCTAGAGCACTGTTAGGCCCCTGAACCTTTTATGAATATGTCTATGATCGCAGATCAAGGATACATTCTACCTCAGTAATCCTTGTGTGTGATTTAACAACAAATATGCCATTCTAGTTTCACTTATTTGGGGTTTATTACAATTTTACTTACATCTTTTATATAAGAACACATAAAATTCAAGGAAGTAGAAAATGTTCTAAATTTTCCTCTCCATGAAATAATGAAGTAAAACCTTCAATCCTGTATGATTATAAAGCTAGATTGTGACTTGTGTTCTACATTCATAATCATATATTAAGAAGCCTAGAACTTGGTCCTCTTCTAAGCGGGACCTATAAAGTAGTAGAAGATAGGGTCTCTGTTCTCAACCAGCTCACCATTTGCAAATAAAACTCAGATGTTATGTCCTGCATAAATACTTTTATACATTGCATCCACACAAGATCCATAGCCATCAATATAGATTTTCAAATCTGCTATTGCTACAGTATTGTCTGATAATGTGATTGATGATGGGTACACACATACAGTTGAAGAATGTTAGGTTTGTTTAATGACAACAGATAGAGAAACCCATCTATTCAGAGACCACTATATAAAACGGCATGAACGTGAATGGAAGTATCGATTTCCCAGATCTCGCAAAGTTTCCCACAGTGATTTACAGCTGTTGATGACAACATGGTATGAGGAATCTTTGAAGTATGAGCCACGCATCTTTGTCAATTCCATGGGCCTTTTTCTGCATTCCTGTCATATTCATTCTCTCCCATCATCTTTTATCAAGACTATAGATATTTGTCTCCCTCTTCACCATATACATGTAACTAGGGCAAACACCCCCATCACATTCCTACTATTTAGAGTGAGATTAGGTAATCCCAAATCGATTTCTCAAGTGCAGCAACTCTCATCAAGACAAGGCCTAAAGACAGGGCCTCTGTGTTGTCCAAGTCAGAGGAGGAAATATTTTTTTTTACTCCTGTAGAGACACATAGTAAATATTTTCAGATTTGTAAGGCATAAACAAGTGAAAGAAGGGGTTATTTGTTAATTATACAATAGAGATGGTGGGATAGGCTTGGCTCATTCACTATATTGTGTTGAACCTTGACCTCAGCCAGCAGAGCATCATATAATTACAATCTACCACCTTGAGACCATACAGAATAAGCTTGCCTCAGGCCTAAGCCTATCTATCAGACCTCATTTAATCTATAACATCTATATAGACCCCAATATTTCTAATGCAATATTATGTTTAAGACGAGAAGTGAAAGATAAGCAAAACTAAGTGAGGCAAAAAAAGGAAAAAAAATTACTCCTATAAGAGAAAACAGTGCATACAAAGATAAGGATTTGACAAAGGAGGGATCATTCATGGTAGACTTTGTTGGCTCTGCAACAGCCTTCTGTTGTCTTTTATCAGTGCATTGTAATTGTACGTCAGGGTGATACATTCATATATGCACACAAAGTCACTTGGTCTTTTCCCTCCCCACACCTTCCCCTCTGATACATGACAATGAGATTCATAGTGATACATTCATATATGCTCATAGCATTATTTGATCTGTTTCCTTCCTTGGGTCTTCGCTTTCCTTCCCCTCCTCTCTCTCTTGAAACGCTTCCACTACTCTACTGGTCTCTCTCTTCATTTTCATGAGATCCCTTGGATTTCCTTCTTTTTTTCTCTCTAGCTTTACCCTTTGAAAGAAAAAAATTGACTCTGGACTGTCTGAGTCTAGATGATTTCACTTAAAGTGATGCTCTCCAGTTCCATCCATTTCCCTGTTAATGATATTTTTTTGCTCTTTTGTATAGCTGAATAAAACTCCATTGGGCAAATATACCGCACTTTCTTTATCTACTCATTTGTTGATGGGCAAAAGGAAACAATCAAGAGTGTGAAGAGAAGCCTACAGAATGGGATAATATCTTTGCCAGCTATTCCTCTAATAGAGGGCTATGTGTAGAATAAAAAACTGAAAACTCTGAACACTTACATTATGATGCACCAATAAAAGCATATTAAAATAAAATTTTAAAAAACTTAACACTAAAAAAAGTCCAAATAACCTAGTCAATGGGCAATGGAACTAAATAGAAACTTCTTAAAAGAAGGAAGAAAAAGAAAAAGAAGGAGAAAGAGGAGTAGGAGGAGGAGAAGGAGGAGGAGGAGGAGGGGGAGGAGGAGGAGGAGAAGAAGAAGAAGAAGAAGAAGAAGAAGAAGAAGAAGAAGAAGAAGAAGAAGAGGAGGAGGAGGAGGAGGAGGAGGAGGAGGAGGAGGGAAGGAATGAGAAGAAAAAGAAGAAGGAGAAGAAGAAGAAGGAGAAGGAGGAGGAGGAGAAGGAGGAGGAGGAGGAGGGGGAAGGGAAGGGGAAGGAGAAATGGCTAACAAATATATGAATAAATGTCCATTAACATCCTTAGCAATCAGGGAAATGCAAATCAAAACTTAACTGAGATTCCTTCTCACTCAAGTAAGAAAGGCAATCATTAAGAATAGAAATAATAAATACTGGTGAGGATGTTGGGAAATAGGAAAGCTTATATGTATTTTAGTGAATAACTTTGTAAATTAGTATAGCCCCTATGAAGTTCAGTATGGAGGTTCTTCAAAAGACTAGGCCTAGAACCACCATGTGACACAGCTATACCACTCCCGGTACATTTTTAAAAGAATGAAATTCAGAATACTATAGTGATACATACATAACCATGTTTATAGCAGCACAATTCATGATAGCCAAGTTACGGTACTTTTTTATTCTTAACGGAATTTCAAATTTACCCAGACATCCAACTTCTTTTGATATTACGGGAAATTCTGACAGTTTAAAATGATTAGTGTGTGGTATTTCCTTGATGACTATTTTGTGTTCAACATTTGTACCTGACTTAAGTTAGCTCAATAAAACTATAAAGTACACACAGTCCTTAGATTTTTATTTTACTTGATGATAGTGCAAAAGAGATATGTATTCAATAGAAATCATACTTCAAATATTGAACTTAGATTTTTTGATGTTATTTGGTGTGATACTCCCTCTCAGTGCTGCACTTTCCAGTTGGACACGGGATCGTGAGAGAAAACAAATAATACTTTGTTCTGTGTGTGTGCTATGTTGGGTAGTACTTTTTGGATATGAATATTTAATAAATTACATGTGATAGTCAATATTTTATTATAAAATGGGCTTTGTGCTCGATAATTTTCCCAAGTATAGGCTAATTAAATCTCTGAGCGCATGTATGGTAGACTCAGCTCAGCTGTGATGTTAGGTAGATTAGGTAGATTGAATTCATTATTGCCTTATTGTATTTTTGACTTTCAATGTGTTTATTGGATGCAACCTCATTGTAAACTGAAGACATACAAACCTAGTTCATGCTTTTTAGTTTTTTTTTCTATGTATGGTACTGGGGTATTGGCCATTGAATCCAGGGGAATTCTCAGCTATATCTCCAGCCCTTTTTAGGTTTAGTTTGAAGTAGGGTCTTGCTAAGTTGTTGAGGCTGCCCTTGAACCTGTGATCCTCCGGCCTCAGCCTCCTAAGTACTGGAATTGTAGACACACACCACTGCACCCGAGGAGTCCACATCTCCAGGAGAGATTTCCCTCTCTTTTCATTCCCCCTGTAAATGATTGAATAAAACTTGCAGCCTTTGTTTCCATTGCCAATCATGTTACTCTGCAGACAAGCTTTCATACGAAGCCAAACCACAAAGCGCTCGGTACAAAGCTAGGGCAGACTCAGGTGTCTCTTAATATTCAGGCAGCTACTGATTTCTGCCACATTTGGAGCCCGTTGTACCTTTGGATTTCCAATTCTGAGCTCCTGTGTTCCATCAGTATTCACGCTAGTTTGAGTCAGACTTTTCTGTTACCTAGAATCAAAAGCATAGTAACTGGTAGAGTATTCGATGAGGTGAAAGGAATTGTGGAAGAAGAGGAGGCTGAGAAACTACGCAGGGGCAAAGCTTGCGGGTCTTCTTTCTCCTGGTATCGTCACATGCTGAGCTCAGGGTATTCACACTGGAAGGGGACTCGCAAACAGATGGACAGCAGGGATAAAAGCAATGTTTCTGATGCTTCTAATGTCCTTCTTATAATCACCATAAGCCAGTCCAGTCAGGCTGCAAGTATTTGTTAGCGCCCAGTCTTGTGGTTTAACTAGCTCCACTTTATCCACAGTCGTTCCATATCAAAGATAACTTACACCATTTTTGAGGGCTGAACAAATGGTTTTGAGTATAGTAAAAGGTTAAAAAAATGGAAGGCATTGATGTTGGTCTTTGTTTAGGGGTCAGAGTCAAGTCCTAAAAGATTTTAAAAATTATTTCAGAATGAAAAACTGTAATGAGATTTGGAGAGCAGACCTAGGGGATCTAAACTTTTCAATAAAATGACTAGATCAAGTAAAAGCTAAAACCAAAGATTAGAACAAAACTCTGAGCTGAAAGATGTCAGTATAATGCAAAATAAATGAGGCAAGTAAAACCAGATACTTCCAGGAGAACTCTTAAAATTTAAATTTTAAAAATAAGTCCCACGAATATGTAAGTGTATCAAATCTTACTCTACTTACATTAAGGATAGTGCTAGGGGACAGGTGAAGACAAGAAATGCTGTTTCATACTTGACATTGATTAGAAAAATAAAGGTACATGAGTTTTAACTCAATGACAAATTTAAAAGATAGTTAATTTTTCTAAATAAACAAAAGAGCACAGAATAATATAGTATATATAAAGAGAGAAAGCCAGGCACAGTGGTGAATGCCTATAATCCAAGCATGTCTGTGGATGAGACAGGACGACTGCAGGTTTGAGGACAGATGCAGCAATTTACTGAGCATCTTAGGGAGACCTTGTTTCATAATAAACAAAACGTGCTTGGGGTGTGGTCAGAGGTGTACTGCTTGTGAGTTTCATCCCCAGTAACAAGCAAGTTACTTGCCGGGCGTGGTGCATACACCTGTAAACCTAGTAATTGGGAGGCTAAAAGAGGAGGATTGCAGATTTGAGACGTTTCAGAAACTTAGTGAGACTGTTTCAAAATTAAAAATTAAGCTGGGTGTAGTGGCGCACACTTGTAATCCCCGTGCTTGGGAGGCTGAGACAGGAGGATCGCATAGGTTCAAAGCCAGCCTCAGCTACTTAGTGAGGCTTTCAGCAACCTACTGAGACCCTGTTTCCAAATAGGTCTAGGAGTATAGCCTAGAGGTAGAAAGCCCCTGGGTTCCACCCCCAGTACAACCAAAAAATAAAAATAAAAATAAATAAAAAATAAATAAATAAAAAGGGCAGGGGGTGTAGCTCAGTGGTAGAATGATCCTGGTTTTAGTACCCAGTACCAACCAACCAACCAACCAACCAAAACCCCAAATTGAAGCTAGAATAACTTACAGAAGATAAAGTGCACATGAGTTATAACCCCTATGAGTTTCAGACTGAACTGACAAAAAAAAAACAAACCCACAATTATTTGCAATTTATAAAAAAACAACTTAAGTGCCTGGCATGGTGGCATACCCTTGTAATCCTCGCGCTTGGGAGGAAGAGACAGGAGGATCGTGCTGGTTCGAAGCCAGCCTCGCTGGCTTAAGAGACCCTGTTTCCAAATAAAAATATAAAATAGGTCTGGGAGTATAGCCCAGAGATAGAAGGGTTTCCAAGAACCCCAGTACCACCAAAAAAAAAAAAAAAGAACTTAAGTGAAATGACCTAACACATAGAAAATGTTAAAATAGGAAAAATATTCCCAGCATTTGGGAGGCTGAGACCTGAGGATCGCGGTTCGAGGACAGCCTCAGCTATTTAGTGAGGCCTTCCGCAACTCGGTGAGACGCTGTTTCAAAATAAATAATTAGCTGGGTGTGGTGGCACATGTTTGTAATCCCCGCGCTTGGGAGGCAAAGACAGGAGAATCGCGCTGGTTCAAAGCCAGCCTCCCTGGCTGGTTTAAGAGACCCTGTTTCCAAATAAAAATATAAAATGGGTCTGGGAGTGTAGCCTGGAGGTAGAAGGGTTTCAAGGAACCCCAGTACCACCAAAATAATAATAATAATAATAATAATAATAATAATAAGTAATTGGGCAGGGGGTATAGCTCGGAGCTCAAATGGCTCTGGCTTCCATTCCCAGACCCTCAAAAAAGAAAAAATATTAGTGAAAATTATAATAAAGCATCATTAATTATGAATAATAAAGTAGATTTCAATAACTCGATTAGTATCACTTACATTGATAAAATAATATATAGCTAATGCAAATAAGAAGCATGGGTCTTTAGATAATTATGATCAGTATGGCCAGGTATAATGCTACTGTTTCACATACATTTGTCAATTCAATATTTAGAATAACACATTGTGTTAGACATGGTTATTATTCTCATTTTATGGATAAACTGAAGACAGATAATCTAATTTAAGATTCTCACCGTGGGATTAGAACCCAGGTTTTTGTGACTTGAGAACCTTTATGACATTGCACTACTGTATGAAAGGTTAGTCCTTCCTCACAATTACCTGGGTGCTGACTGAAAATGGAAACTCCTGGCATCACCTGAGCTGTATTGCAGAGCTTTGAAATTTGCATTTTAACAAGTACTCCAGTTGATTCTTATGCATGTGAAAATTTGAGAACCACTGCTTGTTCTGCCTCCAAGAAAACGAGAGAAACACAACTGAAGTGGAAATCTTTAATCCACCCTTTATATCTTAGACAGTTTAAGTAAACAAACAACAAACAACTTAAATATTAACCAAGCTGTTATAACAAAATTAAAGCACTACAGAGATTATGTTACCTTGAAATAGCCATCGAGCATTTGCAAAATTGATCACATATTTTTTCCTAAATTGATCACATATCTTTTCCTAAATATTGAATATCAATTTAAGAGATACTAATTCAGTTATTGAGTTCTACTTTATTATTCATAATTATTGATGCTTTATTCTAATTTTTACTAATTCCCCAAGCAATAAGTTGTAAAGACCGCATTATTTAATCACAATGTGATGCAACTAAAATTTAATAACAATTTTAGAAAAAGGACAGAACCTATTGTAACTTCAAAAACACATTCCTAAGGAGCCATTTAATCAAGTAAAAGATCTATTGTTGCAACTCTAGAATGGCATAAAGTACACTCAGTGTGAAAATGTCTAAGTCCACCCACCAGAGTGTTTCAAATGTGAAAGGTGGAAAACGAGTAGTGAGAAGGACATAAAGCAAAGGGAACGGCCATCCATCATTAGTGGGAATACAGTGGATACGATCGCCTTCACAATGGTTGGCCAGCAGCTAATGAAACTACTCATGTGCCTGTCTTCTCACATATGACCATCAGTTCTCCAATGTGAAGTTCCTAAATACTCAATATAGACTGGATAAATAAGTTGCTGTGTACTCAGACAATTGAATACTGCAGTAACCCCATCCCCCTCCTGGATTCACCAGGAACACATTTCAAGACCTCCAAACGAGGCCTAAAAACCTACATATACTATGGAACCAAATTATAGATGGAAACCATTTTTTTCTGATGCATCCATGGCTATGATAAAGTTTGTTTGATTTTTTTTGTACTTGGATTGAAACCAGGGGCATTCTACCTCCAAGCTACATCCCCAACCTTATTTAAAATTTATTCTGAAATGGGGTCTTGCTAAGTCACCGAGGTTGGCTTTGAAACTTTTATCTTCCTATTTCTGCCCCCCACCCAGTACAGGGATTACAGGTATGCACCACTTCACATGGATTAAAGTTTAATATATAATTCAAACTTAGTAAAGGATTAACAACAAAAAATGATAATAAAACAGAATTATAATAACATACTATGATAAGAGGTATGTGAATATGGTTTTTCTCTCTTGAGAGTCAAGAAAAATATTGTTTTTGTACTGCAATTTAACACAGGTAACTGAAACCATGGAAAGTGAAATGATGGATGATGGGGGCTACTGTATGTAGTAGGGAAAAGAATATTCTACAACTATATGAAACAATATGGTGGAATCTTCTGCAAATCAGTGCTGCATGAAACACACCAGACAAAAATGCCTACTTTCTGTATAATTTGATTTACACAAATTACAAAAACAGTAAAAAGTATTCTATGCTAATAGCAGTCAGAACAGTGAATACCTCGGTAGTTCTAACGAGAGAGTGTCATGAGGGAGGGATGTTGGAGTGCTGGTAACGCTTTGTTTCCTGATCTGGATGCTGATTACATAAGTGTATTGAGATTGTAAGAATTCATCAAGCTGTACACTCATAATCTCTCTCTGCAATCTTGTGGTTTGATACAAAGTTTAAAATAACTTATGAGCAGACTAACTGTATTTCCACATTTATTTGAGACAGCTTTCAGAAAGAAATAAGTAGAAGAAGTTATGCAAACAAAACATAAAACGCCTGAATTTACGAACTTGAATAAATTAGTTAAGAAAGAAACTATGCATAATCCTTCATAGAGAGACCACAGATAAGGGACAGGGTAAAATCAGGAGGTAAAACCCTAACACTATTCCATGTTTCACTGAAATTTCAAAGGTCTAGGTAGAAACAAGAGGGTAGAGGAAATATCAAGAGAGAGAGAAAGACTGAGAATTTTTGAGAACTAATAAAAAAATCAATTACTAGATTCAAGAATCCAAATAAATATTAAGTGGGATGAATGGAAATAAGTCCATGCCTAGATAAATAAAAATAAAATTGTATGATACCAAAATTAGTCATCAGTCAGAGAAAAGAGAGACTACTGTCTAGGAACAACAGATAAACTGATGACTCAAAGGCAACAATGGAAGTCAAAACACTAAGCAAATCTTCTATGTAGTGAAAAACCTGTTAATGAAAAAATTCTATATCTGGTTAAACAGAAGTATTTATTAAGAATGAATACAATAGAAAACAGTTTCAAGCCGGGCGTGGTGGCGCACGCTTGTAATCCCAGCATTCGGGAGGCTGAGACCAGAGGATCGCGGTTCGCGGACAGCCTCAGCTACTTAGTGAGGCCCTCTACAACTCAGTGAGACCCAGTTTCAAAATAAAGGAATAAAAAATAGGGCAGGGGGTGTAGCTTGGAGGTCGAATGCCCCTGGGTTCCACCCCCAGACCCGCAAACAAACAAAACAAACAAACAAAAAAAAAACACAGTTTCAGGCAAATGAAAATCTGAGAGGGTTATTGACAGAGACCTGCAATAAAAGTTATACTGAAGAGTGTATATCAGTGCAGAAGGAAGGTGATCCTAGATGGCAGGTCATAGCTTAAAGAAGGAATGAGAAAAAAATACATTAGAAAATACCTGGATGAATAGAAAATGAATATTGTTACTATAAAATAAATTGTCATTATATAATAATGGTATGAGATTTATTAAAACAAACTTAAAATATGTGACAAAATAAGTCAGTGGGGTGCCAGCAGAGTTAAAGAGTTTTAAGGCCACTGTATTGTCTGGGGGAGGGTAATATAATTGATTAATATTAAAATTTAATATTTAATGTCTAGGCAATTTTTAACATTGTATTAACTTCCAAACCATTGAGGAGAGAAAAATTAAAATGTTACAATGAATGAGAAAAGGAAGTAAATATGTGGGAAAAATAGAAAGTATAAAATATATTTTAGACAATGAATATACATGTATTAAATGATCCAATTAAAAGACAAATGTCATTAAACTAGAATGAAAAGCGAAACCAAACTATACACTGATCGAAGAGATTTTCACACGCCTATAATTCCAGTACTTGGGAGATGGAGGCAGGAGGATTGCAGATTGGAGGCCAGCCTTAGCAACTTAGTAAGATCCTGTTTCAAAATAAAATCGAAGTAGAGTTGTAGCTCAGAGGTAGAACACCCCTGAGTTCAAACTCCAGAGCTGCAAAAAACAAAACAAAACAACAAAAAGCAAAAGAAATACACTTAAAACATAAAGATATATAGAACATTTGAGAGGACAATGATGGAAAAAATTTTAGACAGGAAAGTATAGACAGAATAGACTTTAAGGCAAGATCATTGCCCAAGATCAAATGGGTACTTCATAATGATAAATGCCAAATTTTGCTTCATATATTTTGAGTTCATGTTACTAGGTTATGCAGTTTCAGAATTGTTTTCTCTGGTAGATTAAACCATTGGGAATTATGAAATAATATATCAGAGAAAATACACTAAGTACAATGTTATGTTAGAGATGTGCGGAGTCTTTTATGGAAGCTAGAGAGAAAAAGAACATGGAGGATAGATAAAGAACAATTGCCAGTGGCCTCACTTCTGAAGGAAATTATATCGGAGCTAAATCTCAAAGAATTATAAATTAGGCAAATTATGACATGCCAAGCAAAGACGATAGGATGAGCAAAGGCATGAATGCAGCGACAGCAAGTGTGGTAGGGACAGGGATTGTAAGCAGAAAATAAGAATAGAAGATGAAACAAGAAAAATAGTAGAAAACAAGTTATAGAATTTTATGTTGATTGGAGACTCTTGGAATTAACCTTATAGGAAATAGTAGACTAATCTATGGTTGAGGCAGAATGACAGTTTATACCACATTTCAGAAGGATAATACTAGTCACCATCTGGCAAACACAATAGAGTGAGCCAGGTGTGGTAAAGTGGATTTGCAATTCCAGTACTTGGGAGGCTGGGACAGGAGGATCACGGGTTCAAGGCTAGCCTCAGCAACTTCGCAAGACTCTGTTTCAAAGTAAAGAAGGGGTACAGCTCAGAGATAAAACGCTCCTGGGTTAAATCTCCAGTACCATAAAAAATGAAAACAAAACCCCAAAATCATACTAAATACTAAAATAAAATAAAAGCTAGAGATAAAGAAATTTGTTAAGAAGACATTCTGACCAGAAATAATACTGGAATGAACCCGGGCAGGACTGGTGAGGTGAAAGCATAGACAGGTAGAATTGCTGGGTACTCACCGGATAGTTATTGAACGAGTGCATGTGTTGATGCGTTATCTCGAGTGGTATCCCGCCCTACACATTCCATCCAATAACCCCATTTCTAAGAAGTTATCCTAAAGTTAATTTGAATTTATGTAGGAGATGATTTATGTAGGAGATATTCATAAGCAGTGTTAAATTAGGATTTTAGAAATATTGAAAATAACTTACAGGGGTCCAACAGCAGAGAAATGGTTAAATAAATTACAGTAAAAAGCTAAATTTAAATATTATGTAGCAGTAAAATATTGGGCTTTAAAAACTGCTTAACGACAGAGAAATTCTTAAGATATAAGTAGAAAAAATATGGTACAAGATTATTTAGTATTTGTGTCAATTTTAGAGAAAATATACTTCTGAACAGACATTAAAACATTTATGTGGTAGAGTATGATGTGGCCATTTCTGGGCCCTTTTCCCCAAAGATGCCCATGTCCCAGTTTTCAAAGGCCGTGATATTAGCTTACCTGGCAAATGAAACTTTGTTGATGCGATTATGCTTAAGGACCTTGATGGGGATATTTTCTAGAATTCTCTAGGTGTGTTTAACCTAATAACATGGGTCTTTAAAAGTAAAGGCCTTTTCCTGGCTGCGGTCAGAGGCAGATGTGTGTATTGAAGAAAGGTACTAAAAAGTTTCACACTGCTGGCTTTGAAGATGAAAGAAGGTCCTTAGCTGAGAAATATGGGTGGCCTCTGGAAGCTTGAAAAGGCAAAGGTGAATCCTTCTCTAGACGCTCTGGAAGGAAATACATTCCAGCCAGTGCCTTGATATATAAAATGTTAGTGCTGGGTATTGAACCTAGGGGCATTCTGCCTCGGAACTACATTCCCAGGTCTTTTTTCTTTTTTTTTTTTTTTTTTTTAATTTTGAAACAGAGCTTCACTAAGTTGCTGAGGCTGGCCTCAAACCCATAGTCCTCTTGTCTCAGCCTCCCAGGTACTAGGATCATAGGCATGAGCCACTATCCTCCGCTTGATTCTAACCCAGTAAGACTTGTATCAGATTTTTAATCTACATGATTATAAGGTAATCAATTGGTGTTGTTTTAAGCCAATAAATTTGTGACAATTTGTTATGGCCTCAATAAGAAAAGTAAAATAACAGTTTAGAAGGAAATAAAATGGAGAAAAATAGTACTGGAATAAGTAGCTGTGGGTAGTGCAATTATAGGCAATTTTCCCTATCATGATAATAATTTTCTGTATGTTCATCATCTATAATGGATGGGAGAAGAAAATGAAGAAGATGGTTAAACTTCTCTAATCCTATGTCTAAAACCTTACGCACAGTCGAATATTTCCTTAAGATAAATTTCTTGAGGTAAAATGACTAAGACAAAGGCTATAAATATTATTAAGGTCCTTGAAAATTTAATGACAAATCCCCTTCAGAAAGTGTGTACTGATTTATACTCCCATCTAAATTCTCTTCACTGAAGCTTTTGATGATTTAGTTATGCTGATTTTCTTTCAGTTCACGTTATGAACCCCAAGTAAACAACTTAAACAAAACTAAGTACAGAGCCAAAAAACAAACTGAAATATAAGTTAAACATTCTATTTTCATGTTACCTCATTAGCATACATACTTGGGACACTTCGCCTTACAGAGGATGCTCAGAGGTGCCTCTTAAGCCAATTTAAGCTCTTTTGTGACTCCAGTTTATTTTCTCTTACTTTCTCATTATTTTACTGAATTTCAGAAGGTCTAGCAGTTTTTCCAAGATTTCATGGCCAGGCGTGGTGGCACACACTTGTAATCCCAGCATTCGGGAGGCTGAGACCGGAGGATCGCGGTTCGTGGACAGCCTCAGCTACTCAGTGAGGCCCTCTGCAACTCAGTGAGACCCTGTTTTAAAATAAAGAATAAAAAACAGGGCAGGAGGTTAGGTCAGAGGTCAAATGCCTCTGGGCTCCATCCCCAGACCCACACACACACACAAAAAAAAAAAAAACCAAGATTTCATATAGTCTTTGTGGAACATCTTGCAGTGCTCCTTCTTTTAAAGAGAAATTTCAAGCCAGACATGGTGGCGCATGCCTGCAATCCCAGCATTTGGGAGGCTGAGACAGGAGGGTCTTGAGGTTTGAGGCCAGCCTCAGCTATTTAGTGAGGCCCTTTGCAACTCAGTGAGACCCTGCTTCAAAATAAAGAATAAAAAATAGGGCTGGGGGTGTAGCTTGGAGGTAGAATGTCCATTTCCAGTACTGAAAAGGAAAGAAAGAAAGAAAGAAAGAAAGAAAGAAAGAAAGAAAGAAAGAAAGAAAGAAAAGAAAAGAAAGAGACATTCCAGCCAGGCATGGTGGCACACACGTTTAATCCCAATAATTTTTGCCATGCAAAACCTCCTCTAGACTTTTAATTTTTCTTTGTTTATTTTTTGTTTCATAATCCTCTCTGGGAAATCATCTCTGCAACAGGTTCCAAAGCAAATTAAGTGCCTGGTTTTTTTTTGTTTTTTTTTTTTTTGTTTTTTGTTTTGGTTCTTGTTTTGGTACCAGGGCTTAAACCCAAGGGTTTCTACCTCCAGACTACACTCCCATCCCTTTTTATTTTTTATTTTCAAATGAAGTCTCGCTGTGTTGTTGACAGTCTTGCTAAATTGTCGAAGCTGACCTCAAACCTGCGATTCTCCTGTGTCAGGCTCCCAAGTCCTGGGATTATAGGCGTGTGCTGCCACACCCTGCAGTACCTGGCCTTTTACCAAGTCTGCGCTTCTATAGCATTTGAATCTTATCCCTACCTGTAAGAAAGAACTATCTTTATTCAGCTGATTTCAATTAAGATTCTCTGCTTAGTCAATAACTTGAAGGTGGGTATTCAAGGGACAGATACATTTTGAAATACAAATAATGTATACTTATTATCTGCTGCACTGTGATCCTGAACTATCAAAAATAAATAAAATTCTCATGAGGACAATTATTAAACTTTACTAAGGATTCATTAACAAGGAAATGGGTACTTTAAGCAATGATACATATTTATGTTTTCCAAATAATGAATACATATGTTCTCCAAATATTTTCTAAAACATGTATATGGCATATGGACATGTAGCTATGCTACCGGGATCAGAAGTGTGACAGATTACAATATATAGTCCACAGTTAATTGATAATATTTTCTGGGTTTAGAAGTGAGCAAACACTCAAGGCAATGAGTTAGAGAACCCTATTCTCTTTTAAAAAGCTGTCCAAGTAATTTCCAACTGATGTCTTCTTTGTCTGTTGATAAATCTCCCAACACTAAGCGGTGACATTTAAAATCATTCCTCTGACCTTAGCACTACTCTTAAAGTACTAAGTGCGCAACAGATATTTGTTGTTGGCGATGATGATTGTATTTATCAGACCAAAAAACATTTTGGAACGTAAAGGCTGGCCCACCATTCCTTCTCTTGAGTTTATTCAAAGTCACAAATACAGCCAGTCAACCTTGGAGTGAAATAATGTCACCAGAAAAAACAAAGTGCTTTTAAGTTATTTTTTATCACCCTTCACCGGCACAGATGTAGGGTGTCAGCTCTATTCAGTGTACTTATTTCAGTCTGACTTTCCCACTGTAGAAGATTTGAGCAGCCAGCTCTGTATTCTCTGCTTTTGATTCTCTTCCAATTTCAAATCCAGAAAAAATACCTTTCCCTAAACAACAACCCAAACAAAACAGAGCAAAGCACCAGTTAGGCTAGCTTTTTAGTAAACTGAATAAAGGAAATATTTTCAAAACAATCTCTGTGTTGATTGATATAGTACAATGTCCAGGGATTTACTTACCCACTTATGATATCCTAGCATGAAAAATAAGAAAAAAAAAACTTCTTAAAATTATTTTTGAGATGTTTCCTGAGAAATTCACACTTCATTGAGAGTTATTACAAAAAAACCTACCAGGTCAGGAGCATGATTTTTCAAAAAGAAGTTTTCAACATTTCAAGACAGGTATAAAACAGTATTTATTGTGCTGAAGAGTGTGGAAAAGACTGAATAAATGGATACATCTGAGCAGAAATGACATCTGAGACTTTGAAGCAAAGGCCAAGTTGGATTAATGCGGCAGCGTATTATATCACCGACTCCCGACCTTCACTCACTTAGCTTATACCTTGATTCTTTGTATTTTATTAAACACAAGTAAGCTCTCCCTCCTTCTTTAAATTTCTCTACGGCACTCATTCAATTCTCTTTCTTACCTACTTCCAGGTAACCAAGAAGCTGTTATTATTCAATTTTACTCTGTCCAGTACTATGAAAAACTGTCCACTTTCATTTCACCTACACATTTCTGACATCTTGACTCTCTTCCTTCTGCTAGCTTATTTTGTTTATGTTTTGAGCCTATCAGGTCTTTGCACATCCTAATAATCACCAAGCACCCTTTTCTGAGCCCATGACTTCTTTTCAAGTACTCATTCAGCCAGGTATGGTGGCGTACACTTATATCCCAGTACTTGGGAGGCTGGGACAGGAGGATCGCAGATTGGAAGTCAGCCTTGACAACTTAGGCCCTCTGAAACTTAGTGAGACCCTGTTTCCAAATAAGAAATAAAATTGGACTTGGGGTTTAGATCAGAGGTAAATGCCTCTGGGTTCAATCCCCCATGACACAGACACACACACACACACACACACACACACACACACATAAATAAAGTACTCACTCATTGGGGGGGTACTTGGGATTGAAGCCAGGGGCATTCTACTTCTAAGCTACATCCATAACCCTATTATATTTTTAATTTCAAACAGAGTCTCACTAGTTGCTGAAGTTGCTGAGGCCCTTAATAATTTTCTGAGACTGGTCTAGAACCTGAGATCCTCGGCTCAGCCTCACAAATACTGGGATTCTACACCTGGCAATGTACTCACTCTGTTAATTATATTCCAAGGAAATAGTTCAAATTCAAATTCTTGACATGAGTCATTTCATTTAATTTTTTACAACAATCTAATGAGGCAAATATATATATATATATATATATATATATATATATATATATATATATATATATATATATACTGGGGTTCCTGGAAGCTACAGTCCCAGACCTATTTTTTATATTTTTGAAACAGGGTCTCTTAAGCCAGAGCGGCTGGCTTTGAACCTGCGCGATCCTCCTGTCTCCACCTCCCAAGCTTAGGGATTACAAGCGTGCGCCACCACGCCCGGCCCTGTATTATATATTTAAAAGGCAGTATATCTAGGAAAAGATCGCTTAGGTGTAGGAACAGTATACATAAAGTTATTAGGTAGAAACAGCATGCAAGTCATTGCTGCTAGAGGTCAGAGAATGGAGGGAAGGCAGGTGGGAAGAGAGGTAAACAGAGATCAGATCACGCAGGGCTTTATCAAACAGGTTAGGGCTGTGACTTTTGCTCGAGGTGAGATAGGAAGGTATTGGAAGGTTTGAGGAAAGTCGCAACCTGACAAGACTTTTAAGTAGTCACTTTGCTCTATTGCCAAGAGACTGAAGAAGGCCTAAGACAGAAGAATAAGATCAATTAAAAGATTATTGCCAGCCAGGCACGGTGGTGCGCTCTCGCAATCCTAGTACTTGGGAGACTGAGACAGGAGGATCACAGATTTGAGGCCAGCCTCAGCAATTTCGTGGTTTAGCCTCTTAGCAATTTAGAACATATTTAAAAATAAAAGAGCTTGAGATGTAGCTCAGAGGCAGAATGTCTTGGGTTCAATCCTTAGTAACAAAACAAAACAAACAAAATTATTGCAATAATGTCAGGGAATATGATTATGATCTGAAGGAGCATGAAAACAGTGCAAGTCATGATGTGAGACTGAATTAAATATATATTTTGAATGTAGATTTAATAGGAGGTACTAACAAATGGTGGATTTTAAGAAAATGATAGAAGGTAAGTGTTTCAGTCCCACTTAGTGGAAATCCAGGTGCTATAGGAACTGAAAATCACACAAGTTATGAATATAATGTTACACATGATAATTAGGTACGAAGGGAAATATTGATGTTGAGTGCGTGGTAGCCTGCTTCCATCTTTACCATGGTACCTAATGATCTTGACAATGTTTCCCACGATCCTGACTGCCGTGCATCATGAGAGATCCTTAACCAGAACCACCTGGCTAAGTCGTTCCTGGATTCTTGACCCAAAGGAATTACGTGAGATAATGCATATTTAAATTTTGGCCATTTATGACGGAGCATGCCTGCGATCCCAGTACTTGTGAGGCTGAGACACAAGGATCACCGTTTGAAGGCAGCCTGGACAACTTAGCAAGATCTTCGGCAACCTGGTGATGCCCTATTTCAAAATAGAAAGAATGAAAGAGGAGGAAGAATGAAAAGAGAAAAGAAAGTTTAGAGTTTTAGCTCAGAGGTTGAATGCCCCTGGGTTCAGTCCTCAGTATCCCTCCCCCTCCCCCCCCCAAAAAAAAGAAAAAAAACATACTTTAAGATACTAATTTCTGGAATAATGTTTTATGCAGGGGAATATCTGGGGTATGTATTTTGGTGCAGGCATGGAGTCTACCATGATAAAAATCTAAAGTATAGATAAGCTTTAAAACTAGATAGTGAGTAGAAGGTAGATGTATTTTGAGGAGATGACAGGGAAAGAACATGGAAGAGACTGTTCGCAGGATCCCGATGAACTTTAAGGAAGCATCAGATGAGAACTTCAAGCAAAATGGGAAGATGTCATTGGAAACTGGAAGAAAAAGGATCCTTATTATCCAGATTTTGAAAGTTTAGAATACTGTCACTTGTGGTAATGTGGAAACGAGGAAAATCCAGGGTGAACTGAGGATCTAGTGATGGAGATTTCTAAGCAGTGCTTGAGAGTGTCTCCTGGTTTCTTCTTGATATTTATAGGACAACGCAGTATGCCTCGGGAAGGCTTGTTAAATAGAATTCAGGCCTGCTGGTTGTGAACATTTCCAACCTCTCCAGTTGGCAGACATTGTTAAAATTTAGGAACAGCTTTGGGGCAAGGATCAAGTCCATCTCACTGTTCATAAAAAATGGTACAAGGAAGAAGCCGAGTGAGGCTGTAAAATTCTTTATAAAGAGCTCAGAAAATGCAAAACAATACCTAAGATACCCATTTTGTTAAATAATAAAAATGCGAAGCTTAGAGGGCTGTCCCTCAGCGATACCAGTGAAAGCTCAAGGGACAGGATTTTCTCATGGAGATTTTGTCTAATGGAGTGAGGCTCTCCAAATATCTGTATGTACAAAAGGGTTTGAAATAATTAGAGTGGAAAACACTGCTAACATGTACTGAAAGGATAGAAAACTATGAAATGAAGATTTTGGTCTCTAAAATGAGAAACATGAACTCAAGTGGTCCAAACAAGAGCACAGCTGGGAGAGCCAAGGGCTATGCAAAATAACCCTAGAGCTAGCCCGGCGCGGTGGCGCACGCTTGTCATCCCAGCATTCAGGAGGCTGAGACCAGAGGATCGCGGTTCGCGGACAGCCTCGGCTACTTAGTGAGGCCTCTGCAACTCAGTGAGACCCAGTTTCAAAATAAAGAATAAAAAAACAGGGCAGGGGGTGTAGCTCAGAGGGAGAATGCCCCTGGTTTCCATCCCCAGTACTGTAAATAATAATAATAATAGTAAGCCTAGAGCATAAGCAGGATTTAAACCCAGTCAAGGAACTTCTAACATTTGCCCAGTTAAATTTCAAAAATTTTTTGAACCACTGTGCCCACTGCCTCCCTCTCCATTTTGAATAGGAATGCCTGTGGTGGTGAACCTAGACATGCCTGTCCTCTTCCATGCTGGCTGTATGAAGAGTACGTCGTATTTCTATTAACTTGCTAGGTCTGTAGACCAAGAGGAATTATTCATAATAAGCTCTACTTAAGGAACTCTACTAGAGGAGTCTCTAGTAGGACATGAGGAGTCCCATCTGTACTAGGACATGATTGAGACGAGGAGATTCTCTGTGCTAATGTTGGAATGGTATTAAACTTTGGAGGACCTAGGGGAGAATGAGTGTATTTTTCATATGGAAGAGACATAAATTGTGGTGGCCAGAGGTAGGACTGTGGTGGCAAGCTTCCAAAATGAGAGTTAGTGATTTATCTTTCTTATAGCACTTAGGTATGCTAAATAGGGCTGAGCAGTGTAACCAGCACCCTGGTGCAGAAATGACAGTGTGTGACTCCCGAGGTTAAATTATACGACATGATGACTTTTCCCTTGCTCTTCCTGGGATCACTCAGTCTGGGGAAAATCAGCTACCATGCTGTAAGTGACCCTACTGAAAGTTCCACGTGGGGAAAATCTAAGGCTCCCCACCAACAGGCAGTATGCTGGGTTAGTCATGTGAGTAAGCAATTGTGTAGATGCACCCGCCAACCCAATTGGATGTTCAGATGACTGCAGCCCCAGCCAGCAGATTCACTGAAGCCTCGTGAGCGGCCTGGAGTGAGAACTGCCTACCTAAAACATGTCTGCGGACTTCACTCACGGATACCAGAAAATAATACATGCTCTTAAATGGCTAAGTTTTAAGGTAATTCGTTCTGCAGCAATAACTATTACTGAATGGCAAAGGATATTCCCACAAATTATTAGTTAAATAATTTTTTAAAAACTGACAAATAGCCAGGCATGGTGATGCACAACTGTAATCCCAGTACTTGGGAGGCTGAGACAGGAGGATCACAGGTTCAAGAGCAGTCTCAACATTGAAACAAAACTCTGTTTCTAAATAAATAAATAAGTAAATAAATAACAATAGATAAATAGATAATAAGGCTGTGGGTATAGCTCAGAGGTAAAGTGCTCCTGGGTTCAATCTCCAGTACCAAAAGAAAAGAAAAGAAAGAAAAAAAAAAGATTCCTTGAGCCAGGCACAATGATGCATGCCTTTAATCTTAGTACTCAAGACTAACCTTGGCAATTTAGTGAGACGCTGTTTCAAAATAAAAAATAAATTAGGACTGGGGATGTAGCTCAGAGGTAGAATGTCCCTAAGGTCAATTCCCAATACCAGAAAGACACACAAATAAACAATAAAACAAAGAGTGACCCCAACCCAGGGAGGCAGCATAACCATGTGTTAATGAACCGCCTTACTGTTATTCTACCCTTTCTCCTGTAGTGTTTGTGTAATACTTTTTGAGAAGTGAATCTTCTCCCCATTGTGGTTGGTCAACTTTTTTTCTATTATTGACAGTTTTTACACAAGTTTTTCAGCTTCACAACTTTTTATTGGTAATGCCATGTATGGATTCAGGATTTTAGTTAGATCTGGGAAACTTTCTATCAAATTTACTTGATTTATGAGCTGTCAGATTTCAGCATATATTTTCTTATGTAGTGACTAAGAGTAACCACTATTTGAATTGATGATACTCATTAACCATTTTTGAGTCAATATGTTTATTGTAGTGGGATTATTCTGAATTTATGTTATCCTAATCAATGGCAGTATTTTGTGTCAAATCAGTCTGAAACTTACATCTTTTCCTGATTTATTCGTATGATTCACTTCTCTTCACTATTTGGACTCTTAAACAATCCAACAGACTATTCATTACTTCTACTCAAAATTTATCTCTTCATTTTAATGAATGACTGCTTTTGGCAAACTCTGGAAAAACTGTTTCACTTCTCAATGTCAGAATAATTTTTATTGATTTCATCACTCATCTTTATCACTTTCCTTCTTGTTTTATTAATTTTTATCTGAAATTTTCTCTGTCCTTTAATAAATAAATTTAATGATGACAAAAGAGGTATTTTTCAAATTCAGCAAAATCGGGAATCTGCGAGTTTTTACTTTTTTTACTGAAATTTTCTGTGATGGTTAGTTTCACGCATGAACTTGACTGGGTTATGGGGTACTCAGAGAGGAGCTGGTGGAACATTATTTATAATGGAAGAGCATTGAACAAAATGGAACAGAAAAGGGTATTTCTCTCTCTCTCTCTCTCTTTCTCTCTCTCTCTCTCTCTCTCTCTCTCTCTCTCTCTCTCTCTCTCTCCCTCCCTCCCTCCCTCCCTCTCTCTCTCTCTGTATTGGGACATTCTACCTCTGAGTTACACCCCTAGCATCATTCATTATTTTCTAATTTTATTTGGAGTCAGGATCTTACTAGGTTGCTGAGGCTTGCCTCAAACTTGTCATCCTTCTGTCTCAGCCTCCCAAGTAATGACTGGTAATACAGGCATGTGCAACCATGTAATACAGGCATGTGCAACCATGTAATACGGGCATGTGCAACCATGTAATACAGGCATGTGCAACCACACCCAGCTCTTTCTGTCTTAAACTGAGATATCCATCTTTTCCTTCTTTTAGATATGGAAGCTCCCAGTTCTCAGACTTTTGGATTCTGAGACTTCATCCAGCACCACATCTCCTGTTTATTCCAGACAAGGAGTTACACCTTTGGACTCCAACTGAATTGCATGCCACTGGCTTCTCTGGATCTCCAACTTGAAGGTATTGTGGGACTTCTTGACCTCCATAATTGCATGAGCTAATTCCCATAGTAAGTGTATCTTTTTAACCAATAATGTATTTTTGGTCTGTTTCTCCAGAGAACCTTACTAAAACACTTTCCAACTCATATTTTCAAGTCTGTTTCTCAACAGCAAAATAGATTGTATCTTAATTAACCTTACAAAACGGTATGACTAAGTGAATACAATGCTAAACCCATACTTAAAGGCTTAGAAGAGCCCATGAAAGTAAGAAGCCATAGGACTTTTAATAAAGTCTAATGCTCCACACAAAATCCACCTCTGGTTTTGAAAAATTATGTATTGGGTGAAATCCTTTCTAATATGCAGAAGAGTATAGAAAGCTTGGGAAAAATACTAGTTTATTTTTGACGTGTCTAATTTGAGATATCAATATAACTTGTACAAATGATTATACTTTCAAATATTAAAGAGTCCACTATTTTAAAAAGGTATGAGTTGAGACTGTTTCAGATTAAACTGAGATGTATACTTACTCCGCTTACTGAACAATCAAGTAGAGATAGTAAAGTAAGCAATTGCTTGTGGAAGATGGAGTTTAGAAGAGAGTTCTGGCCTGAAGATATAAAATTGAGAAAGGACATTAATATTTAAGTGCTACTTAATGTCTTACAACTAAATGAAGTCACCAAGAGAAGGAATGTAGATAGAATATACAAGAGTACTGAGATCTGAACTCTGGAAATGAAACATGTGAAAGGTCAGCAAAAGGAGGATTACCAGATAAGGAGAGCCAGCTGAGATAAAAGGACCCGAGAACATGGTATTTATGGAGCTATGTCAAGGCAAGGGTTTAAGAGGAACTGATCAATTAAGCCAAATGCTGTTAAACCTAGAGAAATGAGAACTAAGGAATTACTTTTGGACAGAACCAACTATATGATTTTGTAAGGCCAGTAAAAAACAAATGTGAGGCTGTTGGTTTACAAGTTATTAACAATGTCAGAATGGCAATAGCAGAGCATTAATCAAGCAACCATGGGGATCTTCTAAGCATAGGGCCCCGTTTACCTGTGTAACATACAAAAATACTAAGAACCTGTTATTATTATTATAATTATAAAAAAGAAGAAAATAACCATTATTATTATTATCAATATTGGGAGTTGAACCCAGGGCATTCTACCTCTGAGCTAGATCCCTCAGTCTTATTTTTTTTTATTTTGAAAAACAGTGTCTCTCTAAGTTCCTTATGGCCTAGCTTAGTTGCTTAGGCTGGCCTCAAACCTATGATCCTCCTATTTCAGTACTGGGATTACAAGTGTGTACTCCCATGACCAAGTTGTATTAAAAAAATGTTTTTGTCATAAGGATCAAACCCAGGGGCACTTTACCGCTATGGTACAACCCCAGCTCTTTTTGTTTTTTATTCTGAGACAGGGTCTCATTATGTTGCTGAAGCTATCCTTGAACTCATGATCCTTCTGCCTCTGCCTACTGAGTAGCTGAAATTATAAGGTGTGCAATGCTATGCCTGGCTATATTTTATTATTATTATTATTATTATTATTATTGTTGTTGTTGTTGTTGTGGTGGTGGTGGTGGTGGTACTAGAGATGGAACCCAGGGGCATTGTATCTCTGAGCTACACTCCCAGCCCTATTTTGTAGTCTTTTTTATTTTTGAAATAGGGTCTCACTGAGTTGTGAAGGGCCTTGCTAAGCAGCTGAGGCTGTCTGCGAACCGCGATCCTTTGGTCTCAGCCTCCTGAATACTGGGATTACAAGTGTGTGTCACCATGCCCAGCTGCCTGGCTATATTTTTAAAAAAAATCAGAGAAATGGGATAGTGACCAAAGACCATAATGAGATTGAGGGAATGTTTATTTAAGATCATAGCAAAGAGAGAAAGATCATAGAAAGAGAGCGAGGGAATAATAGAATATTTGTTTACTCATTAGAATGATCCATTAGAGGGGGAAATTTGGATGATTTCGGGTAGTAGGGTAATTGCGGGGTGATGTCCTTTAGGAGGCAATGGGATGGGATTCAGGATACACCTGAAAAGATGGACAGACATTTCAGGAAGAAAGGCAAAATGCATCACAGAGGCTGCAGGGAGGCTGCTAAGTTTGGAAGTGGAATCATGAGGAAGGTTTCTGATTGCTTCTGTTTGCTCAGAGAAATAAGAAACCATACAACCAGCTGAGAGCAAGGAAGGTGAAAGGAGTTGCACTGGAGATTTGTAGAGAAGAAGGTGCCTTTGTTTACCACTGTCTGGCCTATTTTAGCATAGCACCTGGTACATCTTAGGTATAATAACGCATGAAGGGTCATCAGATTCTTTTCTTTACACTCTCTTTTCTTTCCTTTTCTTTGGACTCTGTTCCTGTTTTCATCTTGTCACGCCATCACCCTGTTTTGCTGGCTTCATTGCTCCCCTCTCTTCACTATTTCCCTCCTGCCAACTGTCCCCCACACTGTATACCTACATTTCTTGATAAAGAAGGCCAAATGAAGCCGGTTGTGCTGGCACAAGCTTGTAATCCTAGTACTTGGGAGGCTGAGACAGGAGGATCACAGGTTCATGGCCAGCTGCAGCTACTTAGTGAGGCCCTACACAACTTAGTGAGACCCTGTTTCAAAATAAAGGATAAAAAAGCTGGGCGTGGTGATGTGCACTTGTAATCCCAGTACTTGGGAGGCTGAGACAGGAGGATCACGCAGGTTTGAAGCCAGACTCAGCTACTTAGTGAGGCTCTCAGCAACTTAGTGAGACCCTGATTCCAAATAAAATATAAAAAAAAGGTCGGGGGTATAGCCTGGAGATAGAAGATCCCTGGGTTCTATCCCCAGTACCACACACACACAAAAGAAAAGAAATAAATAAAAAAGATAAAGGAAGGAAGGAAGGAAGAAAGGAAAAATTATAGGGCTGGGGGTATAGCTCAGAGGTAGAATGCCCCTGCATTCAATCCCTAATACTGCAAAAAAATGTCAAATGAATAAATAAATGAACAAATCAATGGTTATGCAAACACAGACATTTTGCAAATACAAACACAATATATATATTTTTTTTACATAGGAAAGCTAAACATAATGTGAAATGGGCATCTCAAGCTCAGATTTAGAGACCTCTCAAATATAAATGTCATGTACCTTGACAGAGAGAAAGCATTAAAAAGCGAAATGCTGTCAATCTTGGCCTTATGTCAGAGTAACTTTTGTTCTAGAAAAACAAAAATAAATGATAAGAATAAGTTGTTACACGTTCTTCTTCTGAAAATAAGCTGAAACATTTAACCCAAAGACTTAACAAAAGTGTGATTATTTTCTAACAGTAAAACAAATGTAAGTCTATTGTAAGATATTTGAGACATATAGAAAAGTACAAAAGATAAAACAACACTTCCACCTAGAGCTATTATTAATGTCCATTTTTATATAGTTATATATTTTAAATTGAGCTCATACTCTTATTAGGCTATGTTTATTCACTTACAAAGCAAGTGTTCTGTTGTTAAATATTCTCAAACATTCGCTATATGGCTGCAGTGTGTTCTATCATATGATGGTACATGATGTCATATGTGTGTCATAATTCAAGCATTTTTTTATTATTGGTCATTTATATTAAGATTTTCTTTTTGGATGACCTAAACCCACCATGGGACTAAAGTAGAGCCGTGCTCAATTTTTCCATCATGTGCCAATTTGATGAGTTGAGAGGAGTGGAATCCAGCAGGCAGTTATCAACTTTTCCCCCTTTGCCCTTGATCTTTGTCTTATCACTTTATATCCTCTCTCTGAAATAAAGTTTATACCTTCCCTTCTGAAGAATAATTCTAGCGAAGTAGGAAGCAGTCCACATGTTTTAAAACATCTGAGCTCTGGAGCAGACATTTTTTGCTACTCTTCTTTTTTAAAAAAAATCCTTTAAGATAACACCGCAGGAACAAAATACTTGAAAGAAAAATACTGCTATAAAAGCAACACAATCTTTTTTAGATAACACTGCTAGACCTCTTTTGAATTTGGACTCTACTTGTAGTTTACATTTTGTTGTAGCTGCATTTATTAAGATCCCATGAAGATGGATGGAATATAGGGTACTGAGAGGAGCACCCCCTACATTCCCTGTCTCCATTCCATTTGCAGGTGACTTGGAAATCCCCAAATTACAGAGAATGAGAAAAATCTTTGTATATGGAGTTTGTAGATTCCCCAAACACCTGTTTTAAAAGGCATGCTACTCTGATGATGAATCACCTAAGTTTTAAAAAATGATTCATCATTAATCATTACAAAATTTGTCTTAACAATTCATAAACTCAAAACAATGCTATTTTATCAGGTCTAGACTTGTTAAAACTATATTACTCTGGTTAAGTTTGAAAATAAAGGAAATTGAAAAAGTTTAGTCCTAAAAATGTCAGAACTCCCATTCCTTCATTGCTCTATCCAGTCATAGCCATCAAGGGACATATTTTAGTAGAGAAAAACTTGATAATTTTTTCCCAAAGGCAAATAAAATTTTTAGGTTCTGGTCCATGGTTCCTCATAGAGTATTACATGAAGGAAAACATTTTTCTTTCTTTCTATATGCTTAACACTCAACACAACACGTCTGTGATCAAATATATGGTCTCTTTTTCCACACCAAGCAATTCTCTGACACTAGCCGGAGTGTCTTACAATTCAATTCAATTCTGACACGGATTGAGTTAGTAAAGACTCCACAAGTTAAGTGTTCAGTCTCATAAGGTTCCCTACCTACTTCAGAAGCTAACCACAAGTAGCAGGTTCCTAGGTTACCTATAGCTTTAATCTGACTTGGCAAAAATTGGAGGTTTCCACAACTCCTGTTTCAGGTTCAGTTTGAAAGAGCAGCTCACAAAACTCCGGGGGAACAAATTGCTTACTGTTGCGGGTTTATTAATATTTTTAAACAAATATAAATGAACATCCAGACAAAGAAATACATAGGGCAATGTTTGGAAGGGTCCTGAGCATGGGAACTTCTGACTGTTGAGTCAGGGTGCCACAGCCATGCTCCCAACATGTGGATTTGCCATGTTCACCAGTCTGGAGGCTGCCCTGAATCACATTCTCTGTAGATTTTTATGGATTCTTCATGAACAGTTACTAAATGAATTTCCAGCCCCTCTTCCCATTCGAGAGAATGGAGAGAGGAAGTGAAAATTCCAAGATTCTAATTATGACTTAATATTTCTGGTGATCAACTCTCATCCAGGAACCCACCAAGATGCCTCCTTAGAGTAAAAGATTTTCCTACCATTCAGGAATATATAAGGGCTTTAGGAGCTCTATGCCTGGAACTAGGGGCAAAGCCTGATATATTATTTCAGAAGCATGCACTGAACTCCTTACAGAACTATGTGTTGTATATTAAATATGGGAATCCAGGTTCTTGAAATTTCATGTCACCTGGGTATGTTTTCCAGTATTCTTAACTTACATGTGTGCATCACAGATGAGGAAAGTGTGGCCAGCATGGCTCATTAATAAAAACAAGGTCACATCTGTGCTCAAAGAAAGCTTTGAAGAAAACTAATAGCTCCCACATTTCCAATCTGTTGTTAAATCAGTGAGGAGATATATTTGTGTTTTCCAGGGGTGGTATATTTCAGCTCAGATCTTTCACTCCTGCCTGGGGCTTTTCCCAATCAGTATTCCACCAGGACTTTTAATTTTAATGCCAATAGGTTAGCATGTTTTTCCTGATGTCCTTTAGAAGCATGCTACAAACAGGGGAAGCTGCATGATGAGAATTGGCGAAGGCATGGGGCTCCATTGACTTTGGAACTTCTCTAAAATAGCTGTACAACTTAGTAGGGCAAATAACTTTACCTCTTAGAGCTTTAAAATCTCCCCTCCCAGGGGCATTCTCCCTCTGAGCCACATCCCTAGCACTATTTTTTATTATTCATTTTGAAACAGGGTCGCACTGAGTTGCAAAGGGCCTCACTAAGTAGCCGAGGCTGTCCTCAAACTGCAATCCTCCTATCTCAGCCTCCCAATTGCTGGAATTACAAGTGTGCACCACCACGCCACCAGACTCAATATTTGGTAAGACTTTCAGCAACTTAGTGAGACTCTGTTTTAAAAACAACAACAAAATGGGCTGGGAGTATAGCATAGAGATAGACTGTTCCTGGGTTCAATTCCTAGTAACACACACACACACACACACACACACACACACACACACCAAATAAAGTGGAGATATCTTAATTCCTATGTCTGAGGATTTTGTAATATTTAATGAATTCACTTTGCATCATGCCTCACATAAACAAAAGCACTCTATATTCTAAAGAAATCTGAATACTGCTCTGGGGGAAACATCAGATTGTAGATCCATTTCTCTGTTGTTCTGTGAATGAATCTGTGAAGGTTACTTTGGCGTTTTCTCTCCTATGAGTGGACAGAGTACTTAGTTCCAGTATTAGCATGATAGGAGTGAGATCTATAAATTATTTGTCAAGGAGCCTAAATGACACTATAATTTTTAAACAGTACTTCAACATTAACCCAAGGGAAAAATAGTAATGGGTAGCACATCTTTCTCATGCTTCCATTTCATTAAGCATGAAACTAGAAATATAAGAAATTCTAAGAGAAATTACTCACTCATATTACTAAGCTCCTCCCCTATGGCATTTAATCACTTCTTGAATAGTTCCATGGAGTTGCTTTTTAAAGTGTGACTTTATGTTTCTGAAAGCATTTTCAATATCTGTGACTGGAAAGTATAGGAGGTTACATCAAATTTATGCCTGCTCTTGGGTTTAGAACATGTGCTTTGCACACAAAAACTAACATACAATGAAACAAATAACAGGTCCCAGATCAGAGAAAACTCAACCACTTTATCACTACACCTTGTTGCTAGTTGCCTTGGGCCCTGGATAATTTCTCTTCAGGGAGAAAATGTTAGAGCTGCAAGACATAGGATTAATTACTTTAACCTACTTCTATTTACGAATGTACAATTCCTGTGGATCAGTCTCAACCCTACTGCTTCTGAATAACAAAACAGCATAATTTAGGCTCACCCACTAAGGTCCTGTCCTCATTACTGCAAACTAGACCCAGAACAATCGCTTTCTTCATGATGGCCTTTTCCCAGCCACTATGGCATGATTTCAAGAGCATATTGAGACAGTTTTCCCTAACTGCCAAGAGATGATGATGATGATGATGATTATGATTTATTAGTGGTACTGGGGTTCCTGGAAGCCCTTCTACCTCCGGGATGTGCTCCCAGACCTATTTTTTATATATTTTTATTTGGAAACAGGATCTCTTAAGCCAGTGTGGCTGGCTTAGAACCTGCAGGATCCTCCTGTCTCTGCCTCCCAAGCAAGGGGATTACAAGCGTGCGCCACCACGCCCGACTACCAAGAGATCATATATTATGAATTTAAAGTTTAGATCAACAAGAGCATGGAGTATAGTAGAGGAGTGGAATCCTAGGCTATCCAGCTACTAAAGATATAAATTAGTAGTTATATGAAGGCAACAGCAAATTCATTCCTTAGTCAAGAAAAATTCAGTTTGTGCTCATTTTCATGAGTTTGGATCATGAATATTCTTCTAAAGACCCATGTACTAAAGGACTGGCTTCCAGGGTGGTATTACTGGGAGGTAGTGGAAATTTAAGAGGCAGAACCGAACGGGAGGTTTCAGATCTTTGGGGGCATGCCCTTAAAGAGGCTTATGGGAATAGATATGTGTGCATATGTTGGGGGTGAGGGTGGTACGTGGTCTCAGTTTCATAAGGAGTGGCTGGAGAGTTTACTTCTCCATTTCTGGAGATGTGTTTAATTAGAAGCCTAGATCCTTTTTTCAGGCTAGAGTATCACAATGTTGAGTTCTTTATATCTTATGCTTTGTATGCTAGTATGGGGAAATGTGTTATCAGATATAAACAAAAAGAAATTGAATTGGCCTGGAGGCCAATCCTTTAGCACATGGGTCTTTAGGAGAATATTCAAGATCTAAACTATAGCATCATGTAAGATGAGAGCAAACTGAATTTTTAACCTTGCTAATTTCCAACTGTGTAGAAGCAGGGTCTCAGCGTCACAATCTGCAAATGTTCCTCAGTTATTTTGAAGAGTCCATGGAGGAATGCTACACATATGCCTACAAATTAGTCTATCAGTTACTCCCATGAGTGAGGTCTTTCTCTCCTTCTCTCATTTATCTATATTTTTCTCCTTCAAATGTCCTGGAGAAGCCAGGCATGGTGGTACATGTTTGTAATCCCAGCACTTGGGAGGCTGAAATGGGAGGATTGTATGTTCAAGGACAGCTACAGCAGCGTATCGAGGCCCTCTGAAATATAGTGAGAACTTGTTTCAAAATAAAGAATAAAAAAATAAGGCTGGGTATATAGCTCAGAGGTAGAATGTCCCTAGCATCACAGGGGAAAAAAAAGCACTTTTTTCTTTTTGTACTGAGGATTGAACCCAGAGAAATTTTATCTCAGAGCAACACACCCAGCCCTATTTTATTTTATTTTATTTTTTATTTTGAAACAAGGTCTCCTGCTATGTTGCTGAGAATCTCAGTAAGTTGCCAAGGCTATTTTAGAACCTGGGACACTTCTCTCTCAGTCTCCCAAGTACTGAGATTACAAGCATGCACCACCATGCCTATTTAAGTTCCTCTTTATATAGGAATATCAAGGCCAGTCCAAAGGACCGAGTGTAAATAGAGTTCATTCCATCCCTTCAGGTCTTCCACTCTAGTCCCCCTCAGATCCCTTTTCCCACCCAGAACCTTTTCTTTCCTCACACAATTACAAAAAAGTGCCCACACATATAATTTGGAAACATTCCTTGGGTTTTGGTCAAAAGTGAGCCAGTGTATGTACATACATGTCTGGGTAGGTGTGGGTGAGGTTTTGATGGGGTGTGAAGTAGAAGTGAATATGCCGATGCTATAGTTCATTTTATGTTGCCATAACAGAACATCTAAGCAGGATAATTTATAAAGAAATAACTTTATTTTAGGTCAAGTTTCTGGAGGTCCAAGAACATGGTGCCAGCCTCTGAGGAGGGTAGAAGGGTAAGCTGGTCAATGAGCAAGAGTTAAGGAAGCCAAACTTGCTCTACAACAGCCTACTCGCATGGTAACTATCCCACTCCTGCAGGATCTATATTAATCCCTTGTTAAGGATGGTGATCCCATAACCTATATACCTGTTAAAGGTCTTATCATCTCTCAACACTATTACATTGGGGACCAAGCATCAACATGAGTTTTAGTGGGGACAAAGCATATTTAAAGCATAGCAGCCAGTGAGCAGATACCACATATTTCTTGCCTGGGTCATTCCAAATGACCAGGCTGAAATGGATAACTCACAGACCTCCGTTGAGCAGGGAAACTGAATCCATACATTTGGATAAAACAGGCTCACGAGGGAAAAGTGAAGTGGGTCAAGAAACAAGGGCATTTCCATATTCCTTTGGTTTGTTGCCTAATATAGCACATACGTCCTTCTGTGACTTTCTCTTGTACCCTCCCAAATACTAAAAATCATTTTTGTTGCATTGAAAGATATAGGCGACATTAACATTGATATGTCAGAGATGTTTGAAGATTTGAAAGCTTCTAATAGCTTCTAGGTTTTCTGGACAAGGAGAGTGAAGCCTCAAGATCTTCATCAATATTAAATTATACTCTAGAAACTAGATGAGGTCTATGTACTCAGAGGCACAAAGTAGGCACTCAATTAATATGCGCCCAATTGGAGTGGCACCTGATATATAATCTATATATTGATATTCCTCTAGTATGTTAACAATTTATGAGCTGTGTGTAGTGATGGACACTTGTAATCCCAGCATTTGGGAGGCTGAGACAGGAGGATCATGGTTCGCAGCCAGCCTTAGCTACTTAGTAAGGCCCTCTGCAATTCAGTGAGAGCCTGTTTCAGAGTAAAGAATGAAAAATAGGGGGTCCCGGCCGAACTGTGCATAGCACGCCAGACCCCTGGAGAAACCAGGCCCAGTAAGACGCTGGGTTCTGGGCGGGGGTCGCGGGCTGGGCACGCCAGATGGGGCCCGGGTCGCGGGACTCTGGGCCCCAGGCAGAACTGCGAGTAGCACGCCAGACCCCTGGAGAAAGCAGGCCCAGTAAGACGCTGGGTTCTGGGCAGGGGTCGCGCGCGGCGCACAAAACCCGGGGCCCGGGTCGCGGGACCCTGGGCCCCGGGCCGAACTGCGCGTAACACGCCAGACCCCTGGAGAAACCAGGCCCAGTAAGATGCTGGGTTCTGGGTGGGGGTCGCGGGCTGGGCACGCCAGATGGGGCCCGGGTCGCGGGACTCTGGGCCCCAGGCAGAACTGCGAGTAGCACGCCAGACCCCTGGAGAAAGCAGGCCCAGTAAGACGCTGGGTTCTGGGCGGGGGTCGCGGGCTGGGCACGCCAGATGGGGCCCGGGTCACAGGACTCTGGGTCCCGGCCGAACTGGGAGTAGCACGCCAGACCCCTGGAGAAACCGGGCCCAGAACAGAAAAAGATAAAGAAAAATATCGGAGAGGTGGTAAGAAAGCCGTTATGGATGCCAGGACACTGGAGATGCAGACAAAACTTATCTAAATGCACTGGAACTTATGGAAAAATTCGCTGTGAAAGAGGACTGCTATTTCTCTATATTGTTAAGAATCTCAGACATCACATATAAGGAGAGAGTTTAGCGGAGACCAAGGAGAAATGCGGTGTTGAAAGAGTTCTTCGCGATGGTGGTGGAGACTTGTATTCAGGAGAAGCAGAAACCGGATCTTACCAACTTTATTTTTTTGGAGAAATTACACCAAATGTCGAATGCTACCATCACGCATGCTTAGGAACACTGGACAACATTCAGAGTGGAAAAAGAGCCTGGGAAGGATTTGAAACGGTGGAGGCAGTGGCAATGCCAGTGGCCAATATTCGGGGGAGGCAGAGATCTGATACATTACAACTGGAACCTTTGAAATAATAACCACAGAGACAGTGATCGGAACCTGCTGAGGGGTTAGGCGGGCGCCGGGGCCAGTGGCCGACATCGGAGCTTGCTGTGAGGCAAGGCCACTACTGAGGCCTCCGTGGCCGGGATTGGAACCTGCAGAGGGGTTAGACCGATGCTGGGGCCAGCGAGGCCGGCATTGGAGCCTGCCATGATGCAAGGCTTGTGCTAGGGCCTCCGAGGTCGGGTCCGGAACTTGCTGAGGGGTTAGGCCGGTGCTGGGGTCAGCGAGACCGGCATCGGAGCCTGCCGTGAGGCAAGGCCAGTGTTGGGGCCCCCGAGGACGGGACCGGAGCCTACTGAGGGGTTAGGCCGGTGCTGGGGCCAGCGAGGCTGGCATCAGAGCCTGCCATGAGGCAAGGCCGGTACTTGGGCCTCCGAGGCCAGGATAAGAGCCTGCCGAGGGGTTAGGCCGGTGCTGGGGCCAGCGAGGCCGGCATCGGAGCCTGCCTTGAGGCATGACCAGTGCTGGGGCCTCCGTGGCCGGGATCGGAGCCTGCCGAGGGGTTAGGCCGGTGCTGGGGCCAGCGAGGCCGGCATCGGAGCCTGCCTTGAGGCAAGGCCGGTACTTGGGCCTCTGAGGCCAGGACAAGAGCCTGCCGAGGGGTTAGGCCGGTGCTGGGGCCAGCGAGGCCGGCATTGGAGCCTGCCGTGAGGCAAGGCCGGTACTGGGGCCTCCGAGGCCAGGACAAGAGCCTGCCGAGGGGTTAGGCCGGTGCTGGGGCCAGCGAGGCCGGCATTGGAGCCTGCCGTGAGGCAAGGCAGGTACTGGGGCCTCCGAAGCCAGGATAAGAGCCTGCCGAGGGGTTAGGCCGGTGCTGGGGCCAGCGAGGCCGGCAGCGGAGCCTGCCTTGATGCATGACCAGTGCTGGAGCCTCCAAATCCGGGATCGGAGCCTGCCAAGGGGTTAGGCCGGTGCTGGGGCCAGCGAGGCCGGCATCGGAGCCTGCCGTGAGGCAAGGCCGGTACTGGGGCCTCCGAGGCCAGGATAAGAGCCTGCCGAGGGGTTAGGCCGGTGCTGGTGCCAGTGAGGCCGGCATCGGAGCCTGCCTTGAGGCAAGGCCGGTACTGGGGCCCTGAGGCCAGGATAAGAGCCTGCCGAGGGGTTAGGCCGGTGCTGGGGCCAGCGAGGCTGGCATCAGAGCCTGCCATGAGGCAAGGCCGGTACTTGGGCCTCCGAGGCCAGGATAAGAGCCTGCCGAGGGGTTAGGCCGGTGCTGGGGCCAGCGAGGCCGGCATCGGAGCCTGCCTTGAGGCAAGGCCGGTACTGGGGCCTCCGAGGCCAGGACAAGAGCCTGCCGAGGGGTTAGGCCGGTGCTGGGGCCAGCGAGGCCGGCATCGGAGCCTGCCGTGAGGCAAGGCCGGTACTGGGGCCTCCGAGGCCAGGATAAGAGCCTGTCAAGGGGTTAGGCCGGTGCTGGGGCCAGTGAGGCCGGCATCGGAGCCTTCCCTGAGGCATTACCAGTGTTGGGGCCTCCGAGGCCAGGATTGGAATCCTGCCAAGGAGTTAGACCGGTGCAGGGGCCAATGGCCAGCATCGGAGCCTGGCGTGAGGCAAGTTCACTCCTGCGGCCTCCAAGGTCGGGACCAAAGCCAGCTTAGGGGTTTGACCGGTTCAGGGGCCAGCGAGACCAGAACTGGGTCCTCCCATGAGGCAAGGCTGCTGCTTGAGCCAGCGAGGTCTGGATCAGTCCACTGAGTAGCCAGGCCACTACTGGGACCATCAAGAGTGGGATTGGTACTTGCAACGCAGCATGCACAGAGAAATATCGCAGAAAATACAAATCAGACGCTTCTCTTAATCAGCAATAACTAGGAGGAAAAGGGCAACAGGAAGAGGTTGAGCTATAGAAAGGGCCCTATAGTGAAGCAACTAATGTGACCAATCAGAGGGTATGTAATACTGGAGGACGGAGCCTCTTTAAAACGCAGGAGGTACATAAACAAATGTATCAAAGTAAATCACCAAAGAAGTGTGGGATGGAGGGAGGGGGAGGGAATGGGACGGGGGCTGGAGGAGGGCTAATTGGATGATGTGTGCTTGTATATCCTCTCAAGTCTTGTACTCCAATGTGATTGATATATGACTACAATGCACCAATTTAAAAAATAAATTAATTAAAAAAAAAAGAATAAAAAATAGGGCTAGAGGTGTAGCTCGGAGGAAGAATGTCCCTGGGTTCCATCCCCAGAACCACACACACACACACACACACACACACACACACACACACAAGAGTTCAGGGCATGAGTACTGTGAAGACATTCGTTGTACTTATTTCAGCTTAATAACTGGAAATGTTAAAATCATAGACTTTCTCAAGGCAATATCACAGACATGTTGATTGAATACAGAAGACTGTTGTTTTCTATGAGTATAATTTAGGGGTTCCGAGTTGGCCTTGTGCTGAAGCCCGAAAACAAGATCATATTATAATGTCTCCTTCAGCCAAGGATATGGGTGCTGAAGAATACTAAGACAATCACTTTCCAAATGATTTTAAGACTGACTGATGTTCTAAATAGTTTTAATATGTAGACGAGAAGCTGGACAGAATGGTGATCCCTGTCTGTGGCATCAAATCAAATCAATCAGAAGTGCAGAATATCACTATTTACAATATAGTCAATTCCATGTAAACAATGCAGCTGAGTGGGGAAAAATAAGCAAGGATATGTGTAGTGATACTCAGAGGCTAACAAAAAATTAACAGAGCCAGACCCCAAATAGAATGATCATGGACCAAGAATAACTAGATGTGTGAGAGTGGAATAAAGGCTTTCAAATACTGAAACCTCTATCAAAGTTCAGGGCAAGATGATTGAATCCAATGAATTAATACTCACTGAAAAAGAAAATGAAGTCATGAGCACTGAACCAGAAATACTTGAAAAATCAAGATTTCACTAAAACTGTCTCCTGAATAGGAGAGAACCAGTGTTTCAGACTTTCTGGAAAAAAAGACAAACCTTAAAAAGAAGAGGGGGGAATATGGCCAAGCCATGACGGGAGACAGGAACACAGCAAAGAGTACGTTAAAGGGAACAGCTGAGGAATGGTTGCTATCGATTTGCTTTTCATGCCTAATCCTACTGTTGATACATAAACAAACCTTAGAGAACCATACATTTGTGGGATAAAATGCTGTAAGAGTTGGCTAGGTGGAATGGACAGAATGATCTATCATTCCATTTAGGAGAGAAAAGAACTTGGCAAAAGCAACATGAGAGACAAAGGGTGCATTGCAAAAATGTTTTCCATAAATAAATCTAACAAAAGCAAAAAAGATCACTGGGCCAGTGCTTGAACTTAAGTCAAAGGTAGTGCTGATATTAAGAGAGAAGGTTGAATTAATGCTCTAAGATGACATATGAGGGGCTGGGTGACTGGAGCCCTTAAGAGTCAAATGAAATTCATATGAATTGAGTGGTGGAACAATGTCCCAGGCCCTTTGCCTAGAGTAGCTCATTTTACTTTTGACCCTACCTGTGTGGCATGGTGGTTAAGTGACCTGCTCAAGGTCACAAAGATAGTGGCAGATCTGGCACTCGATCCAAATCCATCTGACTTTAGTAAAGTCTTTATTGATGTCATGAAATTATGAGAAGTCTACAAAGCATAAAATAAATACCCCCCTTTATTTGGTGCTGGTGATTGGACCCAGGAGCAATGTACCTCTGAGCTACACCTCTGACCTCTTTTATTTTTAATTTTGAAACAGGGTATACCACCTTGCAAAGATAATATAATCCTTGCAGGATATCCAGTGGAGTGGAGTCAGTGGAAGGTTTTCATTTCTCAGCTTCACAATCCCAGTGTCATTAACAACAAAAGGAGAAGCCAGGCCTGGTGGCACACTCCTACAATCTCAGTACTTGTGAAGATGCGCCAGGAAGGTTGGTGGGTTGAAGGCCAGCTTCAGCAATTTAGTGAGATTCTTAGCAATTTAGCAAGACCCTATTCCAAAATAAAAAATATAATAGGGCTTAAAATATAACTCAGAGTTAGAATACCCCCTAGGAATTCAATCCCCCAAAATACACACACACACACACACACACACACACAAACACACACACACACACAGAACAAGAAGAGGGTTAGGAGCGATGTGCTTTCAATTTTTTCAGAGTAATTCACTCTAATTTGATATTTTGGGAAATAGTTAACAAAAATTAATTTGATAAAGAAATGTTTTTTCTACTCTTTGAATTTATATTAATTATCCTTTATGCAAATGAGATTATGAGTTTTCAAATTATCTCCTGGATGAAAAGGCATCTTAGTTGTGTAGAGCTGACATATATGACTCACTTCCCCTTTCATTCACCTCTCACATTCCAAGAGCATCATAACTGGCTTCACTGACTCTAGTCCAGACCCTCTGAGTTCTACCCTTCATACTGCTGCCAGAATAAACTTTGTAAAACGCAAATCTGACAATGTCAGTTCTTTGCTTAGAACTTGTCAATGACACAACATTGTTGGAGCTTGCTTTCCAGACTTATCTCAAGCTGTTCCCTGAAGCACTCTTCACTTTAACGCTACTAAATTACTCCCTGTTCCCAAAGGGAGGAAGCTGTGCTGCTTTTGTGTATGTGATTCTCCATGTTCACGATGTCTTTTCCTGACTTTTTTTTTTTATAACCTGACAGTTCCAGTTCCATCTTGCCATTAGCTCAAATGACATATCCTCAGTGAATAACATTCCAGAGCCCCTCAGCCAGAGTCATCATGTATTTTTGTACATTTTTTCAAGTAATATTTCTATAATCTGTATATATCTGAATATATATGTATATGTATAGGTACATACACACATCATATATACACACATAATCATGGTGGTGATCCCCTACCCCGCTAAAAATCTGCCACTCATTAGGGAATATATTGTAGAACTATTGAACTCTTAGTCAGCCCCTTACTTTTGATGCCAGAGAACTAGCATTCTTTCATTTAACAACTTTTTAATTAGGTAACTATGAAGTGACAAATACTATGCTAGCTGTTGGAAGACAATAGTGAAAAAGTAGACATGGTTATTTTCTTCGGTACATTCATGTTGGTAAGACAGACAAAAAAACAACAACTGAACAAACAAAATAAAACAAACAACCACCAATAAACCCCATAGCAGTTACTATGTTAACCAGCAGTTTACAATAAAGACATTTTATGACAAGTGTTATAAAGCAAACAAATGAGGTACCACAATAGTGCATCATTTTTGAAATCTGTTTTTGTTGTGTTCAGATGCAAATACATTATCTTTCTTTTCATCACTAAAGTACATCTTCTAAGTCTCTTATATTCCAGGTGGAATCATGTGACTAGCCCTTGCTAATGGCATATGGCCAGAGGCAAAGTCTGTTATGGCTCAGCTGAGCTGGACAAGAACAGATGAACCTTGTTCTATTAGTTGACTTTTGCATCCTTGTGACCAAAATACCTGATGAGAACCGCTTAGAGAAGGAAAAGTTTATCTTGGCTTATGGTTTCAGAAGTTCAGTCCATGGATGGTTAGCTTCAAGGAAAAAGCATCAGGGTAGCAGGGCATGGAAGAGAAATAGCTGCTTAACTCATGGTAGCTGGGAGTAGAAAGATAAAAAGGGGGCATGGGACAGAGACAGTCCCAAGGCCATGTTCTCAGTGACCCATCTCCTCCAGGCACTCTCTGAACCTTGCTGTATTGCAGATCACCCTTTAACACATGAGCTTTTGGAGAAGCCTTCCATATGTAAACCATAACCCCCGTATTATTCTCTATGTTCCACTGTCACCCAGAAGCAGAGGAGCCAATGGAAGTCTATGATCTGCTAGGAGACAGCAAATCACATCACATCACGGGAGGAACCTAGACTCCTGAATGGCTTTGTGGAGGCTTCCCACTGATTAACTCACTGGACAATGAAGTGAATAGTGCATAGATGTTTTGAATTCTTTGCTATAACACTTAGACTGCTTTGACACAGAGTGAGTATAGTTTCCCATGACCACGGTTAATATAAAGACTTGAGACAGGCATGAGTATCTCCCCAAAGCAGTTTTTCTCTCTTAGAGGTTGTCAGAAAGAATCTGAATCCCCACAATCAATGTGGAGGTTTTTCAGCTCTCCTCATCACACCCTTGTTGCTAAGGATGCTAATTTGACAGACGTGATATTAACACCCTGCCCACTAAAAGAACCCTGATCTGTCCCAGAGAAAAGCTTCATGGTTAGGGAAGCCAAATTTCCAGGTATAATTGTCCTTCTGATGTATAGTTAGCTAATTATTGTTATAGACACTTTTTATAGTGCTTTAATCATGCTCATAACCACTGCATGTAGCATGTGTCAATTGGAACCTTGAAGCAACACAAGATGAAAGACTTGACCTCTGTCTTGGCGTGATGACCCATTTGAACACAAACTGCTCCAACAGGAACTAGAAAGTATAGAAAGATATATTCTACCTGTCAATTAATTAAGCCCATGCTTTTTCAGCAGTCTTGGTTCATGACATCCAGGCTAATTTGGTCAAGCATTACCAATTATAGAGAAACATTTGCTGAGGCTGGAGCAGAGATAATGTGGTTGCTTCCAAGTTGAGCCACATGTTCTCGAAATAACGAACCAAGACTATTGCCTCTAACCCTCTTTACCTAGTTTGGGTCCTTTCTGCTGGATGGGAAATTAAGGATAATAATTTCATTAAGTACCCATGTGCCTACTGGAACATGTTACGAACATATGGTGAATTTAATAAATGTAATGAGTATTGTTCAGTTCGGTATTTGAGAATATGGATTGGTGTGATATAGGCTTAAAATGAATAGAGAGGCCACATGGGCTATTCCTGCGAAAGAGGCCCAAATGGAATCAAGGCTTTCAAACTGGTATTTTAATTGAGAATAAAATATTTACAAATTCCATTAAAATTTTGAAAATCGTTGGGCATGGTGGCACATACCTGTAATTCTAGTACTTGGGAAGCTGAAACAAAAGGATCACAGGTTCACAACCAGCCTTAGCAACTTAGCGAGACCCTATTTCAAAATAAAAAAAATAAAACAGGACTGGGGCTGTAGCTCATCAGTAGAATGTCCTTGGGTTTAATGCCCGGTACTAAACAGCAACAATAACAACAACAATAAAATTGTGGATATTAATAACATATCCTTCAAAAATGAACTTCCTCCCTTTCTTCTTTTAACCCCCATGACCTATTCTCAGTACCCACAAATATTTGCTTGGATAGTTTTAGCAAATAGGCTAAGCAGGAGGATTTTGAAGCATACATGCAAAATTATAGCAATTTCATTATTTCAAATATTTCAAATCAATGCCAGAAAAGGAAATAGACATGTCAGTAATTATGATACAGTAAGATTTTGTTGATAAGTAAATTGTCTTCTTTCACGAAAGGTAAACTTGTCATCTTTGATCTTGAACAAAATCACAGATGTGATTAGAAACCTCAGAGAATAAGTGGAATTATTTAAATTAGATTCCATAACTCTATATTTCATAATTATAAGAAACTGCTTATTCAAAATTATGTGTAATGGCATGATTGTGGAATTTCCTTGCTAATAAGGATAAAATACTAATAAAAAATCCATTTTTCATCAGTTCGATGGTGCTTATCATATAACCAATCTCAGTGGCATTATTTCATTAATACTAATTGAAAGGGGA